>NC_135895.1:65189419-65789419 GCF_964194155.1 Cetorhinus maximus | reverse complement strand
AGTCATTCATATAATTTTTATTATAGTGTTTAGTTCAACATGAGCTTTTCGATACCTTGCATCCCATTGGGCTGTACTAAATTTGTGTCGTGCTGTAACTTTACTATTATATTTTTTTTGCTCACATCTGTCACAGGTTCAGGTTTCTTTATGGATAATAAATGTGGGAATATCTTGCTTGAACTCCACCTTCTAACCGCTGCCATTGTTTTAGCTACCTAACTGAGAATAATGGAGAGTGGGCAAGTCTTTACACTGGAAATGGGAATATTTCTGTAACAACAAGATTTGAGTAACATTAACGTGTCATCTGTCTGAAAAGTAACTAAACGACATGTAATTTTACAAATGGCAAAAGCAACAATTTTTCAATTTTTGAAAAACATATTCAACCCCATTTTAGCTCATGCATCTAGGAAATTCTGGCGGTAACTTGTACATTGTACTTTAACTTCCCCTATGCTTATCATTCAGAATATGCTGAAATGTTGTAATCGTTGGGCCATTAGTCAGAATGTCCTTGATTGAAGCAAACTCACAAAAATATATGGCATGTGCTTGAGGAGAGGGAAGTAATGCCCAATATTTTTGCTAATTTGAGAACAATTTAACTCATTGTTTTCCCTTTTAAAATTTGTGAGGAAATACTTAAAAAACATTTCTCCCCCATCTTCTGTATGAAGACAGAAGGATCTGACACTACTATGGTGATTCTTGGTGCCTTAATAAGAACATAAGAACTAGGAGCAGGAGTAGGCAATTCAGCCCCTCGAGCCTGCCCCACCATTCATTACGATCATGGCTGATCTCATTTTGGCTTCAACTCCAATTTCCCGCCCTCTCCCCATAACCTTTCAATCCATTACTAATTAAAAATTTGTCTATCTCCTCCTTAAATTTATACAGCGTCCCGGCATCCACTGCATTCTGAGGTAGTGAATTCCACAGATTCATGACCCTTTGAGAAAAGTAATTCCTCCTCATCTCTGATTTAACTCTACCACCCCTTAGCCTAAAACTATGGCCTCTCATTCTAGAATGTCCCAGAAGGGGAAACATCTGCTCCACATCTACTTTGTCTAACCCCTTTAGCATCTTATATACCTCAATTAGATCTCCTCTCATCCTTCTAAACTCTAGCAAATATAGGCCTAAACTGCTCAATCTCTCCTCATAAGACAAGCCCCGCATCTCTGGAATCAATCTAGTGAACCTCCTCTGAACTGCCTCCAATGCAACTACATCATTCCTCAAATAAGGAGACCAAAACTGTGCACAGTATTCCAGGTGCAGTCTCACTAATGCCTTGTACAGTTGCAACAACACTTCCCTATTTTTATACTCTGTTCCTTTTGCAATAAATGCCTTGCATACTGTTAGGAATATCGTTCCACCCTACAACTAAATCATAGTTGATCTCTATCTTACATCTCCTGCTTTTGGCTGCATAACATAAATTTATCAATCTCAGTTTTTAACTTTTCATTTGGCCTAGAAAGAGAGAAAAAACAGGGAGTTACAGACCAGTTAGCATGACATCAGTTGTCAGGAAAATGCTGGAATCTACTATTAAAGAAGTATTAACAATGCACTTAGAAAGTCATTTAGATCAGACAAAGAGAAATTGTGTTTGACAAATCTATTGGAGCTTATTGGTCTGGAACTCCCTCCCTAACAGCACTGTCCCTACACCACATGGACCACAGTGCTTCAAGAAGATAGCTCACTACCACCTTCTCGGGGCAATTAGGGATGGGCAATAAATGCTGGCCTAGCCAGCAATACCCACATCCCATGAAAGAATTTAAAAAATGTAATAGTAGGGTAGTTAAAGGGGAATCAGTAGATATGGTATACTTGGATTTCCAAAAGGCATGTGATAAGGTGCCACACAAAAGGTTAATACACAAGATAAGGGCCCATGGAGTTGGGGGTAATATATTAGCATGGATGGGGTTTGGTTAACAGACAGGGAGAGTAGTAGGAGCGAGGCATTTTCAAGTTGGCAGGCTGTAACTAGTGCAGCCTGATGATTTAACGGTATGCCTCATGGCTTACAGGGAGCAGAGAAGTAGAAGAAGAGAGCGGCAGAGGCACCTGTCTCAGCAAAGGGAGGAGCATCTCCCTCAAAGTGATGGGATGGCAGGTCCTGCTGCACACACAGCTGAAGATCTACAGCGAGCCGTCGTTTGTAGGTGCCTCGCTAGACTCGGGATCTAGAGACAGCACCTGTCATTCCTGCAGATGATTGAGAACCAGTGTTGCCAAAGGCTGCACGTGTCTAGGGAACTGGTCAGTCACATATGCCACCTGCTGCAGGATTTGGTGCCACAGGGACATGGAGGGCATCCACTGCCAGTGGCCAATAAAGTGATCACAGCGCTCAATTTTTACGCCAGTGGCTCCTTCCAGGGCTCCACAGGCAACCTGTGTGGGATCTCGCAGCCTCCTGCACAATTATATCCAGGAGGTCATATACGCCATTTCGCGATGGCACACAACTTTGTGCGTTTCGCACAGAATCAGGAAAGCCAGGAAGCAAGATCACTGGGATTTGCACAGATCTCTGGTTTTCCACAGGTGCAGGGTGCCATCAACTGTACTGACATGGTGCTTAGATCTCCGTGGCAACAAGCAGTCAGCTACGTCAACCACAAGGGCTTCCACTTGCTGAATGTTCAGCTGGTGTGCGACAACCCTAAATGCCTCCTACAGGTCTGCGCATGATTCCCAGGGAGCATCCATGACTCCTACATCCTTAGCACTTTTCAGATCCCTGACATCTTCCAGGGTCCACAGAGGCTGCAGGGTTGGTTCCTCAGGGACAAGGCCTACCCACAGAGGACATGGCTGATGACTCCCATGCGGTGGCCTCAGACTGCAGCAGAAAAGTGGTATAACAAGGCTCATGCCACGACCCGGACTTTGATGGAGCAAATGATAAGCATTTTGAAAATGAGGTTCTGGTGCCTCAACAGGTCTGGTGGAGCCCTGCAATACAGTCCCCAGAGGGTGTTGCACATCATCATCACTTGCTGCGCACTCCACTAGCTGGCGCTGCAAAGGGGGGAGGACCTGGCTGAGGAGGAGATGGAGGAGCTGAATGTCTCCTCCGATGAGGAGGCTGTCAAAAGCAATAACGGTGATGAGGTCCTCAAAGGCGAGGATGCTGGTGATGAGGCCATTGCATTGGCCAGATAAGGCAGGCGCACATGGGAGGCCCTCACAGCTGTAAAATTTGTGGTGGATGATGACGAAATGCAGTGAGGACAGTCCTAACAACCTCACCTTGCACCTGTGAACATTTGACTCCTGTGTGGCTGATGGCAGCACATATCCCCTCACTGCTCAGGCTCATATCATGAAGACACAGTGGAGGCCCTAATAGTCACTAGATTCCAGGAGGATGATGACGACATGCAGTGAGGACACTCCATAGATCTTCACATTGCCTCTGTGAATGTCTGACTCCTGTCTAACTGAGTGCAGCTCGCTTGTGCTCTGTGATCAGGGTCATATTATGGAGATGCAGCCATGAAACTTTAAATACATCTGATCCTTTGTCCGCCTTCAGCACCTGACCCCTTCAGGAGCACAGCTCTGAAGAGGTGGGGGGCCAGCTCCACCTCAAAAGTGCTGAGAGCACAAAGAGAGAATGACGGAACTCTGTTGTGTCTACCAATGACATTCTGGCAGCAATGACAAGCACCATCAATGTGCAGGCATCACTAATGTGTCCAGTGAGGGAAGAGACACTTGCCTTTATCTTGCGTAGGAACCAAGGTTGCACATCTGAGTGACATGAACACTGCTCATCAGAACAAGGAGCCATATGCAAGGAGACATTCTTGGGAGTATATTTACAATAATTAATATTATGTACAAGTGATTAACACCCATGCCCAGGCTATGCAACTAATTCTTCTTTTTGGTTTAATGTTTGTAAATTTCCTTTAAATTTTTTCTTTGGTTTTGCAGTTCCCTAATTTAGGGGCTGTGTTTATTTTGTCCCTGATTTTGTTAGTTTAGTTTATTTGGTTGACTCCAAAAGAGTTAATTCTTCTTAACCTTCCTAACACTGCCTTGATGCTCCCCTGACATCCACGGCGGAGGTTGAGGTGGCCTGCTGACTGCTACACCCTATCGGTGATGACATTGGCAGCCGTCCTCTAGAGGGCTGAGACCTGAAGGGCCCAGGCCTGCTTTTGGGGTCCTGCTGTGTGGCAGTGGCACCCTCCTCAGACTATGGAGCTGGATTTGTTGAGGTCACAAGGAGAGGAGATTTTGACGGGCTGGACACTCCTGTAGTCACCTGGGTAGATGGCCCCGAGGTGTGCACCTCCTGATCCTTCTCCCTATGTTTGCCCGAGGGACCCTGGCTGACTCCTCGAGGAGAAGGGGAAGCTGGAGTGAGATTGAGCTGCCCCACACACCTCTCACGTTGACATTGTTGGACGCCAACTATGGCATGAGTGAGGGAATTCAGCCTGTGCAGCAGTGCAGGACCAATGTCCTAGAAAAGGTCTCCATGGCAGCTGCCATCCTACCAGTGTTGAACTTGGTGCGTTGGCATTACCAGCGCTATCACCTCAGGCTGAAGGCAAATGGACTCCTCCATTGTGTCTTGCAATCCGAGGATTGTAGTGGACATTCCTTCCTGATGTTCCCCAACTTGTATTTGCAGCTCCAGCAGCTGGTGCATGACCGAGTCCAGAGGCTCCTCGTCTGGCTTGGACTCAGCAGATTTCGGGCCTCCAGCAGTCCTCTGAGCGCTGGAAACCTGAGAAGTCTCTGCCGCCACCTGCTGTGGGTCAGACAGTGCGATGTGCTCAACAGATTGTGGTGAGGCTACTCTAGGTGTATTTCTCTGCACTGGCGGAGGGTGTGGGTGAGCACTGTGATGGGTCTTCAGTTAGCATGTCATCAGATTCTTCTTCCGAGGTACCCATGGGGCTTGAGTCGAGGACCTGGTTCACGGACCCACTCGGCTGCTTCCCAGTTGTGCCTGCGAAAGCAAGGAGAGATAATTGGCAGGGGACTGCAGAACAGGAGAATTGACTCACAGCATGGTTGTCTAATGAATGTTGCACTGTTGGATCCATACATGGTTGAGCACCGCTGACCTCACTGTCAGCACAGGAATGATCCTGATAGTCGCTGGCCAGCTGGATAACTTTATTTTCAAACTCCGTGAGGACCTTGATGTCAGGCATTCCTCCACCAGTCTGTGACTCTCCTTTATGTTGTGTGCCAGCTTGGCCTGCATGAATACAGGTGGAGAAAGCGTAAACAGGATGCCTGCCAGGTCAGATACAAGGATGCCTGGCGTGTGCGGGTGGTGAGTTGTGCCATAGGTGGGATGAGGACACAATCCGCAGGGCAGACGAAGGTGTATGTGAGGGAGTGAATGGTGATGTCCCTTGAACTGGCAGCGAGTGAGATCCCTCATGCTCATGGTGCTATAAACTTACGTTTGCGAGTGCTACGTCTTGGTACCCCTCCACTCCCCTGCCCCTCCCCTCGCTGGCAGTGGCATTGGAGACAGCCTGCTGACTCTGCTGTGTTCTTGGCCTTGATGACCTTGGCGGTCGTCCTCTGGCCAGTAGAGGCTTTGCTGGCCTTGCCTGGGAGGCATCTCTGGCTGGCATCTCCCCAATCATTGCCACCTTATCAGATGCCATGGTCACTGGCAGAGGGGTGGAAGAGCTGCTGCTGTCATCCAGAGCATCCTGAGAGGTGCTCGCAGAGACGACAAGCAGGTCGTGTGCCAACGTGAGGTCGCTCTGGACCTTCCTGCTCACCACTAATGGATGGGCACCTAGCTGGAATACTAGGTGCCTCATCCATCTCCCACACTGGCACTGACCACCTGAGGTTAGTTCCTGAGTAAGGGCTTGCACGTCTGAGCGCAACCCCAGGAACTCCCGATTCTGTCCCTGGAGTTGCCTCTCCATGAGTAATTCGGCCATGAAAGTCAATGCAGTGCTCATGCTCCGCATGGACTCCTCCACAACAGGGAACATGGCACACTTACCCTTATGGATCTTCGCCAGATCCTCCCGCACATCCCACTGAACATCCAGCATCTACTGCCTAATGGATGACTCCAGAGGCTCAACATCTGCCTTTGACTCAGCATCATCCTGGTCTCCAGCAGTCCTCTGACTGCTGGCGCCCTGGGCACTCTCTGCCTCTGCCCGCACCTCAAGCAAGTGTGAAGTGCCCTCACCGCTGAGCACCGACATTCTAGCTGAAGCTCTAATGCCCACCGAGGTGTTGGTATCTGTGCTGGTGCCCGGTTCAGAGAGTGGGTGTGATGCAGGTGCATCTGAAGGCCGGCAGTCCTCTGGCGTCAGGGGTGGCTCTTTGGGGTCCTGCGAACGAGTGCTTGCTGGCGAATCTAAGGGAGAACAAGGACATGTCATTAGTTTAAGTCATCACACTGTCACTGTGCATGCCAGGCACCCTGATGAGACAATGGAGATCTGTATCATGGTGCCAGCAACTTTCAATGATCAATGGGGAATCCAGTTTTGAGGCTCCCATCAATAAAGAGGCTACACAAGAATGTTTTCACCATCCGAAACTCTCACCTCAGTGCACTGTACTCTTACCTTCGTGTGACATCCCAGCCTCTCCGCGACCAGCTCAGTGAGGTGCATGGCACCTCTCCAGCTCCAAGGCATTTGGCTCAAATCTGCTTGGGATTAGAAGGTTTGGGGGCCTCTGCCTGTCTGCGACCTATCAATGTTGTTATGGCTCGTCTTCTCCTGAAGGGACAGAGGAGCATCGATTAGTCCACTCTCTACCTGCAGCACCACTGCAGCCTGGCCAACCCCATCTGAGGAACACCTTGATGCAAGGTACTCAGTCCAAGCAACGAGGACTCACCCCCTTGGCCAGCTCCAGCATCACTGACAGTTAGCACACAGACTCTAACACCCCTGAGCTACATGGGGTAACAGCCAGCCCTCAACACTTGGCCGCACTGATCCATGCCAACATGGTACTCACCCTTCCTGAGCACAGCAGGTCGTTAATCCTTTTGCAACACTGCACCCACGTGCGCTGAACAACACCGTGGCTGCTGACCTGGGCTGCCACATCCTCCCAAGCTTCTTTTGTCTGGTGCAGTGGCCTCCTCCTTCCATCTCTGGGGATGAGGGTGTTCTCTTGCCTCCTCCAAGAGCACCACAAGGCACTCATCCGAAAACCGGGCGGGGTGGGGGGGGGCAAGTGCCTACTCGGCCTGCCCTCCCGCCTGGCGTCTCCAGCTGCTGTTGAGGCCATAGCTTCAGTCTCCAGAACGCAGAAGATATGTTCTTCCCTGGCAGTCTTCAAGGAACTGCCTGTGCCATTTTTAAACCGGTTGCCAGGTCACTATTGGACCTGGTGCCCAACAAGCCCCCGCCCGGCCCTTCCCTTCAAATTCCACATTCCCATTTAACCTTTGATTCCCTTGCCTAACAAAAATCTACCTACCTCCGCCTTAAAAATATTCAATATTCTCTGTGTGTCTATTTATAAAACCCAATATAATTTATTAACAGTTTATTTTGTCTGGTGCGGTGGCCTCCTCCTTCCGTCCCTGGGGATAAGGGTGTTCTCTTGCCTCCTCCAAGAGCACCGCAAGGCACTCATCCGAAAACCGGGCGGTTTATAATTTATTCCAGTGAAGCTCAACGCAAACTGGAGGAACAGCACCTCATCTTCCGACCAGGCACTTTACAGCCTTCCGGACTGAATACTGAGTTCAACAATTTTAGATAATGAACTCTCTCCTCCATCCCCACCCCCTTTTCGATTTCCCCCCTCCTTTTTGTTTCTTCCAATAATTTATATAGATTTTTCTTTTCCCACCTATTTCCATTATTTTTAAATGTACTTCCATCCATTGTTTTGTCTCTACCTTTTAGCCTTTTTTGATTCCTTCACCCCACCCCACCCCCACTAGGGCTATCTGTACCTTGCTTGTCCTGCTTTCTACCCTTAATTAGCACATTCCTTAGATAATATCACCACCTTCAACACCTCTTTGTCCTTTTGTCAGTGACATCTTTTGGTTATCTCCACCTATCACTGGCCCTCTATCCAGCTCTACTTGTCCCACCGCCCCCCCCCCCCCACCCCCTTAAACCACCTCTTTCCTATTTTTCCTTGTTCTGTTGAAGAGTCATGCGGACTCGAAATATTAACTGTGTTCCTCTCCGCAGATGCTGTCAGACCTGCTGAATTTTTCCAGGTATTTTTGTTTTTGTTTTGGATTTCCAGCATCCGCAGTTTTTTGCTTTTGTAATTTATTAACTGTTTTCCCAACCTGCCCTGCTACCTTCAAAGATTGATGCACATATAGACCCAGGTCCCTCTGCTCCTGTATTCCCTTTAGAATTGTACCCTTCATTTTATGCCACCTCTCCACAAAATGTATCACTTCACACTTCTCTACATTAAATTTCATCTGCCACATGTTTGCCCATGCCACCAGCCTGTCTATATCCTCTTGAAGTCTATCACTATCCTCCTCACAGTTCACAATAATTCCAAGTCTTGCACCATCATCAAATTTTGAAATCGTGCCCTGTACACCCAGGTCCAGGTTATAAATATAAATCAAGAAAAGCAGTAGCCCCTAAAAATAGCATCCTCCAATCGGAAGTCAGTAAAATTTTCTGTAATTCATGTTTTAAATAGGCTTAAATTAAATAAGTTGTTGCACAACAAAATTCTAGCAATGTTAAAGACTAGTGATTCAATATAGCACATGGTTCAAAATAAAATGCCAACCAGCACTAATATTTTTCACTTAAAAAGCACGGTTTTACTGGCCTTGGGGACTCAAATGATTGATACATAGGAAAACAATATAATTGTAGATTTAGAAATGATATGGCCAACACATTTACTCAGAGCTCCAGCACCTCAAAATTTGGCACTACACCCCTGTCCTGATTGCAATATTGTAATTATGCATGACATTCAGACGTCAGTGCTGAAATTTTGCCAAGCATGTGGGTCAGCAGGCTGTTTCTAAAAGTACCTAATTAATGTGCAGGAATGGTTCATGTTTGCCATCGAAAGCCTGCAGCTATAGGGGTAAACTATTGGGGCAGAATTTTGCCCTCGTTGGGCAGGCTTGACGGGGATGGACGGGGGCATTCGGAAATCCGACCACTGCCCGTGACTGGGGCCAGACCACAGTTTCACACTGGCAGGCCAACTGAGGCTCGCCCAGCGTGAAACACGGTTCGTCACCGGCTGGGAAGGGCCGAGCGGCAGTGGAGGCCTGTCAGCCACTAGGTCCAATAGTGACCCGGTGGCCTGGTTAAAAATGGCTCAGGCTGCCCCAGAAAGGCTGCCAGGGAAGGACGGTCTGTCTGCCGTTGCAGGATGGAGTCGGATGTGTCAGTAAACGCCAGATGGGAGAGCAGGTCGAGTGGGCACTCGGCCTCCTGTTTTTCCAATGAGTGCCCTTCTGGAGGAGGTGGCTGCCAGGAGGGACACCCTTGTCCCCAGAGATGGGAGGAGGAGGCCACCTCATCTCACAAAGAGGGCATGGGAGGAGGTGGCAGCCCGGGTGAGCAGCCATGACGTGGTGTGGCATACCTGAGTGCAGTGCTGGAAGCGCTTCAATGACCTGCTGCGCTCAGGAAGGGTGAGTACTGTGTTAGCATGGGTCAAAGTGTTCAATTGTTTTGGGCTGGCCATCCCTCTGTGGAGCTCAGGGGTGCTAGAGTCTGAGTGCCAACTGTCAATCACACCGGCACTGGCCAACGGGCTGAGCCCTGGCTGCTTTGACTGAGTGCCTTACGGCTCAAGGGCCACGACCTGGATGTGCCCTGCAAGATGCTCCTCAGCTGGTGTTGGCCAGGCTGCAATGGCGCTGCAGCCACAGAGTGGACTAATCATTGCTCCTCTGTCCTTTCAGGAGGACATCCCATAACAATATTGAGAGGTCGCAGACTGGCGGAGGACCCCCTCACCTCCTCATCCTCTCCCGGTACGAGCAGGAGGCCTTGGAGCTCAAGAGGCTCCATGCACCTCGGTCAAGCGGCCGTGGTAAGGCTGTGGTGTCAGACGAAGGTAAGAGTGCAGTGCACTGAGGTGAGAATTTTGGCTTGTGCAACCATTCTAGTGCAGTCTCTTCATTGATGTGAGCCTCGAACCTGGAGTCCTCATTGATCGTTGAAAGGTGAGGGCACCATGATGCAGATCTCCAATGTCTCAACAGGGTGCCTAGCATGCACAGTGACTAACAAGGGAGTCAAATGAAAAACAGAATTACCTGGAAAAACTCAGTAGGTCTGGCAGCATCGGCGGAGAAGAAAAGAGTTGATGGTTCGAGTCCTCATGACCCTTCAGCAGAACTGAGTATAGTTAGGAGAGGGGTGAAATATAAGCTGGTTTAAGGTGGGAGGGGGGGGGAGAGAAGTTGAGGATGGGGGGTGGTTGTAGGGACAAGCAAGCAGTGATAGGAGCAGATAATCAAAAGATGTCACAGACAAAGGGATCAAAGAGGTGTTGAAGGTGGTGATATTATCTAAGAGAATGTGCTAATTAAGAATGGATGGCAGGACTAGGACAAGGTACAGCTCTAGTGGGGATGGGGTGGAAAGACTGACAAGGTATTAGTTGTAGATTTAAAAATAATGGAAATAGGTGGGAAAAGAAAAATCTATATAAATTATTGAAAAAAACAAAAGGGAGGGGGAAGAAATGGGGTGGGGATGGGGGGAGGGAGTTTAAGATCTAAAGTTGTTGAATTCAATATTCAGCCCAGAAGGCTGTAAAGTGCCTAGTCGGAAGATGAGGTGCTGTTCCTCCAGTTTGCGTTGGGCTTCACTGGAACAATGCAGCAAGCCAAGGACAGACATGTGGGCAAGAGAACAGGGTGGAGTGTTAAAATGGCAAGCGACAGGGAGGTTTGGGTCTTTCTTGCGGACACTGGTCTCCTGATCGAGACCACCCGTACTGGAGAAGCATCCGCAAAGGTGCCAACCATTGCAAATGTCTCCAACAGATCCAGATGGAGGCCAAGCGCAAAAAGCGGAAGGAGCATACCAAAATCCGGGCATCCCACCCACCCACCTTATCAAGCACTACCTGCCCCACCTGTGGCACAGCGTGCAGATCCAGCATTGGACTGTTTAGTCACCGCAGCACCCATAACTCCAGTGTGAAATAAAGTCATCCTTGGTCCTGAGGGATTGCCTAAGAAGAGATGATTCTAGTTCTGGTTTGATAAAAGCACTGCATCTGAGTTGCAATCTAAGTTTTGGTTACTGAACTTGGCATCCTTTGTTAATTGTTATTTTCTAGGAGTGATTTTAAAAACAGCCATTCTCTTAGTAGCATGATTAATTTCCACTTAAGATCATGGGTTCTGGCTCAGCAATCCTCATTTAGTTACATTTAAATGAACTCTTCAATAATTTTAACCCTCTTCGAATTCTTGCCCTTTGAACCTGATGTCAGTTAGTCATGCTGGAATATTGTTGTAAACTCCAACCTGCAGCCAGGACTGCGGTTTTCCAGAAGGATTTCTTTCACATTAAAATGAAATATTTGTGCCACTAACTTTATTTCCAGTGTATTACACCTAATAAATGAAAATTAATACCTGTTGACGGTAAATCCAGTGATTTTATGCTTATTTAAATGCCTTTCAGCATTACTGTGGCACTGTTTGTAAAGTAATTTTAAGAGTGACATTTGCTATAGATGAATCTTGATTGATGAAAGCACTAATAATGCCTAAAAGGACCTTCACCAGTGAGTAAATGCACTGTCCAGTGTAGGATAAAGTTCCATCTGATCTGTTCTGAATTAGCTGGTCTTAGTTCTGTTGGTACTGTGAGCATGACAATTAGCCACAGTGAGGGGGGGGGAGGCAAAAACCAGCCAGCATTTTGCCCCCAATTATCATCTAGTTCACCATCTAGTGGCCAGTGTGGAAGAATCTCCACGTGATTGTCTAATGAGGAGAGAAATGTGAAACAAAATAATAGCACCTAACATAAAGGCTCACACATAAAGAGTGGTCACTGGGAGAGGTAGCAAATAGGGACTGACATCTGTTCAGTCATAGCCCCCACGTGAGTGCTCACCTTCAAAGAAAGAGAGGACCCAATACCCAAAGTTTTGATTTGGACAGAGTTTGAGAGTGTCAAACTTATTTATGCATAGAATCATCGGAAAGTTGGCTAATGTTTGTTCCTGTGACCTTCAGGAATTTCCTTCCTGCTTGGCGTGCACAGTCAGTTACAATAACTCCATGAGACAGGTGAGACAACACTCATTTTTCATCTAATCAATATTTGAAAAATGAAAATGAAGCTATTCCCTGCTCATCCAGTTCTGTAATGGAACAACATATCCATTTTGGGGCACATGGTAGCAGGATCTTACACCACAGTTAGATTTCTCACAGCTAGGTAGAAAGTAAAGCTGTCCTGTAATGATGCCTTAACCCTATATCCTAAGGACTATTTTCTTACTGCACCATTGTGAATCTTTCTGTGGAGAGGGCTTTAAAATAAAGAGTGGGGTGGGGGTGAGAAGGATCATGTGAGGGGACATGTGGTAAATTAAAGAGAAAGCACAAGGCAATACAGCAGATTGGTGATATGGATAATGATCAGAAGGGAAGCTAGGAAAAAGTTGGTGGGTAGCTTTGTAGTTCAGGATGACATTAGTACAGTGGTGAGAAAGGACCTTAATTCAAAAATCAAGATATAGAATCTGTTTGGGTAAGGATAAGAAATAGCAAAGGTAAGAGATCACTTTTGGTAGTAGCGTATAGGGTCCATAAAAGTAGCTACATTGTAGAACTGAGTATACAGAAGAAATAATGGGGAATTAAAAGAAAGGTACTACAATAATAATGGGTGATTTTAATCTTCACATAGATTGGACAATTGGATTGTCAAAGGTATCCTGGAAGATGAGGTCATGGAGTATATTTGGGACAATTTCCTAGAGCAACATGTTTTAGTACCAACCAGGGAGCAGGCTATTTTAGACCTGGTTTTGTGCAATGAAACAGGATTAATTAATGACTTGCATGGTAAAGAAGGTTCTAAGCAATAGTGATCACAACATGATAGAATTTTACATTTCAGTTTGAGGGTGAGAAGTGTGGGTCTAAGACTAGTGTCTTAAAGTTAAAGAAAGGCCATTACAAAGGTAGTGAGGCAGAGTTGGCTAAAGTGAACTTGGAAAATAGGTTAAAAGGTGGGACAATAGAGGAGCAGTGGAAGACATTTAAAGAGCTATATAAGGAGGGAGAAATTAGAATATGAGGGAAAGCTAGCTAGAAAGATCAAAACAGATAGTAAGAGTTTCAAATATTTAAAAAGGAAGAGTAACTAAAGTGAGTATTCAACCCTTGGAGGATGAGATGGTAATTAATAATGGGAAACAAGGAAATGGCAGAAGTGTTGAATAGACATTTTGTGTCTGTTTTCACTGTAGAAGACACAGAAAAATCACAAGAATGCTTGAAAATTAAGAGGTAAAAGAGGGGGAGGAACTTAAAATAATCACAATCACTAGGGAAAAGGTAGTGGGAAGACTATTAGAACTAAAGGCTGCCAAATCCACTGCACCTGATGGCCTGCATCCCAGGGTCTTAAAAGACGTAGCTACAGAGATAGCAGATGCATTGGTTGTGATCTTAGACTTCCCTAGATTCTGGGAAGGTCCTGGCAGATTGGAAAATTACAAACGTGACACCTCTATTCAAGAAAGGAGGGAGACAGAAAGCAGGAAACTTTTTATTCATGCCAATGAAGGCATTGTCCCAGACTGATTCTCCTGTGACCAAGCCTGACTACAGACTCACTCGTGATCCGAAGCAGCTTTATAACTGGTTAATTGGTCCATTGATTATTAACTATATCTCTGTTGCTTTAATATTCTTCATAAGAACATACTGCTGTTCCCTGGGGATTTTGATAAGGGCATTGTTTGCTTGTTCCTATTATCAATTTGACTAGAACAGCTTTTTCAATTGTTTAACTCACCACCCTCAGCAGAATTGTCTGCCTGCCAGGGTAATTAAGTCTGAAACATTTAATATGTGTGATGTAGTTCAAAAGGCTTCTTTGTGAGTTTGCTCAGATGTGTTCAGACTGTCCCTGTTTTATTAGCCTATTACCGTGCATACAAAGTTTAGTGTTCTGCACGGTGATTGCCAAATTTCAGGCCCTGCAGTCACCACCCAGATGCCACCACATGGAAAGTGAGGAGCAGGAAGGAAACACCCACCAGAAGATCAGTTGTAGGCCTGGGATTGTGGGGGTGGGGCATGGAGATGGTTGATTGCAGACCCAAGACTGCGGGGTGGGGGGGTTAGGCGCAGGTGGGGAGGAGGTCAGTTTAAGGCCTGAGACTGAGCTTCGGGTCAGATCCATGCAGGTATGTTTCTGGCAGGCCTGAAAGGGAGGGGAGGGTTCCAGGCCAGCCTCCTGACTCCCAGCAGGAAAACAGGCGGTCAGGGGAGAATTGAAAGTGGGGGGCGGGGGGGTCGAGCTGCAGGATTGTGGTTTTTAACCACGTATTGGACAGTAGATCCTTTTCCTGATAGATGTTTTATTCAAAATAGGTTTTTACCTTTCTCTGATCTTGGCCCAGCAGGCCTGAACTTGCTGGTATGCCTGGTTTTCATGGGCAGTAACCCAGCCTGGGTGCTAGACAGGACCCTGCCCTGGGCCATGGTGACCCATTCCTGTAGCTTGTTGAGCCTGTCATCTTTGCAGATGGCGACCTGTTGGTGGCAGGGGATGATACGGCCTTCTTGTCGTTCCGGGCCATGTTGTCTGCCAACTCCAGCATCTCAGCGGTCAAATTCCCAAAACCTAATTCCACTGCAGTCTTATTTCTCCTGATGGCGCCACATTTAATTTGGCCAGGGTTTTCCGTGCCCGCCAGCGTCAGGCATGTTTGGTGGCGTGAGCAGGCAACATGGCGTGATTGGTTTCACGACGGTGCGAATCCGGTTCGCAATCACCCGCTCAGCCCGCCACAATTGCCTCCCCCCTACCCCGCTGGATCATCCATCCATGTCCGCGGGAAAGCACACTGACGTGTTTCACAACAACGTTTAAAGGCGTGCACTCGGCAGGCTGCACTTTGAGGGGAACTTGGAGGTGAGTACATAGCGACGATGTGCAGCGCTCGCCAGGCTCGCCTGTTGAACTTCAAGCTTGAGGAATGTTGAGAGGTGGGGGCGGTCAAGGGCAGCCCTGCTGTTGAACATAGTGCACAAGCATTCGGGGTGGGGGGTAGGGTGGGCGAGGGAAGCGGCCACACATTAAGGAAACCTCTATAAAGCGACCATTCCTCTGCAGCTGAGACAGTTCAAACGCAGCTATTGATATGACTGGAGTCAGGCTCCTATCTTCTGCGCCTACTCAAGCAGCGCAGAGGCATCAGAGTGCCACCGAGGCTATTCTAAAGCTAGGTCCCACCAAGGCGTGTGTCTCTGCGCTGGTGGAGGGTGTGGGTGAGTGCTGTGACGTGTCTTCAAGGAGGGTGCCTCCAGATTCCTCTTGAGGTTTCTTCGGGGCTTGACTGGAGGTCCTGGGTCATGGACTCTGTCGGCTATTTCCCAGATGTGCCTCCGGGAGCAAGGGGAGATAATTAGTGCCTGGCAGTGGCCTGTGAAAAAGGACACATCACTCACAGCATGGTTGTCTGATGAATGTTGCACTGCTGGATCCTCACTTGGTAGCACAGGATCGGTCCAGATCGTCACTGGCCAGCTGGGTGGCCCTGCTTTCCTTGATTTCAGGCATTCCTCCACCGGTCTGCAACCTCTCCCTGTTGTTGTGTGTCAGCTTGTCCTGCATGAATAGAGATGGAGAAAGTGTAAGTAGGATGCCTGCCAGGCCAGATGATAAGTATGCCTGGCCTGTGTGGGTGGTGAGTGGTCCATGGACGGGCGAGGACAATGACAGTGAGTTTGAGAGAATGAATG
The DNA here is from genome assembly GCF_964194155.1 of Cetorhinus maximus. Classification (NCBI taxonomy): domain Eukaryota; kingdom Metazoa; phylum Chordata; class Chondrichthyes; order Lamniformes; family Cetorhinidae; genus Cetorhinus; species Cetorhinus maximus. The sequence continues at coordinate 65,773,443 of NC_135895.1, read as the reverse complement.
ATGATGTCCCTTGAACTGGCAGTGAGTGAGATCCCTATGGACGTGTGATGGGTTTGTGAGTGTGTGAATTGAGAGTAATGAGAAGAGTGACTTACCCTGGCAGAACGGGGGAGATCATTTATCCTCTTGCAGCACTGGGTGGCTGTCCTCTTTTGAAGGGTATTGGTGCTGACCACCACTGCCACTGCCTTCCAAGCCTGGTTGGTCATGCAGCTGCCCATCCTGCGGCCAGAGCTGGGGTAGAGGACATCCCAGTGGGCCTCCACAGCATCCAAAAGGCATTCCAGTGATGCGTCACTAAACCTGGGGGCTGCAGTCTTTTTGCCTTTCGTGGACATCTTCCCTGCAGCAGTCCAGGGCTGGAAGCACTGAGATGTGGTGCGCATGGCTGTACTTTAAATATGGCGCTGGGCGTGATGAAGCTGTGTGGTAATGGCGAGTGGGTGAATGAGAGCCCGCCTGCCATGGAAATGACATGTTTCCTGGGAATGCATAAATAATGTGGCGGAATTGTGACAGCACCTATTGCGGCCAGTGGGTAAAACGTCATTTTACCCACCCACTACCGCACTTGGTGCAAATCTGGGATGAACCCACCCTTTGTTACTTTTTTGTTGACTATTTCTTTATCACCCCCCAACCCCCATTCCGCGACCCCCCTCCCCCCTCCACTCCGCGACCTCCCTCCCCCACTCTTCCCTCTCCCCCCTCCCCCTCCCCCCCTTCCCTCCCCCAACCCCACCCCACTCCTCTGGTGAAACATTTCTTATTTCTTCCCCAGAGCTGGTCACCCTGGCGAAGTTGGCAGCAGCAGGGGAGAATGATCAGAAGGAAGGGGTAACATGCCAGCTGAAATGGAAGGGGCAAGAGAAGCTCTTGGAAAAATTCTGAAGAGAAGCGGTAAGAGTTAAATAAACAATTCTTTATTTTTCTCAACATAACAAAGCTGCACTGATACCCTCATGACCGCTTTTGGTGCTTATACTGCCTGATGATCATTTTTGGATGCTAGTGATCATTTCCACAAATTTAACAACCTGTGATGGCTTTTGAACACTTTAGAGCACTTTGATGACTCCTGAAGTATAAGAGATCATGTTAATTGAGTGCTTCATCTGCAATCAAACCTCGTTCCAAGTTACACTGTTTGATATCAAATGATGTACTGATCATTTGGAGCACATTTGAATGCAAAATCAAGGTGAAAATTTTCTGGTAGGAACAGGGCTCTGTAGCCCTGACCCCTGGGATTCTAGCCTGCCAAGCTCAAGCAGTGATTTATTGTTTATCCATGGCTTAGTAATAGCACACACGTCTCTAAGTCAGAAGGCAGGGTATTCAAGTCCACTTCGGACACTTGAGCACATAATCTAGGTAGACATTGCAGTGAGTGGAGTGGCCCTCAAGTGGTCATTCTTCACACGAGACTAGGCTGCAAGTGTTCTCCCTCTGTGTAGGCATCAGCCAGATCCTGTCCTTGCCCAGGAGCAAGAACTACGGCCAATTCTCTTCCCCAGCCCCACCTACACCTCACATACACAAGCACCCATGATAAGTCCAACTGTTGTATCTCTACCACCACATCAGCTAAAAATAGTCAGTTCAGAGCAGACAAGATGCTGTAGCTTGGATCTTCTTGGTCTGTATCTCACCAAGCAGCACATGTTCATCAGTATGCCATCTGACAGCTTGTCAACATGATACAACAAACTACACAGGGGAGGCTATTCCAGAATCACATCAGCTGACCCCCTTTGCCAAAACCAAGTGAAACAATGTCACCTTCTGGATCCCACTTAAGGGGGGAAAATGGGCAATTACAAAGAATTATGTTTAGCTTAAACACTTTTTGTATATTGTCAATCTTTCTGGAGGAGGAAGGGGGGTCGGGAGGATTGTGAAAACTGGCTAGCAGGATTTATTGATTCTGACACTGTAAGGGATTTGAATAAGATATTAATATCAACACCAGCTTAGCGTGTTTCAGCTTTAGGTCACTTACACCATTGGCACTGGTAAGTCTGAAAGCCATTTCCCTCAATGAGATTATCTATGCTTACTTTCCAAGTAACAAATTTAACAAAGGACAAATGGAACCTACAAGAAGCAAGTTAAAGCTGATCTTATTGTTCTTTGGCTGGTCGAATTTTAAAAAGGGCCCCAATGAAAGTGTCACCTCCGACTTGTACCAGTAAATAACACAGATAACTATTGGTTTGGGGAATTCTGTTCTACATTGTTTACATTGCCATGTAGATCATCTTCAAGCAGCAGAATATTTCACTAAATGTCACATTTTTCTTTGACTGTACATTTTTATTACACTAACCATTCTTCCAAAAATTTGACATTGATAGAAAATCATTGGCCGGGATCTTCAACAAAGCAGCAATCATTCTTGGATTGCCGCTTCACTCATACTTTTCTGCATCCCGACTCTGCTCAGCATTTCTGGCCGGGTCTTCCAAGCCCAGCTTCTTCAGAATTGTGGAGCGTACAGTCCCATGGAGAACTTTCCTAAGCGCTGGAGAGTCGGGAGGAAGACAAGACACATCCCCTTTTTACAGTACTCTGCCGTAAGGTAAGTTTAAATGTCCAGCGTGAATGTTAGTGAATGGGTGACTAGGATTTTTCTGTCTAACATTTCCTGGGTAACTTTCCTTTTATTCAGGTAAGTAAATTGGAGCCATCCAAAGTCTGCAGCTTTAACACCAGAGTCAGACACATTCACTAAGGGTCCCTGGGAGGAGGGGAATATCCCATCAGAAGTTCAAATTTCCCAAGCAACTCCCAAGGAGATTAGTGTGTCAGGACTACTGCAGGCTCCCAGCACACAAGTTAAGTCAGACATCCAGTCTCCGACGGTCTGGAGACCTAGAAGATCTGCGCCATTATTTGTGTAGCTAATTGCACTGAATCTACCAAAAACAGCTTGGTGTGTTCAACACACCATATAGCACCCTTTACAAATAAAACTTCCCAAGGGACTTCCCAAGAAGACCCATCACAGCACTTACCCACACCCTGCACCAGCGCAGAGACACACACCTTGGTGGAACCTAGATCCGGAGCAGGCTTGGGTTCACAATCTGGTGGTCACCGCACAGACACGTGTCCGCAGCAGGAGGAGGCAGGTTCAGCCAAGCTCCCCGAAACTCAAAGGGTGGTGGCGAAGAGGCATCTGTGAGGCTCAAGTCAGATGACAAGCCTCTGTATTCAGCCTTCCAGCTCATCGTGGAGAGTCAGCAGGAGGCAGGGGAACATCACGCGAAGCTGTTGGAAGCCCCCAACAGAGTGACACACGAGTCAGGGAGTGGGGCCCTGCTCTGAAGTGGTGCCCACATGTGTGTGTATGGAGGTCTCCATGGGGAGGATGGCAGATGCCATGGAGACCCTGGTCCAGCAGAATGTGGAGATGAGTGCAAATATGCACTCCATCACGGTATCCATGGGTGTGTTTCTGCAGCTGAATGATGAGAGGGAAAGGGGGCACCTCGATGTCCCTCCAGGTGCTCCTCCCCCTCAAGGAGTCAGGCCGGTGTCCTCAGGCACCCTAAGGGAGGAGGAGTGACAGCTAGGCACCCCTGGGTCATCCACTCAGGAATCTCAGAGGCTGTCCACTCTCTCCGAGTCCCCTTTGGCTGTGAGCCCCTCACCCTCGTCCTCTGTTACTTCAGAGGGAGCAGCTGGCCCACAGGAGGACAACCAAAGCAAGTCGGGACCTCAGGCGCCAGCTCCCCAGAGGACCCATGCCGAAGTCATCAGTGGCAACAGGGCCAACCATTGCACAGGCTGTCTCCACCCCTGCTGCGGATGTCAGGGCTGCACCTAGAAGAAGTGGTAGGCCTAGAAGAGTTAAGAAATTCTGATCACAACTGGTTGCATGGGTGAACACATTTTGTCACTTTATAATCCGAAAATATATTCACTTCCACTGAATAATGTGTGTCTTCCAGCTTCATTGATATGCTTCACGAGTTCTCCCCCTACATCCCCCCACCCCCACTAACAGTTCAGCTACGTGTAGCCAGACCTCGAGTGATTCTGGAGGGAGAAGCGTGTGTGGGACAGGGCAAGCATTCTCCCACGCACGCAGAGCATTTCTCCATCACACTCATCTCAATGTCCCGAGCATTTTCAATGCTGCCTGCCAGGGTTCTTGTTCAGTTGTCCATTTGAGCTGACCTGAATCTCCATCCACCCACTGATCGCAGTCCCATGCAGCACCTGTGCCTGTCCAACACAAGGCTCCGCTCACTTTTGATTTCAAAACCATGGTCGCAGTAAGGATTCTTCTCAGCTCCCTCATCCTTTCTCCTTCCCCAATCACCCATGTCTTTCCCCCATCACTGCTGACCCCCCTGGCATCACCTTCCACCTCCCCACTGTCACCTACCAACCCAAACCCTTCTTTTCCCAAGATGCCCAGGTCAACGTGTATATTCCCTACCTTCCTGAGAATCCCACCCCCATTCACATTAACCTCCCCAGCCTCCTCCTTCCCACCCCCAGGGTGCATGTCTGCCTCCAAGTCCCCACCAACTACCCTCGCCGTCCCTTCTACCACTACCGATGCACCCTCACTCTCCCACCCTTCTGGCTCATGCTGCCCCCCCTCATACTCATCATTCCCTCCTTCCACCCTCATCTACAGTTCAGTCCCCAGGAGGCAGTCATTGACTCCACAGGCCCCTCCCTTGCACGTTCACCTGGACATCACCCCACCCCACTTACTCCTTCCTCCATCCTTACTCCCTCCTCCATCCTTACTGTCTCCTTCCCCTGGACTGTTCCCCCCTCCAAACTCCATCCTCCCCAAACTCCTTCCCTTCAACCTTCCTCCCCCCTTACACTTACCTCCCCAGTTGCCACATTCTCCCCTGTTACACCGTCCTCCCCGTACTCCCTCCCCCCACCTCACCCCCTTCCTGACACCCTCATTCCCCTGCTCCCAACCTCACACCCCCCAACACCTTTGTTCCCCCTTCCCAACCTCACCCCACTCCAGTATGCTTTCCCCTCCTAGTCAAACTTAGACCTTGCTCTCCTACATCCCTACCCCTCCCCCACTGCCAGGTACACTTTCCTCTCCCACTCACAACTGGATCTTCCTCTCCACCCCACCCGACGATCATCCGTAGCAACCCATGGCCAAGGCTGTGGTGTTCTGAAACAGACCCCAGGCACCAACAGAGACTTCCCACCTTCTGTGAGCTGCTTCACAGTGAAGCCATGTCCATGAGAATCCAACCAGCATGCAATGCATGTGTTCCTCCAGGGTCTGGTAGCTGTAGAGCCCCAGCATCTGTCATAAGAACATAAGAAATGGGAGCAGGAGTAGGCCATTCGGCCCCTCAATCCTGCCAGCCATTCAATAAGATCATGGCTGATCTGCCCCAGGCCTCAACTCCTCTTTTGTGCCAGCTCTTCATAGCCCTCAGCTCCCCGATATTTCAAAAATCTATCTGCCTCTTCTTTAAATACTTTCAGTGATCTAGCCTCCACAACTCTCTGGGGTAGAGAATTCCAGACATTCACTACCCTCTGAGAGAAGAAATTCCTTCACATCTCACTTTTAATGAGTGCCCCCTTATTGTGTAACTATGTCCCCTAGTTCGAGATTCCCCCGCTAGTGGAAACATCTTCTCAACATCTACCCTGTCAAGCCCCCTCAGAATCTTGTACATTTCAATAAGATCACCCTTCATTCTTCTAAACTCTAATGAATAAAGACCTAACCTGTTTAGCCGTCCTTGATAAGTCAACCCCTTCATCCCAGGGATCAACCTAGTGAATCTCTTTTGAACTACCTCCAATGCCAGTATATCCTTTCTTAAATATGAGGACGAAAACTGTACACAGTACTCCAGGTGCGGCCTCACCAACACCCTGTACAGTTGTAACAAGACTTCCCTATTTTTAAACTCCATCCCCCTAACAGGCCAAAATTCCATTTGCCTTCTTAATTACTTGCTGCACCTGTATGCTAACTTTTGTGTTTCATACACAAGAATACCCAGATCCCTCTGTGCTGCACTCTTTTGGAGTCTCTCTCCATTTAAATAGAAGTCTGCCTTTTGATTTTTCCTACCAAAGTGCATGACCTCACAATTTCCTACATTAAGCTCCATCTGCCAAGTTTTTGCCCACTCACTCAAACTGTCCATATCCCCTTGCAGATTCCTTATGTCCTCATCACAACACGCTTTCGCTCCTCAGACGTCCACGATGCGAGCAAGGCCCCGACGGTGAGTCCCAACTTCTGCACATCACACTTGACAATACATGTTCTGCACCAGCATGTTTTCCATAAGACCATAAGACATAGGAGCAGAAATTAGGCCATTCAATCATGGCGGATAAGTTTCTCAACCCCATTCTCCCGCTTTCTCCCCGTAACCTCCCTGACGTGGGTGGTAAATTTGACTGGGGGGGGATGATTTCAGCGAGCAGGCAAGATGATGAGATGTAAATGCACTGAAATTAGGTTCCCGATGTTGGACAGCGGGAAAGGTGCCTGCCATTGATGGGGATAGCGGATGATTGCAAATTGGTTTCACGACGGCGTAAAACCAATTTTTGGCCTTCTCACCATATTGTCTGCTCACACCCGCCATAACACCCGACGCCAATGTGGGTGGGGGCCTCGGGGGGGATATTCCAGCCTCTGTCTTGTTTTTTGTTATTATTGGTGCTTGAGTAATAGCATCGAAGCTCTTAAGATATTGCATTTTTTATTAAATTTATTTAATGACTCTTTTTGTCATTAAGGTTGCAGGGTCCTGGCCTAGGTGGTTGAAAGGATGGTCACCAATGATGGAGCATCTAAAATCAGGAATGTGCAAGAGGACGGAATTAGCTGACCATGGATATCCTAGAGGGTTGTGGGGTTATAGAGGATTACAGAGGTAGGGAGGGGAGAGGCCATGGAAGCATTTGAAAATAGGGGTGAAAATTTAAAACTCAAGCTGTTGCTTGACTGGGAGCCAATGGTGAGCAAGATGAAAGACGAGCGGTGAATGGGGTTTGGTGCCAGTTAGGAAACAGACAGCAATGCCTAGCATGACCTCAAGTTTAAGGAGGGTAGAATGTGGGAGACCAGCCAGGAGTGCATCGGAATAGTTTATAGTCAATAGTGGTAACAAAGGCATGAACGTGAGTTTCAGCAGCAGATGAGCTGAGACAGGGACAAAATTGGATGATGTTACAGAAGAGCTAATAGACAGTATAACTTCTGGTACAAATATATGGTTGGGAGTAGGTGGGAGGGTACAATCAGATCCAGCCTTGAGGGGCTGAATGGCCTACTCCTGCTCCTAATTCGTATGTTTGTATGAATTTTTTTTAAATGCACTAAACAGCCATCTTCTTTCAAATCTTGTGATCTAGTTAATTCATAAGTATTCCATTTTTTCCAATATCCCCAAAAGGTTGAATTAATTTACTTGATATATTCCACCAGCATCAATTCATTTAGATTCTGTTCCTTACATCCCAAACCTGAGACTCGGGCAACTAACTGTGGCACTGCATCTGATTGGAGCACACTAATGAGAAAAGATTCTTAATTCTTTCAGCTCAATCCTCTTACTCTTCAGTTATTTCTGGACACATCACCCTGATCTGGAAATTCAAACCTCAGGGCAGTCCAGCCTGAGCAGCTATCCTGTGCATGAATTATTGTCTGCCACGTTCAAGGACATTACCTAGATCATTAGTTGGAACATTGAAGCTGTATAGAGCAGGTAGGTCTCTTTCATTTCGCCACACAGTTCGTCTGCATTCTGTACTCAGTATTTTAAGCTGCTGTCTCTGCAGTCTATAAGGAGAATAGAGTTTAATTTCTCACATCAGAGTAAGTCTTATTGCTGTGAGCCAAACTAATGGTGATCTGGCCACTGCTGCAAGTGGGAAATAAGTCATATCCCCCCGTTCTCATTATATTTTGCATCCATACCATATGTTAAACACTGAGCTGTAAAAGAAGTAGATATGGTTAATTATCTAACCCAGTAAAAATTTAAATGAATTTAGTGTTGACTATAGCGTGAATTATTGATCAGTTTTAAGTTTAAAAGCCTAGTACAACACTGATTAGCGCCACAGTCACTTACTGTGTTTTTAGAATTCCTCTAATTTTGCATATTTATTCATGGTTGGCTGCAAATCATAGTCACTAGTGTCAAAATCTGTGTAACTTTCTAAAGGTAGTGTGGTTTGTTACTGTTATTATTTACTGAGGCTGTGAGGTCTCCTCCATAATTCTACAATCCCTTTTACCAAGGGATTGGGAATACAGTATTCATATGTGACATTGGCCTTTTGTTAATGAACATAATTGTGGGAGCTCAAAATAATTTCAGATCACCATTCCTTAATGTACTTCCTTAAATCTAATATTACAAATCTTAAGAGATAATTTTTCCTTCATTGCAGGATGTGGCATTTTTTTAAACAGCAATGCATGTTATATTACCAGAGGAACAATTCAATTCTTAGCTCTTATATAACGTCCGATAAAACAAATTGACAACTTCTGCCTCAAATTTCATAATGGACATCATAGGCCTAAACGATACTTCAAGCACTTCTGTTCAAAACAGAATTTATGTAAACTTAATTGGCACAAACATTCTGCAACTGGTAAAGGTTTGCAACACATTGCAAGGTAGATTTGGTGATAATTCAGCTCACAAATGAAAATATGATTTGGAAATCTAGATGAAATATTATGGCAGTTGAAGTGTATGAGGATGTTTTCTGTTTGCACAATGGCAATGGGTGTTTAAATTGATGGTAAAGCAATGGGAAATGCATTGAAACCATCTTCCCTTTGCTGCATTGCTAACTGCTTTCCATAAGTTTAGAAGAGACTTGTCAATATTTTTAATAATGCCTGCTGCTGCCTACTAAAGTCTTGCCAATGAGCTTTGCAGAAAATGCAGTCACTTCAGCTGGGGAAAATAAAAGAAATCACACAGCAGTTACTCACTCAGCTGGAATTCATAGGGAAGCAGCTAAACTCCTTTGTGGAGCTTTTTTACTCCACAGGATATTTGCTGTATTTGAAACTGGTGTTGTTAAAATAAACAAAAAGTGGTAAAGCCCAGGGTTTTTACAATGAAATAAATCCCACTTTTTTTTTACATCAGCTGTGGGCTGTGTTGGCCATTTTTATGAATCTCTAATCTAAACATGCAACACAAGTTAAAACAGAAAAAAGAATTTCAATTGACATTATGGTGAGAATCCTCGGCTTGGCGAGCAGGAGCAGGGCCCGCTCATCAAGGCGTAAAATGACGTGGGGTGACGCCTTGCATGCGTCCCGATGTCACCCCACGTCATTTTACACTTTTGCAAGCGGGCCCCACCCCAGCTCGCCACGCTGAAGATTCTCCCCTATGCTTTTTTGAGTCATTTAGGTGTGTGATGGCATCATGCTGAAAGAACAAAGAGCTGTTCTGTTTGATCTCCATCACACACTAACAATTTTACAGTCGTTTTGTAACTAGTATCATCCTTGACTCAGCATTCTCACCTCTGAGTCAGAATGTCATGGGTTCAAACCCCACTCCTGAAGCTTGAGCATATCATCTAAGTTGACATTTCAGTGGGTTACTGAAGGTGTGCTGCACTGTTGGAGGTGCCCACTTTCGCATGAAATGCTAAATCTAGGCTTTGCCTGCCCTCTCAGGTGGACGTAAAATATTCTATAGAGCTATTCAAAGAAGAGGAGAGAGTTCTCTTGGTGTCTGAGCTTCTCTCTCAACCAACATTACTAAAAACAAATGATATGGTCATTTATCTCATTGTTGTTTATTGGAGCTTGGTGTGCTCATATTGACTGCTGCTATTCCTGACATTACAACAGTTTAATTGTCTGTGAAATATTTTGGAACATCACAAGGACATTACAAGTACTATATAAAAACAAGTTCTTTCTTTATAGTTTGTTAACTATTCTTCACAGTTTACCACTACAGGACACTCTGTTCTACTAAAAGTTCAACAACATTAGTTGTTTAATGTAGAGTTTAATAGGAATCAGCACATGCCAATGTCAACAGCCCAAGGGGATCGAAAAACATGTATTTGTTAACCCTCAACTGCTTGCTTCACAATTTCATCCTTCCTCTTTGCCAAGCAGCAATTTTAAAAGTATTAATAATTCTGGGGTTGATTGTGTATATTTTAAAATTTAAAATCTTGATCATTGATCAAATGAATTCCATGGAGAAGTTGTTGGTTCTTCAAATTTCTGAATTAAGTCTGGGGAAAGAGAAGCAAAATATCCTCATTTTCCACTAATTTCCAGTTAATTAAATATATAATTGTAAAAGGTTTTATGCTAATTTTTGTCCCAATCAAGTGAAGATCTAGCCATCACTGAGATAATCCAAGGCTGTTGCATTCTTCAGATCTTAACACTGTGATATTTTGGCACTCATTGATCCAAAATCAAATTCCTCTTCACTGGCTTATGGGAGTCAACTAGACTATAGTCCCAAACCTATGGAAGACCCCCAAACCCAGCCAGGTGCTGGGATCTCCAAACTCAGAGTTGCCATATTTCTATGCTACACTGAAAAATATCACTCAACCAGTGGTTACACATTCTAACTCACCCAAAGATCAAAATAGGTCAGGTAGGTTTTGGAAATTTTGCCCATGGAAATGGCATAGAAGAAGTCTGATACCCTGTAAAATAGCATTCAGAACATTATGATTCCAATGAGCCAAGCCAAGGATTGAATGACACCGGAGCAGTCAGTCATTCCACACATAATGAGCCAGGTCAGGTTTTCAGAGGGGCCATTAACAGAATTCAGGCAACCCTTCAGCTGAATGGAGGAAAAACTGGAACGAGAATAGCTTGGGCTATTCTTACACATAACTATAGACCAGCATTGGAAGGGTCCAGGTGTGCATTTGGCACTCACCTGCATTGTGCTGTTTTGGCACTTAAACATTGGAACATAAGAACAGGAGTAGGCCATTTAGCCCCTTAAGTCTGTCCCACCATTCAATGAGATCATGGCTGATTTGCAACCTAACTCCATATATTTGCCAATGGTTCATCAGGAATTCCTACCTTTTACAAACCCATAGTCCATGGCTCCTTAGATAGCACCTTCCAAACCCGCGGCCGCTACCATCTAGAAGGTCAAGGGCAGTAGACACATGGGAACACCACCACCTGGAAGTTCCCCTCCAAGTCACTCACCATCCTGCCTTGGAAATATATCACCATTCCTTCACTGTCGCTGGGTCAAAATCCTGGAACTCCCTCCCTAACAGCACTGTGGCTGTGCCTACACCACGTGGACTGCAGTGGTTCAAGAAGGCAGCTCACCACCACCTTCTCAAGGGCACTTAAGGATGGGCAATAAATGCTATCCTAGCCAGTGATGCCCACACCCATGAATGAATTAAAAAAATTGCTGGCTCTCTTTAATCAACTGAAAACTTTGAAGGTGTTCAGTCACCTTGCTCTTAGGGCAGGATTTTTGGCTGAGCAGGCAGGCGCGTGCCCGACCCGCTCGAGCATGAAATAGCATATGATGACATCGGGCAAGTGTCCCGACATCATCGCACACTTGTGTGATATTTCGGTTGGCTGGTGTGTGCTAAGCTCAGAAGCATGCCCGCTGACAATTAAGAGGGCAATTAAGCCCATTAATTGTGCAATTAACAGAGATTTTTTGCTGCCCGTCCAACCTTACGGTTGGTGGGTGGGCGAATCTGCCCGGCAGCCTTTGCATTTTTCAGGAAACTTCACCCACAGGCGGGATGAGATTTCTGTGATAAATTAAAATTAAAATAAATTTCTGTGGACAGCATTTTCATTACCTACATTTTCAGGTGACTGATTATGAGGCTTGGACACTTTTTTCCGGTTTCTGTGACCTTTACTTTAGTTTGTTCAGGTCTTCAGCTCTCTGAGGCAGCTCTCTGCTTTCTGGGAGCTTTCTGTGAGTGCTTGTCTGACTTCAGCGTTCACCCTCCTCCAGCCCCCACATCAGCAGCGCTGAGCTTTTCAGCGCGCACCTCACGCTGGCTGGTTGTTAATTGACCAGCCAGCGTGAATTCGCGGTAGGGGCCAATCACGGACGGTGGTTCGTTCCCTGGCCAATCTCGGACCTGCCCGACCTGTCCGCCCTTAATTATAGATTCCAGCAATTTCTCAAAAACAGATGTTAGGCTAACCGGTCTATAATTCTCTGATTTCCCTCTCTTACCTTTCTTAAATAGTGAAGCAGCATGCACAGTTTTCCAATCTAACAATTTACAAATCAAGAGAACTTTGAAAGATTATGGTTAGAGCATCTGAACATAGGAACATATGACTTAGGCTCAGAAATAGGCCATTCAGCCCTTTGAGCCTGCCCTGCCATTCAATAAGATCATGGCTGATCTGGTTGTGGTCTCAACTCCACTTTTCTGTCTGCCCCCCCTTGGCTCCCTTATCTAACAAAAATCGGTCTAACTCTGCCTTGAATAAATTCAATGACCCAGCCTCCACTGCTTTCTGGGTAAGAGAATTCCACATGCCAACAACCCTCAGGTGGAAAAGAATTCTCCTCATCTTAAAAGGGAGAATTCTTCTTCTTAAATTGTGTTCTATGGCTCTAGATTCCCCCACAAGTGGAAATATTCTCTCAGTATCTACCCTATCAAGTCCCCTCAGGATCTTATTTGTTTCAATTCTTCTAAACTCCAATGGGTTTAGGTCTAACACATAAGATAAGCCCTTCATCCCAGGAATGAGTTGAGTGAACCTTCTCTGAACTGCTTATAACGCAATTATATCTTTTTTTCCCAATAAGGAGACCAAAACTGTACACAGTAATCCAGAAGTGATCTCACCAGGGTTCCCCAGCTACAGTAAAACTTCTTTACTTCTATATTCCATTCTCCTTGCAATAAACACCAACATTCCGTTTGCCTTCCTAAACACTTACTGTACCTGCATACTAACTTTTTGTGATTCATGTTCCAGGACACCCAGATCCTTATGTACCACCAAGTTTTGCAATGTCTTTCCATTTAAATGATATACTGCTTTTCTTTTCTTCCTGCCAAAGTGGACAAGTTCGCATTATACTCCATCTGCCAAATTTTTTGTCCGCTCACTTAACCTGTCTGTATTCCATTGCAAACTCTACCTCCTCGTGACAACTAATTTTCCTACCTATCTTGATGTCATTGGCAAAATTAGCTACCATACATTCAGTCCCTTCATCCAAGTCATTGATATAGATTGTAAATGGTTGAGGCCCCACCACTGATCCTTGTGGCACTCCACTAGTTACAGCTTGCCAACCTGAATAAGTCACATTTATTCCTCTTATTATATCTCTGTTCACGCCTACTTCCCTCAAAAGCCTGGGTTGGAAACTATCTGGTCCGGGGGATTTGTCACTCTACTGTGTCATTATTTTGTTCATTACTGTTATTTACTTTAATTTTGGCAAGACACCATCTCTAGTTCAATATTAGTTTCCTTGGGATATCCAACATGCTATCCTCTTCCTCCACTGTAAATACTGATGCAAAGTAATTATTCAACATGTACATCATTTCCATGTTTACATTGACAATGTCACCGTTATCAGTTTTCATGGGACCCATGTTGCTCCTGGCAACCCTCTTTTTCCTTATATAATTATATTTAAAAAAGTGTTGCTTTACATGTCCTTTGCAAGTTTTTTTTTTCATATTCACTTTTTGTTGCTCTTACTATCTGTTTTGTTACCCAACATGCTGCTCTTTGAATTTCTCTCATTCACCAGGATCTGGCTTTTTCTTTGCACTTCTATCTGCTTTCGCTTTGAGTTTTAGGTTGTTTCATTACCTCTTTAGCTGCCCATGGCTGTGTTTCTTTGTTGTGGAAAGCAGAGCTTTTTTCCCTTAGGGGTAGAAGCTGGTTCTGTATCACATTAAATTCTTTCTTGAACATCTGCTGCCCCCACCCCTTCCGCCCCCCCACACACACCCTCCGCCCCCCCCACAGCCCACAATTAACTTCTGTCATTCTACCCATTGTCAGATTTGACAAGTTTACTGTGCACAGTCTCTATCTCACTCCATTAAACTAAGACTCAAGAACATTGACCTGGTTCCACACACAAACACACACCCAGCAACAGAACTAAATGTTTTCTCTCATTCGTAAACATCTGGCATTTTGACTGTGAGGGGGGTTTAAACCTCAACGTGGTTAACAGGTACTGAAATGCCACAATGTTAACTCAGGACAAGTGAAACAGATTTTTTGCTGCCTTACCAATGATATTAAATCTACACATAGTAGGGAACAGAATAAAACAAAATCAGGCTTGTTTGTACAAGTTTGACCTTGTGTCATTATCAGCTTTCAAAGCAGAGCCAAGATAAACAGAATTGAATGGGTGTGTCACTCGGGCTCTGGTCCTTCCTAACAAATCCGAGAACTAGATATCATCTGCTGATGGAAACAGGAATCTCTACACTTACATCAGCAATTTAAGGGGATATATTTGCTGTTTTGTAAAGCAGCATGATTATAAAATAGAAAAAAATTAAGGCAATGATCTTACAAGATGGTTATTAAGGTAATTGCAGCACTGTGTTTTGAAAATATGCTTTAAATAATTGAAGCACTGTTAAACCAGACTTTAAATTTTCCTCCACTACAACATTGGTTCATCATGAAACAGAAAAACTTTCTCAAATCAGAGAGTTGGGCTTAAAGCCATTTGGACAATCTACTGTGTTACTTAAGTGCTTCACTCTTCATTGTGTTCCCACAATGTGCAACATGGTATTAAAGTCCAGATTAATCTTAGTATTTTGATTTATTATTTTAAGAGAATTTTGTATCACTGAATGATTTTTAAAGTTGCAATGCTTACATGTTTTTCAATGAAGTGAAAATACAGGTCAATTTAAGAAGACTCTCAAATGTCACACTCTCTCAAACTGAGATATTAATGCTCTGGGTTAATAAAAATGGGTTCACCAGCCAGGCAAAGTAAAATGTTAGCAATAGGATTGGCTTTATTTAGTTTGGTTGAGAACTTAATTGTGGCACTTATGAATCATGTGGGCTCTTTCTTGCATTTGTTCACTGCAGTGTTACTTGGCAGAGGCTTGCTGAACACTTAACTGAAAAGGATCAGTAAGACAAGTTACTTACGGATTGTGAGAAGTTACATTGCATCCCTGCGGGTAAGAGTCTGAAGATAGCACAGACATGGACAACAAGTCATTCCTATTATTTTGTGAACAGTGGCTTTATTTTTAAATGTTGTTATCGTAAAGAAAAATCATAAAATAGTTAATCTCTCTGCACTTTAAAAGGAGCTGCCACTTTCCATTATGTTCTCAGTCGTGCTCCTTCTGAAGTAAATGAGGGATACACTTGTAGTCAAATGGAACATCGTCCCACACATATATTTGGCTCAACAGGTTTATTGTCATTGTCTTCAGTCCCTGCTACAAACTTGCTCTCTTCAAATCTCTTCACTAATGTTGTGCCTCTCAAAACCACAAATTAAATGCATCATTAAAAATGTTCAAATTAATTGCTTTATGATAAATCAAGTAAAAGCGAGTGCAATAAAATATACAAACCAATATGATACTAATTCTGACTATGACTATGGTCAGAATTTTCTGTGCCCGCTGGAGTCGGGCATGCTCGGTGGCGTGAGCGGATAATATGGCAAGAAGGCCAGATATTGGGTTCACAACATTGTGAAACCAGTTTTTCGATTGTCCGTTCAGCCCGTCGATGGTGGGCCGTAAGTCTCACCGTCGGGAACCTCATTGTAATACATCCGCATATCATTATAAGGCCAACCCACTGGAATCATTCCCCCACCCCCACTGGATTGTCCATCCACATCGGCGGGAAAACACACCAGTGCAGAACCACGTCTTAACAAGTGTGACGTGCAGAAGTCGGAACTTACCGCCAGGGCCTTACTCACATCGCGGACACCCAAGGAGCTGAAAATGCTGGAGGCCAACAGCAACGACACACTGGAGGAATGCCCATGTCATGCTGGGTGGATTCTGAAGGACATGGCTCTGCAGCGAAGCAGCTCACAGGGATGGAAAGTCGCCGTTCAGGGTCTGCTCACAACAGATGATGGTTGAGGGGGTGGAGAGGAAGGTCCAGCTGTGCTTGGGAGAGGAAGATATACTGGGGAGCGGGAGAGGAAGGTCTAGGATCGGCTGGGGGAGGAAGAGGGGTCAGGATGGGGTGAGGTTGGGAGTGGGGGGAACAAAGGTGTCGGGAGGGGTAACATTTGTGGGGGGGAATGAAGGTGTTGGGGGGGGTGAGGTTAGGAGGGTGGGGGAAAGAAGGTGTCGGGAGGGAGGTGAGGGATGGTGTGAAGGTGTTGAGGGGGTGAGGTTGGGAGGGGGTGAACGAACATGTCGGGGAGGGAGTTGGCGGGGATGGAGTATGGGATCGGATGGAGTAATGGGGAGAAGACGGCAACTGGGGAGGCAGGTATAAGGCGGGGGTTGGAAGGTAAGGGACGGAGTTCGGAGGGGGGAAGGAGTTCGGAGGGGGGACTGAGTATGGAGAGGGGAGGAGGTCCAGGGAGAGCAAAGAGTGCGGAGAGGCGAGGGGAGAAGGAAGGAAGGGTGGACGGAGAAGTAAGGGTGGAGGAAGAAGTTGGAAAGGGGGAAGGAGTAAGGCTGGAGGAAGAAGTAAGGCTGTAGGAAAGGGTCAAGGGGGGGATGGACTAAGGGTGGCAGAAGAAGTATGGGTGTCTGAAGGAGTCAGAAAGGGGGAAGGGCTAAGTGTGGGGTGGGGGGGGGAGTCTGGGGTGGAGGGGTGGGGGTGCTGGTAGTCTGGGGTGCGGAAGGGGTTCCAGGGGGGAAGTGGTCCAGAGGGGGGGGATGTCCAGGTGAATGTGCAAGGGAGGGGTCTGTTGGGTCCATGACTGCCTCCTGGGAAGTGAACTGAGGGTGGGTGTGTGGAACGAGGGAATGGTGAGTATGACTGAGGGCAGAGTGAGATGATAGGGTGGGATGGTGAGAGTTTGATAGTATCGGTAGAAGGGACGGAGAAGGTGGTTGGTGGGGACTCGGAGGCAGACACGGCCCCTGGGGGTGGGAAGGAGGAGGTCGGGTAGGTTAACGTGGATGGGGGTGGGATTTTCGGGAAGGAAGGGAATGTGCATGTTCACCTGGACATCCCCGAAGGAAAAGGGTTGTGGCTGGTAGGTCACGGAGGGGAGGTGGAAGGTGATGCCAGGGGGGTCAACAGTGATGGGGGAAAGAAATGGGTGACTGGGGGAAGGGAAAAGATGGGGGAACGAATGAAGAAACTGAATCAGGACCATGCTGCCTAAATTGAAAGAGAAACGTGAGCCGTGCTGGGTGAGATCAGGTGCTGCATGAAGCTCAGAAAGGTCCTGCCACACACACACTTTTCCCTCCAGAATCACACGTGGGCCAGCTGCTCCCTCTGCAGTGACAGAGGACGAGGTTGAGGGGCTCACAGGCAAAGGGGACTTGGAGGGAGAGGACAGCCTCTGAGATTCCTCAGTGGATGACCCAGGGGTGTCCAGCTGCTGCTCCTCCTCCCTTTGGGTTAACGAGGGCCCCAGACTGACTTTTTGAGGGGAAGGAGCACCTGGAGGGATGTCGAGGTGTCCCGTTTCCCTCTCATGTTGCCACTGCAGGAACTCACCCATGGCTCCTGCGATAGAGTGCAGGTCTGCACACATCTCCGTGTCCTGCTGGACCAGCGTCTGCATGGCGTCCACCATCCTCCCCATGGAGGCCTCCATATGTGCAGATGTGGGCACCACTTCATCAGAGAGCAGGCGGATGCACTCCTCTGACTCACGAAACACTCTGTTGAGGGCTTCCAACAGGCCTGCGTAATGTTCTCACGCCTTCTGCTGACTCTCCAGGATGAGTCGGAGGGCTGAATCCAGAGGCTCGTCATCTGACTCGGGCCTCACAGATGCATCTTCCCTAGCAGCCCTCTGAGTGCGGGGGGCTAGGCTAAACTTGCCTCCTCCTGCTTTGGTCGCATGTCCATGTGGTGACTACCAGAGATTGTGAACCCGAGCCTGCCCTAGATCTAGGTCCCACCGAGGTGTGTCTCTCTCCGCTGGTGGAGGGTGTGGGTAAGTGCTGTGATGGATCTTCCAGGCTGCTTATTTCCAGCACTTTAATGGAGGAGGAGTCCTCTTTGCTGGAGCTGAGGACGTGGATGGAGCTGAGGGACTGGCTGGCTGAGGGTGTCAGTCGCTTAGCAGAGCTCCCTGTGAACCAAAGTAGATTAATGCATGGCAGCAGAGTCAAAAGCAGGAGAGAGCGCACTGATAGTTACGTTGAGAGAGGGATGATGTGATGCAGTGTCCTCACGTGGGTGTTCGCTCCTGGCCTCACTGTCGCCACAGGCATGGTCTATATCCTCATCAGTCAGCGCGATCATGTTCCTCAAAGTGAGTGAGGGGCCTAATGTGGGCCACTCCAACCCTGGTCTGGGACCTCTCCCTGCTGATGTGAGCCAGCTTCTTCATGAAAACAGATGGAGAGATTGTGAGCAAGAGGCATGGCACTGCCTGGAATGTTTGTGTGGTGAGATGAGATGGGATGAGGCCACAACCGCGAGAGGATATGAGCCTGATGGAGATGTGAGGGTGTGTGTGAGAGTTAGTGATGTTGTCCCTTGAGGTGTGAGATTCCTGTGGATGTGTGATGGGTTTGTGAATTGAGAGTGATGAGAAGTGTGAGTTACCCTAGCAGAACACATGAGACCATTTATCCTGTAGTGGCTCTGGATGGCTGTCCTCTTCTGCAGGGCATTAGCGCTGACCACCACCTCTCATGCTTGATTGGTAATGCCGCTGTCCCTTCTGCGGCCAGAGCAGGGGGTAGAGGACGTTATGGCGGGCCGCCACTGCATCCAAAAGGCATTTGAGGGACACGTCACTAAATCGGCAGTCTTTTTGCCTTTCGGGGCCATCCTGGCTTCTGTTCAGCAGTCCTGGGCTGGAAGCACTGAGAGGTGTGCATGCGGCTGCACTTTAAATATGGCGCCTGGTGTGATGAAGCGACCAGATGATGGTGTGGTGGGCAAATGATAGCCGGCCCACCATTGAAACTGCGTGTTTCCCGGGAATGCATAATTAAGCGGCAGGTTTGGGACGATACGGCATGAGAAGCCGCCATTGTGGCCAGCAGGTAAAACATCGGTTTCCCTGCCCGCTACCACACTTAGTGCAAACCTGGGACAATCCCGCCTCATCAGTTCCCTTGTTATGAGTTTTGCAAGTTGTCTATGGCTGTTAGACCTGGGCGAATATATTTACAAGCTCCAGGGGAACTAAATTGTCAGTCATGTTTGGCTTTCCTCCAGCCAGAGCATGTCATGTTCCTGGGGGAAAAAATAAGAAATAGCTATGAATACACAGTGAGTCTGTCAGCATCTGAAAAGGAAAAAGGCAGATTATGATGCATAGTATTTCATGGAGGGAACACATTCACCACATCATAAGCGATCTTGCCACTTCACAGATGCTGACTTATCTGACTCATTTTGTTGTAGCATCTTCAGCGTTCATATGCTCCAATAAATTTTCAATCATATTGCCAAGGAACACAGTTAAAATGAAAGTGGGACTATCAGCAACAATTAAATATTCTTGAGCAGTTTCTATTTAGCTGGAGTGTTCTTCTTTAGAAAGAGTGACAAAAGATAGAAGAAACCCATGATAAAATGCAGACAACCTACCAGAATGTGGCATTTGAGGTTTGTTTAAAACCTCCAAATGTTGACTGAACTTTCTAGTTTTACATATGCACATTCGTACCAAGGAGAGAGAAAGCACAAGAGAGAAGTAGGAGAGAGAGGGAAAAAAAAGGAGAGAAAGTAGGTGTGTGTGAAAACAGGAGAGAGAGTGAGTGTGAAATAGGAGCGAGATAATTTACACTTGACTACATGCAGTATGTGTCCAGGGATTTGTGTTAAGTGAGGAGAGGACATCTTCAATTGTATAAGGATTTGAAATGTGCCTGTCTGATCAGAGAAGATTGAATGCTGTAAACTGTCTTACATTTGTTGACGTACGCCACTGTCAGACAGTGTATGTAGGTTAATTGGGTATTAATAGATTAGCAGATTATCCAATTTATTCTTTGTGTTGTCATGCAAAACAACTTGCTCTGACATAAATCGAAAAATAGAATACTGCAGATGCTAGAAATCTGAAATAAAAACAGAAAATGCTGGAAATACTCATTCCATCTCTCCTGTCTGTCACCCTATCACAGATTTGTCCTTGTCCCACCCATCTCTTGCTCAAAACCTATTATGGTTGGGATTTTCCAGCCCTAGCAGTTAAGGACAATCCTGGCAGTGGGCAGGGCAGAAAATCCCACCCTATGTCTCTAACTTTTCCCAGTTTTAATGCAAGCTGATCAACCTGAAACCTCAGGGGTCTCAACTGCCAGTGTGAGACCTACGATGTCTCCACTTGGAAGGCCCATCAGTATTAAGTGCCTCTCAGGTACTTAAGTGGCCCTGGCCGGCCTCCTCTGGGATCAAGAAGCATGGGGGTGGAAATCCCACTTTCGAGAGCTGCCAGCTAATCAGACGTCTGCAGCTCCTTTGCTCTCCCACCAGCATCACCAGCAAGGCAGTGGCTGCTGTGGG
This sequence comes from Cetorhinus maximus, assembly GCF_964194155.1. Taxonomy (NCBI): domain Eukaryota; kingdom Metazoa; phylum Chordata; class Chondrichthyes; order Lamniformes; family Cetorhinidae; genus Cetorhinus; species Cetorhinus maximus. The sequence continues at coordinate 65,752,772 of NC_135895.1, read as the reverse complement.
AACAACTGGCCACTGAAGGCCAGGATCAAGGAGCTACCCAGACCAGAGGTAAGTTGTGGTGGTGTAATAGCACCTTCTTGTGGCCATTTGTGTAATTACGTATATACTGTCAAACCGGAATAAACTAGTTTTTAGTCAGGTACTTTTGAAGTCCATGTACTGCATACAGTCTCTTTTCTGTCCTGCAAAAAAATCACAGTCTGACAATGAGATGAGATTGTGGATGTCTCAACACTTTGCCAAACGTGGGGGGTCTGTTCACAATGTTGTCAGGAAGGCAGATATTTTCAAAGTTAGATCTGACAAATGCTTATCTGCAACTTGAGTTAAATGATGAGTCTAAGTCATATTTGCTTATTGTTACATCCATGGGTCTTCTTCAGTTTCATAGGCTGCCATTTGTGTTTCTTCAACCCTCGGAATTTTCCCAGGAGTGATGAACCAAATTTTGCAAGGAATTCAGGGAGCGGTGTGCTATTTGGCTGACATACTTATTTCAGCTCCAACTGGCAGAACCATGATGACAGGCTGCATAAGATGCTCCATGTTTAAAAAAGCATGGCGTTCAGGTGAAGGAAAACAAATGTGAAATGTTTCAAAATTCTGTGTAGTATTTGGGTCACAGGGTAGACACAGGTGGGTTACATCCTACCAAGAGTAAGGTTCAGGCAATAAGAAATGTGCCGCCCCCTCAGAATATCTCTGAGCTCAGATCTTTTTTAGGCTTAGTGAATTACTACAGTAAATTACATATGAACATATGAATTAGGAGCAGGAGTAGGCCATTTGGCCTTTTGAGCCTGCTCCGCCATTCATTATGATCATGGCTGATCTGATTTTGGCCTCAAACCCATGTTCCGCCTACCCCCTGATAACCTTTGACCAAATTTCATACTAAATTCATACCAAATTCAATTCATACCAAATTTGGCAACCTCATTGCAACCATTGAACGAACTTTCAAGGAAGGTTGAAATTGGACAAAGGTGTGACAAACCATTCCAGTTGTATAAAAGTAAATTGGTAGATGGTAGAATGCTTGTGCATTACAATGTGCTGTGATTGCTCATGTGTTGAATATTGGTGAGGAGAGACCAATTGCATCAGCCTCAATTACCCTCTGCGCCAGTGAGTGAAATGATGCTCAGATAGAAGGTGAAACATTGTCTTTGATTTTTGGAGTAAAAAGGTTTCAAAACCACTTGTATGGTCATGGGTTTTGCGATCAAAACTGATTGTAAGCCACTGACGGCTATTTTGAATCCAAAATCTCCAGTAGCCAAATTAGCTGCAGCCTGAATGCAGAGATGGGCTTTGATTTTATCTGCTTATCAATACGGCATTAAATACGGACGATCAGAAGATCCTTGTAATGCCGATGTGATATCTAGGTTACCATTCCCCTGAGAGGTAGAGCCAATAGGGAAGACGTATCTTTCTTTCACACATAAATGAGTTGCCAGTCACAGCAGGTGGCACTGGTAGAATTTTCCCATCGGTGAGCAGGGGTGGGGCCGCTGGCCGACGTGTAAAATGACGCGCGGTGACGTCTGGCAGGAAAGAAGTGGGAAGAATCAAATCAGCCTGATGAGTTAGATAGTTGGGATATGAGTAGTTATATAGTTATCCAATAGTTACTCCAACACCAGTTGTGCTTGAAACGAGTCCAAATCCAAGTCAGGGTCAGACAGACATGTGTGATGAAGTGGAAAGTTCAACTGAATGTCAAGGGGAAAATCAGTCTTTGTTGGAGAAAACGTCTCCTCTGAGTCAGACCAAGGTGAGTCAAGGTCCTTCCCCAAGTTCTGGAAGTTTGGATCAACAAAGGAGGTGTCCTCTTAGGAATAGGAAACCAGTAGTTAAGTTGGATTTGCAAATACAAAAACAAGATATGTACATAAGTTGTATGGAATTTTAGCTTTTGTGTAATATTTTCATTAAGGAGGGAGGAGTGTAATAACGCCCTCTTGTGGCCATGTGTGTGTGTGTATATATATATATATATATATATATATGTATGTACACATGCACAAGCACATGATGTATAATATATTTTATATATATATATATAGTCAAACCAGAATATACTAGTTTTCAGTTGGGTACTTTTGAACTTCATGTGCTGCACAGTCTCTTTTCCATTCTGCAAAGATATCACAGGCAGACGGGTTTTGTGGGCTGAGTGACGGGGGAGGTGGAAAGGGGTCAGCAGCACTGACAGGGGGATAGCTCTCAGCTGCCCACCCCCACTTCCTGATGCCAGATCCCTGTATAAGACATTGTGTGCCTTTGAATGAGGGACCACAAGAACTTGAATCGCGACCACAGGCCTTTCCACCCTGAACTTAATTTTGGCGGAGGAGGAAAGGCGGCAGAGTGCTTGTACGTCACACTCCCATCTTATTAATGTCATCCTCTCCTCCAAACAGCCATGAGGGCATAAAACTCCCATTAGCTCCATCTCTCTCCCCAATGATGCTTCCTGACCTGCTCAGTAATTCCAGCACTTTTTGATATGACATTAGGCTCCAGTGACACCTGTCTCTCTGTGCATCTACTTTGGACCTGTGTGTCTGTTTCCTTTCTCTTACTCATTTCCCTTTGTCCTTACTCCCTCTCTTTGACTCTCCTTTTACTCCAATTTGACTTCTCTTTGTTAGCTCAGGATTTTATTTGGTGCCTCTTCTTGTATTTTGTGACTCCCCTTGTCCTCTTCTTTTTCATTTTTCTTTCTCTTCTTTTACTGCTTTTCTCACTTTTGTTTTCTCTCTTCACCATTTTCCTTCTGAACTCTGTTTTGTCAGTCTTGTTTTGAATCTCTTCCTCCTGCTCTCTCTCTTCTTCTCTCTTGCCTTTTTACCTCTCCCTCTTTCCTGTTCTCTGTCTATCTCCCCCATTCACTATTATTCTTACTGGTCTTAAAATACTTGCTATCAGTCAAAGTTATCTTAACTTTTCTGAATAGTGTTGATTATTAATAGATTTTCTAAAATATATAGTGAAAGAAAACTCAAAAAACATGTATCCACACTGAACCAGGTCTTTCAGCCGGAATTTCCTGCCCCCATTGGCATCGGGAGTCATGGTGGGAGTGAGCAGACAACATGGCGAGCCGACCAAAAATCGGTTTTACGCCATCATGAAGTCAGTTTGCGATCGTCCACTCCACTCGTCAAAGCCAGGCGCCTTTCCTGCCATCCAACATCGGGAACCTAATTTCAATGAATATTCATCTCATCATCTCCCCACATAAAATCTACCACCCACGTCAGCAGGAAAACACACCAGCCCAGAACATGTCTTGACAAGTGTGACGTGAAGCAGAAGTCGGGACTTACCATTAGGGCCTTGCTCAGATGGTGGACATCCAGAAGCAGAGCATGCTGGAGCCCTACAGCTACCGGACCCTGGAGGAACATGTGCATTGCGTGCTGGGTGGATTCTCATGATCATGGGTCAATTCTCATGGTCATGGCTCTGCTGTGAAGCAGCTCACGGAAGATGGGAGGTCTCCACTGATGTCTGGAATCTGCTTCTGGACTTCAGGGTCTCAGACATGGGCTGCTAGAGATGATCGGTGAGGGTGGGGGAGAGGAACGTCCAGCTGTGAGTGGGAGAGGAAGGTGTACCGGGGGCAGGATGAGGTTGGGAGGGGGGAATGAAGGTGTCGAGGGTTGAGGTTGGGGGGGGGGAGCAAAGATGTCAGGAGGTGAGGTTGGGGGGGAACAAAGGTGTTGGGGGGTAAGGTTGGAAGGGGGTGGGAATATGCGGGGAGGAGGGTGTATCAGGGGAGAACGCGATACCTGGGGAGGTAGGTGTAAGCAGGGTGGAAGTTCAGAAGGGAGAAGGAGTTTGGAGGGGAGAAGGAATCTGAGGAGAGGAAGGAGTTTGGGAGGGGGGAAGAAGTCTGGACGGGCGGAAGGAGTCCGAGGGGAGGAAGGAGTAAGAGTGGAGGAGGGAGTAAGGGGGGATGTCCAGGTGAACATGCAAGGGAGGGTTCCGCAGAGTCAATGACTGCCTCCAGGGGAGTGAACTGAGGGTGGGCGTGGTAGAAGGGAATGGAGAGTATGAAGGGGGGCAGAGTGAGCCAGAAGGGTGGGAGGGTGAGGGTCCAATGGTAGCAGTAGAAAGGACGGCAAGGGTGGTTGATGTGGTCTTGGAGGCAGACAGAGACCCAGGGGGTGGGAAGGAGGAAGTTGGGAAGGTCTGTGTCGATGGGGGTGGGATTCTCAGGAACATAGGGAATGTGCACGTTCACCTGGACATCCTGAAAAGAAAAAGGTTGTGGTTGGTAGGTGATGGTGGGGAGGTGAGAGGTGATGCCAGGGGTGTTGACAGTGATGGGGGAAAGGACATGCGTGACCGGGGGAGGGGAAAGGATGGGGAAGCTGAGCAGAAATGTGACGACTACCATTTTTCTCAAATCGAAAGTAAGCGGAGCCTCATGTTGGGCAGGCACAGGTGCTTCATGGGGGTGTGATCAATGGGTGGATGGAGATGTAGGTCAGCTCAGATGGACAACTGAAAGAGAACCCCAGCAGGCAACATTGAAAATGCCTGGGACATTGAGATGTGTGTGATGGAGGAAGACTCCCCGTGCATGGGAGAGTGCTTGCATGAGGCTCAGAAAGACCCTGTCACACACACACTTCTCCCTCCAGAATCACTTGTGGTCCGGCTGCGTGCATTTGGTGGGCGGGGGATGCAGGGGGAGGACTCACAAGCTTGTAAATGAAGTTGAAAGATGCCATTACACATTACTCAGTGAAAGTGAATATATTTTTGGATTATAAGGTGATAAAATGTGTTCACTCATGCAACCAGTTGTGATCAGAAGTTCTTAACTTTTCTAAGCCTACCATTTCTTCCAGGCGCTGCCCTGACATCCGCAGCAGGGGTGGAGACAGCCTGTGCAATAGTTGCCCTGTTATCTCTGATGACTTCGGCATAGGTCCTCTGGGGAGCTGAAGCCCTGAGGGCCCCTGCTTGCTTTGGCTGTCCTCCTGTGGGCCAGCTGATCCCTCTGCAGTGACAGAGGATGAGGTTGAGAGAGTCACAGGGGACTCAGAGGGAGAGGATAGATTCTGAGGCTCCTGAATGGATGACCCAGGGGTGTCCAGCTGCTGCTCCTCCTCCCCTTGGGTGCCCGAGGGCCCCAGCCTGGCTCATTGAGGGGAAGGAGCACCTGGAGGGATGTCGAGGTGCTTTGTTTCCCTCTCACGTTGCCACTGCAGGAACTCGCCCTTGATTACTGCTGTGGAGTGCAGGTCTACGTGCATTTCTGCATCCTCCCCTTGGAGACCTCAATGTTCGCACATATGGGCACCACTTCATCAGAGAGCAGGTGGATGCACTCCTCCAACTCATGTGCCACTCTGTTGAGGGCTTCCAACAGCTCTGCGTGATGTTCCCCCACCTTCTGATGACTCTCCAGGATGAGTTGGAAGGCCGAGTCCAGGGGTTAGTCATCTGACTCAGACCCCACAGATGCCTCTTCCCCAGCAGTCTTCTGAGTGCTGGGGAGCTCGGCTGAACCTGCCTCTTCCTGCTGTGGTCACATGTCCGTGCGGTGACCACCCTGCTCTATATCCAGGTCCCACCAAGGTGTGTGTCTCTGCGCTGGTGCAGGGTGTGGGTAAGCGCTGTGATAGGACTTCCGGGCTGCTTATTTCCAGCTCTTCAATGGAGGAGGTGTCTTCTTGGCTAGAGGTGCATGGGCAGCAGATTCAAAAGCAGGAGAGAGAGCACTGAGTTGCATTGAGAGAGGGTTGATGTGGTGAGAGAGGGTCATATGGGTGTTTGCCTCCGACCTCACCATTGCCACAGGCACAGTCCATGCCCTAATCAGTCAGCGCAAGGGCACACTCCTCAAACTGAGTGAGGGGTCTAATGTGGGCCACGCCACCCCCTGGTCTGGGACCTCTCCTTGCTGTTGTCAACCAGCTTCACCTGCATGAAAACAGACAGAGTGTGAGCAGGGCACATGGCACTGTGTGGAATGTTTGTGTGGTGAGCGGAGCCATGGCCAGGATGAGGACGTGAGCTCCAGAGGATATGAGTCTGATGGAGATGTGAGGGTGTGTGTGTGAGCAGTTAGTGATGTTGTCCCTTGAGGTGTGAGATCCCTGTAGATGTGTGATGGGTTTGTGTGTGTGTGAGTTGGCAGTGATAAGAAGAGTGACTTACCCTGGTGGAACAGATGAGACCATTCATCCTCTTCCTGCGCTGGGTGGCTGTCCTCTTATGCAGGGCACTGACCACCACTGCCACCACCTCCCATGCTGTATTGGTGACTTTGCTTGCTGATCCTCACCCACAGCGGGGATAGAGGACTTCATGGCAGACCTCACTGTGTCTGTAGGCACTTGAGGGAGGCATCGCTAAATTTGGGGGCAGCATGTTTCCTCCCAGGGGCTTCCTATCCCTTGAAGGGTGCTAGCTCTGTACAGGGGCGACTTTTCAATACAGTGCCCGGTTTACTGAAGGCCTGAGGTGACAGTGGGGCAGGCAACTCAGAGACTGTCCCACGAGTGACCCAGCATGTTTCCCAGGAATGCATCATTTATCACACGCCAGGAAGGGGCAATATAGCGTGAAAAGCTGCCACTGCAGCCGGGGGGTAAAACTTCCTTTTTCCGGCCTGCTACCACACTTCGTGCAAATCTGGGACGTTTCTGCACTTCATTCCTGAACTTATGTTGTTTAACAAGATATGGAAAATAAAGCCATGAACAATAGTTCCAGATACAGAAAGACTGCAGGACAAGAGAGCACAGGTTCAAAATTGTGAGAAGTAAATTTAAAGGCTATATCTGGTGACACCACAACTGCAGAGGGCACTTACCCATATGTGGGCTGTTAAGAAACCTATATTCAATTACTTAATGGCATATTCTGTATGGTTTGTGTACTGTAGATTATTAATCACTAATAACCCAACTGACAGGGAAAACTGCACATGCATGACAAATGTGTGAATGTGTGAAGGTGCCAAGGACGCCTTCAAATCAGGAGGTCCATGAAAATTAAAATGTCAGAACACATTCTTCTTTATACCGAGTATATCCAAGTTTCCAGATGGCACTAAGTTAGAAAGCATAGTAAATTGTATAGATGAGAGCAGGAAGTTACAAGGGGAGACAATATACACAAATGGGCAAAACTACAGCAGATGGAGTTCAATGTAGGAAGGCGTGAGGTCATCCAATTTGGTTCAGAGAAAGGCAAATTGGAAAATGCTCCTAACAGTGAGACATTAGAAGCTGTGCACGAGCAAAGGGATTCAAGTATCCATGCACACAAAGCACCAAAACAACAACTTATATTTAGATAGCACCTTTAAAGTAATGAAACGCCTCAAGGCACTTCTCTGGAGCACTATAAAACTAAGTAAGAGACCGAGACACATTAGGAGATATTAAGTCAGGTGACCAAAAGCTGGGTCGAAGAGGTAAGTTTTAAGGAGTGTCTGAAAGGAGAGAAGTAAAGTAGAGAGGCAGAGAGGTGGGGGCGGGGCGGGGGGGATTTCCAGGGCTTTGGCCTTGGCGACTGAAGGCACGACCACCAATGGAGGAGCAAATGTAACTGGGAACGCATAAGAGGCCAGAATTAGAAGAGTGCAGATATCGTGGAGGTAGTGGGGTTGGAGGAGATTACAGAGATCGGGAGGAACAAGGCCGCGGAGGGGCTTGAAAACAAGGATGAGGATTTTAAAATCAAGATGTTGCTTGACTGGGAGCCAATGTAAGTCATCGAGTATTGGGGTGATGGGAAAAGAGGAATTGATGTGAGTTAAGACATGGGCAGCAGGGTATTGGATGGCCTCAAGTTTACAGAGGGTAGAATTTAGAAGACCAGCCAGGAGTGTGTTGGAATAGGAGTTGAGAGCTAGAAGACAGGTTCAAAAATAATCTAAAAGGCTAATGGAATATTCGTCTTTATCTCAAAGGTACTGAAATAAAAAACTGAAGAAGTGATACTTTAGTTGGATAGAGCCTTGGTCAGACCCCGCCTGGAATACTGCCTTCAATTTTGCAATTCAATTCCTGCACCTCAGGAAATATATATTGGCATTTCAACGTGGTGCAGCAGAGATTCATCAATACCAGGACTAAAAGGGTTACATTGTGAGGACAGGTTGCTGGTATTCTTGAGTTTAGACGATTGTGGGGTGTTTTCCTCAAGGTGTTGAAATGATAAAGGGATTCTGAATTCCTCTGATGGGGCTGGTCTTAAAATTAGAGCTAGGCCTGTTAGAAGCATAATTAAAAGGATTGTTTTCCATCAAAAGTGTAGTGGAAATCTGAAACTCTGGCACAGGTTTCGCTCCCAGGTCGGGTGCACAGAGATGGGAGAATTACCAGCTCTGCGAACTCAACCTTTAAAAATGGCAGCCTGCAGTTGGGATTTTGGTTCTGGCGGGGCAGGCTGGATTAAAATTCAGGCCCGCCATGCCCGGAACGAGTGCGAAGCTGTCAGGTGTGGAGATGGGCTGGGCAGAAGGCCGGCCTCAGTGCTCTGGCACTTTGTTGATTCAAATTTTAAAAACAATAAAACAAAAAACAGCCCTCCAGCCTCATCCCCCACTCCTCTCACCATATATCCCATCCATGCCAACCTATGTCACCTAATGTCCCCCACCACCCTCCTATGGCCCCTCATACCCTCTATGCCAACCCATGCTTCTCTACCCACTCCCAAGTCCCCTCATAACCCCTATGCCCCTCTACCCACCTCCCATGGCCTCTAATACCCCTTTTCCCCCCATGGCCCTATATAGCCCCATGCCAACTTAGTATCAATTCATGCCACCCATGACCCCTACTCATCACCCTTTGCTCTTAACCCCCTCTTGCCAACTCACCTAGTATCCTTTGACAGCTCCTTGACAGATTTGACAGTTCTGATAGTTCCTTGACAGCTTTGACAGTTTATTAACAGCTTTGACAGTTCTTTGATAGTTGCAATGAGTTTATGCAACAACCTCAAAGGGTTCCTGACCTCTCCCAAAGGTGTCCTAGGACCATATCCAAAGGGTTACCCTGGCTATCCAAACAAATTTACCAAGTTCAAACCAGTTCTTACCTGGTATAATTTGCACACTCTGGGTTTCACACTCCTAGCCTACCAAAATCCCGCTTCAGTGGAGGCAACTGGTCATTTAAATGGGCAGCTGCCCCCATAAACTGTGCATGCGCAAACCCTGGTCCGAATCCAGTCAGTCCTGCTCCCACAAAAAAAGGAAGTGCTGTGTTTGGGGTGGGGTCTTAAAATTTTCAGCCATTTTCCCCACGATGAAGAGGAGAGAGTCTCCATCAACGAAAAAATCTGGCCCTCTGTCTTTCCCCCTACTCATCTCAGTTCAATTTTGCTAAATCACATCACAGCTGATTAAATTGGCCTGTCCCCAATTAATAACTTTTACTCTTGGTCTGTCTTTGTTCTTTTCCATGACAACCATAAATTGAACTGCACGTTAAACTCTGTCAGCACAATAACTAGGGTGGGGTGAAAGGAGAGTGTGGGGCCAGTGTGAGGCCCATCATCTACATTTGACATGGTTGACCATTTGACTCCACTGCACCTCCTTTGGTGTCTGTAACCCAGACACCAGCCATATCTCTTCCAATACAGTCACTTCACTCCCCTAAACATTGGTCCTCCTGCACTTGCAAAGTAATATCAGAGGTAATAGGGAGATGGTGGAGTAGTTGTAATGTCACTGTGCTAGTGTTCCAGTGGCCAAGGATAATGTACTAAGGTCATGGGTTTAAATCCCACCATAGCAGCTGGAGGAATTTAAATTCAATAAATAAAATCTGCAATTGAAAGCTAGTCTCAGTAATGGTAGTAGAAATAATCATTGATTGTCGTAAATTCTGATTCACTTTAGGGAAGGAAATCTGCTATTCTAATCTGGTTTGGCCTACATGTGACTCGAGACCCATAATAATGTGATTGACTCTTAACTGCCCTCTGAAATGGCCTAACAAGTCATTCATTCAAGTGCAATTAGGTATGGAAAACAAATATTAGCCTTAGCAGCAACGCCCATATCCTGTGAAAGAATAAAAAAAGTACCCCAGGGCTACACCCCAAGTCCCCTCATACTCATCCCAAGCACTACAAGCTATGGAGATAACCAACTCTACCTTTCCACTTTAACCTAGCTATCACATCACTTTGCTGCTGCCAGTTCAATAGCAAGTCTTGGATGAGAAATTTCTTTCAGTTCAACATTGGCATAACTGGAACCTTCCATTTTGCCGCCCACCAGCATCTAGATCCTTCTGACTTGGATTTCATCAAGTTCCAAGGTGGTTTGACCTTGAGCTAAGCTTCTCACTGCACATCTCACCTATTCCACAGATCGCTTTCTTCCACCAATTGAACATACCCTGCTTATGCCCCTTGAATCTCCCTCACCACAAATATCTTATCCAGCTCTTATTCGCTAGACACCACCTCCTGTGCTACCGGATTGCTACTCATTCACTCTTTCCTCCACCATCTTCTGACTGCAATTCACGTGCTCTCTGGAGACTGCTCCCCATACACCACCACCACCCCCCCTCCACATTTTGCTGTCTCCTCCCCCCTGATTTTAAAAGACTCCTAAATACACTTATCATTCATCTTCCCTAGGGTTATTTTTTTTCTGAATTTGGAGACATGTGACATGCTCAGAAATGCTTTCCTTAAATTATTTTAAATTCAAATTACTGCTTGCTTACAGGTGACCAATATATAAGGTAAGAAATAGAAGCTAGAGTAGGCCATTAGGCCCTTTGAACCTGCTTCCTCATTCAACTCCACCTTCCTGCATGATCCCCATATAGCTTAATTCCCTTAGTATCAAAAAATCTATTGCTTTCTTGAATATACTCAACAACTGAGCATCCATAGCACTCTGAGGTAGAGAATCCCAACGATTCACAACCCTTTATTCTGAGGCTGTGACCCCAGCTTGGGGAAGCAGTTTGAACAAGCAACGCAGTTTTCATTTCAATGGCAGCCTCCATGACATTACAAAACACTTTAACTTAAATTTGACTCATGATTGTTATAATGGGTGGCATTAGTTCATTGAAATATACATCTGATGAACTGATTAAATAGTTTATCTCTAAATTGTAATTCAATGATTCATGAATAAGACTTTACAAAAGTAAACTGCAGGCACACACAAATGCATTATTACTTTTGTAAAACGTGTGGCTGGAATAAACAAGCTCAGTGAATTAAACTATGCCTTGAGCATAAAAAACTTGACAGTATAGTTCAGTGTTATTTGTGGATCGCAAAACTACACCATCACTTGTAGAAATAGCAGCACAGAAGGCCAATGTCAGTACTTGCTCTTCAACTGCATCTGCCCAATACATTTCCCTGCCTCCTTTTTTTAGTCTTCATGTTCAAATACTTATCCAAGTCCCTTTTAAATAAAGTTATAGTCTGTCTCAATAATTATTTGAGAAAAAGCATTCCATGTCTGACCACTGTTACTAGTTTTTGCATGTTTTCTAATCTGTCCCAAATTGGTATTATTGTAAGCAAACCAGAGTTATACTCCTGTCTAATGCTTGCTCTCAGATTAGCAAAAAAACGATAACTTTAGTGATAGTGGCACTTGCACATCAGTATGTGCCCAAACCTGCTTTGGAGGAATGCATACATGGTGGTATAAAGTAAGACCTTTAACAGTATGCTTGGCAGTATTTTTTAATTCATTGATGGGATGTAGGTGATGCTAGCTAGGCCAACATTTATTGTCCATCCCTAATTGCCCTTGAGAAGGTGGTGGTGAGCTGCCTTGAACCGCTGCATTCCATGTGGTTTAGGTACACCCACAGTGCTGTTAGGGAGGGAGTTCCAGGATTTTGACCCAGCAACAGTGAAGGAATGGCAATATATTTCCAAGTCAGGGTGGTGAGTGGCTTGGAGGGGAACTTGCAGATGGTGTGTTTGCTGTCCTTGTCCTTCTAGATGGTAGTGGTCGTGGGTTTAGAAGATGCAGTCTAAGGAGGCTTGGTGAGTTCCTGCAATGCATCTTGTAGATAGTACACAAGGCTGCAATTGTGCGTCGTTGGTGGAGAGAGTGAATGTTTGAGAATGGGATGCCAATCAAGTGGGCTGCATTATCCTGGATGGTGTCAAGCTTCTTGAGCGTTGTTGGAGCTGCACTCATCCAGGGAAGAGGAGAGTATTGCATCACACTCCTGACTTGTGCCTTGTAGATGGTGGACAGCCTTTTGAGAGTCAGGGGGTGAATTAATCTATGCAATATTCCTAGCCTCTGACCTCTCTTTAGCCACAGTATTTATATGGGTAGTCCAGATCAGTTTTTGGTCAGTAGTAACCCCCAGGATGTTGATAATGGGGGATTCAGTGATGGTAATGCCATTGAATGTCAAGGGGCGATGGTTGGATTCTCTCTCGTTGGAGATGGTCATTGCCTGGTACTTGCATGGTGCGAATGTTAGTTGCCACTTGTCAGCCTAAGCCTGGATATTGTTCTGGTCTTGCTGCATTTGGACATGGACTGCTTCAGTATCTGAGGAATCGTGAGTGGTGCTGAACATTGTGCAACCATCAGCGAACATCCCCACTTCTGACCTTATGATGGAAGGAAGGTCATTGCTGAAGCAGCTGAAGATGGTTGGACCTAGGACACTACCCTGAGGAACTCCTGCAGTGATGTCCTGGAGCTGAGATGACTGACCTCCAACAACAACGATCTTCCTTTGTGCTAGGTATGACTCCAACCAGTGGACCATTTCCCCCCTGATTCCCATTGACTCCAGTTTTGCTGGGGCTCCTTGATGCCACACTCGGTCAAATGCGGCCCTGATGTCAAGGGCAGTCATCCACACTTCACATCTGAAGTTCAGCTCTTTTGTTCACATTTGAACCATGAGGTCAGAGCTGAGTGGCCCTGGCAGAACCCAAACTGAGCGTCAGCGAGCAGGTAATTGCTAAGCAAGTGCTGCTTGATAACACTGTTAATGACCCCTTTCATCACTTTACTGATAATCGAGAGTAGGCTGATGGGGTGGTAATTGGCAGGGTTGGATTTGCCCTGCTTTTTGTGTACAGGGCATAGCTGGGCAATTTTCCACATAGCCGGGTAGATGCCAGTGCTGTACCTGTACTGGAACAGCTTGGCTAGAGGCACACAAGTTCTGGAGCACAAGTCTTCAGTACAATTGTCAGAATTTGTCAGGGCCCATAGCCTTTGCTATGCCTAGTGCCTTCAGCTGTGATATCATGTGGAGTGAATCGAATTGGCTGGAGACTGGCATCTGTGATGATACGGACCTCCAGAGGAGGCCTGGATGGATCCTCCACTTGGCATTTCTGGCTGAATATGATTGCGAAAGCTTCAGCCTTATCTTTTGCACTGATGTGACGGGCTCTCCTATCATTGAGGATGGGGATATTTGTGGAGCCTCCTCCTCCAGTGAGTTGTTTACTTGTCCACCACCATTCAGGACTAGATGTGGCAGGACTGCAGAGCTCAGACCTGATCCTTGGTTGTGGAATCTCTTAGCTCTGGCTATCACTTGCTGCTTATGCTGTTTGGCCCACAAGTAGTCCTGTGTTGTAGCTTCACCAGGTTGACAACCTCATTTGTTGGTATGCCTGGTGCTGCTCCTGGCATGCCCTTTTGCACTCTCCATTGGCATGATGGCAGCATACATGATGGCAGGTCAGAAGATTGAACAGAATATATACAAGAGCAAAGAATAGTCAAAAAATTGATAAGGAAGGAAAAATCAGAATATGAGAATGTAGCAATTACAGTTTTGGGAAATGTAGGACTGTAACTTTAAGAATAATCCTGTGATGTATGATCACATGATCTGTGCAAACCAATGTGTTAGCAGCGCAGGGAACCTCTACAGGAGAGTTCTTCTTTAGTTATAGAGTTTGATGCGGATTGTAGTTGCTACTGCTGTCTTGTAAACAAAGTTAAATGTGTCCACCAAAAAAGTATTCTGAAAGATCAACTCTATAACAAGCTGACAATGAGGATAAATCAGATTTGGTGCTGTACCTTGCCCAGCCATTGTGAGTATCTAAGCTCATTAGAAAGAAAAGAAGATATACTCATACAAAATTCCATAGTTTAGCAGACTCGATCCGTTTGATCCAACCACAGATGATTGGTCTTAATATATAGGATGTTTTGTTTTTCTTCCAAGCAAACAAAATCACGGGGGAGGAAAAGAAGAGAGCGATTCTCCTGGGTATTTGTGGGAGAAAAACCTACAGTTTAATTTGAAGCTTGATGACCCCTAGTACCCCAGATTCGAAGACTTTCAGTGAATTAATAGACCTCATTAAGGAAGATTTTCAACCCAAGCCCTCAGTCACAATGCAGAGGTTCAGGTTCAATTCACGGAATAGAGTCCCGGGAGAAACAATTGCTACCTACTTAGTGAAATTAAAACAACTAAAGGAATATTGTGATTTCAGTGAAACCCTGAATGACATGCTCAGAGATCGTTTAGTATGTGGTGTGCAGGAAGACACTATTCAGCGAAGATTGCTGGCTGAAGTGAATCTTGATTTTAAGAAAGCATCAGAGATAACGCTGGCGATGGAAAGCACTAAAAAGGATTCACAAGCAATTCAAGGGGCGCAAAATGGCACTGTGCTCCTAGTCGGGTGGGAACAGTCAGCCGAAAGTGATGCAAAGAGCCGGGACTCCGCTGCAAAGAAGGAAACAGCCACCGCTAACTGAAAAACGAAACAGCTTAGCAATTAAACCGGAAAATAATTTTCATCGATGTGGAAACAATCATTCTTATAGTGATTGGCAATTTTAAAAAGTAGAATGTTATTTTTGTCACAGAAGCGGACAGTGCAGAGTGAGACTTAAACAGGCCTCCAAACAACAAATGAAGTCCAATTAAGTCATTATTCAACATGAAAGTTGGGAAGGCAGAGCCAATATTTGTTACAGAGCAAGTGAATGGTAAACCATTAAAAATGGAAGTAGACACAGGTGCTTCTACCACTGTAATAGGAGAACACACTTTCAGATATTTAAATAAAGGTGCTCAACAATTAAATTTGGAACAAACATCTGCCAAGTTGAAAACGTACACAGGAAAAGGAATCCAAGTAAAAGGTATCACCAGAGCAACTGTTCATTATAGACACCAATCAGCACAGCTACCAGTGATGGTGGTAGAAGATGAAGGGTCAAGCCTTCTAGGGTGTGATTGGTTAAAGGAGATTAAATTAAACTGGTCCAAAATCTTCCAGTTGAGAGCAGGCAGACCAACAGAGCTGCTGAAACAATATGACGCTGTCTTCAAGGATGAACTGGGAAAAATCCAAGGCCCACAGGCCAAGATTTACATGGACCCAGAAGCAACCCCTTACTTCTTGAAAGCAAGACCGGTGCCATGTGCCCTGAGAGAGAAGGTTGACGCTGAGCTGAACCGGCTAGAGAGGCTGGGTGTCATAAAAGCGGTTCATTCTCAGAGTGGGAAGCACCCATAGTCCCAGTCCTTAAGCCAGGCCAGACCATCTGGATCTGTGGGGACGATAAAGCAGCCAAACTGGACAGGTACCCTATTCCCAAGGTTGAAGACCTATACACCAAACTAGCAAGAGGGACAACGTACAGAAAGCTTGACACGAGTCACGCCTATCAGCAACTGGAGCTGGATGACGCCTCCCGGGAATGAGGTACCTGATGTTAATGCGGTTCCAGAGAATGTGTTTCCTACAAAAGAATCTGAAGTCATGGAGCTGCAACGTTCCACATAGATCAGGAAACCGCCTGAAGGACTAAACTTGTAATTTCATGACTTGTGTCAATATCGTAATGTCATGAGATAAATATCCTTGTAAATGCAAAATGTATGGAAAAGTTAAATTAAAGGGGGAGAAATTTAGTAATTATAGTTTTGGGAAATGTAGACTGTAGCTTTAAGAATAATACTGTGATGTAAGATCACATGATCTGTGCAAACCAATGTGTTAACAATGCAGGAAACCTCCACTGGAGAGTTCTTCTTTAGTTATGAAGTTTGATGCACATGTGTAGTTGCTGCCGCTGTCTTGTAAGTAAAGTTAAATATGTTCACTAAGAAAAGCAGTCTGGAAGATCAACTCTATAACAGAGAGAAAGCTAGCTAGCTATATAGTAAGAGCCTCTATAGCTATTTAAAAAAGAAAAATTAAGAAAATGAGCGACGGTCTTATATAATGTGAGTCTGGGGAATTAATAATGGAAAATAAGGGGATGGCAGAGGAATTGAACTGGTATCTTGCATCAGTCTTCACTGTACATGATACAAGTATCATCCCAGAAATAGCTGTAAATCAGGAAATGGAAGGGAGAGAGGAACTCAGGAAAATTACAATCACCGGGGAAGTGGTACTGAGAAAATTGTTGGAGCTACGGGCTGACAAGTCCCTGGGTCCTGATGGACTTTATCCTAGGGTCTTAAAAGCAGTGGCTAGTGAGATGGTTCAGGCATTGATTTTAATTTTCCAAAATTCCCTAGATTTGGGAAAGGTTCCATTAGATTGGAAAATAGTGAATGTAACTCCTTTATTCAAAAGGGGAGGGAGACAGAAAGCAGGAAACTACAGGCCAGTTAGCCTAACATCTGTCACAGGGAAAATGTTAGGAGCTATTATTAAAGACATTATAACAGGGCATTTGGAAAAAATCAGGGCTATCAGGCAGTGTTAATGTGGTTTTGTGAAAGGAAATCATATTTAACCAATATATTGGAGTTCTTTGAAGAAATAACATATGCTGTGGATAAAGGGGAACCAGTGGGTGTACTGTATTTAGATTTCCAGAAGGTATTTGTTAAGGTGCCACATCAAAGGTTATTGCGGGAAAAAAAGCTCATGGTGTAGGGGGGAACATATTGGCATAGGTAGAAGATTGGCTGGCTAAAAGGAAACAGAAGGTATGCATAAATGGGTCTTTTTCTGGTTGGCAAAATGTAAGGAGTGCTGTGACATAGGTATTGGTGCTGGGGCCTCAACTTTTTACAATTTATATAAATGACTTGGATGAAGGGATTGAAGGTACAGTTGCTAAATTTGCTGATGATACAAAGATGGGTAGGATAGGAAATTGTAAAGAGGATGTAAGGAGGCTACAATAAGATAAAGATAGGTTAACTAAGTGTGTAAAGATCTAGCAAATGGAGTATAATGTCAGAAAATGTGAAATTGTTTATTTTGGCAGGAAGAATGAAAAAAAAAACATATTATCTAAATGGTGTGAGTTTGCAGAGCTCTAAGATGTAGAGTGATTTGGGTGTCCTAGTGCATGAATTGCAAAAAGCTAGTATGCAGGTACAGCCAGTAATTAGGAAAGCTAATAGAATGTTATAATTTATTTCGAGGGGAATTGAATACAAAAGTATGGAGGTTATGATTCAGTTATACAGGGCATTGGTGAGACCATATCTGGAGTATTATGTACAGTACTGGTCTCCTTATTTAAGGAAGAATGTAAATGGATTGGAAGCAGTTCAGAGAAGGTTTGCTAAACTAAAACCTGGATTGGATGGGTAGTCTGATGAGGAAAGGTTGAATGTTACAATCCCAGCTGAGGTTACCCCTGGACAAGCCTGATACCAGAGTGGAACCCAGCTTGATAGATCCTAACTTTTGTTTGTTTAGATACATGGAGAGTAGCCACTTAACAGAGGCACAGGAGTCAGCTGATGAACTTTTAACAAAAGAATAAAACATTTATTCAACAAGAAAGATGAACTATATTACAATACTCCTTCACCCACAACTATACCTCTGCAGATGTTTACAGGTTTGTAAGGATAACAGAAGTTACAAAAGCTATCTTATACTCTAATGTACACAGTAAATACACAGTACATGTAAATCTATGGCACGTGGTCAGACATACCACAATCTGAAATCAAGTAACAAATGCCACCTCAACTAGATGCTATGGATCTCTCCTCAGCTCCCCCCAGACGCTTGTCACACCATGAGCCAATCAGTCTCACTGAATTCCGTCTTTCACATGAGGGTTTCCATTCTCCACTCTCCAAGACCTCACCTTGGAATCTTCTCCCAAACCGACGCTTTCTCTCAGACGCCTTCCGCCAGGGTTCACCTCCAGGGTTTCCTGGGTCACCACATGCATTCAAGCTGTCTTCCACGTACTCTGTCTCTCTGACTCAGTCGTCAACAGTACACCACTGCTTTACATGCCCAATGCAAACAGTTACAGGCCCTCAGTTGTCTCTTTGAACCTTCTTGCCTCTTGCAAGCTATTCTCACTTTAAATCTGCTTTCTGCAGCTATTGTCTCTTTAAATCTGAGGCTTGGAGCCTTTCTCTCTGCCCCTCACTCTTAACTTCACTTAACAGGACATTTTTTCCGGGTTCCTGTCCTTCCTTTGGCTAGTAGGTCTTCTTTGGAATTTCCCTCTTCCACTCCCCTGGATTTTTGGGGTTTTTCTTTAGCTTGGAACTGGCTATCTGTCCCCTTTGCTCCAGTCTCTCCTGGCAGCAACTTTCAGAACCAATTGCACTCAAACAGCTTCTAAAACAACTGCTGTTTCTCTCCTTCTGCGTGTGGCTGGGAAGGACCTGCCTCCCTGGGCCCCTGTTGTTAGGCAACAGTCCAATCCTTTCACCCTTGTATGTTTACCTTCTCTTTAGGGGTTGTAAAACTCATTAGAAATGCAAGCACCTTTTTAAAGTGAAATTAACACTCCATTTGACCATTCTTAACACAGATATAGAAATACAAATCAAACTCAAACTTCAAAGCTAAATTTCATTCCTAGCACCCACAAATACCAATATAATTTATTTAAACTATCTCTATTTCCTAACATGGGACAGGCTAGGCTTGTATCCGCTGGAGTTTATAAAAGTAGGAGGTGACTTGATTGAAATATATAAGATCCTGAGGGGTCTTGAAGGGTCGATGTGGAGAGGATGTTTCCTTTTATGGGGGAATCTAGAATTAGGGGTCGCTATTTAAAAATAAGGGGTCACCCATTTAGGACAGAGATAAGGAGAGATTTTTTCTCGCAGAGGGTCTAGAGTCCTTGGAACTCCCATCCGCAAAAGGCAGTGGAAGCAGAGCCTTTGAATATTTTTAAGGCAGGACTAGATAGATTGGTGATAAGCAAGAGGGTGAAAGGTTATCAGGGGTAGGTGGGAATGTGGAGTTGAGGTTACATTCAGATCAGCCATGATTTTCTTGAATGGCGGAGCAGGCTCAAAGGGCCGAATGGCCTACTCCTGCTCCTAATTCATCTGTTCCCTTTGATTGACTGATCAAGATTGTGAACTCACTGAATTCATAGGAAAAGCACATATTATAACACCGTGCACTGGCAACAATACTGCAGCTGGCATGACATTCAGGTGCCACTAGCATTCAGTGCATTCACTCTGGAGCCTACACCATAAGCTGCAAAATCCTTATAAGCTTTAGTACCCAAAAGTAACTTTGCGTGACACACATTCTGGCAGCATTGAAGATAACAACCTGACTAGTATAAGCCTATCTATCCTAATACCAGGATAATAGATAACTGAATGACCTGACCTGATGTCAACGAGTAATTTTCCAGCGTACTTTTTGCTGATGCAGTAGCATAAAATAATCTATCCTAATAGTGCGGGATTCTGCTTGAGCTACTAATAGCAATGGATATTAAGATACAGGCCAGCGTCGAGTCTCGTTTACCTGTGGAACAGAATTGATCCAGAGTTTGGTTATGACTTTTCATCATCATGTTATTATACAAATCCCTTGACAAGGCTATTTTTTTAAATTTATTGTTTCATGGGATGTGGTAAGGCCAGCTTTTGTTGCCCAACCCTAAATGCCCTTGAACTGAGTGGCTTGCTAGGCCATTTCAGAGGGTAGTTAAGAGCCAACTACATTGCTGTGGGTCTGGAGTCACATGTCACATTAGGGGAGGCGATGGCATAGTAGTCTTGTCACTGGGCTAGTAATCCAGAAACCCACGGTAATGCTCTGGGGACCTGGGTTTGAATCCCACCACTGGCAGATGGTGGATTTGGATTCAATAAAATATCTAGAATTAAAAGTCTAATGATGACCATGAAGCCATTGTTGATTGTTGTAAAAACCCATCTGGTTCACTAATGCCCTTTAGTGAAGGAAATCTGCTGTCCTACATGTGACTCCAGATTCACCCACACCAATGTGGTTGGCTCTTAACTGCCCTCTGAACATGGCAGTTAAGGATGGACAATAAATGCTGGCCTAGCCAGCCATGAATGAATTAAAAAAGTGTGCCACAGGATGACAGATTTCCTTCCCTTCTAACAGTCAATGATAGTTTCATGGTCACCATTACTGAGACAGTCTTTATAATTCCAGATTTATTAATTGAATTTAAATTCCACCAGTGGAGGAATATCCCCAGGTACCTGGGTCTCTAGATTACAAATCCAACAACATTACCACTACTCCACCATCTTCTGCACTTTCAGGTGTAAGGCATTTTGATATTTTGAGTATTTCTGAGATGCTGTAAGGCCTCCCTTTGTTTCTTTTTACTACGTATTATCTTTATACTTGTGTCAAAATGTAATCACGTGTGAGGTGGACCAGCGTCCTGAGCTCAGAGCCGGGTGGTAGGAACATGGAGTGCAGAGGACATCAGACAAAGAGAGAAGATTTTTGACCGAAGACATCAACTCAGAGGCTTATATGGAACTTTTTTAAAAATAAAGGCTGGACAAGGATATGGACGCACACAAACACAGGCATAAGAGGACATGCCACTGGGGCAGTGGCTAATCTGCAGGCACCCTGATCACAGAAACGGAACTAGACAATGGTCTCTCGGGTATGTGTGAATGGCTTTCCTCCTGCCTTACCAAGGTACAGAAATCACATCCATTGCTGGCAGGGACCTGGAGACACCCCGCCTGCTGAAAGCAGGAAATGACCATGTGCAGGTTGTCTTTGCAGGGCCAGAGTGGGATTGATAATCCAATCAGATAACTCGATTTTATTCGTTACGTTATATGCCGCGAGACCAGGGTCAGAAAGGGGTATAAAGCCACAACTCCCAAGGTCGTTGGGGCTGCAACCAGGAAGTGTAATTTGGTCAGTCACTGGAAGTTGTGTGGAAGAATTCATTCAGCAGTCCGACCACCCGGGAATGAGCTCCAGCACACAGGTCTTGCTAAACTACTGGTGTTGTGAGTATATACTATTGGTAGGTGGGTTAATAAAGGCTTTCCACATAAAGTGGAAATTATATCCATAGTTTGTTTTGTGTCGTTAATACCAAATACAGGGTGAGGACCTTAGAGAGTAGTGAGACCCCCTGGTTAAGAATCTTGTACAAGATGGCTGCCCTAATATTAAACATCTGAATCCCAGTAAAAATTATAATACATCATTTAAACAAAGTGGGGGGGGGGGGGAAGAATCAGACCCAGTAAAAATGTTTGTAAATCCCAAGCTTCCTTGGTCATCCATGAAACGCAGGTTGTAAGCTTCCCCTGATATTTGTACATTTACATTATATTCTCATTTTAGAGTTGTTTGTCTTGACCCATTACATGAGTTGAAGTATTTACAATCACTTTAAGATAACCCCAAATGTCTGTCAGAAGCAACACAGATGATCCCACACCATCATCTACTTCCATATTCAATTTGCGCTGGCTTCAGTGTATAGTATATTCAATTGTTACGTTCTGATCCAAGTTGCATATTCATTTATACATCCATGAAATACACCAAAATAGCCTCAAGATTTTTTGCTCAAATCTCCAAGAGATGTTGATTACACATTTTATAGTCTGTCAAAAGCAGGCAAATATGAAGCAAGTAGAATGTTTATTCCACTCGCAAATTCTCATGCATCCACTGAGTTAGTTTTAGGCAGTAGACTACCTCTGGTGCCTTGCCCAATTGGTCATTCTATGAGATAAGATGGCAAATCTTTGCCCATGGAGAGTATCGCAGCTAAGGCCAACTCTGCCTTCAACTGGCATCAATGCAAGTGAGCTTTCCAGCAGGAATGACTGGATATGGATAAGGCATTGGAATCCTGGCTTGGGAATGTTTGGGGGAATCAACTAAGGTTCTATTGAGTAATAACACTTGCACAGAACAGGAATTGAAACTGGAAGTTTCCTGTCCACATGGCTCACTGTTACTTTGGATAGTGCATGGAGTAACTGATCAATCAGTAAAGGCTGGGACTCTTTTCTCCAGAAAGGAGAAAGCTGCGGGGTGCCTTGGCAAAGCTCTTTAACATTATGAAGTAGTTTGATGAGGTTAACATACAGAAAATGTTTGGCGCAATCTAAAAATAGAGTGATAAATATAAGATGGTCACTAATAAATCAAGTAGATAATTCAGGAGATATTTCTTCACCGAGAAAAATGGTTAGAATGTGGAACTTGCTACTACACGGAATATGAGGTGAATAGCACAGGGATATTTAAGGGGAAACTAGTAAAACAAGGGAAAAAGTAGTAGAAAATTATGTTGATAGGCTTAGATGAAGTAAGGTGAGATGAGGCTTGTGTGGAACATAAAACACCAGTATAGACCAAATGGCCTGTTTCTCTGCAGTAAATGTTATGTAATTCTACTAAGTATATTGCAAATGTTTGGTGTGCTTATCAGTAACACAAAGGGCCAAACATATTGGGCAGAATTTTCTGCCTTCTGGGCGGGCCCGACCCAATCTCCGGTGGGCGGGGAGCCGATCCCCGCCGGAGAAGCGGGCCTTGCTGCCATTTTACATGGGTGGGCCAATTAAGGCCCGCCAAGTGTGACGTCCGGCGGGAAGCGCTATGCGCTTCCTGTGCCGGTGGGGGGGATTCCCCAAAAGTGCTGCCTCAGGGAGATCACTTACACTTTTAAAAATATGAAAAATAGAAGAAAAAAAATTTCCTAACATGTCCCCCTCATGTGGCAATGTCACATGAGATGGGACATGTTCATAATTTACATAATAAGTTTATTAAACTTTTAAAAACCCGACATGAAACCTCATCCCGCCAGTGGATGAGGTTTCATGTTTTTTCTATTGCCCGCCGGGGCTCCTGGCCTGCCCGCCAACCATAAGGTTGGACGGGCAGGTCCTTTAATTGTATAACTGATCCTGTCAATAGCCTCAATTGGCCATTGACAGGTCGGCGGGCCCGCTGCTGATTTTGCTGCGTCCCCACCTTCCTGAAAATTTAAATGGGGCGGGATGACGTCGGGGGTTCCGCCTGACATCATCCTGCATCATTTTACGTGTCGGCAAGCGGGCCCCGCCCCCTGCTCACCGACGGCAAAATTCAGCCCATACTAATTCTCCCAAAAATCTGGTAGTTTGCTTTTTACACCTACTATGGTCATTGCTCTTTTGAAATTTTCTTTCTTGTTTCTCCTAAGCTCCATTTGTAATTGTAGAAGCTTTTCCTGCGTCCAATGTTGAAATTAAGACTTTACTCACTATTTCCATTTTTGAAATTAATTTTCAGGATATAAAAATTACTGCCAAGACCACATTTATTTCTTGTCCCTAGTTGTGCTGAGATGATGTTAATAGGCCTCCTCCTTGAATTCAGAGTGATTGTACAACCGAATGGCTTGTTGACCATGTCAGACGACATGAAGGATCAACCGTACTGTGTGGGACTAGAGTCATGTGTAGGCCCGAACTGGTGGAAGTGGCAGGTTCCCTTCTGTGAAACACATTAGTGAAGTAAAGGATGTAAAGTTCTTTATTCTGCTCCAAATACCACATTTAACACTTCCAATGAAATTCTAAGATTGTCTAAGCTGTAGAAGTCTCTGCATTCGCAGGCCTGCAGGGCAGAACTAGCTCTTTTAACGTATCGTATTGCCAAACATTGTTCCATCTCAGGCCAGCCCAAGAACTAGAAAATCTTCATAAACGATGGTGGGGAAGTTCAAATTAATCTTGGGGATTCTGGCCCACAATGCTCTGAACTGGGATTCCAAAACTACTATTAAAGACATCCACTTTCTGTGATGCTTTATAAAAATAAAATATTTTTAGGTTCAAACAACAGCATTAAATCACAAACAAAATCTGGAATGTATAAGGCAACCATGGGGTGAATTTCATGCCCTCCCTCAACCTCGAATACATTTGAAGGCAGGGGGCAAGCAAAATAAAGTGGATGGGCAGCCCACCTCCATTCCTGACCTGTACCCCAAATTACAGGGGGGTGGGAAAGGCGGCAGGCAGCCTGCCAGAGGATCTATTCAGGCCTATTGAGGATCTTAAGTGGACAACTAATGGCCACATAAGGACTTTATTCCACCTCTGCCACAATTATACATGTGGCTGAGGAAAGCAGGTAGTCCAACAGGTTTCATTGTGAGGAGAAAGGCGGGCAGTAAGGGGATGAACCTCCTTTGGGGGTCCCCTGTGCCCATGGGGCACCTGCCCAAGATGGTACCCTCAGTTTGTAGTCCGGTATCAATCTTTCATTCTTCTCGGGACTTCTTGCAGTCTCAGTAGTGGCCACTTCTGCGTCCTGGAGCTGCTGGGGCTAAAAGAGCTGCCGGCTAATCAGATTGGCCGGCAGCTCTTGAGGGGGGGGGGGAGGGCCTTCCTGTCCCTGAAGCGCAGAAGTTCCATTCTTAGCTCACTGAGGCTGCCCCCAGCATATTATCATTGCAGAACAGCCAGATTTAAAGTTGGCGCTGCGCCTACTGACTTTTCCATTGGAGGGTGGGGTTGGGCGAGGAATACACACCCACCCTGTAAAATTCACTGCCTTAAGTAATCATTTGCAATCTGCCACACTGCACCCACATACACGTAATTTCTGTTTTAAAATTCCAAACCTCATCTTATTTTCCTGTTATCACATTTTCAGGTACATTTCATTACATACCTATCCAGAATGGAGCGTGGACAAAGCTGGGATGAAGATGTGGAAACTGATTCAAATCTTGAAATGTCAGCTATAAACACAGGTAATCAAACTGATTGTGCTGCACGCTGGTATACTAACAGATCATGCCAAAAAGCGATCAAGAAGTGTGTTTAGGCCCTAGAGCTCCTTATGTATACCAGGGCAAAGTGTTCCCCTGAGGGAGAGAAGCGCAAATCACTGGCAAAATCACACTTCCATATTTCCTTATGGTTAGTTTCAGGATAGCTAAGGAGGGAGTTAGGGAAAGCACGTTACATTTTAAGGGATTTCTTTACACTTTTTTACTTAAGATAATTTTTGGTTTCCATGTTTCTGGCTACTCGTGTATGTAAGTCATAGATTTGTTACGTTCCAGAATATGTTTTCACTCACCTAGATTCATCGTGTGCCCAGGGGACGAATGAAGATAACATCAGTTTATTGTTCATCAAGCACTCTCACATGACCTCCTTTGTTTTTTAAAGAATAAGTGTCAGAAATTTGAAATGGGCATAAATCTAAAGAATGTGAAAATAAACCAACATGCTATAAACGCAAAACATAAAGGCTGTTATATGATATTAGATCATAACCAAAGTTCCATTGCTAACCAGATGTTTATACTAGTATTAATAGAAAAGTTGTTTTTTTACCCGGGACCTCGAAATAGCGGCATTCCTTGGCCCCTGAGTCTTTTCTTCCTTCTAACAATCTACAGCATATGTTCAAACTGTTTTATTTTTGCTGATCTCTTAATTATGTATTATTGAGTGATTTAAAATTATGTTAATTTACAGCTAACTCAAGCTGTCAATAGTAGCAAACCTTGGTCTTCAGATTCAGGAATTATCCACCAATCAGAGGCAGCTTTGACTTCTGATCTTTTGCTGAAACCTAGGGAGCAAGTGACAAAAAAAGTGCCAGTGCAAAAAGGGACCGAGTCACGGAGGCTTTGCAGACTGGATTAGCAGGACAAGGAGGTAGCATGTGGCCCTGCAGGCTATAGTTTGGACACCCTGCATCTACAGGTTTTAATACTCAAGCTTTCAAGTTTCACCTACTCTTTACTTCTTGATCTCACTTTCATTCTTGCTCTCTTCAACCTTTGGTGCTGTCCTGCACAAAAGATTTACATAATCGATATTCAAGATCAATACAGATGCATCAGGTTAAAACAAAACGAATGAACATATTTAGAAAAGTTCAAGAGAAAGAAATAGCAAAATATGTTGAAAGGTTGAGCTGAAGTAAAGTGGCAGGATGCGCATGTGGAACCTAAACATTAGCATAAACTTGCTAATAAACAGCATAAGGCCTGTTTCTGGGCTGTAAAATCCGATGTAATTTTTTGTTGGAGTTATATCATTTAGCCGCTCTGTTCTGTCCACGTGGATAGAAAGAGCAGCATTACAACCAATAATTGTGCTTCCAGGTCCAAAAGGGGTAATAAATGACTGGAGAAAGTTTAAGCTGGAGAGTGAGGACCAAGAAACCACTCCTTCAAACAAAAGGCAACTCCTTAGGCAACTGTCATCACCATACCGATCTCTCAGTAAAGACCAAGGCACAAATGAGAAATTCAGTCGTAAGGTAAGCTAAAACAGGCAAGACAATTGTTTATACAGCAATGTACGCAGTATTCAAATCAAAATAGATAAACTGGAGTCAATAATTTGTGGAAAGGATATGGATGAAACATGGCTGCATAGAGAAAAGATTAGCAACTAAATATTGCAGGATACAACACATTTAGGGAAGGAAGGAGGGGAAGTGGAGGAGCTGTGCCACTGAAAGTTGCAAAAAGGATGTAACTAACAGTAACGTAAATACAAAATCCATATGGATTGAGTTAAAAGATAAGAAGGGATCCATCACACCCGGAGGAATATCTATAGACCACTAAATAGTGGAAGGGAATTCAAAGGAAGAAATATGTAGGAAAATCCAAGAGGTGAAAAATAGGCACAGAATAATAATCATGGGAAATTTCAACCACCCCAATAAAGAAGGAAGAAGCAGCAAAAGAAGAAATCATCCCATTTTTACAGTGTAGACAGGGCTCCTTTTTAACTCAGTACTTAAGAGACTCAACAAGAAAAGAATTACTGTAAGATCTTGTATTGAACCAGAACAACTGGGAGAGGTAAGAGTAGGGGAATATCTTGGTAATAGTGATCACAACATAGTAAGGTTCAAGATTAGGATCGAGACTGACATAGTGGGATAAAGATTAAGCTAATAGATTGGAAAAGAGCATATAATGATGAAAAAAGGAGGAAACTAAAGAAGATAGACTGGAAGAAAATTTTGAAAAACAAAGGGAAACCTTTGAGCATTCTAGAGAAATGTATTCCAGTAAAAGCCAAAAACAATCCAGCTAGTTATGTGAACTTGGATGAATAAAAAATGAAAGAGAATACTGAATCTAAAGAAAAAAGGATGTAAAAAGTACTTAATTACTAAAGGAAAGGAGGACAATAGGGAACATGAAGAACTTAGGGGAGAAGCTAAAAAAAATCGGGAAAGTAAAAAGAAATTATTAAATCTATTTATCATGGAATATAAAGGAGATTAGATGAATACATGATCAAAAAGAAGAATAGAAAGATGTACTGAAAGGGAGAGGGGAAACAGATAGAACATGGGAGGAGGCCAGTGTGGAGAATGAACACCAGTACAGGCTGTTTGGGTCAAATGACCTGTTTTTGTGCTGTATATTCTAGGTAATACAGTTTTATTTTTGAGTTATGATTTAATAGCAAGGCATCAGCAAATAAAATAGCACCAGTGTAACAAAGCTAGACAAACAAGAGCAATTCATCTGGAGTGAACTTGTTCATTTTACACCAAAAATTGAACTTAATTTCAAGCATCTCCCACCTAAAGATAAACACTGTGCCCTGGAGTTTCCACAAGGTTATGCTGGTTTTCTCAGTGATAGTCACCTGAAATTGGTATAACCAGCACAAAAGATTATGTTCAGTGCAAATCAACTTTCCATGATCTTTTGTGCTGGTTTTAAAAAGCATTGCACTGGGCAAAGACCCTGTCCAGGTAACTGTCCATGTTCCCAGGATGAATTAATCATCATTGGGAGTTTTTGCTAACTGCGCTCATTTGAGGAGGTTCTAAAAATTAAGCTGATTCTTTTGGGTGTAAGGGAAGCTAATTAGAATGTTTTAAAAGATTTTGAATATAATTTCTTCTAATTTACTAAGAACTGACTGTTGTGCCCTAATATAACTAGCATATGGCACTGTATATTTTTTAAAAATCATTTTCAGTGCCTTAAAATGGAGATACTCACAGGTGGTAGATTGACACTAACTAAAAATGCTTATTTTTTTGTGATAAACACACTTTCAGTTGTAATAACCAAACTGCACCAAGTTGCCATTTTAAGTATACCAAGGAGTTCTGTTTAAAGGAAAAATTATTTTTTTAAAATTATGTTTTAAAACACTGCCTGATTGTGCTGGTTCATGGCAGATTTGCAATCATTGGAAATGCTAATGAATTGGAGTGGAACCCCAAAGCAAAAAATACTTTTCAAAATGGACACAACTTTGGGGGCAATTTTATACCTAATTCACCAGTTGGGCCCAAAATAGAAACTCTACCCCTAGAATTGTGGCTCATTTCACTCTTTCTGATTATAAATTTTGGTTCTAATTTTTCTCTGGTGTTTACCCACTAACTAAAGCCTGTTACGCTCATCAGCATGTGAACTGCCAATTGGTTGGGTTAGCGTTTGGAGTAACCTAGGTGATCAAAGTATATGCTGGGTTGCCAAATGTCAAATGTTAGAGCCGACTATCTAGTTCCCATCATTGTGAAACCTGGTCTCACAGGATCACGTAAATTGAGGCATTTGTACAATTCAGTTTCTCAGGTTCTCTCTCCCATCACAGTTATTCATTCATACTAAAAACATTTCACGGCCAGCAGATTATAGTTCATCAACAACAGAATATGTTCTTGATAACTGAATTGTGATAAATATATTCATCAATTCGCTTCTGCCTCTTTATCCAGAGTCAGGACGAGAAAATTGGCAAAGAATAGCCCTCAATTCTGAGCACTAAGAAAGCTCTGAAAACGAAACATCCTTCAAAGATTTTCTTATCAATTTCATGGGGTGTGGGCATCACAGGCAAGGCCAGTATTTGTTGCCCATCCCTAATTGCCTTTGCCAAGGTGGTGGTGAGCCGCCGCCTTGAACTGCTGCAGCCCATTGGCTCTACGTACTCCTACAGTGCTGTTAGGGAGTTCCAGGACTTTGACCCTAACTCTACTATGACTTGGAGAGGAACTTACAGGTAGTGGTGTTTTCATGCACCAGCTGCCCTTGCCCTAGGTCACAGGTTTGCAAGGTGCTGTCAAAGGTTGTTTGGTGAGTTGCTGCAGTGCATCTTGTATATGGTACACACTGCTGCCACTGTGCGCTGGTTGTGGAGGGTGTGGATGTTTAAGTTAGAAGATGGGTGCCAATCATGCGGGCTGCTTTGTCCTGGATGATGTCGAGTTTCTTGATTGTTGTTGGAGTTGCACTCATCCAGGCAAGTGGAGAGTATTCCATCACACTCCTAACCTGTGCCTTGCAGATGGTGAATAGTATCAAGGATAATGTCCGAATTTCCCTTACACATTGGCGTGATATAATCACAGCACTGCTATAATTTTCATCAACACAGAAACTAATGCAAAAACAGTTACAGCACTAACATTAGGGAAAAACCAATAACTAACAAGCAAGAAATAATCATAATGTCCATGTCCACCTTTTCAAAGTGGTGATTGACATAGTGGTGCTGCTCAACAATGTACAATATTACTATATAAGATTACAATTCTGCACACTGTGCTAAGGGAAAATTATGAAATAACATGCAACACATTCTTTAATAGATCAAGTCAAATCCAAAACAGTTAGAAACATTATTTTATCCACCTTTTGTTCTTGAAGAACAGAATCCTTAAAAGGAATTCAGAATAAATGATTAAGAACACGTGCTTGGTCTTCCCACAATAAATTAACGTTCTAATTGCAAACCTTAAAACCATTTTTTTCAAACCACAAAATACAGATGAGTGTGCAGGAATACGAAATGATCCAGGGCAAGGAAGATGAAGCCTGCCTTCGTAAATACCGCAAACAGTGTATGAAGGAAATGCATCAGCAGCTGAGCTTCGGGCCTCAGTTTGGAGTGGTCTATGATCTAGAGAGCGGCGAGCAATTTTTGCAAGTGATTGAAAAAGAATTGAAAAAAACCACCGTGGTGGTGAACATTTATGAAGATGGAGTGAAGGGCTGCGATTCTCTGATTAATTGCTTAACATGCCTTGCTTTGGAGTACCCCTTGGTCAAGTTCTGTAAAATAAAGGCCTCCAACACCGGGGCTCGTGACCGCTTCTCTGATCATGTCCTCCCAGCATTATTGGTGTACAAGGCGGGCGAGCTGATAGGCAACTTCATACGCATCACTGAGCAGCTGGGTGAAGAATTTTTTGCGGTGGATGTTGAATCCTTTCTAAATGAATATGGCCTTTTGCCAGAAAGGGAATTCACTGCTTGTGAAAACGCCAGTGATGGTAGCGATGTAGATATTGAATAAATCCCAGTACAGTAAAGCCCAACTCAGATTTCATAGTTTCATAGGGGAAAAATTAATCTTAAGCACTCTCTGATCTCAACTGATCGTATTCTGGGGTTTCAATATTATGTAATGAGGACAATGAAACAGCTATTTGCTTGCTACCAAGTTTTTGCCTCTATATCTCACTTGTAGATTTCATATTTAGATTTACAAACATGTGTAGTGCTAGTGGTACTAACTTATACTGCATGCACTTTTCATTCTCCTCATAAAGGGAAAAAGAGAATATCGTCAGTTGAACATCGAGTCTTAAATATCGTTGCTACACTTAACCTTCACAGCATACTGGTGAGAAATTACTGTAGTTCTGCTAACGTTTAGGTGTGTCATGGCATGGAATACTTTTCCTGGCCATCAAGAGCATGGATACATAGCTATAGGTAGATGTTTGTAAGTAAATCTGGACTAATAGTTCAGCTCCACTTCTACTAAGATTTCGCTATAAAACCTTTAAAATATACTGGCAAAAAAACAAGAAAAATCTAGTAGACAGTTCGCTCCTTCGTCCTGGCAGCTACCATTCCTGAGATCATGACTTTTGTCCTAGTGCCACAGTACCCCTGTGGATTCTATTCTTAAACTGGTTTTGCATCCATGGACAAACTGCAGCCCCGATCTTAAGATAAGTTTGGCATCACATTACACTTGTACATTGTGACATACATTGCTCTCCCTCATTTTGTTTTTAGAGGCATTTTGAGCTTTTGGCGGCCCACACTCCCCTGTGTGCTGCTGTGAAAAGATTATGCAGGACCTACTTATTCTAAATTGATAACTAGCACAGATGCTACCAGCAAAGATTCAGGGATCAGTGAATGATAAACTACAAATGTTATAAGAGTTTGACCTAAAGTCCTGGGCTGCAAAACTTTCACGCGTAGCCGCCCATATTTCTGGGGCTGTATATGCCGTTTCAGGTCCAGAATGATGTGTGAACTCTGTGTGCACACTTAGGATGCACGTTGCACTTGGTGAGCTCGTTGGTGTGGGTGTTGGGAGTATGTGCCAGAAGTATCCTGAATAGGCAAGATTGTGACCTTAGTGTGTAACACACTGACTTGATTATAGCTGTGCCATTTTTGACCACAGTGCTCCAGCTAACACACTCATTTAAACTCCCATGTGTTCAGCAGCAGGAAGGACATGCCACCAGTGCTATTTAAAGGGATCATCACTTACTTTCAAGATCATTGCTGATTTATTTCTACTGGTTGTTGCTGAGTTAGTAGAAGTGCTTGGTAGTTTGCACTGTTATTTAAAGTTGCCGAAGTCTACAGGGAGTCATGTGGCACCTGGTGAAGGTCCTGGTTCTCACTTTAAGGTTCTGATCACAGCACTTGCTCCCCTTTAGCCTGCAACATGACAGGGAGAATAAACAGAGGCAGCACACAAGAGGACAATTTCTTGAAGGGAGACAGGGAGAAGGATTTTCACCAGAAGGCCACATTCATCCAGGGTCTTCAGGAAGCAATTCTCTTGCCTCATCTTCAATGAGGAACAGTGTGTACCCCTCTGCTTCACTAAAATCTGGCACCAGTTGCAGGCAGATCTCCAACTTTTGAACAGGGAGGGATGAGGATTGCCAGTGACCATAAAGGTGACTGTGACCATGAACAACTTCACATTGGGCTCCTTCCCGGCTGGAAGATCTCCAATATCTCGCAGTCCACTCTTCAATAAGGGAGGTGGCTAGTGCACTGTATGTGAAGAGAGGGGAATACATTGCACTAGAAAAGTGCAAGTGGAACATGCACGTGACTTCACCTGGAAAAGCAGGTTCCCCCATGGGGCAGGATGCCTATTACTGCACATACATTGCTTTGCAGGCACCACATCTAAATTCAGAGAGGTACTACAACTGCAAAGGGTTCAACTCCCTCAATGTACAGCTGATGCGCAACCATGTTCAGCGCATCATGCAGGTCAATGTCTGGTATCCTGGCATTGTCCACTGTACCATCAGCATCTGAACCACCATGAGACACCAAAGGATGACAAGGACTATCTATTGACCACCCAATGTCTGACTCTGATGTGCAACCCATGCACATGTGGGCAATATCTAAATAATGAGATCCATGCTGCCATACGAAAGGGCATCGAGCAGACCATTGGCGTATCCACCAAAGCATATGTCACGATTTGTCATGGCCTGGTGTATCCTGCATAGCCTAGCCTTTGCCACCAGATATATGTTAAGCAGCTGAGAGGGTGAAAGAGGAGATAAGGCAAACAACAGATCCCCTTTCTGGCCAAGTTGTCTGTGATAGGTTCACCTGATTGCGATTCCAGTGAACACACCAATGCCCCATTCACTAACAGTCCCACACCTTACTCTCCCTCAGATACTGACCATCACAGCATCTCCTTAGCCACTGAAATAAATGACACCACAAAACAAGCATTCCAAACCAACTTTATTAAAGACCATCCAATATTCCATATAAAAGTCATCTAATAACCCTTCTGAATTCTTTTAGTGCCCGTCTTCCATGTGCCTTTGCCTACACTAGTGCTCCAGGCAATGCTACCCTTGTGGCTGCGATATGGCTGGTGGAAGGCTACTGACTTTCAGCAGAGCAGACTGCAGATGGGCTGTCAGGAGGATCTCTCATAGCTTTAACATGAGGTGGCCTGGCTTCCAACTAAACCATTGTGGCAGCAGTCTGGGGTGGCTGGCCAACAGGCAATAGCAAAGGTGTTGGAAGAGTGGGTGGTGATAGGACAATGAATACTGTCATCCAGGGCAGCAGATTCTGGCTCCACAGAGGCACTGCCCATCCCCTGGGGCAGCCCCTCAGCTGTTATAGTAATTGGTTGAGGGACAGATTGTGGAGTGCTGTGAGATTATGCCCTTTGAGCACTGGTACCAAACTCACGATGGCAGGAGTCTGAGCCTGCATGACAGAAAGCTACACATCCATGTTAACAAACTGAGCTCGCATGACTTCAGTCTGAAATTCCACTACAGGTACAGCACTCAAGGCATTGCATGCTTGCTGCTTGCACTATAACAGAAGCTGAGATATCAGCCATTAGACACAGAATAATGGCTGGGTTTACAAGTGTTCTCATGGGGTTGGCTACCATTTCAATGCTGGAAAAGGATGGGTTCCAAGCTCTGTACAAAGCCATGTGCAAGGCTGGTGCCAGACTCCTTCATGCTCCTTGGCAATGACCACAGGCTTTCTGGCAGGTCTGCCAATGCACCAAGTATTTCTGTGTGCATGCCCATCATTCTCTTTCTATAGACAACTCCATCAAAGTCCTCAACTGAATCCTCTGCAGCAGAACTTGGTTGCAATCTTACCCTCCAACAAACTGGCACCTGTGCCATCCTTTCCCCCTGCCCTGGGTGCACACCATTTGTGCCT
Organism: Cetorhinus maximus; assembly: GCF_964194155.1. Taxonomy (NCBI): domain Eukaryota; kingdom Metazoa; phylum Chordata; class Chondrichthyes; order Lamniformes; family Cetorhinidae; genus Cetorhinus; species Cetorhinus maximus. The sequence continues at coordinate 65,718,829 of NC_135895.1, read as the reverse complement.
GGTCTTTCACCACATGCAGACTCCATCTGCAATTATTCTCTAAAGCATGTGGAGTGTCAATATCGGAGCTGGAGGCTGCGAGCGTCACAGTGAGTGATGGTGTTTCTTTGTCCTCAGTCACTGCCTGCTCTACTACTTCTTGCTTCTACACCACTGCCTGGTTAGGCTGCAGGCCATAGGGGTCCAAAAGGCGAAAGGCACAAGGGTAGGGTTGCAGTGAGGGAAAGGAGGGAGAGCAAGAGATGCATCCTTAATCCACCTGCAGCTTATAAGTCAGAAGAGATTGTTGGATGAGGGGGACTTGGGATGTGAGAAGCATACCATCATCTTCAATGGTTTCATCTCCACTGCAGGCCAAAGCTACAGTCATGGCCATCTCAGTGATGGCGAGCACCACCTCCTCAACCGGGATAAGGACATACAGTGGTGTCTATCTCCCGCCGGTTAGACCCTGCTGCCTCTGGTTATGTACCCCTTGTCCTGAAAGAAAGAAGCATGTCAGTGAGTGTGGTTGCAATCTGCTGGAGTAATGTGGTCGTCATGGTTGAATAACTGGCCGTGTGTGTAAGCTGTGAGATGTGGGTGTGAGGCTTGCAGCAGTGTTGAGTGTGCAAGTGTGAGGTGAAGCTATGAATGTGAAGTAGGAGTTGTGGTTGATAGATATTGTGCTGTAACTTCCAACTAAAGCCCGCAAGAATTAGAAGAAATAAATGCACACTTACCTGGTCTTGAAAATTACATTGACACTTCCATTCACCGGAGCTGCTTGGGGCCTGCATCTAAAGACTGCTCACAGGCCCCAGCGAAGTGTAGCTCTAGCGGATTCATGGAGGCCACGCCCCCTTTTTGAAAGCACTTGCTGGTGTATAGCAGGTGAGATTAAAGGGCCAGGGAAATTGGCAGGCCAAGGGAAGGTACCTGTCCGAGGTAAGTGGTTAGGATCTGGCGAGTGGAGGTGTGCAGGGGCGATCTGGAGTGGGGAGTGAGGGGGTCAGTTGGAGGGGGTCAGAGGCCTGTGGGGGGAGTGGGGTTTGAGGTATGGGAGGGGTTTTGTGTACAGGGCAGTGGTGGGTAGGTTCAAGGTCAGGGGGAGTTGGAGGTCCATGCTGGGGCGGGTCAGAGGTCCGGGGATGTTGGAGGTCTGGGGAGCTTTGAGGGGATGGGGGTCAGAGGTCTGGGGGGGGGGAGGGGGTAGGATGGTTCGTAGGGAGTGGGTCTGAGATCGGGGGCAGGAGGAAATTTGGAAGTCTGCAGGAGCTGAGGGGGGTTTCCAAGGTCAGTCGAAGGTCCGGGAGGGTGGGAGTGACTGGGGGTTGGAAATCTGTGGGGGTTGGGTTCTGGCTTGCTTTAAGTGGTAGTAGCCATTCATGAACTTGGGCCCCCTGCTGAGGGATGCAGCCACTCAACAGTGCCTTTAGTGCTGGGCTGCATGCTACTAACATTTAATCCTGCATCGTAACCCCTGGACCCATTTTCAGCAGCTGTAGAATTTTTCCTCCTTGGTCTCATCAATAATAATTAAAATGCAGTGAATGGAAAAGTCTTTTTGGAAAGAGGATTGAAAGGCACAAAATGCAGTTGAGCGAACTTTACTGTACCGGTCACCATTATCTTAATATGTTTTTTATTCTGCTCTCCCCATTTCCCAGCCCCACCACTCTCATCCCACCTCCATATGCAGATCACAGCTATTAACCATGTTACAAATAGTCCAGTTTTATTACACAGTATCTTTCTTTAATGTATTTTATAAAAATATGTAAAAATGTACCTGTATGAACATGAAATGATTGTTATAGCTTTATTACTTATTTGGATGTGTTTTAATAGCATCTAGAATTTAGCTTTAATAAAATTGTATTGGAAATGAGAAATAGATTAAAACTGAATAAAAAAAACCATGTAATCTGCAGGTAATCTAAGTTATCAGTTACCTGTTCTCTTAGACCCAGCAATGAAATCCACACTCTCTAAAGATAATACTAAATATCTGTCATAAATAATCCAATGTTATTTCAAAATGATTTATCCCACTAAATTTTTCCAAACAACTTTCACTTTTGTGTTGCATAAATAAATGATTTCTGCAAAACTAGTTCACTGTTTGTAGGGAAAAATTTGTAAAATTTCTTTACACATTGAAGGTCTCTGAATACAAACAATAGTTCAATAAAGGTGAAACTTTCAGCAATATGTGTCTGAGATTTTTTTTTCAGAAAAGGTTATTGCATTCCAAGAAAATGCTGAAAATGAGGAAGAGGATAATATGGCCCCATACCAAACTGGGGATTAGGAGAGGATTAAGGAATTATCTCTAGTGCATATCTACAATTCACTGAACAGTAATCCTAGGAGCACAGCGTATTCACATGCCAGAATCAAGATTGTGAATACAGTTCCCAGCAGGTACGGCAAATTGCTTATGTCTAATCGGATGCCAAATGCTAGTGCTGTACTTCATCCCTTTAGAGAGAGAAAATCAACCCAAAGCAATTATCCCACTTCCAAGTAATTGATTCAGATCAACACTGGTATAAAAACCTGGTACATATTTTGGAAATCTGCCTTCTGTGGACATAGCAAACAGAAAAAGCTCAGTGTTTGGAACATCCAGTTTAATTATGAAGAGAGACTAAAGAAACTAGGGCTCCTTTCACTGGCACAGAAAGAGAAACACAGGTATTCAATATTAAAAAAGGTGTTGATAATGTAAATAGGGATACTAATTTTTCCTGGCCTATGAGCCATAAATTTGAGATTTATTATGCAGGAAGCTCTTAGAACATAAAATGCCCTACCAGAAACCAGAGTATTAGCAGAATCCATAATGACTTTTAAAAAGATGGATTTTAAAAACTCAAAATATGCTGTGGAGAACGAGAAGGGGAATGGGACTAAAATGTGCTGATTGAGAAAATCAGCACAGGTACAATATGTCAAATTGTCACTTTCTGAACTTTAAAATGATTCTAATCAGTGAGGGAGAAAAGCTTCCAATTGAATTGAAAACTGACACTAATGTTTTCAAGTGGGGATATTCCAATGGAAGGAGTATGGCTGTTGACTTAGGAAATGGAGGATAAATTGAATTCCATGGAAGAGCAGTGCGAATGAACTTCTTTACAACAAAAATCAGAGCTGACACTCATGTGCAGCACAGAGGGAGTGCTGCACTGATGGATACAGTGTGCACAGTAGAGTTGTCAAACCAAGACTCTGTTAGGGTAATGTAAAAGGTCCGATGGCATTATTTTAAGAACAGCGTGGGCGTTAGCCCCGGTGTTTTGGCCAATATGTATCCCTCAATTAACATCTCAAACAAATTATCATTGTTATCACATTATGGTTTGTGGGCACTTGCCATGTGCATATTGGCTGCTGCATTTTCTACATTACAACAGTGACTATATTTTTAAAAAAGTACTTCATTGGCTGTAAAGTGCTTTGAGGTGTCCGGTTGCAATGACAAGCACTATGTAGATGCAATTTTTCTTCTTTTTAAATAGGAGTTGGCACACATCTTGCCCCATGGACTGGGAGGACATCCTCTGCCAGTGACCCTGAAGGTCACAGCCGTGCTCAATGTTTTTGCCTGTGGATCGTTCCAGGGATCCACAGGGGACCTATGAGGCATCTCACAGTCCTCAGCACATAAATGTATCAAGGTGACAGATGCCTTCTAGAGTAAGGCTCATCATTAAATTCACACTCTATGAAGTAGTTATGCTGCTAGATTTTTGGGGTTTGCAGCTACCTCAGACTTCTCTAGAGTACACGGTGCAATCCATTGCACACATGTGGCTTTGAGAGTTCCATGGTAGCAGCCCCTGATGTTCATTAACAGGAAAGGGTTCCACTCCCTGAATGTTCAACTGGTGTGCGATCATCAGAAGCACATCATGCATGTTTGTGCCAGGTGCCCTGGAAGTTCCCATGACTTATAGATCCAAAGTCACTCTCAGATGCCTCATATATTAAAAGGGCCTCAGCAATTACAGGGGATGAGGGGTCCCAAACAATGACTCATGACACCCACACATCGCCCTCAGAGTGCCTCGGAAGAGAGGTACAATGCGGCGCATAGGTCAACACAATGCATCATCGAGCAGACCACTGGCATCTTTAAGATGCACTTCTGATGCTTGGACCGCTCAGGTGGGGCTCTGCAGTACTCTTCACAGAGGGTGCCCCGCATAATCGTGGTCTGTCGTGCCCTTCACAACCTGGCGCTTCAAGGGGGGTCCCTTGCCAGGAGGAGACATGGAGGAGGCTTGGAGTTCCTTGGATGAAGAAGAGCAGGTAGAGCAAGAACCTGAAGAGAGAGATGAGGGTCAGCTTCCACGTGAAGGTGCCATCGAAGAAGCACGATGTGGAAGACGTGCCTGTGCCACACTGATAGCCACAAGATTCCAGGAGTAAGGTGTAGACAGCAGGACACTGCCACTTCCTTCTGTCCCTTAATGCTATGCCAGTGCACTGAAAGGCCTTTACAATCAGAGAGAGCAAGCTCAGCACTCAGACTTGCACCTTCAACCTTCATGATTCACCAGGTCCTAATCTTTGGAAAGGTCAGTGGTGAACCCTGTATCTGTGTGCTCCATGTTGTTTTGTAAGAAGTAGAGGTTATTAATGCATTTTGCAAACATTTCCAGTAAAGAGTTTGACATAACACAAGGGTTGAATAAATATCATGACTCAGCTACACACCACGAATATGAGGCTCACAAAGGGAGGCGAACCGTGAGTGGGAGCATGGCTCACCCTCACTATAAGAGGGCACAAAATGCATATGCATGATGCTTTCAAATGACGAGACCATTCTCATGGGAAGCAAATGTATTTACAAAGGTGTATGATATATGCAGTGAGTGAACACCCATGACCCAGAGTGATGTCAAAGCTTCTCATTGCTTCTAACCCTACTACTACGTCTAGGTGCATCCCTGACATCCACAGCAGAGATGGAGGTAGCCTGCTGACTGCTAAGCCCTGTTGTCTTTGATGACTTTGGCAGGCGTCCTCTAGAAGGCTGAGACCTAGAAGGCCCCGGCCTGCTTTGGATCTCCTGTTGTGGGGCAGATGCAACCTCCTTGGCCAGTACAGTTTGGGGTGATGGGGTCACAGGCAGAAGGGATTGGGATCGGCTAACTCTCTGTCACCTGGATGGATGGTCCCCGGGTCTCCAGTTGCTGGTCCTCCTCCCTGTTGGTGCCTGAGGGCCCTGCCTGACTCCCTGAGAAGGGCCACCTGGAGCAAGGTCAATGTGCCCCACCCCCCCTCGACTAGCTACTGATGGATCCCACCAATGCGTATAGCGATGGAGTGCAGCTTCGAATGCAAATCCGGCAAACTCTGCTTGACCAAGGTCTCCAAGGTGGCCAAGACCCTTCCCACCCATCTTGAGGCGCTAGCATGTCGGAGCCATGACATCAGACAGAGCACGTATGGACTCTTCCATCCTTTTGTCTAGTCTGTTGACTGTCTCTCGCAACTCTACCTGATATTCCGCTGCCTGTCGTGCCGTCTCCAGCAAGTTAGAGATGGCCACTTGCAGAGGCTCATCATCTGACTCATACTCAGCAGGTGCCTGGTCCCTGGTGTCCAGTAGTTCTCCGAGGGCCAGGCACCTGTGGTGTCACAGCCTCCAACTGCTGCAGAGACACGTCAGTGAGGTGTTCCCCAGAATGTGACCCCTGAGCCTAATCTAGATCCATGGCGCACTGGGATGTGTGTCTCTGCACTGATGGAGAGTGCGGGTGAATGCAGTGACGGTTCTTCCTCTGATGCATCCCTCCCCACTGCCCAGCGGGAAATGCGCTATGAAACCTGCCTGCCGCCGCACTTAATCTCCAGAAGGGAAGATTCCACTCATGAAATCAACTAAAAAAAAGAATCAAGGCATTAAGAGACAATTTAATAGAAAAATGTAGTCATGTTATTTTGAATTATGTCAGTTCTAACTGCTGCTAACCCTGCCAAAGTACACAGGATTGGGAGGTGGGGAAGAGGTCTATTCATTTAAATAGCAATGATAGGGTAGGGGAACTCCAGGAGGTGTTAAGATTCTTTAATTCCTCTTCAGCATCAACACTTAAGAGTGTGGTGTGAGGAAAGCCTTTCTTGCCAAATTGGGCACAGCTGCTCACGATTTACCAGCATAAACTTTGCCCAAATAAAGTTTTTGAAATTTGTTCCTCACTGATTTTGATAGAGACTAAGAGAGAAGCATTCCACCATTTTATTTTAGTGGAACACTTCATTGTGCACACTGCAGACATTCAGGCTGCAGAATCTATCCCCAGCTCATAGAATCACAGCTTTGGGCAAGAATAATAAGCCTACAGCCAGTTTGAGAGACAGGCCAAGGCCTTCAAGGAGAATCTTAAAAAAACATGAGAATTCAATGGATAAACTTATGCATATTGTGAAAAGGGTACATTTTTATTTGAAACTTTATTTTGGATACAAGAATTTTCAGCTATTCAGAAAAGTGGCTTATAAAAAAAAAAGTGCTTTGACTGATTAGACTAGTTTATCAGTGAACTATGATGGTAAAAGGTTTTTCTATTATGAAATGTTAACATGCTTAAATTCATTTCCCCATTATGTAAGCTATAGACAGGTTTCATTGCAATTGTTGACATCACAAGTTTTACAGGAAGTACAAGCCATGTGCAAGACCTTGTAATATATATATAGGGTAAGCTGGGTTAGAAGGAAAAAGGTTGCATGATTTCTTGATTGATCATGTCCTTCATTTGTATATCTGGCAACTGCATCAAGGTTAGATAGCTAAGTTAACACAATACACTGACAAATTGTATAGTAGATTGTAAAATTATCTCATTGGAAATGCCTGCCATGAAAAGTTCACCATCTAATGTACGAATGCCAGTTCTCCTCAAAGTATCTTGAAGTCAATCTTTTCTATTGTATATTTAAGTGATATCTGTGAAGTGGTCCATTATCTATGCAGGTTACATTGCCCTGTATGTTGTAACTTTTTATTGATAAAACAGTCTGTCAGGTTTGAATCAGGATGGATAAGGGGTGGAGAGCTCTGCAAAAGATGTAGCATTACATGGAAGCAAACTGGCCATATGGCCCTAAGATAAAAGCAAAATATTGTGCATGCTGGAAATCTGAAATAAAAACAAAAAATGCTGGAAAAACTCAGGTCTGGCAGCATCTGTGGAGAGAGAAACAGAGTTAACGTTTCGAGTCCATATGAATCTTCTTCAGAGCTAAAGAGTCCGAGCTAAAGAAGCTAAAGACTCTGAAGAAGTCATGTAGAATCGAAACGTTAACTCTGTTTCTCTCTCCACAGATGCTGCCAGGCCTGCAGAGTTTTTCCAGTGTTTTCTCTATTTATTTTGGCCATATGACCCAATCAACCATCAAAGTCTGTGGTGAAATAGGTGATGAGCTAGAGCTGCTGGAGTTGACTTTTATCTCCACAATGAACTGGAATGTTGTCAAAACAGCTAGCCTTCATCCGGAGCCCTATATAGACATGAACTCCTTATTTATTCCTATAGGTTTATTATAGAAACATAAGAATTAGGAGCTGGAGTAGGCCATATTGCACCTTTAGCTTGTTCCACCACCATTTGATAAGATTTTGGCTGCACTTCTACATAGCTACATGGCTAGGTTGGTAACACTCTCATCTCTGAGTCACAAGGTTCAAGTCCCACTCCAGGACATGAGCACAAAATGAAGGCTGACATGTCTTTCGGAGATGTTAACCCGAGGCCCAGTTTGCCCTTTCAGGTGGATGCAAAAAATCACATGGCACTATTTCGAAAAAGAGCAGGGGAGTCACCCCGGGTGTCCTGGACAATATTTAACATCACAAAAACAGATCATCTGGTCATTATCACATTTTTGTTTGTGGGAGCTCGTTGTACACAAATTGGTGGCCATGTTTCCTATATTACAACAATGACCATACTTGGCTGTAAAGCACTTTGGGATGTCCTGTGGTTGTGAAAGGCGCTATGCAAATACGAGTTTTTTTTTGTGTCTCAATCCCCTTAGTGCCCAAAAATCTACTGATCACACTCTTGAACATACTCATCAACTGAGCATCAATCAGCCCTCGGAGGTACAGAATTCCTAAGATTCAAAATCCTATGTGTGAAGAAATTTCTTCTCATTTCAGCCCTAAATGGCTTATCCTAAAACTATGACCTCTTACTTCTAGATTCTCCAGTAAATAGCCAAGGCCCAAATACTGATCCTAGTGCCAGTCTACTAGTCATACCCTTTTAATACTCAAGAGTATAGCAAAACAGATCGTTGACCATCTATATTTCTAGGGCTACATCTTCCGGGTGGCGAGCTGGGGGTGCCGACATATAAATTGATGCAGGGTGACATCAGGCAAGCGTCCCAACGTCACCCCGCATCATTTACATTTTCAGCCCGGCAGGTACGCAGCCAACTCAGCTGTGTGCCCGCCAACCTGACAAAGGCCACTTAAGGCCATTAATAAAGTTATTGAATCAATCAATGGGCCTGCCCGTCCAACCTTAAGGTTGGTGGGCAGGCTGGGAGCCCAGGCGGGCTTTCAAAAAAACATGAAACCTCATCCACGGGCGGGATGAGGTTTCATGAGGGTATTAAAACTTGCATTAAATGTCTAAATAAAAGAAATTGACATGTCCCAACTCATATGACAGTGGCACATGAGGGGACATGTCAGTAATTTTTTTTTCCTAATCTTTATTCGATGTTTCGAACCTGAGCTGATCTCCCTGAGGCAGCACTTTGCTTCCTGGCGGACGTCATGCCCATGTAAAATGGCGGTGCGCCCCCGACTGGGGGTGCCGATCGGGAACCTGCCCGCCCGCGCCCGCACATCCCTCCCGATGGGGGGAAAATGTTGCCCTAAGAGTACAAACACTCAAAACAGGGGAACAAATAGAGGTCCAATATCATTCTGCTCAGTTCCTGATCTAATCCACGTCAAGCTGGGCTGATCATTTCTCTGCACTTGCAGTCTCTCCCCAGCGTGCCATTGGCAATCAACTTCAAATGACACAGGTGGCAAACTGGGTGCAGACTGACTTACCTACCCTCCTTTACACCAGAAGTGTCTTTACTAAGCAGGGTATATAGATATGGGATAATTTATAAAGAAATAAAACATTTTTTTAAATTTTTCACTACTTCTGGTAGGGTGCCTTGCTAAATATAGCCACAGACACATGAGGCTATCCTCTTCAAAGCCTGACTGGGTATAGACAGAAATAATTTTGGTCTATTCCCCACATGTTGAAATTTGGATCCCAGGCTACCAAACCACCAATGCTTGCAGCACAAATAAGTGATTAATTTATTAAAAGCAACTTTGTTGTATTTATTGACCAACTTACTTTCCTGGTTGTACATTTATTCTGCAGATAAAACTCGCTGCTAAATGATAGAATAGACAATGACCAATACCTCCCCAACTCATTTCTGCTTTGCTGTGGCTGGCAGCATCTCTGTGCAGCAATTTTACAAACTTGACCATTGTAAGGAAAGGCTGCATTTAAAAAAAATGTGCATGCACTTACAGACATAGGGTATATGCATTCACAGTAATTCATTAAAAAAAAACTTTCCACATTTTTTTTCTGCAATGGAAAGTTGTAACTCACAATGGAATTGGCAAAGTCAAGTGTGAGCACAGGAGTCATCAGGCTACACAGCTACAGGAAAAGTCAAAGCTGTCCTCACCTTGGCCCGGATATACGTTGAGTTGGGCCAATTTGGGAGGCCTTTAAAAAGGGTGCGCGGGACCTGATTCCCAGTTTCACGCCCCCATCCCCATTGCCAGCAATATGGGTTGGCATGAGATAAGGGTGCGGCAGCCAGCCCACATGCAGCGCTTCTGACCTTGCTGACTCCGTTGCAGGAGTGGACATTTTAATCCTCCCACTATTGTTGATGGGGTCAGGCCCGTTCTGTTAGTAGATGTGGTTCATGGCACCTTAGAGGACTCGTAAACAATGGAGGAACCCTAGTCCTGAGACAGCTACCAAAAAAAGTCAATCAACATTCCCTTTGAGGTACATTGCTCTCTGACCTCATAAAACTGTCACTCAATCACAGCCATTCATAGGATCAATGAGACAAAGTTATTAACCTCTTAATATTGTGTAAGTAAAATCATAGGCATTGAAAAAACTCTTCAAGGGTCAGGTAATTATAAAGATGTCAAACAAACAAGCTATCACACCCGTGCAAGCTGTGTCAACATTACCTGTTGAGTTGAGTGCATTTTTAGCCATTCTTAGAGCTCAGCTAAGAATTCAAAATGAGGCCATTTGGAAAAACAGATGCCTGGCCATCTGTACTAACTGCTTCTGTTGACACAGTTGCCGGGAGTGAGGGCCTGACAATCATGATTACAACTGGGCCGATGTCTCAGTAAACAGAGGCAGGCCTTCTAGCCTGCTGGCCCCGCCATTTGGCTGGAGGCTGCAGGCTGACTCCTTCTTGTCCCCAAACCTGAAATGAAAATATGGAGGGTGGAGATCTCCTTAACCTTTACGACTCACGCTTCCCATCTCCTTCACAAAAATATGGCCCCCTAATGTCTGTAAATTTACTTCAACTGTCTGTTAACTCAGGCTTTGGAGAAAGGTTCAATGAAGAATGACCAGAAGCACTGGTCCTTTTCTAATCTTTCCTTTGCCTAGCACCATCATTGCTGCCCGAAATGAAGATTAACAACCTAGAATTTGAAGCTTTTGTTTTATGAAAAAGTTCCCTGGTCTGCTTCCAGTTGGTCACCATGCAGCAGCCAAGTAAGAGAAAAGAACTGGACGGGTGTGCAAGACAGCTTTGTCTGGGAGAGATAGCAGAAAAGTTGAGACACTTTTTATTAGACACATTCACATACCTGCATAATAACTGCTTCTCTGCTGTTCCACAGCTGAAGTGTGGCTCATGTTACTTGGAGCCAAAGTTCACTGACTGAGTTAGGATTGCATAAAGGGCAAATCTAATGTCTTTTCGGAACACCTAGCCTGACATCTGTAAATGTAATACCTCCTGGGGTGGTTTCTGATTATCTTTGGTTATTTATAGACTGCAAAATCCCCTACCCAAAAAAGATGGAAGATCATAATCAGGCAAAGAGAGGTACAAATACTTGATTTATACTGTAATTATAATTCTCCAACAATTTCAGCAGGTCCAAAAACAATATCAGAGCGGTCACTTCCTTATATATTCAGATTCGTTATCAACTAAGACAGTCAATAGTGATAAAAAAGCCTGTCCATTTCTGTGATAATAATACAAGTCTAAAAACTGCACCAAAATCTATTGCTTCTCTCTCTGTGTAATGCTTTTATTCAAATGGAGCTGAGAATACAGTTTCAGTCAAAAAAGCATGGGAACTGGATCTTATATGTTCCTTGAAAAAGGAGTTGGAATGCTGTTAATCAGTGCTTAAGCTGATTCCTGCAATAGAATAAAAGAAGGCAAGTTCAAAATTCCTCATATGCTTGTTACATTTTTTGTAAAACTGCATAATTTTAATGTTTTTAATAAAACTGTACAACTTTCCCAACATTGCATGACCAGTTTCGGACTATTGCCCATCTGTCCCAGCCATGTACCAGGAGATCCAACTCCTTAAATTTCAGTTAGCTAATCGCAGAGGAACCTGTTAAGCTTTATGTCAAATGTTGTCATGTGGTGCAAATCTTAAATGTTGTAATCAGGCCATGCTACCTATTTAAACAATGTACTTTCAACATGTGGCAATGTTGGGGCTTCAAAGTGCGATTATGCATGGATCATTGTTTTATCCGTTTGACTTCCCTCTCATGTAAGTGTAAATGAAAGCACACTGTTAGTACTGTTAATACTCTCTACCAAGATTGGCAGAGGCTGCCTCCTTAACTTTTTGTCTTTCTCATGCTCTCCTGCAAGAGAAAGAGTGCCATGTTATAACACTAGGAAATTCCCCAGGCAAAGCCAGCCTGTGAAGGCAGAGGGAGAAATAAAAATCATGCTCGCAATCTTCCACAAACATAATGAGACAAATTAACAAATAATCTGTTTTAATGTTGGCTAGCTCAACGATAGTATTCTATCGATAGTATTAAAGCAGTGACATAGATTCTTTTACATCCATCTGAACAGGCAGATGATGGTAAGTGTCAGCTTAGTTATGTGCTCAAGTCTCTTCAGTGAGGTTTGAGGGCATGCCTTTCTGACCAAGAACCAAGAATGCTGAGCCTAGGCAGCCAATGTAAGCAGGGATCAATATTGCTGTTCATCTAGTAGTGAAATTACAGTTGGAGCCTCATGCATGCACAGTCAAATGCATACAAAGTGTGCTACTAGTACCACAGGGATTGTTAATGATTAAAAAAAACAAGAGAAAAGTTGACCCTTCAATCATTAAAATGTTAACAGTGACACTAAATTTTGTTTTCAACTTTCAACATCTCTTTCTTCTGGGTTGGGCTCTGTGCCAGCCAGTTGAAATCAAACCTTCTTGTTTGGCCCCTCATTTCTTTCAGGTGGCTTCATAAACAATATACCAGGTGGGAATTACATCACGGCTGTTTCCACTCCACCAAAATTGTGGAAGGAACCCAGTTTACAGTTGTGAAGCAGGAGTAACTCTAAGGAAATATCTGGCACTGATATGTATTTGTTCATTGGTTTTATACCCAAAAAGGCACCAACAACAGTATCAAAATGACATCACAGATAGTATTTCTAGATTTAAGAGGTAGGATACCACACTATGCACAGAGGTGAGAATTAGGGTTGAAGGTACAAACACACTGAAAGCAGCAAAACCCTTTTATGAGCGGGCTGGTTCAGAGGTTTTCATGCAATATGTATGCGTCGAAAGTGGAAATTAATTAAGGCATTTTCTATAATGCGATTTACAAGAGTGCAATTCCAAAAATAAGGAAATTTGCGATGAGATACTGGTCGATGCTCATTTCGATCATGTTTTAATTTTTATCCTCACAAAGAATTAACTGTCCTGACACATGCCCTTATGTAAAAAAACCATGCATGTAGAGGGCAAGAAAGAACTATTACCTCATTATGTCTTAGGGGAGTTTAATTTACCACATAATTAACACAGACTTGGTTCCGTATGGATAACGTATTCAAGATAAAACACTCAGAAATTGACCCTTTCACCTGAACTGCTTCCTCATAGCTGGAACATCCTGGGGTGGGGGGGTGGTGGCTGTCTCCGGAGAGCTGAGCCAAAGTACTGCTTAGTTTCAGACGGTATTAAGACAGCATGGTTTTGGTGACATTAACAAAGAAAAACTTAGTAAAACAAATGATTGATTCATAAAGACAATAAATAGCCTTCTTATACAGTTTCATTTATAATAGTTAAGCTCGACTTACACCAATGAAGTTCCCAAAATAAATCACAGAGACTGCTACTGCGATGACTCCTACACCTGCCGCTGCTGCCACACCTAAGATACAAACAAATTTTATGAGGATTGGGGTATGGAGCAGATGGTGTATGTTAGCCTGTACCTTGACCATGAATAGCTATAATTACAAACATTGGTTCTTTGAACATAACAGAGATATAATTTAAATTGAGGGATTTGGATCAAACCATAGATCACAGAACACTTAGGGTGTGAATGTTATCTTCTATGCAAACCTTGCACCCTCTTGGAGGTGCACAACTCCAGCTAACTCTGGCATGCCATCTTCAGAAGCGTGCCTGGGTTGGTGTTCTCTGTGTGCATTGAAAGTAAGTGATGGGGCGCTATCCTGATGTTACACAGCCCCACTGGCTGATGTGACAACAGACAACAAACTTCTGAATTTGCGTCACATGGATCCAGGCAACAAATTTGAGCGTCAATCCACAAAGAAGTGTTGAGCTGTCAGAGGGGCCAGCTACCCAATGTTCAAGGAATGTAATTTTGAAGAACTTCCGGCTATTAGAAAATGTCTGAATGTTCTATGGAGTGTTTTTGGAGGTGTTGTGGTGAGTTCTTGGATTTGACAGGGAGTGTTGCTGCATTCTCACAAGGGTAGCAGATGAGTAGATGACCTGCCCACACAAAAGCTGCAACAGGTATGAGGCCTACAGTGCTTTTGGGTCAGCAGGACAACAGGGAGATGGAGCAGAGGCTGCAGAGTGGGCAAGCTGTGTGTGATGCCCTCTGCTAAGTTGAAGCCAGACTCCTCCATGTTCTTCGACAGTAACAGGATCCTGTCTGGCTGGCCAGCTAATGCACTTAGCGTTTTGGTGTGTATGCTCATCAGCACTATCCTTTATGTCACCCCTCCTGGTCTTCACCTGAGTTCTCTGCAGTAGAACTCATCTGCAACCTTGCTCTCTGGTAAGTTGACAAATGAACCATCCTTTTCTGCTGCTGTGGCTGTAGCCCACTCATGCCCAGTGACGCACCACGTGCAAGCTCAACAGTAGCCTCCAAGATACGTTCAGCGGAAGTATCTGAGCAGCTGGCCGCAAATGTCATATCAAATGACGGGGCCATTTCATCAGTGCTGCGCTCTAGCTCCTTCTCCTCCTCTGGCTCCACGGGCTGCTGTGGCTGGGCTGATGGCGGTTCCTGGGTGTCTGAGAGCAAAACAAATCAAAAGAGGAAGTTTGGTTTGAGGGTAAGTGGGTGGGGTGGGAAGCAAGAGGTCCATGGTTGCACCATTAGCAACTTGTTCATCTATCATGTTTCAGGATGAGGGTGAGCTGAGAGTTGAGAAAGGGCATAAAGCAGGAGCATATCGTCATCCTCAAGTTTTCAACAATGCTGGATGACATGGGCTCTGTCGCAGCCGGTGCTGTGATGCAGAGAGCCATCTCCACTGTAGATCTCTGGAGATGGTCCCCCACCAGTTCTGCTCTGTTCCCTTTCATTGTGCCCCACCTTCTCCTGGAAGAGAGATGGCAGAATGTCAGTGGTTGTGTTGCACAGTAGTTGGGTGATGTGCCTGTTATAGCTGTATAGCTGGAGGTATGTGGAGGCAGCGAGTGGTGGGTCTGAGCGTGAGGTGGAGTACAGGTACCTGGGTGTTAGGTATGAATTCTGAGTGTCAGGGAATGTTGCTGGGTGCGTATTGGGGGTGTGGTGCATTGAGCAGTGTGAGGGACTGGTGGTGTGGTGGGTAAGGGATGTCATGTGAAGGTGCTTTCCACGTGAGGTAATTCGACTTTTTGTGGCAGTACTGTCAGGTCCTCAAGGCCAGATGGCAGAATTGACTTCCATGACCACTGCTCCTACTCCCTTGAGTGTGGTTCTTGAGGGCATCCTGGTCCTCATGGACCATAATGTTTCTTCTCCTGCCCACCTGCACCACCAAAGCCTGCATTCGTTGTCCCGGAATCCCTCTCTGTCCGGGTGTTCCAGGTTCCATGTTTTAAATTGTACAAATATTATTTGGTGCAACTTCCCTTTAAGAGCAGCAGCCTGCCTTTAAGAGCAGGTCAAATGCACCACCTGTTATCCGTACAATTCTGTTCAATCCCCAGGCAGCAGCAACAGACAGCCAGGCAGCAGCAGGGAATCCACTCGCCCCAATGCTACAATGAGGGTAATTAAATAACAGCATCAAATTTATTTGCTGCCCACCCCCAAGGAAACCAGTGCAGGCCAGTCACAAATCATGAACCCCAGCACCCAAAAATAACGGGGTAAACCAGTTTTTAGTCCATTCTCTAAAACAGCAAAATACATTTTAATCATTAAATGGTGTTCTTATTAATAAAAACAGTTTATATTCAGAGTACACTGTTTAACGGTAAGCTTGCCACATGGCCACTCCAGCCACAGATGGAAGTCAAGAGCTATGAGTCCATGATTTTTTTCTAATATACACTCCTGATGGGCACAATTCCATGTGCCAAAATGGATAGTTTATACTTTCGTATCAGATCAATATTTACAATTTTATTGTTGCAAAATGATCAAATCATACAATGTACAGCAGTGCATTAGGATTGAGCAAATCTATTGTGACGAAAGAAAACGAAGAGAGAGATCA
Source organism: Cetorhinus maximus (assembly GCF_964194155.1). Classification (NCBI taxonomy): domain Eukaryota; kingdom Metazoa; phylum Chordata; class Chondrichthyes; order Lamniformes; family Cetorhinidae; genus Cetorhinus; species Cetorhinus maximus. The sequence continues at coordinate 65,702,815 of NC_135895.1, read as the reverse complement.
ATACAATCACATACCAGGGATTTGCACACTCACAAAACAACACAATGTTCACTATTGATGAATAATTTTAACAAGTTAATTCATACTGGAAAATTTAATCAAAATTCTACAATCTTATCATCTCTGAAGGGCAGACTGTGTTGGGGCTCCAACACACGCTGCTAACAAACTGTAAAAAAATGTACTTTTGCTCAACATCTTCCACGTCCGTGCCAATGTAGGTTATCATGTTTTGGAATCTTTTAAAACATGAGGATGGTGATTAAACTGGGCTGCACAGCACCCATTATTTCAGGTGCTATGCATTCAGCCAATGATCCAAAATGGTGTCCAAGATGTGTGTAGGCATTTACTGCATAAAGTCCACTGTATGCACCATGGTGCAGGAGGAATCATTTGCAAAAGTATCATTATTGACAAGGTGCAGAGGAGAGAAATAAGTACTTGGATGCAAAACTGATTATCGGCTGCGATGGTCATTTTGGAAGGCTCCACTGATTGAATGGCATGTGCTGACCTTGTTCAGCAAAACATGCCGGTAAGCAGAATGTTACTAAACTAACAGTGTTTAAAGAGATGATACAGGATTTACAGGTAAGTTGATTATTACTTCTGACTGCTGTTCAATTTCTAGGTGATATTTACTGAGTTCAAAGCACAATTTGTTTGTAGGGAGGGGGATCTGACTGCTCATGCACTTTCGTTACTGTTAGCTCCTTCACAAATTATCTGTCTCCAGTCATAGGTGGCCTGGTACGACTATCTTTGGGAATAGAGCATGACTGGGATATATGAAGAAAGACAGGAAAGAGTAGGATAAGTTGCCACAAGAGGAAGGAAGGATCTCAGCAGGAGGCCATGTCCACAGAGGGTCTCAGGGAGCATTTCTTCTACTTCAACTTCACTAGGGAGCAGTGTATGAGCTATCTCAGTTGTTGTAGTTACAACTGTAGCCTCAAACCAGGGTACTACCTGAGGCTGTCAAGGTCACTGTCACTTTCAACTTTTATGCTTTGGGCTACTTGCAGGCTACAAAAAGTGACATAATTGTGAAAATATTTAATTTTCCGATTCACATGTTTTGGAAATTAAATTTGTAAATGTAAGGTCATTGAAATCTGGAAGGCGTAAGTTGCAAGATCTCCCAAGATATTTGCACAAACGTCCATCCTTCCATGTGCACTTACAAGGTCAGAGTTAGAAGGGCCAAAAACAGCAGGTGGGCCCATTTAGCTGGGGAACTGAAGACAGTAATTCTGAGGAGAACTGTCCTGTCTTCATTAAATATGTTAATTGAAATCTCTATCTGGGACATCCCAGGTGTGCCATGTTGCCATGGGGATAGGTTGCAGGGAGGCAACAATCAAGAGAGCCCCATTCTGCCCAAGCTCTGATTCAGCAATTCTAATGGCCACAATGCCAAGTTCCCATTTACCAGCAGTCCCATATTTCATACTTTTCTTCTGACAATCACCATTACATATCCTGCTTCACTCAACACTGCTTTTTCCCCTCAGTGACTGCAAACCAAATATAAATTCAAAATTTATCAAATCAATAATCTCACACTACACGAAAACAAATCACTTGCATATTACCTGTCTATCAGGTTGTTTTCCCAATCTTGGTGCTTCTCTGAGGTGTTTCCCCAGTGGTTGAAATTTGGGAGAAGGATGGCTGCAGAGCTTCAATTGAGGAGACTGCAGATGGTTTTGTTGGACAATTGTGAGCAGTTCTGGGCCTGGAGGGGCTGAATGCAGTCTGCATTACCTCAGCCCCACTGCTGCAGTCTGGGCTGGCTAACTGACAGGCAACAACAAGGGCACTGACAGAGTGGCAAATGTGGAAGGAGTTACGCTGTGAGAGGACAACAGATTCCTCTTTCATGGGGCTACCTGGACGCTCATGGTGGGTTGCACTGTGGCACTGATTAAGGTGATTAAATGCTCCATATAGGAGGGGGCGGACTCAAAGCTCTGTACAAAATTGCAGATAGAATTGTCCAGGCTATGTGACATTGTCTGCAAGCCTGACAGCAGGCTTCTTAGTGTACTAAACATTTCTTGGCGTAAGCCCATTACCCTCTTTCAGTAGCCTGGTGTATTGAAGTCCATACCCAAGTCCTTTGCAGCAGAATAAATAACAGAACATCCACTGGCAAGCTGGCACCTGCTGCAACCTCTTCCCCTGCCCGACTCTTGTAAACTTGTTTTTTTTAATTCAAGTGACGTGGGCATTGCTAGCTAGGCCAGTATTTAGTGCTCATCCCTAATTACCCTCGAGAAGGTGATGATGAACCGCTTCTTGAACTGCTGCAGTCAATGTGGTGCAGACACACCTACAGAGCTGTTAGGGAGGGAGTTCCAGGATTTTGACCCAGCAACAGTGAAGGAACAGACATATAGCTCTCCAAGCCAGGGTTGTGCGTGGCTTGAAGGGCAACTTGCAAGTGGTGGTGATCCCATGCATTTACTGCCCTTGTCCTTCTATGTGTTAGACACACTGCTGCCAGTGTGCGTCAGTGGTGGAAAGAGTGAATGTCTATTGTGATGGATGGGATGCCAATCAAGCAGGATGCTTTGTCCTGGATGGTGTCGAGTTTCTTGAGTGTTGTTGGAACTGCACTCTTCCAGGCAAATGGAGAGCACTCCATCACACTCCTGATTTGTGCCTTCTGTTTGGTGGGCAGGCTTTAGGGAGTCAGGTGCTGAGTTACTTGCCACAGAATTCCCAGTCTCTGACCTGCTTTTGTAGCCACAGTATTTATGTGGCTGTTCCAGTTCAATTTCTGGTGCTTGGTAACCCCTCCCAGGATGTTGAGAGTGTGGGTATTCAGTGATGGTACTGCCACTGAATGTCAAGGGGAGATAGTCAGATTTTCTTTTGCTGGAGATGGTCATTGCCTGGCACTTCTGTGGTGTGAATTTTACTTGCCACTTATCACCATGTAAAGCTTGAATATTGTCCAGGTCTTGCTGCATCTGGACACGGATAGTTTTAGTATCTGAGGAGTTGCGAATGGTTCTGAACGTTGAGCAAACACCAGTGAACTTCTGACGTTATGATGGAAGGAAGGTCATTGATGAAGCAGTTGAAGTTGGTTGGGCCAATGACACTACCCTGAGAAAATCCTAAGATGATGTCTTGGGACTGAGATCACAGAATCACACAGTGCAGAAGAGGCCCTTCGGCCCATCAAGTCTGCACCGATACATGAGAAACACCTGACCTACCTACCTAATCCCATTTACCAGCACTTGGCCCATAGCCTTGAATGTTATGACATGCCAAGTACTCATCCAGGTACTTTTTAAAGGATGTGATAATTGACCTCCAACAATCACAACCATTTTCTTTTGTGCTAGGTATGACTCCAACCAGTGGAGAGTTTTCCTTCTGATTCCCATTGACTTCAGATTTGCTAGGACTCCTTGATGCCACTATCGATCAAATGCAGCTTTGATGTCAAGGGCAGTTACTCTCACCTCGGGAGTTCAGCACTTTGGTCCATGTTTGGACCAAGGCTGTAATTAGGTCGGGAGCCAAGTGACCCTGGCAGAAACCAAACTGAGCAATGGTGAGCTGATTATTGCTGTGTATGTGTTGCTTGATAGCACTGTCAACACGCCTTCCATCACTTTGCTGATAATCAAGAGTAGACTGATGGGGTGATAATTGGCCTGGCTGGATTTATCCTGCTTGTGTCTGGTGATTCGCTACATACGGATCCCTCCTCTAACCTAGCCTATAAATTCCAGATATGACCGTAACTGAAGGTGGTGGCTGTAAGAGCAAGATCAAAGGATAGTCCATCTTCATTATAACATGTGGTGTGAGGAGAGCAGAGAGGAAGAAGAGTATATGCTGAGAACATCCACGGCTTGTCATAAAGAGTGGGCAGAGTAAGGGAGAAGTGAAGTGCTGGTTTAGGTATGAAACCCTACACATGTCCACCTGTATAGCTAGAGGCCATGGCTTCCATTCTGCCCCATCCCAATATTGCCAACATCATCTCCTAAATGGATGAAAGATTATATGGTTTCACTACTCCTCCTACGGTGGCAGTCTGCTGCCCAGTGTTATGAGCCACCCACTCCTGCAAAAAAAGAACAAAGTGTGTTAGCGAGAGTCTTACAACAGATTTATGTAATGTGGTTATCATTAAATAACTGCCACTGTGTTTGTGTGTGAGATGTGAGTTGTGGCTGTGAACTTAGTAATAGTGCAGTGTATGTGAGTGTGATGTAAAGGGTATCAACTGAACTGTGTCGTACTCACTGTTGCAGATTACAGATGGTAGGGATTGGGCATAGTGTGAATTCAGCAGTTAATGAGGCTCTGTAATCAGAAGACTGTTCTTACCTTGACAATTCTTGTTAGATTATTAAACTTCTTTCAACACCACATTCACGTCCAAGAAGCCTTGTCCCTAGCAAATGATTGTTCAAGACCCACTCCAGGGCTTGAGCACAAAAATCAAAGCTGACACTATTGTGCAGTGCTGAGGGAGCCCTGTCAGAGGTGCTGTCTTTCAGATGAGACATTAAACTGAGATCATATCTGCCTGCACAGGTGGATGCAAAAGATCCCATGGCAATATTTCGAAGAAAAGCAGAGGAGTTATCCTTGGTGTCCTGGCCAATATTTATTCCTCAATTAACACCACAAAAAGAGATTATCCAGTTATTATCATATTGCTGTTTGTGTGCGCATATTAGTTGTCATGTTTCTTATATGAACAACAGTAACTACGCTTCAAAAAGCGCTTAGTTGGTTGTAAAGCTCTTTCAGATGTCTGGTAGTTGTGAAAAGCACCAAATAAATGCAAGTCTTTCTTTCTTCTTCCCATTGCCTGCCATCAAATACCTGGGAGGCTTCCTGCTGCCCCATCACCAGGTAATATAGAATGTTCCTCCTCCTGCACCAAGGACTCCTGTGCAGCATCGGAGAATATTACTGTTTACTCTCTGCCAGCTTCAGCAATTTCACCTTACAGACTATTTCCACTTAATCTGCAGCCACAATGTACCTCCCCATTAAGAGGTACCAGCTGCCTGTGAAGAACATCTTGGACACCCAATATCAGTCATCCACTTCATGTGTGCAGGCAATGAACAGCACAGGTAGCACTGGCCATACGCAAAATCATGACAATCAGCAGGCAGATGGATTTTATACGCTGTCTCCATGGCAATTAACAGGCACAGGTTAATCTTGGACCATAATCCCTACACCCGCTCATCCTACATAAAGACAAAAGGGGGCTAATATGCTAATATAAATTGTTTTACCCATCCCTGGTCATGAGGGCTCTGCAGGGATGGCAGGCCATCCTTTAGGGCTATGAAATACAGACACTCAGACAGTCAGGTCCTCAAAATGGAAAGCTACTTGAGCCCTCCAAATCATTGCATCTTCAAGTACAGTTACTGAATAGATTCAACTGAGAACACTAAGAGGAGCGCAGTTCTATCCCTCATATCCAATACTTCAAAAAGGGAGACTGAACACAAATAATTTAGCCTGAGAGAGACAAATGGAAGACAAATTCCTTCAGATTAAGCACTCTTTCTGATAGCTTTTTTCTTGCATGTCTTGTGAGATGGCATCACTGTCTATTTCCGGAAGACTGGAAGATAACAAATCCATAAACACAGCAAACAGTCCAGCAGATACTTGTGTTATTGATTTCGGAAAGATTGGAAATGCCAGTTATTTGCAACTTACCCTTGTATTTAAACCCAGCTTCTGTGATTTCCTGCTCTTCTGGTTTCTTTAATAGATCTTGCCATTTAAACATAGAAAATAGAATTTTAATTAGTCAAAACTAACTTTATTTCCTATACAACCACATCTCAAACATCTTAACTGTACTTTTCTATAATCTATGAATGGTTGGGGAGTATTAAATGTCAGTAAGCTATTTTTCCCAAGTGATTCAAACTAGTTAACTCATGAGGAACAACACAATTTTAAATTACAACAATGCTATATGGTTTGACAATTGTTACAAATGCCAGACTTTACAAGATTATTAGATTTTAAAATATCTCCTTTAACTTAAGGTGATATTGGAAATTTCAGAACCACACCAGCTCGGAGACATGGCTATGTGGTCTGGTTGCTATAGGACTGAAACTCAAACAGAAACCTACTGAAATCAAGTGACAATTTTCACACCTTTACACAGTAATTCACAGAAATGAAAAGTCGCTTTGTGAGACACAGGGAAAGAGAGAAAACAACTACTGCTGTGTGGAGGAACAAAGTAGCTATGGAGGACTAGGATGCTTTTAGGAGTTTGTTATTTGCTCAAAAGGAAGGGAACAGGACAGATGGGACTTTTGGAGATTTAAGGAACAGGAGTTGCAGAGGTGGGCCTTGCTGGTGGAAGTCAGATTTGGAGAACTCAGGCTGAGTGGAACGATTTCAAAGGACACTGGAAGTTACAACCTAGCATGGTAGGGAGAAGTGAGCGTGCTGGAGAACCGGCAGTAACATTATGTCTTGTTTTGCTACACTCTGCCTGAAGTGCGATGCACAGCGAAAGGGGTTATAAGACATATTTCGATTGCATTAGTTAATGCAAAAGTCGCTTTCCTTTAGTTCGTTGTATTAGCTGCCTGTTAAGTAATGTTTGATTTATATTGATTTCAGTTTGTTTGTTGCAGTAGAAGTCTTAAAATGTGAAATCTTGTCCTTTGGTTATTTCTGTTAGTTGTTTGGGAAATTCATCTCTTTTTAAAAGTTATCAGTCTCTATAGGGATCGTAACAAATTGGGGGCTCTTGTGGAAATGAAACAGAGGCTGTAAAATGGGTAGACTGGAATTTTCCAGAGTCTGGAGAAGCAAGATTTCACATTACTTTTGCTGTATTCTGTGGAAACTCAACGTGGCTACTTTCAATGCTCAGACATTGCTGGGGAGAGAAGACCTGTCTGTTACTACCTTGCAATAGTTAACAAGGTTAATTTGATGGCTGTGGCAGAGAAATTAGAGGCTGACTTGAAAGTGGGGCTAAAAAAGCAGAGATTATTGAAACAGGAAAGTGGCTTGAGCTGAGTAAGAAGTTTGGTGAGTGAGGAAATCTGGTGAAGAGAGGAAGGAGGTGCTCCTTTCTTTTTCTACATTTTCACCCTCTAGCGCTTGATTCTTACATTGGTGACGAAAGGGGGCTTCAAGGGGGTTTGACAGGCTAAGTGAATGGGCAAGAATGTGGCAGATGGAATATAATGTGAAGTGACCACTTGGGTTAAAAAAAAAAGAAAGGCAGAGTATGTCTTAAATGGTAAGAGGTTGGGAGGTGTTGATGTCCAAAGGGTTCTGGGTCTCCTTGCTCGTGAGTCACCAAAAGCTAACATGCAGGTGTAACAAGCAGTTTGGAAGGCAAATGGTACTTTGGTTTTCATCACAAGGGGATTTGAGTACAGGAGTAAAGATGTCTTGCTACAATTGTACAGAGCCTTGGTGAGACTGCACCTGGAGTATTGTGTACAGTTTTGCTTTCCTTATCTAAGGATGTACTTGCTATAGAGGGAGTGCAACGGAGGTTCAACAAACTAATCCCTGGGATGGCGGGATTGTCTTATGAGGATCAATTGAGGAAACTGGGCCTGGTATTCTCTAGCGTTTCTAAGAGTAAGAGGTGAACTCATTGAAACTTACAAAATTCTTACAGGGTATGATAGGGTAGATGTGGATAGGATGTTTCTCTTGGCTGGTGAGTCTAGAACCAGGAGAGAGTCTCAGAATGAGAGGCATACCATTTAAGACTAAGATAAAGAGAAATTTCTTCACTCAGAGGCTGGTGAATCTTTGGAACTCTCTATCCCAGGGGGCTGTGGAAGCTCACTGAGCTTGTTCAAAACTGAAATCGATATATTTCTGAATACTAATGGCATCAAAGGATATGGGGGTAGTGGGGGAAGTAGCGTAGAGGTAGATGATCAGCCAGAATCTGTTTGAATGGCAGAGCAGGCCTGACAGGCCAAATGGCCTATTCTTGCTCCTATGAAGTATTGGCTCAGCACTTGGACCTTGAGGAGGAAAGGGGAAATCCTGATAGCACTTAAGTTGAGTCAGCTAGACTTCAATTACAAATGAAACAACTTGAATTGGAGTCAGAAAGACAAACTTGAATTCGAGAAAGAATTTGGGGAAAAAGAGAAAGGAAGAGAAATGCAAAAGCTTGAATTAGAATTCCAAAGAGCAAGAGAAAAGGAAGCAAGGAAATTTGAAGTGGACTGAGAAAAGTTTTGATTACATGAACAGGAAGTGTTGGTAAAATGTGAGGGTGACTCAGGATTAAGTCCTGGTGATGATTTGGCAGGAAGAAAATTGCCACAATACCACAGTGGTCTAGAGAAGATTAGACTATTTTATTGCAGGGTGTGTTCATCTCCTTCAGACAAATAGTCTGGTGACTATGAAACAGTGAAAGCTGCTATTCTCAATGCCTTACAGAAGCTTACAGACAGAAATTTAAGGAAGAAATCCAGACCTTTGTGGAATTTGCTAGAGAAAAGGATATTATGTTTTAGAGATAGTATAGGTCAATGAAGGTGCAACTAGACTTTGAAAATCTTAGAGAGGTGATGCTATTGGAAAAAATTAAAAATAATGTTCCTTTGGGAGTAAGATCCTGCCTGGAAGAGCCTAATGTTTCTAAGATAAGGAGAGGGTGGGGGGGGAATTGTAGTAATGGCAGACAACAAGTTGTCTCACAAGCATGTTAGTAATAAGCCTCAGAGAAACTGGAGAGATAAGGGTTCTGATTATATTGGTGAAAACTGGAGGAAGAAACAGGCCTTCCTCAGAGTAGTAAGAGAGACAGTTCAAAGGTTAAGGTTGATCTTATTGAATGATGGAGTAGGCTCGAGGGGCCGATTAGCCTACTCCTGCTCCTAACTTATGGGTACTAACATGTTATCTTTGTCATAAAAAAAGACATGTGAAGGTGAATTAAAAAGCAAAACTGTAGCATTTGTAAGATTGCACAGTGCCCCTCCAGAAAACACTGTTCCAGTGGGTAAAATTGATGACAAATTGGTACGTTCCCTTGCATTTTCTACTAAAGTGGGACAGGGTGCCAGAAATTATGGAAGTTTCTTGTTTAAATGTGAAATATCCTCATTCTTGTCTGGTAAGGCAGGGAAGTCAATTCTGCATTCTTAGAGATACAGGATCAGCACAGTCATAGATGTTGGCAGGTGACAGAATTTTCCTCCAGAGCCTTCACTAAATAAAAACGTATTGACACGAAGTGTTAATGGAAAGTGTACACCTGTTCCTTTGTATAGAGTTAATTTAAAATGTGGGTTAATTAATAGTTCTGTAATTGTGGGTGTGATTCATAATTTGCCTAATAGGAAATGACTTGGCAGGGGACGAGGCGTTGCTGTCTGCAGCGGTTTTGGAAAAGTCTGTTGAGGTTGCGAAAACTAAAATTGTACAGGAAAGGCTGAGTGTCTTTAAAAAAATCAATGACTTTCTATGAGCCTGTTGCAAAATTTTATGTTTCTACTTGAGATGTGTCCAAAGAGTCGGAACTCAGCCTACTAATTTTAAAAGGACATTGGAACATCAGGCTGAGATAAGGGGGAAGTTAATGGCAGTTAGAGATGAGAAAAATCCATCTTAATTAAAAATTCAGGGAAAACATGGCAAGCAGATAGCAACAGTATTCAAAGCTAATGATGAAACAAAGGAAAGGAATGCAATGAAGGAGATTGGAACAGCTGCTCCAATGCTGACACGAGAGGGCTGCGGGGAAAAATACGTGCCTCTGAATGTAAATTTAAATTTCAAATTGAAGCAATCGCTCTCACTAGAAAGGAACTGGATAAAGCTCAAACTAAATGGGTCAACAAGTTTTACCAGTTTGGCTGTGTAAGGTTTTCTACTAAAGTGGGACAAGGAGAAGTAGTACCATACTAGATAGTAGCAGACTACGAGGAATACAAAGACAGATTTACGATATGCAAACATACAAAGTGTGGTGAATAAGGTTGGTGAGCTGAAGGCAGAAACAGTCATGTGGGAGTATGATGTAATGGCAATAATGGAAATGCGGCTTAAAAACGCTGAGGACTGGTTGCTTAACATTCAAGGATACAGTGTTCAAAAAGCAGGGAAGGAAAAAAAAGATGTGGGTAACAGTACTGATTAGAGAAGACACTGTAGTGTTGGAAGGTGAGGATGTCCTTGAGGGGGGTGGGGGGGCAAAGACAGAATTGGTTAGATTAGAGAAGCAAAATTTGGATAATGACACAACTGGGGTATTCCATAAACCTCCAAATAGTGATAGAGGAGCAGATCTGCGAGGAAATCTCAGAAATGTACAAAAACTATAGATTAGTGATATTGGGGGACTTAATTACCCAAATATTAATTGGGTTAATGTTAGATAAAGGGAAAAGGAGGAGAGAAATTTCTAAAATTTCAAAATTTGAGATGACACCAAACTTAGAAGTGTGCTGACAGTCAGTATGATACCAATCAACTGCAATTGGGCATGGAGAGGCTAGCAGAATGGGCAGACAAGTGGCAGATGGAATTTTTCACAAAGAATTGTTAGTTGATGCATTCTGGCAGAAGGGACAGACAGAGGCAGCATAGACTAAATGGCACAGTTCTAAAGAGTGTACAGGGACAAAGGGACCTGGGGTTCATGTACATAAATCTTTTAAGGTGGCAGGGCATGTTGACACAGTAGTCAGCAAAGTATATGGGATCTTGGGCTTCATAGAGATATTGAATACAAAAGCAGGCCACAACAAGAACAGTGTTTTCATGTTATGGTCACTACACTTTAAGAAGAATGTGAGGGTCTTTGAAAGGGTGCAGAGGAGCTTTATCAGGTGAGGGAATTTAGCTACAAGTTTAGGTTGGAGAAGCTGGGGTTGCTCTCCTTGGAGCAAAGGATATTGAAGGGAAGGTTTAATCAAGGAGTACGAGGTTATGACAGGTTTAGATAGGTAGACAAAGCCAAGCTGTTTCCATTAGCTGATGGTTCAAATTCCAGGGGGCACATATTTAAGATTCAGGGCAAGAGATGCAGGGAGGGATGTGAGGAATAATTTTTTTAAGCAGTGAATGATAATAACTTGAAACTCGCTACCTACAAGGGTGGCGGAAGTGGAGACGATCAATGGTTTCAAAATGAAATTGGATGGATACTTGAGGGAAATAAACAGGCAGGGCTACGGAAATAGAGCGGGGGAATGGGACTGATTGGATTGCTTCACAGAGAGCTAGCATGGACTTGATGGGACTAATGGACTCCTTCTGTGCTATGATGGCTCTATGAAAATGCATCTTCATTTTAATAATTATGGGTAAAGGCAGGAGAAGTGCAGTGATATGGATAGCTGTCAGACTGTCCAAGTTGAACTTTGTCTCCATTGTCTCAATTTGAGAATTATCTGCAGTACTGACACAATGCTTCCTGAAACTGTGCTTGGTGGCAGAATATTCAAATGCAAAAGATACCAGTTAAGGCCGAGGGTCTATACGAATGGTGCAAAGCTGTAAAGCACATGGCCCATATCTAAACAGAATTATCTCATATTTAAGTGCATGAATGAAATCTGAGATATAAACAGCAAAACCAAACTTTAAAAATCTAATATTATTCAACTTTGACAACATCACCGATCAAAGTAAAACATCCCAAGTGACAATGTACAAAATCTGCGTAATACATAATAGAAAACTTCAAGCTTCCAACTGGTATGAATGATGGGAAGTAAAATGAAATTCGAAGTGACCTTTAAAGTGGGTCATCATTAATTAAAGGCACAGTATCAATTAAAAGATTTGCCATGTTCTAAGGTTGCAACGACACTGTGTTTCTCCTTTCAAATCAAGTACGTAGATGCAGCAAATGTTAATGCACTGAGATCAAAGATCATAGAATTAATTCAACGTCATTCCTATTAGAAAACATGGTTATCCTTGTATCCATACAACAGGTGAAAGAGTGGTTTTAAATTGACAGGGCTACTGACTCGAGTTTTATTTCCCTTCTTTCTCTTACGAGGTGATGCCAGTTCCCCAATTCACAACCTACAAAATTGTTTGATTAAATCCAGAAGTCCACCATGGAAGGAATCACATTACTCTGTGGTACAGCATGGAGACTGATTCTGAAGTGAAACACTGTTTCACACTGTGATCCTTTCAAAAAGGACCAATTCTGCCCATAAATGCAATATTACACCAGGTGAAGGTATAATACCATAAGAAAGGTTGTTTTAAGTTATATTCTTGAACAGACTTACAAATTACATGAAAACACCAGTACTGTTGTAATACACTACATTTTGTATCTTCAATATGAAGTCTTAATTTTAACCACCTCAAAGTTGTCACCATTAGGGTTACATTTCTCTAGGAATGCGCAGGAGATCTAGACAAATATCTCTCACTCTTCACATTGTTTAATTACGGACCTATAATCTCCCATTTGTTGAATCACATTCTCTCCAATTTTACCTTGGATTCCTTCCGTCCCCATCTCTTCTGCAGTTGTTGCATCCAGGTATAAAACAAAATAAAAATTAAACAGAATGTCAGACAAGTGGGTAGTAGAAAAGAAGCATATTCTCTATTCATGAAGAGCTACAAATTAAAATAAATATTAAATTTGCTTTAATATACCGCATGGAACTTTCAACATTGGTCTGGGTATAAAAGGATTCGCCGCCTGAATTTTCTTTCCCCAGTGAGGTGTGTAATGATTGACCAATCTGATATTGCATTTTATGCACTTGCTGAAGTTAAAAGTTCTGGTGAATATTTCTATAAACAATGAAAAGCATGTTTATTTGGAAGATTTTGTACATTTATAAAGGATTAATAAAAACATTTGTTCTTTTTGATATTTAATTCCAATGGCCATTTATGTGTTATAAGTAGCTATATTAAGAAAATTGTTGAGACATCCCTGTAGAAAGTAAAATGGATATGAAGAACAGCTACTTGCTATCTTTATAGCTCAGACCATCTGCCAAAATTATTTTCCCATGCTCACCGCCCAAGACAACTTCAATATTTTGACTTACATCTTTTATGAACCGAACATTAACCTTAAGCATGCACTGAATGGGATGCAAAAGCTAATAAACTGCCCTTTTACCACAGGGTTTATATAAGAAATACTATGGGACATACAATGCATATGCTTCTCTAATAGGCAGTAAAACACTATATTAGCAGGTCAAACTAGACTACAAATTAAATTCATTATGAGAAAGAAATATGTACAGAAGTAAAATCAGATAAAATAGCACCACAGTACTTACATGGAAACTTTAATAAATGGTTTTCTGTATTTTAGGTCATAATCACCACTCATATGCAAAGTATGTAGGCCGACAATAAGTTGGTGAACATGACGTGGGACATAGCTTGTATTTGATCACAAGGATATTTGTTGGCATCACAAATGCCCCATGTTATGATCCCAGCTGAGGTTACCCTTGGACAAGCCTGATCCCAGAGTGGAACCCAGCTTGATAGATCCTAACTTTTAATTTGTTTAGATACGTGGAGAGTGGCTACTGAACAGAGTCACAGGAGTCAGCTGATGAACTTTTAACAAAAGAATAAAACATTTATTAAACAAGAAAAGATGGACTATATTACAATATTCCTTCACCCACAACTATACCTTTGCAGATATATACAGATTAGTAAGGATAACACAAGTTACAAAGCTATCTTATACTCTAATGTCCACAATAAGTACACAGTCCATGTGCCAATAGGCACCCTGTGGTCAGACACACCACACTCTGAAACCAAGTGACAGGTGTCACCTCAGCAAATGCTTTGGATCTCCCGTCAATTTCCCCCAGACGTTTGTCACACCTTGAGCCAACCGGTCTCATTGCAATCCGTCTTTCACATGAGGGTTTCTAATCTCCACTCTCTAAGACCTCGCCTTGGAACCGTCTCCCAAACCAACCCTTTCTCTCAGGCGTCTTCTGCAAGGGTTCACCTCCAGGTTTTTGAACTCTCCTTCCGATGTCCCTCCTCTCTGGATCACCACATGCATTGAAGCTGTCTTCCATACACTCTCTCTCACCAACTCAGCATTAACAGTACACCACTGTGTCACATGCCCATAGCAAAGAGTTACAGACCTTCAGTTGTCTCTTTGGACCTTCTTGCCTCTTGCAAGCTGTTCTCACTTTAAATCTGCTGTCTGCAGCTTTTGTCTCTTTAAATCTGAAGCTTGGAGCTTTTCTCTCTGCCCCTCACTCTTAGTTTCATTGACAGGACCTTTTCCAGGTTCCTGTGTTTCCTTTGACTAGAAGGTCTGCTTGGGACTTCCTCGTGTTCCACTCCCCTGGATTTTTGGGGTTTTTCTTTATCTTGGGACAGGCTATCTGTCCCCCTCTAGGCTACCCCTGCCTGGCAGCTATCTTCAAAACCTGAACTCCAACAGCTTCCAAATCAAAACTGATGTTTCTAGCTTTTGTGTGTGTGTCTGTGGAAGGCACCTGTTGCTAGGCAACAGCCCAATTCTTCCACCTACATTTGTTTAACCTAGCTACAACAGTCATAAAAAAACCTAATTAGAAATGCAGGCACTTTTTTAAAGTGAAACTAAAATTCAATTTGGTCTTTTATTAACACACAGATACAGAAATACAAATCAAACTTTAAAGCTAAATCTCATTCCTAACACCTACAAATACCAATATAACGTATTTAAACTATCTCCATTTCCTAACACCCAGGAGTGAAAATCTGAGGTGTGCGAAGCCTGCTTTGTTCAAAAACAGTTGAGAATCTCACAATTATAATGTGACTAGTTGAATCCTGGGTGGCCACCAGTGAGGATTGAAATTATGTAGTGATTTATAAGAGAATTTGCTGCTTACTCTTCATGCCATCATTTCATAATGGAAAATCAAAGAGATCAGGAAAGGTCAAAAATGGGCTGTTCTATTAGTGGTGCTGTCTATGAAACTTCCCAATCACATGGTACAGGCATATTTCTTAAAGTTCCCGCTTTTCAGACATTCAAGAATTGCTGCCAGCCCAGACACAAAGAGGAAGGGAGAGCAACAGCACAGCACAGTTGAAGGGGCCTCATCATTTGATCTGAGATACTGGCACTGCAGGTTTCTCAGAAGTTATTATACAGTTGGGATCAGCACATGATGAGTCATTTGGACTTGAGGGGGCTGTAACCAGGCCGGGGATAAGGGATGTTTTGCTTTCCCATTCTCTGGAGCAAGAGGTGGCAGACGGGTTCTACTGCAAGGGACGCAGAAGTGGTCCTTGATGAGGAGGCATATAGGAGAACTCTGAATGGGTATGTGCACTGAGATACTGGGTAAGTTGGCTAGCTTGCCAGACAGCCTCCTATCACTGTCAAGGAGCATGCCGGAGTGAGTTTCCAAGTTGGCAGAAGGCATGGCATGGAGTGTGCCCTCTCTGCAGCATCTGTTCCCTCTCCCTGTCATGTTGCAGACCCAGAGGCACTCTTTGTTTTGTGTGGTCGGGGTCTAGACAGCAGTTTTGGGGATTGTCTATTCTCCCAAAGTATGCTGCTCAAGTCTATAGTTTCTTAAAACCATTACTCTTTACTTACAGTAAATTGGACCTCTACATGAAGTTGGAGCTTCTCCTCCTTCCAGATCGCTCTTACTTCTGTCATGTGATCTGACATCATTATTACATCAGCATCATGCATACTTCTGATGTTTTCCTTTACACTGTCATTGCTTAGATTGTCCCTTAAAGCTATTGCAACCTTTCTGCACACAGTCATCCCTGTCAGGATGCAGTAACACTCTCTAGCAAATACAGCAAAACATCTCCAAAAACAATCAAGAGTGCTTTCAGGCACCTTCCAAAGGAAAAGGTTCCATAAGTTTTACTTATCTGCAATCAGGATGCCTGGTCCTTTAAGTAATGATACTGCAGAGCCCATCTTGCTACTTCAGTTTTTTTTTGTACAACGAGTAGTCAATGCAGATGTTGCCAAGACCTGCTTGCCCAATTTTGGTATCCTAGTACATCAGCTGGTTGAGCTATGTGATGTCAAGATGCCACCATTTTGACATGTTTAGGCACATGCAGTGGATGTAGTTGCATAAGTCCATATTAATGAGGGACTGCGCATGAGTCATATAGGTATCAGCCCTTGGCAATGCTTGCCCCCAAGAATGGAGGCAAATCTACTCTCAACCATTGGGCAGGATTTTCCCTGTGGGCTTTAGGACCCCACCATCATGGTCTAATAGGGATCAGAAGGCTGCACTGTGCAGGGAACGGGCATTCATCTGTGATTTTCCCTGAATTGGTCAATTAGTGGTCAAAGGGCAGGCTCGCCATCCAATTATGGACAGTGGACAGTCTCTTGAAGCTGGAAAACCATTAGGAGATTTTGGAGCCATGAATTAGAATCATGGGTACTGTCTGGGCTGTGTCCTGCTTAATGACCTGGCATCAATTGTTAGACATATAGCAAGGTCTAATACTGGCCAATACAAAAGTTTTCCTAACCTCTCTATCGTTTGACTTCTGAGAGCAAAGCAGTGTCAAGAAGCTATCACCCTGAACAAATCTCTGACCGTTAATTCTACCATTTCAATCAACGTGAAAATGACCTCATGAAGGTTTCACATGTTAGTCTTATTTTTACTTATAAGTTTTGTGTTGTGGGAGCTGGTCAAAGTTCGAGGTTATTGTTTTATGAACAAAAGAGTTCGAAGTTTAATGCTGTAATTGAGCAGAATCTGCTGCATCGGCCCTTAAGTTTTTATTAAACACGAATTGTGTATTATGCACACAACTATGTAATTCCTCATTCAAGACATTTCCTGTGAGCAGCTGATAGTGCAAGAATGCTTTGTTCAACCTGGGCACCGCTGATTTACTTGATGGTCTCCATATACGAACAAACTTCAGCAAACAGAAAGCAAGGTCTCAATGATAATGATCATTGGAACACGCAGCAAGTTATATATTTTGTACAGACGAAAGTACATAATAGTCCCATCAAGACAGAAAACCATGAGTACAAACGGTCTTACTCGCTACCTTTGCAATTCAGGATAATTTTCAGTGGCTACAACATCTTTACAGGATAAAGTAGCATGAAGGCTAAAATTGTTTGAGTTAAACAATATATATTTCAGAGCTAACTGCATAGTTATCAATTTATCAAAAGATGCAACTGCCTCTGGCTTTGGCTAGGTTTCTATCAGAAATTTAAAGAATCAAGCACCATGATGTAGAAATCCAAAACCGCATAATATATTAGACATCAAAGGTCAGTAAGGATAAGGGAAGCCACTTGTCTTCTATCTTGTTCTTCATTAGAAATCTTGACATGCCTCTCCTTCCCAGAATACGATGTTAGATATTTGCGAGGATTATTTTCTAACAGTACTGCTCCTATCCACCGATGCTGCCAGACCTGCTGAGTTTTTCCGGGTATTCTTGTTTTTGTTCTGAACATACCTTTCTCGCATTTGTACCTTCATCTGCCTTTCTTAGTCATTATTTAACTTGAAATAATGCTCCAGGTCTTTTTTTATTGCACTTGTCATGCATCTTTAATTGCTCTCTTCCTGTTTGATTCCTTTCAAGGCTACAGATTCCTTGTCTCGTCCAACTTTTTACTATAATCTAACATACTTCACTGTCCATCACCAACACTATCACTTCCAACAAAAGTTTTCCCTTAGTTGACCAAGCTGTATCCTTCTGTTACACCCAGAAACTAGATATTGTTCTTGAATAACATAACATAGGGGACCAATGGACCACTTGGGATGCAACAAATGTTCTCAATGCCTGACAATGTTATTGCAGTCTTGATGAATGTTTGAATATGACTGTACCAACATTACAGCAATTCATAGAAATTCTTCTCTCAAAAACACCTCAAATTTTCTTGGTTATATTCTTTTACTTTATCCATGCTAATCTGGTCAAATTGCCTGAGGATAAGATATCTGCAACAGTCTTTTAAAATCAATATTACAGAAGGCTTACATGAAAAAATAAAGTTGCAGTGTTCCCATAAGAATCTCCCAACACACCCACAGAAAACTGAATTAATACTAACTGAACAGTCTAGCTTCTGATAGCAGATTATTTTTATATTAAGCTTTATAACATGTAACTATCTCTGTAAACATCTTAACTATTACTTAATTTCCTACTGCTCAATCAAATATTATAACAAGGAAGGCATCATTATTATCAATTAATTCATTCAAGTAGTTCAAAACTTAAACTTAAGTGGAGCTCTTTCTATTTCAGGACCTGAACAGGTCTTTTTTATGTGGACACATCCAGCAATGTAATTGCAAGTAAACATACTGCTAGAACCATAATACATCTCAATTTTAAAGGAATACAGTCCACTATACGTATGCATGGTAAAGAGAGATAAATGACTCACCCAACATGACTTCTTCTGTCCTATCCAACTGTGCTGGGTTTAGTTCATAATCCAACAATTCCTTAAAATGTTCTTCCAGCTCTTTATTTCCCTCATCTGAAAACCCGTAATCACAAAAAGCAACCCCGGAAGGCAAGACTGAGGCAAATACCCTGTGCGGAGCTTTGAGGCTTGAAGAATCACCATCTGGTGAAAAACAGGGCACAAAATTAATTTTTAAATGAGACAACTATGTTGTACTTTTACCACAGACAATACTTAAAATAATGAAGCCAAGTGTGTAATCTAATGGGTGCTGAACAACACTAGTTCAGCAAGTATTTAAATTTCTCTGTTCCAATTTACTATTGCTATAACAGTTCAATGACAGAGACATAGATGAAGTGGTGGGGGAGTGGGGTGGGAGATGGCAGAGGGTGAGGGGGTAGAGAGAAAGAGGGGAGCGAGCAAGAGAGAGACAAATTGACTGTATTCTTTGTATTCCTCTGCAGAATTAATCCCCAAGTATAAGAGAGCATATGTTCAGAGATCAAGTACAACTGCATCAGGCAGCATGCAAGGAGCACAAAGACACAGGAGCTATATACTGCATGAGCGAGTTAGAAAGGGAACCAGCAGGTACAGGAGACAGTCAATATCTGACACTATTAGAAAAGCAGGTCCTTTTCAGAGTGAACCAGGACATGCTCCTGAGTGAATTGAGAGCAGGTGATGCTCATTTAAGCCTGTACTTAAGAGCTGGGTTTTTGTTCCCGGGTAGGGAAAGAATCCAGAAGGGAAGAGTGGGAATTGGCATTTGTACTGAACTATAGTTTAACAATAAAACTGTTGTGATTCACAGAATGTCTTCTGCTGCCTGGTTCGGTAAATGGATATCCACCTATTAAACATTGTCCAGAGGACCTGGGTGCAGTGCCACAAAAGATTTAATGACCTTTGCTCTGGCATGATGAGTGCAAAGTGGCACTCCGATGATAGGCCTCCAGGTATGTCATAGCAGTAGACATATCAGCTCATCAGCCTTAGGGCACACGGTGCTTCTGAACATGGGAGAGTTGTGTGTCCAGGATAATTATGGACCTGTCAGCAAGGCTCAGAACCCTAGTGCTGTTGAGGGCCTGACAGCACTAATACATGCAGCTTATTTAAATGAGCCGCTGGCATTGGTGATAGAGGTCAGCACTGCCTTATCTCTCTCTTTTCAGTCCTCACAGGAGAGGAGGGCAAAGAATACAAGTGAGAGGGCTCCCACTGGAGGAGGGGCGTCCTTGTTTATCATCCTCACAGCTATGGAGAAGGTGGGAATGGACATTGCGAGGGTGGTGCTACATGATGAGGCTGGTGTTGGAGAGATGGAAATACCTGGAGGAGAGGGTGAAAAGACATTGAATTTTGTAGTTGAAGGGGATGGAGTGCACTCTCTCTGTATTGCAGTATGCCAAAGCTTCAGCTGCATTGGTTCTGCAGAGCCTTTTGCTGTCAGAGATGAATTCTCATGACCTCCTTTTGGTGTGACCCACAAGATCAGCTTTGGAGGAGGAACATACTAATGAAGCAGCAGCATCAGCAGAGGTCTCCAACAACACCAAACTAGCATGGTCAGCACCATCACATCATTAGAGTGTACCCTCCACCAGCACAGATACATTCACATTGGTGAGTCTTCGCTCATAGTTAGAAAAGGTGGCACTGGGTGTACAGCATGCCACTTGTGAGAAGGAGGTGCTGGGACAGGCAGCTGTGGGTAATCCCTCTCAGAAAATAGGGCACAGACACAGACATGCTCAGCTGGGTTCAGGTGTAGGGCCTCAGAAGTTACAAGTTACTTTGACCAGCTGTATGAGATGTTTGCCCACATATCAGAGTTCCCTGAGGCACTGTGGAGTCATGGGTTCAGAATGGAAGAGTCCATTCAACTCTGATGCACTTTGGATGCATGTGTTCCTCCACTGAGAAGGTGGCCAACCTCATGGAGAACCATGTGCGACAATACAAGGAGTAGATGCAGGAACAATACACTGACATGCACAAAATACATGCAACGTTCTGTAGCATTGATTGGTCAGTGGCATTAATGTTGCAAAGAAGCATGGAGTGGATGCTTGTTGCCTCCCAGATGGTGGTCCCCTCCAGCAATCCAGGATGCTATCTAAGGGCTGAGGCAGTCACCAATGAGGATGAGGGTGTTGACCCTCACGCTGCACCATCATCCTTATTACCTTCCTTGGCCTCTGACTGAGGCCCTGTAACGGGCTGTCCTGAATTGATACCAGTGCCGCAACCTTTAGAGGTATCTGCACTGGCACCTCCATGATGACGACAACCCTTACATGCATCACGGCCATAAGCAGACGCATGCAAGTGGGCTGCCTGCACCTCATCCGAGGCCAAAGACTAGCACCGTGTAGAAGTTGTTGAGAGCGAAGGCCAGTATCGGCCAGCGCACTGGGGTTTATTTTACTTGTAGATGTGCACTTTGTAATTTATTAATATCACTGGAAATTTTGAGCCATGTTCCCGGCATGTGAACTTGATTCTTTAATGGCACGACTGCAAATGAGGGAAGAAATGGGGAAGGGAAGCTCTGGTCTTTGAATGGGGAAGAGTGGCAAGAATGGATCTATTCAAGGTTGTGTTTTTAATGGATGTGTACTTAAAGGGAGATCAAAGTGAGTGCCTAAGCATATGGTACTGCTGGATGAATTGCATTCAGGAGAAATGTGCCTGAATCAGATGTATGCTGGTATTCATGTCATCCTGATGAGAGCTTTGACTTCTAAGCCAGCCTTAGCCACCTCCCTGCACAGCATGGGAGCCGTTCCGTTTCGCATCTTCCTCCTCCTCCTTCTCTTCCGAAGAGCTGTGTTGGTCTAGTGCTTGATCTTCTTCAAGTTCCACACCTCCCTGCATTGCCATGTTATGGAGAGCACAGCAGACCACCACAATGCAGAAGACACTGGCAGGAGTGTATTGCAGGGTGTTGACCAACCGGTCCAGGCACTAAAACTGCATCTTCAGAAGCCCAATGATCTGCTCAATGATGGACCTTGTGAGCAAACAGCTTTGGTTGTAGCACCTCTGTCTCAGGGGTCATGTAAAGGTTGATCAAGCCTCATCCTTGTCCGAGAATTCATTCATGGAGTTTTGCTGGTGATATGAAGAGCTGCAAAACCATGGGATGCTGGAAGATGAGGCAAAGCTAGACAATGCATAGGAACAGGAATAGGCCATTCAGCTCCTCCATTCATTTAGATCATGGCTGATCTGTATCTTAACTTCATCTACCTTCCATAACTCTTAATGCCCTTTTATTTATTATATAAATGCATTAAGAGTTATGGAACCAAGGCAGGTGCCAAAAAGGGTTACCTGCCTTGGTTCCATAATTCTTAATGCCCTTACCTAACAAAAATTCATCAATTTCAGTTTTTAAATTTTTACTTAATCCCCACCAGCGAGAGCTTTATTCAGGGGTACAGTCCCAGATTTCCGCTACCCTTCCTGTGATGAAGTTTAAAATTGAAAAAAAAATAAAAAGGGGGAAATGTGAATAACTAGTCTCAAACTATTATCAATTTCAGCGATAACTTTCTGACATAGCACATTAAATCACGAAATATAAGATTTTAAACTGAAATGTAAAATTGATTACTGTAGCTGTCAGGTTAGTAAACGCACATATGCATAAATCTTTTGTTGTGATCTCTTATCAACTGAAAGCTTAGGGAGTGGAAGTCCTTCCTGTTGATGAATCTCACTGGCTGCTCAGTCGGCACCTTGATTGTCACATGGGTGTGAGTGATGAGGTCCTGCAACTTTGGGAATCCAGCAATGGAGGTAAGCCCCGCTGTCTTTGTGCTTGCAAGATTTCATTTATTTGAAATTGTATGAACTGCTCAGCTATTGCAAATAGGGTGAGATGCAATGGTGTGCTGCTGCTTAACAGAAGCTACCTAGGTCCACTGCTAATCCTGGGAATGAGCCAGAGATGAAGTTGTTCAAGGCACAGTGACTGTAACTGTGGTTTGAGGTCTGAGGTTTCGCCCAATCAGGGCACAAATCTCAGTCACCATCTATTTAGATATTCTCAGTCTCCCAATGCTTAAGGGACCTGCCTCTGATGATCCCCTGATCCCTGGGGGCTCACAACCTTCGCAAGGGAGGGAACACACACAGATCAGTTGCTCTGCTAACTCTGTTCACATAATGGCACCTGTGTACCAACTGCAGTGTGTCTCTCTCAGCCACGCACCCTTTTAAGGGTCCATCTAATTAAATGGCACGGCCATGACTGGCTCCCCGCTGTGTTGCTGCCTTCTTCCACTTGGACTGCTCTGGATCCATCGTGGAACCTGTGCCTCTCCATAAAAATTCCAAACTGGCTCTCAATGATCTGTCAGCAAGTGGCCATTAATCTGAATCAGGCAGATTGTTGGGTTCCACCTTCGCACCTCCTGAGCAAAATTACTGACCGTAAATTAGCATCATGGCCTGCAGCACTAATTGAAGTGCCCACCTATCTTTGTTCTCGCCCCTAAATTAATGTAAAACTCAGCCCTTGGTGCCATCCCAGGGTCCCTTCTCAAAGGCTCAGTATCCTTCATTTTGCAGGCACCAAAACTTCAAGTGTAGATATGCCAGAGCTCTGCTGAAAAAAAGATACATTTTGTCGAAGCTGTATTAATACACAGGGCCCAGTTCTTTGCAGACAGAAAGAACATGTACACACATTGCGTCTGTGTCAGCTAAATAAAATAAGTGATAGCTATTGGCTGGTTCATTCCTCAGGGCAATGCCTTGACCAATCAGAGTCAAGCTGTCTGGATTAAATATCAAACAATGCCTGGCAGTTAACTGTCAGTCACAAACAATTGGTACATTCTCCTTGGCAATGCCTCGACCAATCAGAGTCCACTTGCCAGCCAATCAGTACTCCTTTCTCATACAGTCTAAATTTGCTGTTTTCCCTTACACTGTGTTCTTGCAAACTGTCCTGATGAGTGTAAACCGAAAAGCTTCGACAAAATATCTGAATTGACAAAATGACAAAAATACCCAAGTCTGTACCACCAAATGACTATTTATAAATCAGAGTCTTATAAAACCCAAGCATAGTGCTCTTCATTTTATACTCAACGGCTCTAGTAATACAAGCTAAAATCTTATTTGCTTTCCTTATAGCCACTTCATACTGCTTGGGTATGCTTAACAAGTGAACAGAAACCCCAGTACTCTTTCTTATCAGTTCCTTTTAAACAGCCACATGCAAACTGGCATCGGAGCAGACAGATCAGGAGAATTAACACAAGGCTAAGGGGCTGGTGTGGGAAAGAGGGTTTCCTTTTCATGGGACACTGGCACTAGTTCTGGGATAGGAAGAAGCACTACTGGTGGGACAGGAAGAAGCGCTACTGATGGAATGGGTTCCACCTGAACTAGGATGGGACCCGTGGCAGAAAGGGAAAATAGGGAAGTGGCAAAGGTTTTAAACTAGTAAGGCAGCAGCGGGCAAAAATGATTCTACAAGGAATATAAGCAGCTTAAATGGGAATGGAACAGGACAGGAAGACACAGGGAAGAATAAAGTAAAGGGGAACATTGGTGGCAAGGGAATAAGTACACCTATAGAATGAGAGTCAAAAAGAAGATTAATATATTATATTAAAATGAAGTTAAAACATCTTTTCAGCAATGCATAGTGTCCGTAATAAAACATGGGAGTTGAAGGCAATTGTGCTGGGAGGAACGAGACATAGTAGGGATTACTGAGACGTGGCTATAGAAAAATCAGGAGCACTGCATGGAATAACATGACTATACCACTGCATGGTATAACATATTTAGAAAAGATAGAGAGGAAAATGGGCGGTGGGAGTAGCTGTAGTTATGCAGGATAACATAATGTCAGTACAAAAAAAGGGTCGCAGCTCTCAGCAAGACAAAAATAGAATCCATTTGGATTGAGATAAAAGATAATGAAGCATCAATCACATGAATAGGTGGGTACAGACCACCTATTAGTAGAAGGGAGATGGAGGGGAAACATGCAGACAAATTAAGGAATTGAGTAAAAAGCACAGGATAATAATCATGGGGGATTTCAACCCTGATATTAATTGGACAGAAGAGGTGGTTAAAGGGGATGAGGGACTGGAACTACAACGTGTACAGGGCTCCTTTTTAACCCAAAATGTAAAATGCTCAATAAGGGAAGATTTGCTATTAAATCTAGTAATGGGGAATGAATCAAAACAGCTAAGAGAAGTAAAATTAGGGGAACATCTAGGCAATAGTGACTTAAATAGAAATACCCTTTAAGATGATAGAGAAGGACATAAGTATGATGAAAACCAAGTTAACAGAAAAGCTGATTTTTAAGAGCTGAGAATAAAGCTTGGGGGGAAAAAAAGGACAACAATTTGACAAACATCAATCTGGAACAACAGGCAACATTTAAAATGGTGTCCAACAGAACGTTTGAATTAGTAATAGGAGTAGGCCACTCGGCCCCTAGAGCCTGCTCCGCCATTTAATAAGATCATGACTGATCTGAATGAAACCTCAACTTCACATTCTTGCCTATCCCTGATAACCTCTCACCCCTTGTTCATCAAGAAACTATCTAGCTCTGCCTTAAAAAATATTCAAAGATTCTGCTTCCACCGCCTTTTGAGGAATAGAATCCAAAGTCTCTCAACCTTCAGAAAAAATTTCTCCTCATTTCTGTCTTAAATGAGCGACCGCTTATTTTTAAACAATGACCCCTAGTTCTAGATTCTCCCACAAGAGGAAACATCCTCTCCCCATCCACCGTGTCAAGACCCCTTAACTCGCCTCTTACTCTTCTACTTCCAGTGCATTCAAGCCTAACCTGCCAGCCTTTCCTCATAAGACAACTTGCCCATTACTGGTATTAGTCTAGTAAACCTTCTCTGAACTACTTCTAACGCATTTACATCTTTCTTTAAAGAAGGAGATCATTACTGTACACAATACTCCAGATGTGGTCTCACCAATGCCCTGTATAAATGAAGTATAACCTCCCTACTTTTGTAATCAATTCCCCTCACAATAAATGATAACATTCTATTAGCTTTCCTAATTACCTGCTTACTAATCTTTTGTGATTCATGCACTAGGACACCCAGGGCCCTCTGAATCCCAGAGCTTTGCAATCCCTCACTATTTAGATAATAAGCTTCTTCTTTTATTCTTCTTGCCAAAATGAATGATTTCAAATCTGCCCACATTATACTCCATTTGCCAGATCTTTGCCCACTCACTTAACTTATCTATGTCACTTTGTAACCTCCTTACGCCCTCTTCACAATTTATTTTCCTACCTCTCTTTGTGTCACCAGCAAATTTAGCAACATTCCTTCGGTCTCTTCATCCAAGTCATTTATAAAAATTGTAAAAAGTTGAGGCCCCAGCACTGACCCCTGTGGCACACCACTTGTCACACCCTGCCAACCAGAAAAAGACCCATTTATGCCAACTCTCTATTTCCTGTTAGCTAGCCAATCTTCTATCCATGCCAATATGTTAACCCCTATACCACACCATGAGCTTTTATTTTTTGCAATAACCTTTGACATAGCATTTTATCAAATGCCTTCTGGAAGTCTAAGTACAGTACATCCACCAGTTCCCCTTTATCCATAGCACATGTGACTTCTTCAAAGAATTCCAATAAATTGGTTAACCACGATTTCCCTTTCACAAAACCATGTTGACTCTGCCTGATTTCCTTGAATTTTTCTAAGTGCCCTGTTATAATATCTTTAATAATAGCTTCTAACATTTTCCCGATGACAGATGTTAGGTTAACAGGCCTATAGTTTCCTACTTTCTGTCTCCCTTCTTTTATGAATAAAGGAGTTATATTTTCTATTTTGCAATCTAATGGAACCTTCCCCGAATCAAGGGAATTTTGGAAAATTAAAACCAGTGCATCAACGATCTCACTAGCCACTTCTTTCAAGGCCATAGTATAATGTCCACCCGGGCCTGGGGATTTGTCAGCCCGCAGCCCCAACAATTTGCTCAGTACCACTTGCCTGGTGATTGTAAATTTCCTGAATTCCTCCCTCCTTTCCATTTCCTGATTTACAGCTATTTCCGGGATGTTGTGATCTCTATAGTGAAGACCGAAGCAAAATACCTGTTTAATTCATCCGCCATCTCCCTACTTTCCATTATCAATTTCCCAGACCATACACAGACTCTATAGGACCAACACTCACTTGTTAACTCTTTTCTGGCTGAAATATCTATACTCTTACTATCCATCTTTATATTACTAGCTAATGTTTTCTCATACTCTCACAGAGTGCAGGAAAAATATATTGAGCTAGTGGAGGCAATGGCGTAGTGCTTTTGTTGCTGGACTAATAATCCAGAGACCCAGGGTTATGCTCAGGGACCTGGGTTCAAATCCCGCCACAGCAGATGGTGGAATTTGAATTCAATAAAAATCTGGAATTAAAGGTCTAATGATGACCATGAAACCATTGTCAATTGTTGTAAAAACCCATCTGGTTCATTAATATCCTTTAGCTAAGGAAGTCTGTCGTCCTTACCTGGTCTGGCCTACATGTGACTCCAGACCCACGGCAATGTGGTTGACTTTTAAATGGTCTTACAAGCCACTCAGCTGTAACAAACTGCTACAAAGTCACAAAAAAGGAATGAAACCGGATGGACCACCTGGCATCAACCTAGGCACCGGAAATGACAACGGCAATCGCAGCCTGTCGACGCTGCAAAGGCCTCCTCCCAAACATCTGGGGGCTAGTGCCAAAATTGGGAGAGCTGTCTCACAGACTAGTCAAGCAACAGCCTGACACAGTCATCCTCACGGAATCATAGCTTACAGATAATGTCCCAGACACCACCATCACCATCCCTGGGTATGTCCTGTCCCACCGTCAGAATAGACCGAGCAGAGGTGGCAGCACAGTGGTATACAGTCGAGAGAGAGTTGTCCTGGGAGTCCTCAACATCGACTCCGGACCCCATTAAGTCTCATGGCATCAGGTCAAACATGGGCAAGGAAACCTCTTGCTGATTACCACATACCTCTCTCCCTCAGCTGATGAATTACTGCTTCTCCATTTTGAACACCACTTGGAGGAAGCACTGAGGATGGCAAGGGCGCAGAATGTACTCTGGGTGGGGGACGTCAATGGCTTGGTGGCCCCACTACTGACCGAGCTGGCCGAGTCCTAAATGACATAGCTGCTAGACTGGGTCTGAGGCAGGTGGTGAGGGATCCAACAAGAGGGAAAAACATACCTGACCTCATCCTCACCAGCCTGCCTGCCACAGATGCATCTACCCATGGCAGTATCGGTAGGAGTGACCACCGCACGAGGCGCTCTGGGCCATCAGCAGCAGCAGAATTGTACTCGAACACAATCTGTAACCTCTTGGCCCAGCATATTCCCCCACTCTACCATTACCATCAAGCTAGGAGATCAACCCTGGTTCAATGAAGAGTGCAGAGGGCATGCCAGGAGCAGTACCAGGCATACCTAAAAATGAGGTGTCAATCTGGTGAAGCTAGAACACAGGACTGCTTGTGTGCCAAACAGCATTAGCAGCAAGTGATGGACAGAGCTAAGCTATCCCACAACCAATGGATCAAATCTAAGCTCTGCAGTCCTGCCACATCCAGTCGTGAATGGTGGTGGACAATTAAACAACTCACTGGAGGAGGACCCTCCACAAATATCCCCATTCCCAATGATGGAGGAGCATAGCACATCAGTGCAAAAGATAAGGCTGAAGCATTCGCAACAATCTTCAGCCAGAAGTGTCCAGTGGATGATCCATCTCGACCTTCTCCAGAGGTCCCCAGCATCACAGATGCCAGTCTTCAGCCAATTCAATTCACTTGCCACACCCCTAGCCAGTACAGCTACAGCACTGGCATCTACCCGGCTATGTGAAAAATTGCCCAGGTATATCCTATACACAAAAAGCAGGACAAATCCAACCCTGCCAATTACCACCCCATCTGTCTACTCTCGATCATCAGCAAATTAATGGGAGGGGTCATCAACAGTGCTATCAAGCTGCACTTGCTTAGCAATAATCTGCTCACTGACACCCAGTTTGGGTTCTGCCAGGACCACTCAGCTCCTGAGCTCATTACAACCTTAGTTCAAACATGGGCAAAAGAGCTAAATACCCGAGGTGAGGTGAATGACTGCCCTTGGCATCAAGGCAGCATTTGACCGAGTGTGGCATCAAGGAGCCCTAGCAAAACTGGAGTCAATGGAAATCAGGGGGAAAACACTTGCTGGTGGGAGTCATGCCTAACACAAAAGAAGATAGTTGTGGATAAGAGAGGGTACAAAGAGATTAGGGGAGAAGTCAAAAAAACAGGCTGTGTTTGATGACGCCACAACTGCGGACGATGCGCTCCCCACACCTGAGGTTGAGATGTGTATGAAGTCACTTGCAGCGTCATCCCAGACAGCTGCCTGCATCAAAGATGGCACAGATTAAACTCAGCCAGAAGAGAGCATTGTTCTCACAGCCTCTTACTTATTGCCCCTCTCCTGGATCCTCGTAGTCTCCCACTTGTCACAGGATTGGCAGGGATGATAGTCCCAGGGAGAAGAAAATAGATGGTTATGATAGTAAATTTAGATGAGAAAAGATAGGAGGAAGCTTGAGTAGAGCATAAACACCAGCATGGAATGGTTGGGCTGAATGGCCCGTTTCTTTGCAGTATATCCTATGCAATCCTCTTGCAAAGTTAAGATATGCCCGTGACAGTGAGTGCAAATGTCCACATTAAATGGCACACAAATGCCCATTCACCTAACTTATAGAAATTGACCTGCATCAGATTGTTTTGCTCTGTATTACTAATTCCTATGAGCATTTTATGTTATCTGTGAATTTAAAAATTATTCCATTTGATCCTCCTCTGGATCATAAATTAAAATGATGCATAACAATGATCCCAAGTCAAATCCCTGCTTTATGTGCAACTGTACCCCATTAATAACAGCCCTTAGCTTATCAGATCTAAGCTCTGCAGTCCTGCCACATCCAGTCGTGAATGGTGGTGGACAATTAAACAACTCACTGGAAGGGGAGGCTCCACGAATATCCTCATCCTCAATGACAATATCCAGGCTTGGGCAGACATGTGGCAAATAACATATGCGAGACCATCTCCAACAATAGAGAATCTAACCATTGCTCCTTGACATTCAATGGCATTAACATCCCTGAATCCCCCACTATCAACATCCTGGGGGCTACCATTGACCAGAAACTGAACCAGACTAGCCATATAAATACTGTGGCTACAAGAGCAGGTCAGAGGCTAGGAATCCTGCGGTGAGTAACTCACCTCCTGACTCCTCAAAGCCTGTCCACCATCTACAAGGCACAAGTCAGGAGTGTGGCAGAATACTCTCCACTTGCCTGGGTGAGTGCAGCTCCAACAACACTCGAGAAGCTTGACACCATCCAGGACAAGGCCGCCCACTTGATTGGTATCGCTTCCACAAACATTCACTCCCTCCACCACTGACAAACAGTGGCAGCAGCACTACCAGCTGCACTGCAGGAACTCACCAAGGCTCCTGATACAGCACCTTCCAAACCCACGAGTGCTACCATCTAGAAGGACGACGGCAGCAGATACATGGGAACACCACCACCTGGAAGATCCCCTCCAAGCCACTCACCATTCTGACTTGGAAATATATCACCGTTCCTTCACTGTCGCTGGGTCAAAATCATGGAACTCCCTCTCTAACATAGCATTGTAGCTATACCGATACCACAGGGGCTGCAGCGGTTTAAGGCAGCAGTTCACCACAACTTTCTCATGAGCAATTAAGGAGGGCAAAAAACGGTGGCCTAGCCAGCGATGCCTACATCTCGTAAATGAATAATAAAAAAAAACACTTTTCAATCAGGTACTTCTACAATATAATAACTGTCCTATATTCCCATGAGATGTCATTTGTTCTAATATCCACCAATACATATTTTACTAAATACTTTTTGGAAGTTAAGCTGCAGGACATCAACCAGGTTATTTTCATTCATAACTCACTTCCTCAAAGAACAGAACAAGCTCATGAAGTAAGGCCGAAGTTTCCTAGCACCATGTTAGGTAACAGTTCATTGAATCTCTCATCATTTTAAAATCTTCAATCATATTCTCCATCTAAATCTTGGTTTCTCCAAAGTGAATAACCCTAATTATTCAAAAATGATCATATATCCTTATGTGGCTCGGTGTCATATTTTGTTTTTATAATGTTCTTATGAAGCACTTTATTACATTTCATTATGCTAAAGATGCTATATAAATATAAGTTGCTGCTTTTGAAAGAGATAGAATAAATGTCATTCAGTAGCAGTGGAGCAGAATCTGGAGTGGGGATCAGTGGAAACAGATCAGAGCAAGCTCAGTGTAAAGTTAAAAATTCCCCTCAAGAGATGCAGAAAATCAAAGATGCAAAAGCAGATAAGGTATTAGAATCAAGATAATCCATAAAATACAAAAACAGCAGAAACAACAACGAAGTGGGACAACATGATAATATCGAGAAGCAACAAAGAAATGGGCTTCAGCCCATGAAGAAGGGATTTCAGGCCAGGACTGACATAGCTGCAAAATAATGCTGAAAACCAGTACTGCAGTGAGGGACAGTCCAAATCTGAATAGGAACAGGGCTGTAGGCTAGATAGTTACCTTAAAACTTAAAGCAAACAAGTATCAGATCAGTCACATTGCTCAAGTCTTACAGTACAGTTCCCAGT
Source organism: Cetorhinus maximus (assembly GCF_964194155.1). Classification (NCBI taxonomy): domain Eukaryota; kingdom Metazoa; phylum Chordata; class Chondrichthyes; order Lamniformes; family Cetorhinidae; genus Cetorhinus; species Cetorhinus maximus. The sequence continues at coordinate 65,671,581 of NC_135895.1, read as the reverse complement.
GGTCCAGCAGAGTATCATCGTCCGAATGACAGAGCAACTCGGTGGGAGGGAGGGGGTGTCAAGGGTGGGGAGTGCAAATTTAAGCAGATATTCAGAACATAGTGAAGATAAGAAACAAGTAAGGTCAGGAGATGGTTATGGGCTCATGAAAGCTAAATTTAAACTTGCACCTTGATATTGTCATATCAAATACAAAATGTATGCACAATTAGAGATGGGAAACTTAAACAGTGGAAGAGAGGCAATTGGCAGAGAAACAACAATTTGTATGTATGTAGCACGTTTAAAGTACTAAAACATTTCAAAGTGCTTCACAGGGAGCCTTTCATAAAAAAAGTGAGCAAAATAAAGTGATATTAGGGCAGATGGCAAAGAGCTTGGTAATGAGGTAGGTTCTAAGGACTGTCTTAAGGAAGGAAAGGTAGAGAAGTGGAGAGGTTTAGGGAATTCTAAAGCTTAGGGCTAGGCAACTGAAGGTATGACCATCAGTGGCAAAAGATGGCAAAGAATGATCAACCTTGGACAACTCATACTTTTAACTGTTCCCAAATCCTCTAATTTTAACTCCTTCTTCATAACTAATACTCTTTCTCTCGGTTATAGAATTGCAACTATCTCTTCTTTTACAAATAAAGCTATACATCCTCCTTTATGACCCAACCTTACATAGCCTCTGAACTCACTTCTGATCTTTCACTATTATCCAACCAGGTTTCAGAGATAGTAATTACTTCTAAATTTTTATCAAAGCATATGTAAATACAGGATTTCATTTACAATACTTCTCACAATACATAAACATATTTCAAAACACATCTGTATATACCTTATATGGTTTACTTTATGCAAATTATCTAGATTCATGTATATGCATTTTCAGTAACTTGCCGCTACTATCATCAGATGACCTGTCTTACCAGGCCTGATATACCTGTACCTTTGGAGATACACTATTCTTGTTTACTTTCTGGATAGCCTAGTGCCTGATGCATATGTTCAAGTATTCCAAACCACTTGCTGAGAAATTCAAAAGCAAAATACTGCAGACACTGGAAATCTAAAATAAAAACAGGAAATGCTAGAAATGTTCAATAGGTCAGGCAGCATTTGCAGAAAAAGAAACAGTGCTGACATTTCAGGTTGATGACCTTTCATCAGAACAGTTCTTGCAAAAGGGTCATCAACCTGAAATGTTAAGTCAATTTCTCTCTGCAGATGCTGCCAGACCTGGTGAGCATTTTTAGTATTTCCTCTTATTGCTGAGAACTTCATACAGTTAGAGCTTTTGTTTGCCTGAAATAAAGCAATTTCTCCCAGTAAAGATACACAACACTTATCTGAATTTAGAGAGCATAGGAGCAGCTTGGCAACATCCAATCTGTACATACTTGCTGGAGTTTAATCAGCTGGAATAGAATAATTTACCACAGTGCTGGTAAGTTTCTCACTGCTTGTCAAGTTATGACCATCTTAGTTGTTGGGACACTAGCTTGCAGAGTTATCTGGAAATGGATGCATAGGATGCCATGTGACGTCCTCCAAGGCTCATTAATGAGTCAGGACGACTGATCAATTATCATCAGTGCCCTATTTGGCTCAGGTCTGCTGCTGAAGGTTGACTCAGTTCCAACCTTTCATCTATTAAGCATATTACCTTGCAGGCAATGTGACTGAAAAGGGATCCTATCTGCCCTGTCCATCAGAGAATGGCAACAAGTTAATCATTAAACAACCGGGAGGCACAAGTTTGAGTCTGTACTAGGAAAACAGCAAATACCGGGAAATGAAGAACAGCAAACCTATAAAATGAGGAGTTCCTGATATCCCACTGTATGACATTAATGTTAAGCAGACAAAATGCAATAGTAAAACCTCAGCTGTTCATCAGACATCAAAATATCATTAATATTCCTAAATATTATTCTGGTCACACAACATCAAAAAACGTTAGAGTCTAATACAAACATTACTACACTGAAGAAGATGGGGAAAAAAATCAATGGGTTATCAATTACTTACCAACATTTTTGTTCAGAATTTGATCCTCAAATACCATTTGACAGCGGATAAACACAGTGTTCAGCACATCTCTTTTTAGTGACTGGGAAAAAAATGAGTTTGGTTTTGATTAACTGTTACACCTAGATTGCAATTATAGGAAATACACAATACTCTATTTTTTGAGACTACAATAACATGATTAAAAGAGTTCATCCGTTATTCTGTGCTTACAAACAAAAATATTGCAATCTGATCAAATGGTAAGCATCATACCACAATACAACTTAATATCAATCATCTTTTTCTGATATCATCAGATTTTAAGGAACAAAATTACCTAAAGTTAACTGAAGTATGTTTAGAAATGAAGAAAGTAAAACTTATATAGCAAGCCTTGCAGTTGAAATATATCTTGAAATTTATTTTCCAACTAAACATGATTTAATATTTTTTGTGGTAACTAAACTGAGAATTGCCTGGGAACTACAGCATAAAATCATGTGTGAAATTCATCAACCAGCTAAAGTGTCTGCATTTTGGTAGGGGCAAAAATGTTGAATTATGCCTTAAAATACTTGAAAGTTGCGTTTGTGCTGATTAAATAGTCCAATTGAATTGTTGTAATTCAGCCAGTACAACAAAACAACAGCACCGTAACTTCAACTATGGCAATATGGTTCAACTATGGTTAAAGGCAATCAGGTCAAAAATTCTTTTCACAGTTGGTTGGTACTTACCCAACAATGTTTTAAAAAAAAACCATAAAAGGACCAGCTGGAGAATAAGTTTTGAATGACATTACTTCCGATAGTTTAAGACAGAACTTTTGTGTAGGCTGATAGTATTTTGGAAGATTTTTTGTTTGTTCATTGAATATGAGCATTGCTGACAAGGCCAGCATTTATTGTCCATCACTAATTGCCCTGATGGTAAGCTTTGTTTTGAATTGCTGCAGTCTATGTGGTATAGGAACACCTGCAATGCTGTTACCTTGGGAATTCCAAGCTTCTGGTCCAGCAAGGATGTAGCATTGGCAATATATTTCCAAGTCAGGACAGGTAGTGGTGTTCCCACGTGCCTGCTGCCCATGTTCTTCTAGGTGGGTAGCTGTCGTGGGTTTGGAAGGTCCTGTCGAAGGAGCCTTGGTGAGTTGCTGCAGTGCATCTTGTATATAGTATACACTGCAGCTATGATGTGCTGGTGGTGGAGGGAATGAATGTTTAAGGTGGTGAATGGGGTACTTATCAAGTGGACTGCTTTGGCCTGGATGGTGTTAAGCTTCTTGAGTGCCATTGAAGCTGCACTGAGCCTGGCAAGTGGAGAATATTCCATCACACTCCGGACTTGTGCCTTGTAGGTGATGCAAGACTTTAGTGAGTCAGCACAGGAGTTAGTCAAGATAGAATACCCAGCCTCTTGTAGCCACAGTATTTATATGGCTAGTTTAGTTCAGCTTTTGCTCAATGGTTACTCTTAGAATGTTGCTGGTGGGGGCTCAGCTGTCAAGGGGAGGTGAGTAGATTCTCTCTTGCTGGAAACGGTCATTGCCTGGCACTCGTGTGGCATGAATGTTATTTGCCACTTATCAACCCAATCCTGAATGTTGTCAAGTCTTGTTGCATGTGGACACAGGAAATGAATAGAACTGGACACTGCAATCATCAGCGAACATTTCCACATCTGACCTTTTGATGGATGCAAGGTGATTAATGAACATTAGTGACGGCCAGTGACCACTAAATCTCTGAAAATTAGGATATCACAAGTGTTCATGTTAGCTCCAGAAAAGCTTTGCTATGATCCCTTTTTAGTGTTGAATTCTCAAAAACCCCATTTACACTATGTGTCCGCCTTTCCTTTAGGAAGATGAATGTAATAGCACTTACAATTCATGCCTGATTAAGCATATCAGGCTGCAGGAAAAATGTCAATGTAGAGGTAGGTTACAAAAAGACTGATGTTTGTACCTAATGTGGCGTTCGCCTCAGCTTTGCCTCTTTCTATTCTATTTAATTTTCACAAACCATAAAATTGTAATTTAGCAGGAGGCAATAGTGTTATTCTATAAGTGTGGGTACAGGAAACAAAGTCCAGGCAGAAAATACCTTCTTCAAAATTAGAAGAAACAGAAACAAAATAAGGTAATGTAGAGTCTTTGTTTTAGGTTACTTCTACTTCTCTTATATGACAAAGTGTTCATAAGATCACACTTGCACCTTACACCAAAGAAAATTGGCAAATTAACAGAATAGAAAAGTAAATGAAGAGTCTTTGTGGCATAGAAATCACTTTCATCTTCCTGCTGGTATACCCATGTTATGTGTAATATAATAAAAGAAAAGAATTAGCTTAAACATTTCTACCTCAAAATATTATTAGAAGCGCTCTTTGAATATGCACAATGTAAAGCTTTTGTGCATCTCCACTACAGAATACCTATACTGGTTGTAAAATTAATCTGTGTAAACTGCATGCTTGTATCATCCAAATCCAAAGGATTCTCTGCAGACATAAAATTACATCAAGCAACAAAGTAAAAATCACAGAAGAGCTTGCCTATATTTATCTTGTTGGGAATATTTTAGTTGAGGAGCAAAAACTCCTTTCTAAGAACACTGTACCTGTATGGCATCTTTTACTTTTGATTTACTGCCATGGAGATAAGCTCTGCAGCGTACAGTACCCTTCACAGTAACAGAGCTGCCGCAGTCTTCAATTAAAGCATCAACCTCACCATCAGCGATAGGAACCTTAAAACAAAAGGATCTTAACAATTAAGAAAAACATTCATTTATAGGTCAATTGTAGTGGCATTGTACAGTAATACATTGTTTAAAAAGAAAGTTTTAATGTAAAAACAGAACATGCCAACAACACATAGCAGGTCATTCAGTACCTGTAGAATAAGAAGAGACAGGTTAACATTTTGGACAGTGTTCATCATAATGCTGTGAAGAAGGACAACAGTGTAGCTATAACTCTTGTTGGATTGTCAGGCAGTTGGATTGAGTGGCCCAGTTGCTCATTCCTGTTGGCTGGAGGTCCAATCGATTTAGAGGGCTAGGCCTCATTACCACGTCGCCCTGAGTAGGTTTTCCATTATATAAGTTGTTATGACTTGCTGCAATATTGGGCAGACTGGAGATCAGCCTAGCTATCAGCTAGGGAGGTATGGGGGAAGGAGAGGAACCAACACTGCATGAGGCAGAGAATATTCACCTGGAGCCCAAAGGAGCATTCCTGATTCTCTGTCCCACAAAAGTTGTTTTACATATATGTTTTTGGGGCATCTTCCACTTCACTCCCCAGTATGAATGGGGAGACTTCTGCTTCGAGAGTGCTCCACCTACTTGCCCCCTGAAATTACATCATCACCCTATTTATATCACAGAAACCCAATTTGCACATAGTGATGGGGCTTCCACCTGATTAAACTGGGCTCTGGTAAATATGGTGGTGAATCAGAAACTGTTATTTACCTTGGCTATTACTCCATTCCTCAGTATGGACCAAGCTTCTGTTCACTAAAGATGCTGACTGACTTACTGTGTGTTTTCAGTATTTTCTATTTTGTTTCAGATTTCCAGTATTTGCAGTTTCTTTGCTTTTTACTAGTAATATCTTTTTAGGCTGGCATGGTTTTATTGGGGTATGATTGAGTTGTTTTTTTTCAAGGTCATGCTGAATAATACATCTATCAACGGTACAAATTTTGCTTGCCAGTTTTTTTCTAATAGATTATTTTCATTTTACATCATACCCTACTAATGTGTGTATACACAATATACAAGGATTAATAATAACTCTATTTACTTAGCACAGAACCTGTGAACAGTCTGGTAAAAATTCCATTGCAAAATAAGAAATAAAATTAAATTGACACATGTTGAAATATTCAATATTAATTAACAAAGAAAATAACCACACTTAGCAAACATTTATGATGAGTCAGATGAAAAAACAATGAAACTTTGAAAAATTAATAGTGAAAACTAACAGGAGCTGTCAGGAACTGGACTTCCACTGGTAATTTCTTCTTCTGTGGAAGTAATAAAAAACAAAAAAAAAGTCAGTAGCAATTTAAAGATTAACAAACTGCACATAATAAATTAGATTCACTCTAATACATTAGGGTTTTAGTAAACATTGCACAAAGAATACTGTTTACTTCCTTTAAAAATAAAGTACTTTTATAACTTTATGAGTGTGATAACTACAACAACAACCTGTATTTATTTAGCACCTTTAAAGTAGTAACACACCCCCAATTTGGGAATGGTCAAGAGGCCAGATATCTTGGAGGGTGGGAGGGCTGACAGAGGGCAAGGCTATGGAGGGTTTACAAACAAGGACGAGAAGTTTAAAATTAAGGCGTTGCATAACTGAGAACCCATATAGGTTGGCAAGGACAGGGTTGATGAGGGAACAGGAGTTGAGAGTTAGGATATGGGCAGCAGTATCTTGGATGACCTGAAGTTTATGGAGGGCTGAATGTCAGAGGTCAGCCAGGTGTGCACAGGAATAGTCAAGTCTGCAGGTATTAAAAACATGGATGTGTTTCAGCAGATGAGTTAAGGGCAGAATCGGGTTTCTTTTTCAATTCATTCATTGGATGTGGGCCAGACCAGAATTTATTGCCCATCCCTAATTGCTCGAGAAGTGGCGGTGAGCTGCCTTCTTGAACCACTGCAGTCCTTGTGGTGTAGGTACATCCACTGTGCTGATAGGGAGAGAGTTCCAGGATTTGGACCCAGCAACAGTGAAGGAACGGTGATATATTTCCAAGCCAGGGTGGTGAGTGGCTTGGTGGAGAACGTCCAGGTGGTGGCGTTCCTATGTGTCTGCTGCCCTTGTCCTTCTAGATGGTAGCGGTGGTGTGCATGGAAGGTGCTGCCTAAGGAGCCTTGGTGGAAATAGGTGGGCTCAATGCATCTACGGATATATGTTCGCAAGCTGATTACGGGATCAGATATGACACTGAGATTCAGAAGAGTCTGGTTCAGCTCTAGACAGTTGCCAAGGTCAGAGATGGAGTTGTGGCTAGGAAATGGAGTTTAGGGTATGACTGAATACAGAAGTTTCAGTCTTCCTAATATTTACTTGTAAGAAATTTCTGCTGTCTGACAAGGTAGACTTGGGTGTAGTTATCATATATGTGGGAACTGATGAGGTGTTTTTGGATGTTGTTTACGTGTAGCAGTACGTAGATGAGTCACATGAAAGAGCCAAGGACAAAATCCTTGGGGGACAAAAGGGGTAACGGTGCAGGACCCAGAAGAGAAGAAATTGCAACTGGCTCTCTGGCTATGACTAGTTGGATAAGAATGGAACAAGCAATCCCACCCAGCTAGAGAGACAATGGAGAGACTGTTATAAGTTATAAATGCAAAATGAACGAAAGAAAAAAACACATATTTTGGTCAGCAATTTTGGTTATTATAAATAAGTTAGACAGATTATATTAAATGCACTTTTAAAAGGAACAATTCCAAAATAATTATTTGCTTCCATACCGATCCTTCCCCTATTAGGTTCTCTGGATCTTTAAACTGTCCATTTATCAGGTAACTGCTTTGCATAATTTGTTTTGCCCAGGAATTCAGACCTTTCTGGGGAGGGGGAAATGGTGAAAGGGAAGAGAACAAAAATATACTAAGTAAAAATTACACAAACAACAAAAGTTGCTTATTACATTGCTTATCCTTTCTTTAACTCTAGTATTTTCCTCAAAGTGTCATCATAGACATGCTCAACATAACATGACTGTGAGCTACATTTGAAACAAAATGCAATTTCAAGAATATTGCATTACAGGGAATATACTAGAAATTAAATTTTTTGAAATATAAATTCCATTGGCCTAGATTTCAGAGAAAAAAAGAGAAAGACTTGCATTCTATATAGCACTTTTCTCAACCACCAGACATCTCAAAGCGCTTCACAGCTAAATATTTATTGAAGTGTAGTCACTATTGGCTGTAGGAAACACGGCAACTAATTTGCGCACAGCAATCTCCCACAAACAACAATGTCATAATGACCAGATAATCAGTGTTTAGTGATGTAAATTGAGGGATTAATATTGGCCAGGTCACCGGGGATAACTTCCCTGCTTGTCTTCAAGAAGAGAACTCAATGATAAGAGCATAAGAACATAAAAAATAGGAGCTGGAGTCGGCCATTCAGCCCTTTGAGCTGGCTCCATCATTCAATGAGATCATGGCTGATCTTCTACTTCAACACTATTTCCCTGAACTATCTTCATATCCCTTGATATTTTTAATATGTAGAATCCTATCGATCTCAGTCTTGAATATGCTCAATGACTGAACTTCCTCAGCTCCTTGGGGCAGAGAATTCCAAAGATTCACTATCCTCTGAGAAGAAACTCCTCCTCATCTCAGTGCTAAATGGCCAGCCCCTTATTCTGAGACTGTGTCCCCTGGTTCTAGGCCCTCCAAGCTGGAGGAAATATCCTTCCTGCATCTCCTCTGTCGAGCCCTGTAAGAATTTTATATGTTTGAATGAGATCATCTCTCATTCTTCTGAACTCCAGAGAATGAAGACCCAGTTTATTTAATCTTCCCTCTTAGGACAATCCCTCCATCCCAGGAATTAATTTAGTGAAAATTCACTGCACTCCCTCTATGGCAAATATATCTTTCCTTTGCCAAAGAGGCCAAAACTGCACACAATACTCCAGGTGTGGTCTCACCAAGGTTCTGTATAATTACAGTAAGGCATCTATACTCCAATACCAAATCCTCTTATAATAAAGGCCAACATACCATTTGCCTTCTTAATTTTTGCTGTACCTGCACGTTAGTTTTCAGTGACTCATGAACAAGGGCACCCTAGTCCTTTTGAAGTTCATCACTTCTTAGCCTCTCACCATATAAGAAATACTCTGCATTTGTTTTTCCTACCAAAGTGGATAACCTCACATTTCTCCACATTGTATTCCATTTGCCAAATTTTCACCCATTCACTCAGCCTCTCCAAATCCCCTTGAAGCATCTTCGCATTCTCCTCACAACTCCCATTTCCACCTAGTTGATGGGGGAGCCCTGTACATCAGTGTAAAATGCAAGGATGAAACATTTGCAACCATCTTCAGCCAGGAGTGCCCAGTGGATGATCCATTTCAGCCTCTTCCTGAGGTCCACAAAAACACACATGCCAGTCTTCAGCCAATTCAATTCGCTCTGTATGATATCAAGAAACAGCTGAAGGCACCGCAAAGGCTATGGGCCTGACAACATTCCAGCAATAGTGCTGAAGACTTGTGATATATGGGTGTGGCATCAAGGAGCTGTAGCAAAACTGAAGTCAATGGGAATCAGGGGGAAAACTCTCCACTGGTTGGAGTCACAGCTGGTACAAAGGAAGATGGTTGTGGTTGTTGGAGGTCAATCATCTCAGTGATTACACAATGTTCAGCACCATTTGCATCAGTCCTCAGGTACTGATGCAGTCCGAGTCCATAAGCAGCAAGAGCTGGAGAACATTCAGGCTTGGGCTAATAAGTGGAAAGTAACATTTACATCACACAATTGCTAGGCAATGACCATCTCCAACACGAGAGAATCCGACCATCTCCCCTTAACATTCAATGGCATTACCATTGTACCATTACCACTATCAACATCGTGGAGGTTACCATTGACCAGAAGCTGAACTGGACCAGCCATCTAAACACTGTGGCTACAAGAGCAGGTCGGAGGCTAGGAATCCTGCAGTAACCCACTTCCTAACTCCCCAAAGTCTGTCCACCATCTACAAGGCACAAGTCAGGAGTGTGGTGGAATACTTTCCACTTGACTGGATGAGTATAGCCACAACAACGTTTAAGCCTGACACCATCCAGGCCAAAACAGCCCATTTGACTGGCACCCCATCCACCACCTTCAACATTCACTCCTTTCATCACTGAAGCGCAGTGGCAGCAGTATGTACCATCTATAAGAAGCACAGCAGCAACTCACCAAGCCTCCTTCAACAGCACCTTCCAAACCTGCCACCTCTACCACCCAGGAGGACAAGGGCAGCAGATGCATGGGAACACCACAAGCTGCAAGGTCCCCTCCAAGCCACACAAAATCTTGATTTGGGACTATATCGTTGTTCCTTTATTGTGGCTAGGTCAAAATCCCGGAAGTCCCTAATAGCACTGTGGGTGTACCTACACCACATAGACTGCAGCAGTTCAAGAAGGCACATCATCATCATCTTCTCAAAGGCAAAGGGAAGGGCAATAAAAGCTGGCCTAGCCAGCGATGCCCACGTCCCGTGAAAAGGATAAATGAAACTAAGAAGGAATCACCTTGAAGAAGATCACTATCCTTTTGAACATCATCTTCTCCCTGCCCCCAAACTCATTATCCTGTGCCCAAGATTCAAATTGCCCTGTCCTGGGAGGTCCATTGCTTCAGCATTTTCTTCTCACACCAAAATCATTTTTGTTTTTTTGACTCAATCCTCTCTTCAGTTACTACCTACCTGCCCATGACTCCTCACTTCTCACAGAATAATGACAGAATTTCTTCTCAATCTTATTAGCCAATGCATCTGATAGATCATCTTCTACTATTTTTTCCACATAAACAGTATCAAATGCATCTGCTGCTTCCCTCATACCTTTCCAGAGGTGCTACTGTCTCTACAATATTCTTGTTCGCTTTTCTTTTACTTTACCAGCAGCTTTTTATTCACCTCAAACTTCAGCATGTGGAATAAGCCTGCACTATTCTCCACTCCCTTAAATGGCCTTGGACATCAAGTGATTTCTAAGTACCTCCATCAACATAACATATTGTATTCACTGCTTTCTTTATGTTGGCAATTTTAATGGTGATTTGGTGATTACTTTACCAAACATCCTTGTATCGCTCACCCTTTATCACACCACATCCATCTTTAGTTTCCTACACTGTTCAACCAAGTTCAAATTAAACAGTGGGGATTTCCAAAACAACAAGAATTTTTGACTCATGAAACCCTAATCAGTGCAAAAATGAAAGATTTAAAACAAAATAAGTAACTCGTACCAATGAATCCTTGTCAAACTTATGTTCTGCAGCTACTGGTACAGGGATATTAACATCCACGTTGATAGTGGCTTCCATGATCTGCCAGGGAGCTGTCAAGCTGCTGGGTTTACAGTCTAACATTTTAATAGGAGTCTTGAAAAAACAGGAAATTAAGATTCATTAGTAGACAGTATATTTTCTTGCTGGAATTATTACATGAATATTTAGCACACAGAGTACTATTTCTGCTGTTAATAATGTCCAAATATTTCTTGTACATTTCTATTTAATACTTCAAGGCCAAAGTTTTAAACCAAGATATTTAAAATCAGTTTCTGCACATCCATCTGTTCTTACTTTGTTGTGACACGTTTACTATTGGTTGTTTCCTTGCTTGTATTATCTCAAAAAATTAATTTTATGTCATGCAACTGTCTTACAAATATATTTTAAGGTCTTTAAAGATAAAGAAAAACTTGCATTTCTACAACATATTTTACATGTTCAGGACATCCCCAGAGGCACCTCACAGACAGTTAATTACTTCTGATGAACAGATACTGCCTGTTTAGACAAACACAGCAGACATTTTCCACTAGGCAAGGTCCCACAAACAGCAAGTGAGATAAATGACTGGTTAATTTGTGTTTTTGGTGGTGCTAACCTGATGGAGGAATAGCGGCCATTTGCAGACATTGACATTTGAACTTCTTCAAACAATACTATAGGATCTTTTACATACACATGTACAGACAGGCAGAGCCTTGGTTTAATCTCTCCTCTGAAAGACAGCACACCTCCAACAATATAGTGGTCCTACAGTGTTCAAATTCTGTCGTAGTACTTAAAACTACAATCTCTGACTCAGAGGCAAAAAATGCCAGAGCTGAACCAAGCTAGCATTAAAAATCCCAACATCTATTCATCATTTGATCTTTAATGCGAAAGAGTCAGCTGGAAAAGTTAAGAATTAGTTAGATTACAAATTGTAGCTTCAAGCAGTACAACTGAAAAACAGCTGAATGCAAACAAGTGCATCATGAAACTGTTAAACAGCTACATGTGAAATATCATTTGAGTACTTTCCTTCCAACATTTCTTTTCACTATGTGTATTATGACACAGCGATGGTAAAGGCTGAGTTGTTCAAATCCCAGGGGGAAACTTGAAACAACTGTCATAATCCATTTTTCGCAATTTGTAATTTCGAGATGCAGACTTTGAATTCAGTAGGAATAAGATCACCGAGTCTCGTGGTTTTTATATAAAATTAAACATTTATTAATTTAACAACAAATTAAACACATACACATGGCTACAAATTACTACTATAATAACTTTTAACAAATCCTTAAATTAATCACCCCCAGGTAAATCTCCACTAAGGCAACAGTAACCCATTGGCCAGGATATTGAGGTCAGCGACAGGTGGGCAGGGCCCGCTCGCCGACGCGTAAAATGTCGTGGGGTGATGTCGGGTGGAACTCCCAACGTCATTTCAATTTTCAGGTCAGCGGGGACGCAGCCGAATCAGCAGTGCATCCGCCAACCTGTCAACGGCTTATTGAGGCCGTTTTAAAACTAATTCAAGTAATAAATGGACCTGCCCGTCCAACCTTAAGGTTGGCAGGCAGGCCGGGAGCCCTGGCGGTCTTCAGAAAAAGCATGAAACCTCATCCACGGGCAGGATGAGGTTTCATGAGGGTTTTTAAAAATGTAATAAAAGTTTGATTAAAAGTGGCGGACATGTCCCAACTCATGGGACAGTGTCACATGAGGGGTCATGTCAGGGAAATGTTATTTTTGTACATTGACCATTTTTAAATTTGGCACCAATCTCCCTGAGGCAGCACTTAGCCTCAGGGAGATCAGTGCGCTCCTTCGCACGCATGTGCGAAAGAACACACTCCCGGCTGAAGGAATCCCCTCCCCCCGCCCGTACCTGTATAGCGCTTCCTGGTGGACGTCATGCTGGGTGGGCCTTAATTGGCCCGCCCACGTAAAATGGCGGCGCACTCCCAATTGGGGGTGCCGATCGGAGGCGTGCCTGCATGCGCCCGCTCCTGCACTTCCCCCCCCGACAGGGGGAAAATTCTTCCCACAGACCTTAAATAGACACCAGGCAAAGAACATTTGACCTTACGAATTCTAAATGTGGTTCCTTTGCAAATTGGTTGGAGGCATACAGGCTGGTTAGGTCTTAAATGCCTCTACCTTACGCACACAAACTCCTTTCTTTATGTACCTAGCTTTCCCTTTGAATCACTAGGCCTTTTGAATTTCAACTCTTCTAACAATAAAACCCCTTTCATAGCACCAATTTTATTAGTAAGCTGAAAAAATAAACACACTGATAAAAGCAAAAAACTGCGGATGCTGGAAATCCAAAACAAAAATAAAAATAAAAATACCTGGAAAAACTCAGCAGGTCTGGCAGCATCTGCGGAGAGGAACACAGTTAACGGTTCGATACGTATGGGAAGGCTGTAAAGTGCCTAGTCGGAAGATGAGGTGCTGTTCCTCTAGTTTGCATTGAGCTTCACTGGAGCAATGCAGCAGGCCAAGGACAGACATGCGGAAGGCTGTAAAGTGCCTAGTCGGACTCGTACAGACTCGAAACGTTAACTGTGTTCCTCTCCGCAGATGCTGCCAGACCTGCTGAGTTTTTCCAGGTATTTTTATTTTTATTAAAATAAACACATTGTTTGGTGTCTCCCAGCTAGGTGCAAGATTTTACCTAGTCTTTTGAATGGTTTATTCAACAAATGCAAATTGCACTTTACCTTTTACTCCTTACGTTTATCTAATTAACATCTCAAACTACTATACATCAAAGCACCCAGACTAGCTGGCTTTAATCCAATTAAACCACACACAGGCACACACATAGACGCAGACCCTACTACAATTGCAATTTAAAAATAATTTCCAATAAGATTATAGACATTAATCTTTTCATGACAATGTGTCATTATGGCTATGGATTTCTTAAGCCTGCGTTACTCGCCTTAACTTTGCTGGAAATACAGTGGAAACCCTGTTTAAGCGTGGAAACCCTGTTTAAGCTTGTAAACAGTGCCGCATTTACAACTACACAATCCAACGAAGTTCAGGGCCCATAAAGCAAAAAAAGGATTATTTACCTTTATCATTCTTCTCCATTCAATGGATGGGGACATGCTCTCCACATAGATGGGGCTATTGAAATAGGCATATTGCAAAACACTGGGAAAGAAAAGAGGGACAATATCCCTTTGAGGCATTTTTGGGTAACATTGGGCAGGATTTTTAGTTCGGCAGGCCCGGGAGCAGCTGGGGAATGGATCGCCAACCGCGACTGGCTCCTGACCGCGATTTCATGCAGGCTGGCAAATTAACGACCAGCCAGCGTGAAAGGTGTGCTGAAAGGCTCAGCGCTACCGGGGTGAGGGTGGGAGGATAGCGAGTGCTGAAGTCGGCGTGGGGAGCGCGGAATGAAAGCTCCCTGAAGGCAGAGAGCTGCTTCAGGGAACTGAAGAATTTAAATGCCAGAAATAAAGATTTTAAACAAAAGCAAAAATAGCTGGAAAAACTCAGCAGGTCTGACAGCATCTGCGGAGAGGAACGCAGTTAATGTTTTGAGTCCGTATGACTCTTCATCAGAACTAAGGAAATAGAGAAATGAGGTGGAATATAGCTGGTAGAGGGGGAATGGGGCAGGTAGAGTTGGATAGAGGGCCAGTGATAGGTGGAAGCAAAGAAGAGATTGCCAAAGATGTCATAGGCAAAAGAACAAAGGGGTGTTGGCGGTGGTGATATTATCTAAGGAATGTGCTAATGGGGACATTAAGGGTAGCAAGTAGGACAAGCAAGAGGCAGATGACCCTAGTGGGGGTGGGGTGTGGGGAAGGAATCGAAATGGACTACAAGGTGGAGATAAAACAATAGATCGAAATAAATTTAAAAAGAGGTGGGAAAAGAAAAATATATTTTTAAAAAATTATTAATTATTGGAAAAAGGGGGATCGGAAAGGGCGTGGGGATGGAGGAGAGAGTTCATGATCTGGAGTTGTTGGACTCAATATTAAGTCCGGAAGGCTGTAAAGTGCCTAGTTGGAAGATGAGGTGCTGTTCCTCCAGTTTGCGTTGTGCTTCACTGGAACATTGCAACAGGCCAAGGACGGACATGTGGGCATGAGAGCAGGGTGGTGCGTTGCAATGGCAAGCGACAGGAAGGTCTGAGCAGGACAAGCAAGAGGCAGATGAATTTGTTCTGATGAAGAGTCATACGGACTCGAAATGTCAACTGTGTTCCTCTTCGCAGATGCTGTCAGACCTGCTGAGTTTTTCCAGTTATTTTTGTTTTTGTTTCAGATTTCCAGCATCCACAGTATTTTGCATTTATAAAGATTTTAAAAACTGGGAAAAAATGTCCATGCATCAGAATCAGTCACTGGAACATATACCAGATGGAAATTGTGTGTAAAATGTAAATTTTTAAAATTAGTATCGAAAACCTCATCTCAACCTTGGATGAGGTTTCCTCAAAAAGACAAAGGCCGCCTGGCCAATTCGCCTGTCAGCCAACTGTAACGTTGGATGGGCAGCAAAAAAATCACGGTTTAATAGGCCTCTTAATTGTCAGTGGGCATGATGCCGTCTCTCACGTGCGTATGCCTGCCAACCGAAATATCGCCGACTGCGCGATGATTCGCTAGGCATGTGGGATGTGTGCCCAACGTCATTATGCGCTATTGCATGCTCGAGTGCGTCGGGCATGCGCCCACATGCCTAGCGAAAAATTATGCCCACTGTGCTTATACTTACGCTGTATGATGGGCATGCATCACTCAGATTTTATCACTCAAGAAAATGGCAGCAACAGCACATTCCAAATATTCTTGGCCAACTAAGTGTTCAAAGAAACCTTGATTTCTGCTCTAATGGGTGTTAGCATTCTGCTCTGCCTGAGGGGAGTCAACACTTGGGTCTGTCCAACTAGTTGTGATACTAGCCTCCTGTTATGATTTTCTTCAGCAATAAGAAAATAAGAACTAGGAGCAGGAGTAGGCAATTCAGCCCCTCGAGCCTGCCCCACCATTCAATATGATTATGGCTGATCTCATTTCGGCCTCAACTCCAATTTCCTGCCCTCTCCCCATAACCTTTCAACCCGTTACTAATTAAAAATCTGTCTATCTCCTCCTTAAATTTATTCAGCGTCCCGGCATCCACTGCACTCTGAGGTGTGAATTCCACAGATTCACGACCCTTTGAGAAAAGTAATTCCTCCTCATCTCCGATTTAATTCTACCACCCCTTAGCCTAAAACTATGGCCTCTCATTCTAGAATGCCCCACAAGGGGAAACATCCGCTCCACATCTACTTTATCTATCCTCTTTAGCATCTTATATACCTCAATTAGATCTCCTCTCATCCTTCTAAACTTTAGCGAGTATAGGCATAAACTGTTCAATCTCTCCTCATAAGACAAGCCCCGCATCTCTGGAATCAATCTAGTGAACCTTCTCTGAACCATCTCCAATGCAACTACATCCTTCCTCAAGTAAGGGGACCAAAACTGTGCACAGTACTCCAGGTGCAGTCTCACCAATGCCTTGTACAGTTGTAACAACACTTCCCTATTTTTATACTCTATTCCTTTATCAATAAATGCCAAAATTCCATTTGCCTTCCTTACTCCCTGCTGTACCTGTATACAAGCTTTCAGCGATTCATGCACAAGGACACCCAGATCCCGCTGCACTGAAGCATTCTGAAGTTTCTCTCCATTTAAATAATAAGTCACTTTTTTATTCTTCCGGCCAAAATGGATAACCTCACACTTATCTACGTTAAACTCCATCTGCCAAATTTTGGCCCATTCACCTAACCTGTCCATATCCATTTGTAAATTTCTTATTTCTTCACTACAACTTACTTTCCCACCTATTTTGGTGTCATCTGCAAATTTAGCTATAGTACCTTCCATCCCTGAATCCAAGTCATTAATATAGATTGTAAATAGTTGGGGCCTAAGGAACTAGTGGCACCCCACTAGTTACAGCTTGCCATCCAGAAAAAGACCCATTTATCCCGACTCTCTGCTTTCTGTTAGTTAGCCAATCCTCTATCCAAGCTAATATATTACTCCTAACTTCGTGTGATCTTATCTTGTGTATTAACCTTTTGTGCAGCACCTTATCAAAGGCCTTCTGGAAGTCCAGATATACTACATCTACAGGATCCCCATTATCCACTTTGCTTGTCACATCTTCAAAGAACTCTAGCAAATTAGTCAAACACGATTTACTCTTCATAAAACCATGCTGACTCTGATGGATTGAATTTGACTTTCCAAATGTCCCATTACTACTTCCTTAATAATGGATTCCAACAATTTCCCAATGACAGACGTTAAACTAACTGGTCTATAGTTTCCTACTTTCTGCCTGCCCCCCTTTTTGAATAAGGGCATTATATCAGCATTTTTCCAATCCACTGGAACCTTTCCAGAATCCAGGGAATTTTGGAATATTATTACCAATGCATCCACTATCTCCACTGCCACTTCC
Organism: Cetorhinus maximus; assembly: GCF_964194155.1. NCBI lineage: Eukaryota > Metazoa > Chordata > Chondrichthyes > Lamniformes > Cetorhinidae > Cetorhinus > Cetorhinus maximus. The sequence continues at coordinate 65,653,996 of NC_135895.1, read as the reverse complement.
TTTAAGACCCTGGGATGTAGGTCATCAGGTCCTGGGGACTTGTCACCCTTTAATCCCAATAGTTTGTTCAGTACTTTTTCTCTAGTGATTGTTCTAAGTTCCTCCTTCGCAATACCCTCTGCTCTACCTGTTACTATTGGGATGGTACTAGTGTCCTCCACCATTAAAACTGAGGCAAAATATTGATTAAGCGTCTCTGCCGTTTCTGCGTTCCCCGCTATTAACTCCCCAGTCTCATCCTCCAAGGGATCAGCAATGCACTAATTGGTTCTGCAAGAGAGCATGGAAATGGGCCTGACCAGGCCAACCAAAACCACTTTTGTTGATTCAGCCTCCCCTTCTCTCCCTGCCCTCACTCCTTCCCAACACCCAAATATGTTACAACACATGAACTAGACTCCCATGCTAGGCAGTGTTCACATCAGTTTGCTGCACTCTGAAATTATATTAACCAGTCAGCTCAGGGAAGAAAAAAATCAAAATAAATTAACTTACATTTATATAATGCCTTATCACATCTGCACAGCATCTCAAAGCACTCCACAGTTACGTTTTCAAATGCAGTGACAGATAGGTTGACAAATGTGGCTACCAATTACACATTTCAATGCCCCACAAACAGCAAATAATTAATGTGGGTTTTGGTGGTACTGGTTGAGGGAAAACTCCCTGCTACTCTTTGAATAGCAAAGGGAAATCAGACAGAGAAGGCCACAGTTTAATACATTGTCCAAAAGCATCAATCTGTTGGTGATTTGATGATAAGCTATTCAACTTGCAACTGTGCAAAGGCCTGTCTGACTAAAATAAAAACAGAAAGTGCTAGAAAAACTCAGCAAATCTGGCAGCATCTGTGGAGAAAGAAACAGGGTTAATGTTCAGCATCTGGGACATAAGAAAACTAGGTTTTGAGCTTAAGTCTTGCGATGAAGGAACTGAATTGAGTTTTCCACAGTTAAATCAACAATTTGCAGTTATATTGTGCCATCAATGAAGCAAAACAAAGTTGGCAGTGTGACCAGTGCAGGAATAGGAGATGGTCAAAGGAGATAACACAACTGTTGGTTTGAAGAAGGACTTTGAAGTTGAGGTATGACTGACTTTTAAATGTATTCAGCAGTCACAAAGATATGGGAGTTCATTAAATAAGGGTTGCAGACTGCGAAGGACTAATGAATCAAAACTTCAACAAGACTTTGCTGCTCAGCTGGTGGTATCCCCTATCCTTCAGCAGTTGTACTGGCAACGGTAACCAGAAGGAATAAAAACAAGAGGCAGTGAGATCAGGAAGAGAGAGTTCTAGTATGGAAAAAAATAAAGATCCTCAATGCCTATAGCCAGTTTAGTTTCAGCCTCCACAAGGCAAGCACTTGGGTTTGAAGGGTGGTATCTCATGACAGTGTTATATATAGCTGAAAGAAGAAAGAGCTAAAAGCTTCATGGTTGGTGGGAAAGGGCTGGTTAATGCCCAAAATCACTGGGTAAAGGTCTGTCAGCACCTGAGTGCTAGAGAATTGTCTTGAAAATAGCTTGTCAGGTGAAACTGAGATCACAAACAATAAGAAATCTATTTTAAACTCATAATATTGTTTGGTAGCAATTACTAACAAAATATCACAAGACCAATATTAAGGATATGGGTAACCTGCAGATCAAAAACATCTTCAAGGTGTACCAGGGGCTGGTTTCATATTGTCTAATACATTTGTTTTGGCAAAGCTAGCAGGTAATGTCATGCACAAAGAGGAATAAGTTATATATAATGGATGAACATGTAATTTAAACAAAATTATAACAAGGATGCCAGTAAATCACAAGAAAATTAACCATTCATATCTATATCATGCCATGTCGCTGGCATTTAATTGTTTTCCGTAATTCTGCAAATCTTAATGTTTATCTTCCATTTGCTGTCATTATTGGCAGTTTGTAGAATTTTCAGAAGGTTTTACATTTCTTCTTTTTGCAAAAATTAAACTAGTGAGGTAGATAATGGTGGTGTAGTTCCAACAATTTCTTGTCATGTAGAATCACAGAATGATGCAGCAAAAAGGAGACCAATCAGCCTATCATACCAGTGCTAGTCCTTTGGTAGTAACCATCCAACTAGTCCTTCTCCCCCACACTTTCTCCATAGCCTTGCAATTCTTTCCCCCTAAGTATTTAATCAATTCACTTTTGAAAATTACCATTGAATCCGTTTCCACCATGCTTTCAGGTGGTGCATTCTAGATCACAATAACTCAAAATTATAAGCAATAGGAGGAGTAGGCCACTCACCACATCTGATAAGGTCATGGCTGATCCGACTGTGACCTCAACTCCACCTTCCCGCCCATTCCCCATAACCCTGAACTCCTTTGTCAATCAAAAATCTGACTAGCTTAGCCTTGACTATATTCAATGATTCAGCCTCCACTGCTCTCTGTGAAAGAGAATTCCAAAAAGTAACAACCCTCAGAGAAGAAATTCTTCCCCATCTCCATCTTAATTGGGAGACCCATTACTTTTAAACGGTGCCTCCTAGTTTTAGACTCCTTCAAGAGAGGAAGCATTCTCCCAGCATCTACACTTTCAAGCCCCTTGAGAATCTTAAGATCAGCTCTCATTCTTCTAAGTTCCAATGAGTATAGGCCCAACTTCCTCAACCTTTCTTTATAAGACAACCCCTTCATCCCAAGAATTAGCCTAATGAATCTTCTCTGAACTGCTTCAAATGCAAGTATATCCTTCTTTGAATAAAGGGCCCAAAACTGGACACAGTACTTCAGGTGCAGTCTCACTTTTGCTCTGTACAGCTGTAGCAAGACTTCCCTACTCTTATTGTGTCAGTGGAGGCTGAATTGAGTGTATTTAAGACCGAGATAGATAGGTTCTTGATTGGTAAGGGGATCAAAGGTTACGGGGAGAAGGAGGGAGAATGGGGTTGAGAAACTTATCAGCCATGGTTGAATGGCGGAGCAGACTCGATGGGCCGAATGGCCTAATTTCTGCTCCTATGTCTTATGGTCTTATACTCCATTGCCCTTGCAATAAAGGCCAGCATTAAATTTGCCTTCCAAATGCAGCAAGACCTGGACAATATCCTGGCTTGGGCTGACAAGTGGCAAGTAACATTTGTGCCACACAAGTGCTAGGCAATGACCATCTCCAACAAGAGAGAATCTAATCATCGCCCCTTGACATTCCATGGCATTACCATCGCTGAATCCCCCATTATCAACAACCTGGGAGTTTCCATTGGCCAAAAACTGAACTGGGCTAGCCATATAAATACTGTGGCTACAAGAGCAGGTCAGGAGCTAGGAAACCTGTAGCAAGTAACTCACTTCCTGACTCCCCAAAGTCTGTCCACCATCTACAAGGCACAAGTCAGGCGTGTGATGGAATATTCTCCACTTGCCTGGATGAGTGCAGCTCCAGCAACACTCGAAGCTTGACATCATCCAGGACAAAGCATCCCATCCACAAACATTCACTCCCTTCACCACTGACGCACAGAGGCAGCAATGTGTCCCTTACTGTCAAAAAATGTTTCCTTGTGTTGCCTCTGGTACCCACCTTCAACCACTGGAAACAGTTTCTCCTTATACACAGCCCTGGTCAGACCACACCTGGAGTATTGTAAGTAGTTCTGGGTACCACACCTTAAGAAGAATATACTGGCCTCGGAGAGAGTACAATGTAGATTTACTAGAGTGATTATCTAGGCTCCAAGGGTTAAGCTACGAAGATGAATTAAACAAACCAGGGTTGTCTCCCCAGGAATTCTGAAGTTTAGGGGTGATTTGATTGAGGTTAAGATATTAGGGGGAACAGATAGGGTAAATATGAAGAAACTATTTCCATTGATTGGGGAGCCTAAGACTATGTGGCATAGCTTAAATACTAACTTAAATATTAGGCCTTTCAGAAGTGAAATTAGAAAACACTTCTTCACACAAAGGGTGACAGAAATTAGGAACTCCTTTCTGCAAATGGTAATTGATGTCACATCAATTGTTAATTTTAAAACTGAGATTGATGTATTTTTGTCAGGCAAAGGTATTGAGGGATATGGCACAAAGGTGGGTAAATGGAGTTAGGTCACAGATCATCCATGATCTCACTGATTTGTGGGACAAGCTCAAAGGGGCTAAATAGCCTACTCTTGTTTTGATGCTCCTTAATTACTCCAGGAAGACCACTCATGATTTTGAACACCTCCGTCAAATCTCTTCTTAAGCTTCCTTGCTCTAAGGTCAACAACCACCAGCTTTTCCAATTTCTCCACATAAATTAAGTTCTTAATTTCTAGCGTGATTCTAATCATTCTGTTCTGCAGCCTCTCTGAGGTCTTTATATCCTTGCTAAAGTGTAGTGCACAGAACTGAACATATCATTCTAGCTGAGGCCTAATCAGTGTTTTAGCACTGTTTTGCATAACATCCTGGCTTTTGTACTCTATGCTTCTCCTAAAAAAGTCAAGGGTCTACAATGGCTTTTTAAAACTCTTTCTCAACTTGTCCTACCACATTCAAAAATATGTTTACAAACATCCTCCTGGGTCTCTGAGTTCTCGCAGCCCTGTTATCAATTAATTTATACAGCCACTCTTCATTCTTAACAAAGAGCAGCATTATCCCCCCGTCGAGGGGGGTTGTGCGGGAGCAGGCGGGATCCCAATCGGCGCCCCCAATTGGGGGCGTGCCGCAATTTTATGTGGGCAGACCAATTAAGGCCCACCCAGCGTGACGTCCGCCCCAAAAGCGCTGTGCGCTCCCAGAGCGGGCGGGGGGGGGGGGGGGGGGGGGGGAAGAGAGAGAGAGGGGGGGGATTCCCTAAGCCGGGAATGCACTCTTTCACGCGCATGCACAGATCTCCCTGAGGCAAAGTGCTGCCTCAGGGAGATCGGTGTTACTTTTAAAAAGATAATAAAGGATGGGAAAAATTTTATTGACATGTGCCCTCATGTGACACTATCACATGAGCTGGGTCATGTCAATTACTTTTATTAAAAATGTAACACAAATTTAAAATCCCTCACGAAACCTCATTCCGCCCGTGGATAAGGCTTCATGTTTTTTCTGAAGGCCGCCTGGGCTCTTCGCCTAACCGCCAACCTTGAGGTTGGGCGGGCAGGTCCATTAATCATTTAAATTACTTTTTTAATGGCCATAATAGGCTGTTGACAGTTGGGTGGGCGCACAGCCGAGTCGGCTGCACGCCCGCCGAACTGAAAATCTAAATGATGCGGGGTGACATCAGGACGCAAGGGGGCAATCTATGGGTGGAGCCAGATGACATCGCTAGAGTGTTGAATGAATACTTCACATCCGCCTTCACCCAAGAGAACGAGGATAAAGGTATCGAACTCAGGGAGAGAGACTGCCAGGTTCTTAAGCAAATTGAGATAGGGAGTGACAAGGTATTGGAGGTGTTGGCAGGCTTAAAAGTGTACAAATCTCCAGGTCCAGATGATATGTGTCCCAAATTGCTGAGGGAGGCAAGGGAAGAGATCGCAGGGGCTCTGACCTAAATTTTTAATTCCTCTCTGGCCACGGGGGAGGTGCCAGAGGACTGGAGAACAGCTAATGTGGTTCCGCTATTTAAGAAGGGTTGTAGAAATAAGCCAGGGAACTACAGGCCAGTGAGTCTCACGTCAGTGGTAGGGAAACTATTGGAGAAAATTTTGAAGGAGAGAATTTATCTCCACTTGGAGAGGCAAAGTTTGACCAGGGATAGTCAGCATGGCTTTGTCAGAGGGAGGTCATGCCTAACAAATTTGATTAAATTTTTTGAGGAGGTGACCAGGTGTGTAGATGCGGATAGTGCAGTTGATGTAGTTTATATGGATTTAAGCAAAGCCTTTGACAAGGACCCACATGGGAGACTTATAAAGAAAGCAAATGCACATGGGATACAGGGTAATTTGATAAGGTGGATTCAAAAGTGGTTTAGTTGTAGGAGACAGAGGGTGATGACAGAAGGATGCTTTAGTGACTGGAAGCCAGTGTCCAGTGGCATACCATAGGGATCTGTGCTGGGTCCCCTATTATTTGTCATTTATATAAACAACATAGATGACTATGTGGGGGGTAGGATTAGTAAGTTTGCGGATGACACAAAGATTGACCGGGTGGTTAACAGCGAGGTTGATGTCTTGGGCTACAGGAAGATATAGGCGGGATGGTCAAATGGGCAGATAAGTGGCAGATGGAATTTAACCCTGAAAAGTGTGAGGTGATACACTTTGGAAGGAGTAATTTGACAAGGAAGTATTCAATGACTGGCATGACACTAGGAAGTTCTGAGGAACAAAGGGACCTTGGCGTGTGTCCATCGATCTCTGAAGGCAGAGGGGCATGTTAGCAGGGTGGTGAAAAAGGCATATGGGGCACTTGCCTTTATCAATCGAGGCATAGATTACAAAAGTAGGGAGGTCATGTTGTAGTTGTATAGAACCTTGGTGAGGCCATAGCCTGGAGTACTGTGTGCAGTTCTGGTCACCACATTATAGGAAGGATGTGATTGCACTGGAGGGGATGCAGAGGAGATTCACCAGGATGTTGCCCGGGATGAAACATTTAAGTTATGAAGAGAGGTTGGATACACTTGGGTTGTTTTCGTTGGAGCAGAGAAGACTGAGGGGCGACCTGATTGAGGTGTACAAGATTATGAGGGGCATGGACAGGGTCGATAGGGAGCAGCTGGTCCCCTTAGTTGAAGGGTCAGTCACAAGGGGACATAAGTTCAATGTGAGGGGCAGGAGGTTTAGGGAGGGTGTGAGGAAAAACTTTTTTACCCAGAGGGTGGTGATGGTCTGGAATGCACTGCCTGGGAGGGCGGTGGAGGCGGGTTGCCTCACATCCTTTAAAAAGTACCTGGATGATCACTTGGCACGTCATAACATTCAAGGCCATCGGCCAAGTGCTGGTAAATGGGATTAGGAAGGTAGGTCAGGTGTTTCTCACGTGTCGGTGCAGGCTCGATGGGCCGAAGGGCCTCTTCTGCACTGTGTGATTCTGATCAGATCGCTCACTGTGTTGCACGCAAAATCGAAATAGGCCAAAAACCACAATTTTCAAACCTGAGAAGGGCCTGGTCTACCTCAAATTACCCTAGAAAGGCAAAGTGTCTCAAAAATTTGAACAACAGATTAAGCGAGTCATTTCACACTGCTACTATGCAGTGGCCACGCAAGTGGTAATTTCAACTAATAGGATGCTGCCATCAGTCCAAAAAGATGTTCTGCCTACCACACAATCGAGCAACTTCATATATTCAACTTCAGTGCTGGTGTGATGCCAGGTACGTAGCCTGTGCATCCCAATGACTGACTGATCGAATCAAACAGCATTTTCCTTCGGTTGTTCGTAATAAGCAGAAAACACATGTACTCAATCAGCCCATGTTTGCAAACCCAGAACAAAATGTTTACTATTAGATGTGATTTCGCAATTGGGCAGCACTTGCTGAACAATCCTGAGCGCTCTACTAGGTACACAAACAACCAATTTAAGATCATCAGCCGAACTCATAACGTGGCTCATTTACCCTTGCTAGAAGTGACATACATTCATATGCAGGAACCTGTTCTCTGCAGAGAAAAGTAATATGTTCAAGCCTTGTGCTATTTTTGAATTATCCAGGTGCTGGGGAACCTATAGTTTCCTGTTGCTTTCTCCATGGCAATGCTTTGGCCAGAGTCGAATTGCCAACCATCAAAACCTTTTCTCCTGCAGTATAAATTGTTCAATGTTTGAAATTTGACATTCTTACGTTTGTTCCTGATAGGTGCAAGATGAAAAGTTTCTGCAACATGCCTCACTTTCCAGCAATATTCAGATTTGGTAATACCAACTGAAGTTTTGTATAAAAATCTTTATTAGTTAATACACTAATAAGCTATGTAAGTCATAATGTAAGACATTACAGGGACAATTTTGAAAGCTTAAATGCCAGTGCAGAGCCTGTGCTCACATCGATAAGTTTCCACACTGATTGCAAAGTCTCCCAGTTAACCCGTTATATTTCTAATGGCATACACATCCGCAAACAGAAATTTAAAATTTAAAAAAATTTAAAGCTACAGTCTATTCCTGATTTTGCAAAAAAAAACAGCTATAGAAATAACACAATAAAGTGGTAATTTGGTGCTTAAATAATGGAAATATCATTTCATTTGAATTAGGTGAATTCAAATTCAGTGGACTGCATCACAGTATTCTTACCTGTGGATTGTGAAGATCATAAGCTCGCACCTTCATTCTGTACATAGTGAGCTCAGGAAAAGTTCAGGTTCATTTTTCAACTAGAGTTGATTCCTCTTAAATTGTATAAATTATTTGTTACTGCGATTCTAACTTGTAATTGCTTCTACTGGTTGTTATTTCACATCAATTCAATACGTGTAGACTTTTTTGGGTTTTGGATGATCTGTTCCAGAGATGAGGCATGGAGCTAAACCACAGGGTGCCACGTGAACAGAGCTCATCATGAACAGTACGGAAAGTTGAAATCTGGGTATGAGTGGGAATTCACTTCAGAAAGGGAAGGTGGTGCTCCTCTTTGCTTTTAATACTTGTCCTTTTATGTAAGCTTAAAGCAGGAAGCATTCAAATTTGTTCAATGTTTTAGCACTTAGTGCAAGTTGGCAATGTCAATGTACAAAACAAGTTGGTGAAGCCAGGCTTTTGACTGGTCCGCTTAAAGAATATGGCGCACCAAAGTTTGTCAGGGATGGTAATTTGATCATGTCCACTATAGAGTAATTCAATGTTTTCTGCACTGTATAATTTGATTCGCTCATTGCTAAGTAGGCCACAGAGTTCAGTGCTAAGGCTACTGTTTTCAGAGAACAGGGCACTCAAACTCTCAGGTTAGGAGCATGCACAGCGCCCGCCCTGCTGTGTTCAGGGAGCGCACAGCGCCCATCCTGCTCAGTTTGGGGAATGTGTAGCGCCCTTGCTGCCAGGTTCAGGGAACATGCAGCGCCCACACTATTGATTACAGTTAGGAAGGGGTGAGACCATGGGAGGTTTTAACATGAGAATGAGAATTTTTAAAATCAAGATGTTGGTGTACCATGAACCTAACAAGTCAGCGAGTGCCAGGATAACATTGGAATAGTTGAGTCTGGAAAATAATATTCACACTACACAAGTACCAGGCAATGACTAGCTCCAACCAAAGTACCCAACCGCTTCTCCATAGCACTTAATGGCATTACCATCACCGAATCCACCATCAACAGCCTGGGGGTCACCAAGGACCAGTAATTTAACTTGGCCAGCATGGAACATAAATTGTGCTGCTACAGGAGCAGCTCAGAGGAGAGGTATTCCAACTACCTAAAACAAACACTCGAGAAGCTCAACACCATGTAGAACAAAGGAGCCTGCTTGATTGGCATCCCATCGACCACCTTAAACAATCACTCCCTCCGCCACCAGCGCACAGTTGCAAGTGTGTACCATATACAAGATGCACTGAAGCAACTTGCCAAGCTTCCTTCAACAGCACCTTCCAAACTCATAATCTCTACCATCTAAAAGGAAAAGAGCAGCAGGTGCATTAAAAAAAAACACCTCCTGCAAGCTCCCCTCCAAGTCACACACTATCCTGACTTGGATATATATCACCATTCCTTCATTGTCAGCGGCTGAAAATCCTGGAATTTCCTACCTAATAGGTCTGTGGAGTTTTTTGTATTATTCATTCATGGGATGTGGGAATCGCTGTCCAGGCCAGCATTTATTACCCATCCTTAGTTGCCCTAGTTCAGAGAACATTTAAGAGTCAACCACATTGCTGTGGGTCTGGAGTCACGTGTAGGCAAGACCAGGTAAGGACAGGAGATTTCCTTCCCTAAAGGACATTAGTGAACCAGATGGGTTTTTATAACAATCTACAATGGTTTCATAGTCATCATCAGACTTCTAATTCCAGATTTTTACTGAATGCAAATTCCACCATCTGCTGTGACAGGATTCAAACCCAGGTCCCCAGAGCATTACCCTGGGTCTCTGGATTACTAGTCTAGTGACATTGCCACTATGCCATCATCTCCCCCTGTGGGTATACCTCCACCACACAGACTGCAGCGGTTCAAGAAGGCTAACCACCACCTTCTCAAGGGAAATTAGGAATGGGCAATAAAGCTGGCCTTACCAGCGGTGCCAAACTCCCATGAAGAAGTAATAAAAATAACTGGTCAGATTAGATTTGTCTTGCTTTTTGTGACAGGGCTTACATGGGCAATTGTCCATTTTGTCAGGTGAATGCCAGCAGTTGTAACTCTTTTGTTACAAACCAAATAAACAAAATCACTGGAACAGCTTTGCTGGAGATGTGATTAGTTCTGGTCTTCAGCAAATAGCAGGGATGTTTTTGGGGCCCTTTACTTTATCAATTGTGCTCAGCTGATTCTTGATGGTGCATGGGGTGAATCAAATTAGCTGAAGACTAGCTTTGCTGGTGTGGGCCTAGAAAGAGGCAGAGATTGATGACCCACTACCTTGGCACTTCTATCTGAATATTGTTCCAAATTTTTCAGCCTCATCTTTTACAGTCCTGTGCAGGGCTCTGCTGAGGATGGCGTCTCTCGTCTTGTTGGCTGTTTAATTGCCCACCACCATTCACGAGTGGATGTGGTAGGACTGCAGATCTATTGGATGTGGGGTTTCTTAGCTCTGTCTATAGCATGTTGCTTCTGTTGCTCAGCCACATCATTCAGACTGTATAAGATGAAACCTAGATTGCTGAGGGAAGCTAGGATGGAGATAGTTTAAGCTCTGATTTTAATCCTCCTTGAACACTGAAGTGGTGCTGGAGAACTGGAGGATTGCAAATCTTTTTATTCAAAAAAGGAGAGAGGGATAAATCGAGTGTTTACAGGCCGACACCAGTGGTGGGAAAACTACTGGAAACTAGGTCACAGGCTAGGAATCCTGCAGAGATTAACTCACCTCCTGAGTCCCCAAAGCCTGTCCACCATCTACAAGGCACAAGTCAGGAGTGTGATGGAATACTTCCCACTTGCCTGAAGAGTGCAGTTCCAACAATACTCAAGAAACCTGGCACCATCCAGGGCAAAGCAGCCTGCTTGATTGGCATCCCATCCACAAACATTCACTCCCTCCGGCACCAATGCATAGTGGCAGCTGTGTGTACCATCTACAAGATGCACTGCAGGAACTCACCAAGGCTCCTTAGACAGAATCTTCCAAACTCACGACTGCTACCATCTAGAAGGACAAAGGCAGCAGGTACATGGGGACACCACCACCTGGAAGTTCCCCTTCAAGCCACTCACCATCCTGACTTGGAAAGATATCGCCGTTCCTTCACTGTTGCTGGGTCAAAATCCTTGAACTCACTCCCTAACAGCACTGTGGGTGTACCCACACCACATGGACTGCAGCGGTTCAAGAAAGCAGCTCACCACCACCTTCTCAAGAACAAGTAGAGATGGGTAATAAATGCTGCCCTAGCTGGCGACGCCCACATCCCATGAATGAATAAAAAAGAAAGCATTGTCAAGGACAAAATTAATTCTCACTTAGTGAAGCATAGGCTAATAAGAAGCAGCCAACATAGATTTGTTAAAGGCAAATCAAGTCTGACTAACCTGATTGAGTTATTTAACGAAGTAATAGGTTGATAAAAGTTTTGCAGTAAATATTGTACAGATGGACTTTCAAAAGGCTTCATAACAGATTTCTTCAGAAAATAGAAGCACATAGTATTAAAGGGATGGTGGCAACTTGGACTTGAGATTGACAAAGGAATAGGATGCAGAGAGTAGCGATGAAAGGCCGTTGCTCTGACTAGAAAAGGATGCAATGGCATGTCCCCTTCCCCGGTGTCAACTGTACATCAATTGAGTGTTTAATTGTATTCAGGTGGTGGGTATTAATTGGGAACTCGCCTGTGCTCATATATTGCAGGCTGATTATTAGTTCACTTGGAACACTCAGAACAGTATATAGCAGGCTGATAAAGGGTGGTTCTTTCCTTAATTACTTTATTTGATTTATTCAAAAGTATACCCTTTTCCTCCTTCAAGTACCATGCCCCAAGCATGTACCATGCATTGGTAACCATTGGATTGGTCCATGATTATGCTTGGCAAAGTACTACAGTGGTTTGCCATTGTCTTCAGCAGTATGGCTGACCAGGAAACTCTCCCTTCCATCAGGCACATTGGAAAGATTTACAGGCTAATAATCAACATGTTTGGCCACGTTATGAATGCTCCTTCCGTGGCCATCAAGTCCTGAAGTGGGACTTGAACCTGGAGCATCTAGCCCAAGGGTAGGGACACTACCACTGTGCCACAAGACCTCCTGCAAGAGTATATAGCAGGCTGAAAATCTAGTTCTCAAGTTGGAGATGCACAATTTTATTGTGTAGCTCTACAAATAAAAGTTTGTAAGTTAGGTATAAAATATTAGGCTCAAATTCTACCCTTCGCCACCTCACTATCCAAGTTCTAACACCAGGGGTCTGCATTTGGCCATTGCTTTTCATGTTAAATACAAATGACCTGAACTCAGCTACAGGGGGTACAATTTCAAAGTTTGCAGATGGTAACAAACTTGTCAACACCATAAACACTGAACAGGGTAGTCGCAAACCCCAGGAAGACAGAGACACACTGGTGAAATGAGCACACATGACAGATACAATTCAATGCAGCTGGGTGAAGTGAAGCACTTTGGGAGAAACAATATGCAGAGGAAGTATAATCTAAAAGTGTACTAATTTGAGGGAGGTGCAAGTTCACAAATCTTTGAAAGTAGAAGGGCAAGTTGATGAGGCATATGGGGCACTTGACATTGCAAATAGAGGCACTGAATATAAAAGTAAACCTGTACAAATCTCTGTTTAGGCCTCCAATTCGGGACATCACACTTTAGGAAGGAATGTCAAGGCAATGGAGCGGGTACAAGGGAGGTTTAACCACAATGATATCAGGGATGAGTGAATTCAGTTATTTGGAGAAATTCAAGAAGCTGGGATTGTTTTCCTTAGAGCGGAGACGGGCAGGCTTAACAGAGGAGGGGTTTGATAAAGTAAGTAGGGAGAAACTATTTCCTCTGGTAACCACAGGTTAAAGAATTACTGTAGAAATGAGAAGAAATTTCATCAGAGGGTTGTTAAGATCACCATCTGAAAGGGTGGTGCAACAGATCCCATAGGATCTTTCTAAAGGAGGACTAACTTGCAGGGTTAAGGAGTAAAAAAGCTTGGGCGTGAGAGCCACACACAGGTATGACACGCTGAATGGCTTCTTTCTGTGCTCTAAGTTTCTAGCATACGAGTCCTGTATTTTCAACCTACATCTCACCTCATCACACCCACTCTCCTCTTATCCTTGCTAAATCTCTCCCTCCGTATAAAATCCCAAGCCAATATTCACTGTCACCCTCTTGACTTTGCCATCTCACATGGTCTTGCAGGTCCCAACGTATTAATCACAGATAAGGCCACTTCGGATCACCTCCTTGTATCGCTTTCCAACTGCACCCCCTTCCACACCCGCCGCCAGAAAAATGAAAATAGTTTCTACAAGTATTTGAAAAGGAAAAGGGTAACTAAAGTGAGCATTGGTCCCTTAGAAGGTGAGACTGGGGCATTAACAATGAGAAATAAGGAGATATCAGAAGTTTTGAACAAATATTTGAGTCTGTCTTCACTGTAAAAGACACAAAAACATCTCAAGTATACTTGAAAATCAAGAAGTAAAAGGGAGGAAGGAACTTAAAACAATCACAATCACTAGGGAAAGGGAACTAGGAAAACTATTACAAGAATTAGAGCTAAAGGCTGACAAGTCCCCTGGACTTGAAGGCTTTCATCCTCGGGTCTTAAAGAAGTGGCTGTAGAGATAGTAGATGTATTAGTTGTGATCTTCCAAAATTCCCTAAATTCTGGAATGATCCCAGTAGATTGGAAAATTGCAAATGTGACACCTCTAATTAAGAAAGGAGGGAGACAGAAAGCAGAAAACTGTAGGCCAGTTAGCCTAACATCTGTCATTAGGAAAATGCTAGAATCCATTATTAAGGGGGTAATTGCAGGACATTTAGAAAAGCATAATACAATAAAGCAGAGTCAACATGGTATTGTGAAAGGTAAATCATGCTTGACTAATTTATTAGAGTCCTTTCAGGAAGTAACAAGCATGGTGGATAAAGGGGAACCTGTAAATGTGGTACTTGGATCCAATAAGGTGCTTCACAAAGTAAGAGCTTATGGTGCAGGGGGTAACATAACAGCATGGATAGAGGATTGGCTAGCTACAGGAAGCAATAGTTGGGATAAATGGGTCACTTTTGCATTGGCAACCTGCAAGTAGTAGAGTGCCAAAGGGATCAGTGCTGGGGCCTTAGCTATCTACAATCAATATCAACGATTTGGATGAAAGGGCTGAATGTATGGTACTTAAATCTGATGACACAAAGGTAGGTAGGAAAGTAAGTTGTCAAGAGGGCACAAAGGGGTTTAGATAGGTTAAGTGAATGGACAAAAATTTGGAAGATGGAGTATAATGTGAGAAAATGTGAATTTGTCCACTTTGGTAGGAAGAATAGAAAAGCAGTATATTATTTAATCGGGGAGAGATTGCAGAACTGTATGAGGGATCTGGGTGTCCTGGTACATGAATCACAAAAAATTAGTACTCAGGTACAGCAAGTGATTATGAAGGCAAACAGAATGTTGGTGTTTATTGTAAAGAGAATGGAATACAAAAGCAGGGAAGTGTTGCTACAACTGTACAGGGCCTTAGTGAGACTGCATCTGGAGTACTGTGTACAGTTTTGGTCTCCTTACTTAAGAGAGGGTATAAGTACATTAGAAGCAGATCAGAGAAGGTTCACTTGACTGATTCTTGGGATGAAGGAGTTAACTTATGAGGAAAGGTTGAGCAGGTTGTGCCTATACCCATTAGAGTTTAGAAGAATAAGAGGTGATCTTACTGAAACATACAAGATCTTGAGGGGACTTAACAAGGTGAATGCTGAGAGGATGTTTCCCCCTGTTGGGGAGTCTAGAACTAGGGACAGAGTTTAAAAATTAGGGGTCTCCCATTTAAGACTGCGATGGTGAGAAACCTTTTCTCTGTGGAATTTTCATCCCCAGAAAGCATTGGAGGCTGGGTCATTGAATAATTTCAAGGCTGAGTTAGATAGATTTTTGATCAACAAGGCAATCAAAGGTTATGGGGGAAACATAGGAAAGTGGAGTTGAAGCCACAATCAGGTTAGCCATGATTTTATCGAATGGCAGGGCAAGCTTGTGCCCCACTCCCTCTCCCAAATACAACTCCCACCCCAACCTTCACCCACACTCCCACTCCCCATCTCCTCACTCTCACTGCCAGCTCCACTGGACCAGCTCGAATGGCCCACTCCTGCTTCTAATTCTTCTGTTCCCAGCCTTACTTCCTTCTGTACCTGTCCCTGGAAAGAACTAACCCCCAATTACAATGGCACTTTCAAAATTCCAATTGCCTGGCCTTTAGCCCACTGTTCAACATAATATTACTGATTTACTCAATGACAACCTTACCTCCAACTTTGATGTCCTAGTCCTTAATAAAAAACTTTACTCTCCTTCACTCTGGCCATTTCCCCTGCTATGCCCCTCATCCCTGTTCCTCAAGTCTAAAGGACAGAGAATTGCAAGCATGTGGTAGACATCTGGTTTAGCGAACCACCGCTAGATCTGCTGGGCTACATAAAGCACTATCGGGGATCTGCTATCACCTGCTAAAACGGTTTAATATTCCAGGACTATCCTGGAACACAAAGATAACTTCTTTCTCTACTGCAAATCGTCTTCTTAAACACCTCTCCTTTACCTCCTCCGCCCTCACCTCCAGCAATAAGTATGAAGAGCTCATGGGCTTATTTCACTAAGTTCGAGGCCATACGACAGTTGCCCTTACCACATTCCTCCCTTCCAATAGCTCACTGGCGACAACTTCCTCTAAGTGCTCCCCTGCCTTTACCTTTCAATATACACCTTTCTCTAGTTTCTTTCCCTATCTCTCCTCTTGCCACTTCTGAGCTAATTTTGCCCATGAAACCCACCTCCTGCTCCTTTGATCCAATTCCCACTGGAATGCTGCCACCCAACTTCTCCTCCTGGTCCCCAAATTAACCAACATTGTTAATGGTTCTCTATCTTCAGGTGTTGTCCCTCTCTCCTTTAAATCTGCTGTCAACATACCTCTCCTCAAAAAACCAACCCTTGAACCCACCGTCCTTGCAAACTATCCCACCATCTCCAACCTCCCTTTCCCCACCATAGTCTTTGAACATGTTTTTGCCTCCCAAATCACTGCCATTTTTCCCAGAACGCCACGTTTGAATTCCTCCAATCAGGTTTCCACTCTTGCCACAATGTTGAAAAAACTGTGACGAAGGTAAACTATCCCTTTTTGTACTTCTTGATCTGTTTGTAATCTTTGACGCAGCTGACCACACCATCCTCCTCCAACACCTATCCACTGTTGGCCGGCTGGTTGGGAACTAGCACTCTCACCTAACTCTATTCTTATCTAGCCAAAGTTTCATTTGCAAGGGGTTCTCTTCCCACTCCTTCATTGTTACCTCTGGTGCCCCTCAAGGATCTATCCTTGGACCCCTCCTATTTCTTATGTGTATGCAGCCCATTGACAACATCGTCTGAAAGCACAATGTTCGTCTTCACACGTACGCTGATGACACTCAGTTCTACCTCACCACCACCTCCCTTGATTCTTCCCCATTTGCTAAATTATTAGACTGCTTATCTAACATCAAGGACTGGATAAGCAGAAAATCCCTCCAATTAAATATTGGGAAGACTGAAGCCATTGTTTTTGGTGCCCACTCCAATTTCCATTCCCTAGCTCCAACTCCATTCCTTTCCATTGCAACAGACCAAAACTAAACCAGGTTGTTCATAAGCCTACTGTCATAGTTGACTCTGAGATGTGCTTCCGAACACATATTTGTGCCATTGTTACCTCTATACTTGAAAATTCCAATGCTCTCCTCGCTATTCTCCCATAGTGAAGTCATCTGAAACTCTGCTGTCTGTGCCTTACCTTGCACCAAGTCCCATTCCCCTAACACCTGTGTACCCACTGACCCCTACGCTGTTTTGCATCTTTTTTTCTGTCCTCCTGACCTATGCTTTCCCTGCCAACATGGAAGGAGTGTACCTCCACATACATAACCAAGGAGGAAAATTCTTCAACTTATCAAGGCTGCAAAGCAAGACAGAAGTGTGGAATGTCCTGATGAGAGAACTTCTGCACACTGGGGAGGCAATGGCATAGTGGGAGTGTCACTGAACTAGTAATCCAGAGACCCAGGTTGATGCTTTGGGAACCCGGGTTTGAATCCCACCTTGGCAGATGTTGGAATTTGAATTTTTTTTTTTAAATCTTGAATTAAAAGTCTAAGGATGACCATGAAACCGTTGTCAATTGTTAGGAAATCTGCCGTCCTACATGTGACTCCAGCAATGTGGTTGGCTCTTAACTGCCCTCTAAACAAGGGCAATTAGTGGTGGGCAATAAATGCTGGTCTAGCCAGCGACACCTACATCTCGTGAATGAATAAAAAAATGATGCTACACTAGTTGCTCAGTCATTTATCTCAATTAGTGTCAAGAAAGCTATAGTTATGTGACATGGTGCGTCTCTGCCTGTGAACAGACTCAACAATACACCACTGGAAGTAGTCAGAAAATTCTAACACCTTGGAACTATAATGACAGAAGATGAAGGACTCAGCACACGCATTGGAAAGCTGGCCAGTAGCTTTGGTTGATTAACAAAACGGGCATGGAAAAAAAAAACTGACCACAGGACCAAGATGCTTACCTGTAAGGCCTGTATCCTCAGCATATTGCTGATTGGCATCAAAGCTTGGGCAACTTACATTTACCAAGAAAATGGGCTCAATTACTTCCACCTTCAGTGTTTATGATGCATCCTCAGCATCACATGAAAAGACAAAGTCAGCAATGAAGCAGTCTTTTCTAGGGCAAACATGCCAAGCATGCTAGCACTAATCAAGCAAAGAGCACTTTGCTGGCTAGGGTATGTGACCAGGAAGGAATATGGGCCGCATCCCCATGCTACATGGGGAGGTATACCATGCCAAGTCAGCAGGGTATCCAAAGCTCTGATTCAAGGGTGCTTTCTAAAGAAGAAATGAAAACCCTCAATATCATTCATGACATGGGAGATTCCAACTGACAATCGATGCAAATGGCAACATCTTTTGGGCAGGAAGTTACCACCACGATATGTGGTTTCAGAAGCTCCAATGCAAATGCCAGCCCTGCAAACAAGGCATCAGCAGAGGTCATCCTCCACCTTCATGTGTAGCACTTGTGGCAGACTTAGCCTTTCTAGAACCAGCTTGTTTGACCATCAAAAGAATTGAAGATGATCTCAGCTGACCACATCAAAGTTCTGAGGCTGCATTTCCATCATCTCTCTCAGATGGAAGGATGCCAACAAGAAAGAGTAATAAAGAAATAGCACTAGGGAAAATAATATGAAAAAAGCTGAGGTTTTAAAAGAGGTAGTTGCAGAGATAGTGGATGCATTGGGTTTGATCTTCTAGAATTCCCTAAATTTTAGAACACACCACATGGATTGGAGGGTAGAAAATATAATTCTGCTGTTCCAGAAAAGTGGGAGAGTGAGAACTGGGAACTATAGGTCAGTTAGCCTGACATCAATAGTAGGAAATCGTTATTATTAATAAATCTATTATTAAAGTCAAAATATATTAACACAGATTGAGGATTGGTTGATGGTCAGAAAATGTTGCAACGGTCTGCCTTTCCTACTCTCCTTGCTACATTTAAGAGACTTTCTCTCTTTTCCACCTCAATAAGCTTTGTGTTCCATTCTTTCTTCCTACCCCAATAAACATGGTGACTCAACCGCCTTCACGGTCCCAAGCAGGACTTTGCTTTCTTTCCAGAGAAAGGTTATTCTCTTTTTTCCTGATATGCTCTCTTTTCCCTTGGCAGAGCACCTCTTCTCCCTCATACTTTCCTTGAGAAAGCTATCTTTTATGCCTCCAAAAGATCTCTGTCAACTTCTTCCTCTTCCTACGTCTCTCCATTGCATTTTTCCTGTCTCCTTACAAGAGCAACATGCTGTCACTTAAAAGGGATTTCAGTTTGTTCTCAGCTGACTAGAGGACTCCTGCAAATGGCAGAAGCATGTGGGAGAAACTCATGTTCCCCTTTCCTGAATATTAAAAAATGCAAATGGAGAAGCACTTGAGAAATAAGTTTGCTCAGCATGATTTTACTTATTTATGTTTTGACAGTAGTACACTTTATTATATAAAATTCCGTGTCCCTCTGTTTAACCATTAAAGGATACGACTTTGAATCAGCATAGATTTGGAGAACAACTCGTTCGGCTGGTTCCTCCTCTGTAAAATTCCAGAGTCTTTCCTTTGCGACAGCAACCTCGACAGCAGTTGCCAACTGTAGCAGAAAAGTTAAACAATTATAATACTTAGTTAAAATAGACATTGACCTTTTAAACACTCGGTTTATAACTGATCATTTAAAACTGTCAACCAAAAGGTATGGATTTGTAGAACACTAGTGGTTTGCTGATGTCACATTTTGTGCTTTTATGAGAATAATCACACTTCTTCAATGTGGAACTGACTACATCTCAAATTACTTGCTGTGGTTACCCATATAACTACAGCAACTACATTTCAAGGTCATTCATTGGCTGTGAAGCACTTTAGAATATTCTGACACATGCTATCGTACAATCTAAATGCTGGTTCTTTCTTTTAGCAAGGAATAATATGGCAGGTTGCATGATGGATTACTGAATGCTATAGTATCAGCCTGCACATCAGTAAAGGATTGCTGCATGGTAATCCATTTGAGTGGTACATAAAATAGTGTTTTATAGAGGTAAACTCCACAGATCATATTTATCAGATTGTTACAGTGTCCTGTTTATACCACAGGTTGCTAAGTTTTAGCTTGTACACCCTGTGTTAAATTTGATGTTTTTCCTTGATGTAACATATTGCTGAAAAGTTTACTATCAAAGATAGAACTTTTAGAATTTTTAAAATTGCTAAAAATATAAAACCTATTAAATCTGAAACCTATTATTCCAGATTGTTCTGTAGACTTCCACTGCAATTGCTAAAAAACACATTTTGATATAGCACTTCTCATTTAAAAGAATGCCGTAGAATGTTAGAGCGGTCAGCTATTATGCAGAGAGTGAATCAAGTTAGGCAGGGGGTCTAAAGATCTGGACAATGATGCACATTTTCAGATAAAGTAGTTTTGGAAAATAATTCCAGAAGAATGGGGTATGTTGGCTCAAAGGTCAGCAGAAAGTGGAGAACAAGCAATATTTCTGGAGTAGAAGGTGTGAACAAGTGTCTGGCTGAAAAATATTACTCAAATAGAATGCAATGAAGCAGTAGATACATTAAAAATGAGGATGAGGATCTTGAAATTAATTCATTAAGGCACAGAGATCCAGAGTGATGGATTCACAAGATTTCTGGATTAGCTGAAGTTTGTGAAGTGAGGCGAGCACTGAAGAAGATGATAGAAAAGTGCAATGCAGAAGGAGGCCCTTTGGTTTATCTGGCCTGTGCTGGCTCTTTCAAAGAATAACTCAGTTAGTTCCACTCCTTTGCTCTTACCCCCATAATCCCCCCAAATTTTGCTCCTTCAAGTATTTATCTAATTCCCTTTGGAAAATTACTCCTGAATGTGTATCCACCACCCAATCAGGCAGTGCATTCCAAACCATTTGTTGAATAAGAAGAGTTTTCCTCATGTCACCTCAGATTCTTTTGCAGATCACCTTAAATCTGTGCCCTTTGGTTATTGACCCTTCAGCTATTGGAAATATTTTATTTTTATTTACTCTATCTAAACCCTTCTTTGATTTTAAGCACCTCTATCAAATCTCTTCACCATTTTTGCTCTAACAAGAACTACTCCAGTCTATCCACATAGCTCTTCAAGGTGATAACGGGTTCATGAGAATCCTGGGGTGGGGCAGAGTGGAGGGGCAGTTGGTGATCTTGGTGACAGGTTGTATGTTGTGCTAAGTTAGTTTTGGATAAAAACTACTTGAATGGACAGCCAGGAAAGTTGTTGGGTTAAAGTCAAAGGCACCTAAGTGCGACCAAAATAGCAGACTTCAACTTTGCTCACACTGAGCTGTAAGAAATTTCAACTAAATCAGGACTTGCTCTTGAACAGGCAGTCCAAAAGTACAGTGCCACTGGTGCACCATGTCTGCGGTGTGGACCATTTACAAGATGCATTGCAGCAACTCACCAAGATTACTTTGAAAGCACCTTCCAAACTCGCGACCTCTACCACCTAAAAGGACAAAGGCAACAGACACATGAGGGGACCACCGCCCCAAGTTCCCCACTAAGTCATACACCATCCTGAGTTGGAAATATGTTGCCATTCCTTCATCATTGCTGGGTCAAAATCCTGCAGCACCTTCCCTAACATCACTGAAGCAGTATCTTCACCACATGGACTGCAGCAGTTCAAGAAGGCAGCTCGCCACCACCTTCTCAAGGGCAATTAGGGATGGGCAATAAATGCTGGTCTTGCCAGTGACACTCACATCCCATGAATGAATTAAAAAATTATAGATGGATGAACCCAGAATGGATTCCTAGGACACTACTGAGGCAGCCATACAAATACGAAAGAAGAGGCAATCATTCAGAGTCTACTGGCCAACTAATCAGCACTCTCTTCTCATACATATAAATATGTTGTTTCCCCTGACATTGGTTTTTTTTGTGAATTGTTCTGATGAGTGCAAGACAAAAAGCTTTGACAAAAAATGTCTTTTTCAGCAGTAAAGAAGATACTGTTTGAGAAGATAAGGTGAAGGCATTGAAATTACATGAGTGCATGCCTTCTAGGTTGATTGTAAGGTGGATAGAGAAGAACAGATTGATCAATAATGTCAAAGAGGCAGAACGGATGTCATTTTTGAACTTGGACCAGAATGGGCTTTGAATGTCGATACGTTGACAGATGTCAACATAGAGAAAGCAGCACAAATTCTTACAAACATACAAATTAAGAACAAGACTAGGCCATTCGCCCCTCAAGCCTGCTCTTCATTTGATAAAATTATGGCTGATCTGATTGTGGCCTCTACTTTCTCCCTATACCCTTTGATACCCTTGCAAGTCAAGAATCTATCTAAGATAAAAGCAAAATACTGCAGATGCTGGAAATCTGAAACAAAAAAAGAAAATGCTGGATAAACTCAGCTGGTCTAACAACACCTGTGGAGAGGAAAAAAAACAGAATTAACATTTCGAGTCCTTATGACTCTTCTTCAGAGCCTTACCCTTGTCGTGCCATTATCACATTTTGCTTTCTGATCTTAATGCCACCATCAGCACCTCCTTTAGCCAGTATCACTATCATTAACACCCCTTTGTCCTATTGTCCATGACATCTCCGGCAATCTCTCCTTTGCCTCCAGCTACCACTGGCCTTCTATCCAGCTTCACCTGCTTCACCCCCCCCCCATTAAACAGCATAAATTTCATTACATTTTTACTTCTCTTTAGCTCTGGAGAAAAGTCATAAGGACTCGAAATGTTAACTGTTTTTTACTCTCCAAAGAAGCTATCTAACTCAACCTTAAAAATATTCAATGACTCTGCCTCCACTGTTCTCTGGGGAAGAAAATTTGACAGACGAATAACCCTCAGAGAAAAAAAAAATCTCCTCATCACTGTCTTAAATGGGAGACCCCTTATTTTTAAACTGCATCCCTAGTTCTAGTCGCTCCCACAAGGGAAAGCACCCTTTCAGCATCGGCCCTGTCAAGTCCCCTCACGATTTTATTCTTCAATAAGATCGCCTCTCATTCTTCTAAACACCATTGGATACAGGCCCAACCTGTCTTGCCTTTCATAAGATAACCCCTTCTTCATCCCATATATCAGTCAACTGAACCTTCTCTCCACTGCTTCTAATGTAATTATATCCTTTCTTAAATAAAGGGACCAAAACTGTACACAGTACTCCAGACGTGGTCTCACCAACACCATGCACAACTGTGGCAAAACTTAAACAGAATTACCTGGAAAAACTCAGCAAGTCTGGCAGCATCGGTGGATAAGAAATCAGTTAACGTTTCGAGTCCTCATGACCCTTCTCCCTACTTTTATATTCCATCCCCCTTGCAATAAATGACATCATCCCAATTGCCTTCCTAATCACTTTCTGTACCTGCATACTAACTTTTCATGTACCAGGACATTCAGATCCCTCTGTACCGCAGAATTCTGCAATCTCTCTCCATTTAAATAACATACTACTTTTCTATTTTTCCTGCCAAAGTGGACAAGTTCACATTTCCTCACATTATATTCCATCGCCCAAATTTTTGCCCATTCACTTAACCAATATCTCTTTGCAGACCCCTATTTCCTCTTCACAACTTACTCTCTTACCTATTGTTGTATCATCAGCAAGTTTAGCAACCATACATTCGGTTCCTTCATCCAAGTCATTGACATAGTTTGCAAATAGTTGAGGCCCCACCACTGTTCTTTGGGGCACTCCACTTGTTACATCTTACGAACCCCAAAATATCCTATTCATGCCTACACTCTGCTTTGTTAGCTAACCAATCTTTATCCAGGTTAATATGTTACCCCCTACACCATGAGCTCTTGTTTCATGAAGTAACATTTGAAGTGGCACCTTGTCAAATGCCTTTTGTAAATCCAAATACGCCACTTCTATAGTGCTCTTTGTTCATGTTGCTTGCTTCTTCGTCAAAGAACTCTACTAAATTAGTGAAGCACAATTTCCCTTTCACAAAGCCATGTTGACCCAGCCTGAGTGCAGCATGATTTGCTAAGTGCCTGTGAAGGGAAGCGATTGGCAGAGGAGCATGAGGGGTTGTAACGGTTGAGTGGAAGGACAGAGTTTGGTATGGGGGCCTGAGGGAACGGGGGTGGGGGGTGGGATGAGGGTTGTAACATGGCATAGAGGGCATGAGGGGTAGCTTTTTAACTTACCTTTTAATACGTCCTCTCATGTACACCAGGGTTCACAACTCCTGCAAGGGGCCATGAACCATAACTCCAAGAAAATTGGGGCAGGATAGGAGATACCTATCTCCTCTATGGAACTGGCCAGGTTAGGCGTGCCAGATGCTGGCTTCTGACAGAAAGCAGCCTGCACCCTTTAAAGGCACTCCCAAAAATCAGACAGCCCAGGAATGGGGTCAGGAATCCTGGAATCAGGACCCATCCGGCATTTTTAAAGGGCTCCCAAGTCAACCTGGTTTGGTAAAAATCCTGGCCGACCTTTCCAGAATCTGGGGAATTTTGGAAGATTAAAACCAATACTATTTCAGCAGCCACTTCTTTTAACACCCTAGGATGAAGTCCATCCGGACTTGGGGACTTGCCAGCCTTTTGTTCTAATAATTTTCTCAGTACCCTTTCCCTGGTGATTGGAACTGTTTTAAGTTCCTCCCTCTCTTTCACCTCTTGATATATAATTATTTCTAGGATGTTATTAATGTCTTCTACAGTCGAGTAGACTGATGGGGCAGGACTTGGCCAGGTTGGATTTGACCTTTTTGTGAACAGGATACACCTGGGCAATTTTCCACATGCCGAGCAGATGACAGTATTGTAGCTGTATTGGAACAGATTGTCTAGGGGCGCAGCTAATTCTGGAGCACAAGTCTTCAGTACTATTGTCAGAATTTTGTCAGGGTCTATAGCCTTTGTAGTATCCAGTGCCTTCAGCAGTTTCTTGGTATAATGTGGAGTGAATCTAGTAGGCTGAAGACTGGCATCTGTGATGCTTGGGACCTGAGAAGGAGGCCAAGCTGAATCATCCACCCAGCACTTCTGGCTTAAGATAGTTGCAAATGCTTCAGCCTTTTCTTTTGCACTGAAGTGTTGGGCTCCCCCAATTTGAGGGAGGGGATATTTGTGGAGCCTCCTCCTCCAGTTAGTTATTTAACTGTCCACCACCATTGACGACTGGATGTGGCAAAAATTAACAGCAGATGTGTATAGATTTTTATTGTCAGAACAGAAATACTCTGTTCGATTCCATTTAAGCAAGGAACACTGCTCTTAGGGAACTCTTATCCTAACATTGAATAGTATGGTATTTGTTGTGACAGTAAGATTGATTTAGAAAGTGGCCAAATGTAAGAAGCAAATAAATTTGTTTAAGCAAAAATAGGTTACAGGGATATAGGAATTGCTAGATCAAAATGACTTAGATCCATCTAGTTAGCCATCCAATACAGTAAATCCTCGCATCCACTCACTTAATGTTGTTTCATTTTAACGTTGTTAATAAAGTAGTGTCAGTATATCCATTTAACAAAGCCAGTTTCATTTTAACATCGTTGGCCACAGACTTCCTCTTCCGTGGCCTATCTGCTTTTCCTCCAGAACTTCCACCCTTGCTTTCAGTCCCTCTTCCTCCTGCTTCCAGCCTTGCCTCTCGCCCACCTTGCTGACTCCCGACGTTAATTGCATTTGCACCTCCTTGCCGACTCCCTGCCTTGCCATTCCATTGCCTCTCCCCCCCAGCCTTGTTGACTCCCAGCCTTGTCTCTCTCTCCGACCTTGCCAACTCCCGGCCTTAACTGCCTTTCCCCACCCCCTGCACCTTGCCTTGCCAACCTCCCCACCCCTTGCCTCCCAGCCTCTGTTCTAACCTGTGTCTTAGGGGTCTTTTCTTCAGCGGCTCTTGACTCCTGCTACTGGCTCCACTCCTGAACTCGCACAAATTCCTGAGCTCCATCTAGTGGTAGAAGTTGTTCGGTGCAGGTAGTTGCTAACTGCCCCAACCAATTTCTGCGACTATATGGAGCCTGGTCAATCTAAACATATGGTGTACTGAGGTGAGTACTGTGCTGTAATTTATTTTTAAAGAATTTAATTCGTATATTGTATTTTTTACACATTTAGTGACGGATTTTATTTTGCAAGTTATTTCAGCTAGGGAAGCATAGTGCTGCACACATACGGTACAGCATTTCAACTTGTACTTTGTTTTTTTCTGAAGGAATCTAACTCTGACTGTAACATTGATTCCGGTGGGAACCTATGATTCATTTAAAATCGTTTCACTTAAACTCACAATTTTCAGGAATGCAACCACAACTTTAAGTAAGGATTTACTGTATCCTGATAGTAGTTGACTAAAAATAGCAATCCATCTCTATCATTTGGCCTACAACAGACCCAGACATAAGACATGGAAAATCTCAGTGGTGGAGATCTTAGCGAACCATAGGCCCAAAGTCACCCATTTCTTCCAAGCATGCTACAATTTACCACACATCATGATTCAAATTACCTATATACCCTATATACTTACATTTGTTCAACATTCTACTGGGTATTTATGCTAAGAAACAGCTGAAATATAACAACTGTCTTCTATGTAACTATTGGCTATTTATCTAATTTATTTTAATTTAAATGTAACAAAAAATAGATAGTAAACTCAAACCTTTTCAACGTTATCTAGTCACAAGTCAAGAAAGAGCCAATATAAGATTCAAGCTAAAAATTAGCCTTACAAATTCCTAAATTTGAGAGTCTGTCAGCAATATTAATACTTTATTAATATAAGATTAGCAGATTCACTGTCCTTTACCTTATCTTATATTAATAATCGTAATAAGCACGCAAGTCCTGCACATCCACATTACTTACATGCAGACAAACACTGGATGGAACTTTAGTGTTTTATGTCCAAGCTGCCTGACTTTTTATGTCCTGTAGTGATCATCTTTGTCAATTGACTCTTCTTCGTCCTCTCTGCTCCACAACCTTTCCCCAATTGCTGACATATTCCTTGGTCCCTAGCAGCGTTCAGTTGCTTTCCTTTAGTAATTTCTCATTACCCCCGAACTAACCTGCCTACTGTTAATTATGTTATTTCTTAGTTTCACATAGGTATAAACATCACACGTTATAATCTATATCTAATCTATTCTATCATTCATTTTTGCTTAAACCTATATTGTGGTTAAAAAGTGTCCTGTTCTTCCTCCTTATCTCGTTATATTCCAACTATTTGATTCTGTGAAGTATCTAAATGTTGGCTTGATAGCCTGTCTGCAGTGAATGTCTGAGTTTCTATACCAGGCAAAGTCCACTTTTCTATAATGCATATTGCGCCATTTACGTCAATGTATGTTAACTATTTTACGTTAATACCTATAAAGCCTACATATGACATTAAAATCATATAGCAGACTAAAATAAAGTGCATCTTAGTGAGACTAAATCTTGGTAATTTTTGCTGAAACTAATCCATCTCCGTAGTTATATAGAAGACACCAAAAAGAAGAATTTTTATATCAATGTGTCCTTAAACATGCAAACATTTTTTATATATCCAGGCAATACTAGAGTTGGGATCTTTGTCATGAACACTGTTCCCCTCCATCTACGTTCCAAAATATACATAGTGCATACAAGCGCCTAAAGATAGCAAAACAAAATGACTACAGGCCTTATACTCACTTTTCGAAAAATATCATGAGCTTCCTCCTTTGTCATTTTTGGAGGTCTGATAAGAAACACTCCAAGTACCAATATCCCTCCTGGCAACATTCTGGAAACCTGGTATACATGGGAAACATGCATATATTAAAACATCCTATATTACACAGCTTTATTGTTTAATCAAAGTATACAAATAAAAATAAAAGACAAAATCCTAAATACAATGAAGGCACATATCCTAATTTAAACCAGAATAACATTAATTCAGCAAACTGAAAAATGGTCATTAGTCTAGGGAGTTTTGTTAAAATGATTAAAATATAGCAGTCCTGAGATTCAGTGCAGAAGAAAAAGACAGAGAGAGAAAGACAGAGGAGGAGAAATAAGGAAGAAAAAAGGTTAAGGGAAGAAAAACAGTAGCGAGGAGAGGCAGGAGCTAATGATT
Organism: Cetorhinus maximus; assembly: GCF_964194155.1. Taxonomy (NCBI): domain Eukaryota; kingdom Metazoa; phylum Chordata; class Chondrichthyes; order Lamniformes; family Cetorhinidae; genus Cetorhinus; species Cetorhinus maximus. Next base: position 65,625,985 of record NC_135895.1, on the reverse strand, counting down.
AGAGACAAAGAGAATCATCAATAAGGTACAAGAGAGAGATAAGAAAATGACCATATTATCCAAATTACAGTGCGCAACACTGTAAGCAATTAGCTAGTTATATATTAAATTTGGTACTCAGGCTACATATTTGCCTGAAAATTCTTTAGTTACTTGCAGTACCTATTACTTCTGTGGGTAGTTCTTCAATGTTAAAGGTGTCATTTTTTTCCTGCCACAACCTGCATTACATATGATAGCTGCTTTATTTTATAGTGAGAATATATCAACTTATTGCAATCTGGCCACCTAGTTCCTACTAACTAAAAGTTAAAATGCATTCTGAAAAATGTTTCAATATTAATTTTATTCTTCAGCCTGAGTTTCTAATGTCCATAAATTGAAAAAAATACACTTACAATATATGATTAAGTTTAGCCACTGACCTATGTTTTAATGCCTTTAAAGCTTTCAGTTAAGGCCTCAACCTCTCCCAAAAGCCTAGGCTTGAACTTGTTATTTTTGACCAAAGCTATGACTGTGAGCTGTATTTGGATTACGCAGTGCTTAACTTCCCAAGATACATCGCTATACTTCTGTCAGCTGCACTGAAAAAAAGAGTCTAGCAGTTTCTGCTTAAAGTATTTCTTCAGAATGAAGTGAAGAAAACTAGAGAACAAATTTTAAAATCCTCGTTCAGGTAAAAATTACAGTTTTTAAAATAAAGCAGAGGCCATATGCATGTGAGTGACACAAGCAAAGTATTCCCAACTTTTCCTAAAACCAACATCTGTTTTGGAACACAGGAACAGGAGTTAGACATTCAACGCCTCAAGCCTGTTCTGCCATTTAATTACATCACGGCTGATCTTTGATTCAACAATACACCAGCTTTTTGTATCAAACAATCAACTAAAATACAGGAAAATTAATTAATAAAGAATGAATAAACAAGTCTTTGTTAGGTTAGGCTTTACTTTTACATGGGGCAGGTTTTTCCGGTCGGCGAGCGGGGGCGGGGCCCGCTTGCCCACGCGTCAAATGGCGCGGCGATACATCGGGCGTGATTCCCGAAGTCACCCTGTGTCATTTAGACTTTCAGTTCGGCGGGCACGCAAATTAAAAAACAAACTAACTTGATTGATGGAACTGCCCGTCCAACCTTAGGGTTGGCGGGCAGGCTGGGAGCCCAGGCGAACCTCGGAAAAAGCATGAAACCTCATCCATGGGCGGGATGAGGTTTCATGAAGACTTTCAAATGTTTATCAAATGTTTAAATAAAAGTTAAGGACATGTCCCAACTCATGTGACAGTGTCACATGAGGGGACATGTCAGGGAAATTTTTTTATTACCTTTCTGTCAACTTTTTATTTGGAGACGATCTCCCTGAGGCAGCACTTTGCCTCAGGGAGATCTGTGCGCTCTTTCATGTGCATGCGCGAAAGAGCACACTCCTGGCTGAGGGAATCCCCCCCCCCCCCACACATGGAGCGCATAGTGCTTCACACTGAGCGGGCCTTGATTGGCCCGCCCACATAAAGTTCCCCCCCCGACCGAGGGCACCAATCGGAAGGCTGGCTAGTGGTGCCCGCTCCCGCATTTCCCCAACGGGGGGGAAAATGTTCCCCATTGTGTCTTGTCGCTGGATCGAATGCAGTTGCAACTTCTGCAGTTTTGCCATATTTTATGTTCTTACGTTGCTTAAATAAAAACGTAACACATAATCTGATTGTAAAAAGGAATATTAGTGAGCACTCTACTGATTCTTATCTTAAAAAAGGAAAGCTAATTGATTTGTCCAGTTGATTTCAGAAACTGTTATATATAATTAAAGATTAAACACGCAGTGGAATGAAAGTGAGAGATGAAATTGCAATAGATGATTACATTATAAAGCCCACCAGAACAATTCTTCAATGGTGTCAGTAACAGTGGTAATCACAGTCATGTTAGTTCAGAAAAATTCAAACTGTCCCTGAATTTAAAAGTAGAGAAAAGCTGTGAACATTTGATCTCCCACTATTTTGGCAAGGTAACAGCAGAGCAGCACATAATTCTAGGAAGCTATGGCATTGCCTAATTCACATACACTATAATTTCCTCGGAATTTTGCATCATTAGAAAACGTAAATTTGCAATTACAATGGCGTGACTCAGGATTTTAATGGTATTTGACAGAGTTTGCTTTTAAATCCCACTTACCACCAAAACTGAAAAACACTTTTCTAACATATGAGCATTATTAGCCCCGAATCTCTCCTCCCACTTCTGAGCAAGATTTTAGTCACACTTCTTCACAACGAACAAGATTTTGCACACCCATCCCACCAATGAGTGAGATTTCTTCAACTTAATTCTATTCCAACCCAATCTCCCAGTGGTTGCAGTTGCCCTTCTCAGGCAACCGCTGCCCTGCTTTATTTCCATTTTTACACTAACCAACACCCCCTCCCCCCCAGCCATCAAAACTGCATTTTCCATTCATATCACCGTCTTGAACTAGTTGCATTTCTCCTTCCTTAATTCCTCAATACCCTATCCCCAAAAATCTAAATTCCTCTTAACACTCCCTTCTTTTCTCTCTCCACTCCTCTCCCACAGTTCCTCCCTGCCACTTTACATTCTTTCCCTCTCCTAATTGTCCCACACTGGATCTATTATCCTCACTCAAGTCCCTAGCTCTGCTCGTCTTAAAAAATTAAAATTGGTCTTTACTACCGATACATAACAGCAATGCATGTCAAATGGTACCGCCAACTTATTGCAAGCCCGTGCTGTTCCCTACTCAATTCTATCTCCAACCATTATAGGCCTTACATTGCCCACTGTCAGTGCACCTTCTGAAACTGATTTCTGCTCTCCACTTGCATTGGATTAGTTGTCAGTCACTGTCATTCCCTATCCTAAACAAAGATGTGATATTTCCCCTAACTCCCTGCTGATTTGTTATTCCAGTCCACAGCCCATTCTGGGACTATTCAATGCTGATATTATTGCCAAGGAAAATACAATTCCTTAACACCCATACCACCTCTAAGGGACAACACTCAGCTTCCAATATAAGGTGCCATCATCTGTTTAATTCAGGAGACGCAAATTGAGGGAATACAGTTTTCGTGAGCTCCTCCATACTTAGAAAGTATTTTTCTTGATTTTGGCCAACTATCCCCAATGGGTACATCCTACATATCATCTTATTGCACAGGTTCATTTGACATGCCTTTTAAAAATACACTGAGGTACCGTTCTAAACCCCTCTCACACATAAAGTTGTCTCTCCCTGGCCTCTTACCCTACCCCTCCTTTCCTTTCCCCCTCTCCCTCCAGTAACAACTTTGCCTTTTTCTTCCATTTCTTCTCTCTTTCCTTTTCTTCCCTGCTTGATCTGAAGGCAGAACTTAATCCTGGCTAACTGTGTGCAACACTACAGAGAAAATGAGTTTAAATATAAACGTAAGAAGCTTTTACTCCATGCAAATAACAGCAATTACTTTAAGGTAGCACTGACCTGTCGTGCATGCTCAGACACCCACTCAATGTCATTTGCATTCATTTCATTTGGATTTTCTGGTGGAAGTTCAGCGTGATCTTTAAGTGGAGTCCGAGCAGCAAATGCTATATAGGTTTTCACTGGCGTAATCTGAAAAATAATAGAAAGTTTGGTCACAGAATGGACAAAACCACAAAATAAAAAGGTAATTTGAAATTTCACCACACATCAGGACTCTATATTTTTAACTGCTCACCTGAATCAAGAATAGGGTTATCACCACATGAGAATTAAATCTGATCACTACTTACAACTGCTCATTGATTTAGAAGAGAAAGCACATAAATTCTGAAAAATCCTATTTAATTAATCATGAATAGGAAGTGATTTCCTCCCCCACTCAGAGAAAGCTCCAATGCTCTTCAGCTCTCATTAGGGATTCACTTTTTGAGTGTGAGAATAGGGTCATTGGGTACTCACAAGGGGTACAGTTTCTACCTTCACATTTTAGGGCAAAGGCAAGCAATTGTGAATATTAATTTAAAAGATTTCACCGTATTATATAAAAGTCAACATAATATAACGGGAAGTAAAGTTTTTAAAAAACATTTTGAAGTATTTCCAATGAAAAGATGCACTGTAATGCCCTTCAATTATCACTCCATTTCTTCATGAAGAAGCTTGAATATGTTTCAGTTTTGCCATTCTAGAAGGGCTTGTACAAGGGCCTGTGTTTCTTTCAAACAGTTTAATTAGCACAAAATGACTAAGTTAAAACTACGTTTAAGAATTTGTATTCAGCATTAGCTTACAATCCTCTATTAACAAAATTATAGGACACAAGACAGCTGCAAGACATAGCTACCATTGACCATTTTTTAAAAGTAATGAAATATTCAGATGCGGTATTGTTTAAATATGGTAATTAAAAAACAAATCAAAAATGCCAATCTAAAAAGTCTAAATGATAGGTTATTTTATTCGGAGTCATATAGACTCGAAATGTTAACTCTGTTTCTCTCTCCACAGATGCTGTCAGGCCTGCTGAGTTTTCCAGCATTTTCTGTTTTTATTTCAGATTTCCAGCATCCGCGGTATTTTGCCTTTATTTAAATGGTTTATCTTCTTTAGACAATAAACGCAAGTTCATTCTTTTTTCTTCTAATAAATTCTAGATTTAAAACCAGTTAATCATGTTTAACATGCCAATAGAACATGGTCAGTTTGCTTACCTGCCCTAATAAAATCCCAGTTGTTCCATATCGTTCTTCTGCCTTCAGTTTTTTAAGATATTTCTCACTGTATTCCCCAATGACGTAAGATCTTCCCATGATGAAATGTCACTGGTGAACTGGCCCAAATCACACACAAAGAAAGGAATCTTCACTCTTATGTTCAGATGGACAAACAATATATTTACAGTATTAGACTGAAACTGTGGAAGATTGAGAAATCAAACCTTATAGAGATGCATCTAAAATTTTCATTTTGTGAAATATCAAGAAAGATGTAAAATTAGGCATGACTAATAATTGTTCCTTGTATTTTGATTACTTGTAGAAGTCAGCAGCTAATTTTCAATAACAATTTTAAACAGTCAGGTTTGCAATGTATTTTTATTTCACACAATATCAAGTTTCAGATAAATATTTTGCATGATGGAATTGGAATTACTAAGATTCAGTCTCGCTGTCAGTCTACATTAGCAAGAACTGAGAATGCACTGACAGAAAACCAGTTAAAAGTAGTTACGAATTTGGAAAATCGTTGTTGGTGAGTTTCCACTAGTTACATCAACTCAATCCAAGTGGAATGGGCCTAAACAGCGCAGAGAATTTTAAACGATTGAACTACGCCCAAAATAATTTATGCTCCTTTGTTTCGTGATCTTTTATGGTGGTTCAAGGTTCAATTTGCCTGAATCGAACCCCTGATTCAGGCTGAAATTGCGAGATTCTGCTGATTCAGGAAGGCGCTTCAAATTACAAACCCGATCTGATGCAAGGTTATTGATCTAAAATGTTAACTCTGTTTCCTTCTCCACAGGCATTGCCTGACCTGCTGAGTATTTCCAACATTTTCTGTTTTTATTTCAGATTTCCAGCATCTGCAGTTTTTTTGCCATTGTATTGGTATTCAAATTGTAATCATAATCTTTGGTGCATGGATGCTAAGACATACTATAAAAGTTTTTTCATGTCAAAAACTTTAAATTTACTAAGAAACAGTCTTGTGTACACCAATTAAACTAGTAATTAGTTCAGTATCATTTTTTTAAGTAATTTTCATTTTCATTAAATTAGGTTAGTCATTGGTGAAAGAAAGCAAATGTTTATTTTGCTGATAAACCCAAATTCAGCAGCTAAAGTAAGACTGCATCAGAGTCACATTCTTAAAACAGTAAGGAGCATTGGCAATAGAATTTTTTGAAAACAAAACAATGCATTCTATTAGTTTGCCCATTTGAACTTGTTCATGGAAGCTTGTGATTATGCAAATGAATTTTAGCCAAAAACTTCAAGCTTGACCTGCAGAGGGAGTCTGAGGAACTAAAGTCAAAATTAAAATATTGAGCTTTAAAGATAATGATCTCTGGATTACCACCTGAGCAAGCACAATTTGGGATGGGATCACACAGATGAGGGAGCTGAATGCATGGCTCAAGAGTGGTGTCTGGTTCAGGAATTTAATTCAATGGAAAGATGGAACTGTTCCTTTGGGCCAGGCTCCACTTCAACTGAACTGGGACTAGTATCATAGAACACCATATAGCCAGGGCTATATAGGGTGCAGTAGGAAATAGCCAGGGCTACATAGGGTGCAGTAGGAAGAGAGAAAAGTTTAACTGTAATAATGCACCAGTAAATAAGTTTAAATCAAGGAAAATGGTAAAAAGTTAAAGGTGCTTTATCTGAATGCACAAAATGTTCATAACAAGAGAAATGAATTAATGGCACTAATAGAGAGAAATGGTTTTGATCTAATAGCCATTATAGGGATGTGGGTGGTTGCATGGCGACCAAGGTTAGTGACTAAATATTCAAAGGTACTTGGCATTTCGAAAAGACTGGCAAAATGTCAAAAAGACGATGGAGGGCCAGGGGTTAGTTTGGAGCATGTGTTCATGGGATGAATTCAAGACATTTCCTCGAATAATACATTGTGAAACCAATCAGGGCAGAGGCTATTTCAGATATTATTTTGTGTAATTAATAATCTCACATTAAGGGATCTTCTGGGAAAGTGTGATCATAACATGATGAATTTCACACTGAGTTTGAGAATGACATAGCAAGTCCTGACATAAATATGACGGGTGAGTTGGCCAAGGTAGATCGGGAAATTAGGTTGAAAGGTATGACAGTAGATGAGAAATAGTAAACATAAATAGAAATATTTCATAATTCTCAATGAATCAACATTCCATTGATAAATAAAAACACCATGGGAAAAGAGATTCATCTGTCACTAACTAACAAGGTTAAGGTTAGTATTAGATTTAAAAAAGGCTAAGAATATTGCAAAGATGATTCATAGGTTAGAGGATTAGGAGAGCTTTAAATAGCAGCAAAGAATGACCAAAACATTAATAAACAGGGATAAACTAAAATGAGGAAAAAAACTAGCCAGAAATACAAAAACAGATTGTTAGAGCTTCTACAAATATATAAAAAGGAAGAGAGCAGCAAAAGTCCTTTAGAGGCTGTAACAGGAAAAATTATTATGGGAAATAAGGAAATGGCAGAGAAGTGAAACAAATATTTTGTGTCTATCTTCTCAGCAGAAGACACCAAAACATATTAGAAATAGTGAGGAACCAAAATTCTAATAAGAATGGGAAACTTAAAATAATTAATATTAGTAAAGAAAAAGTACTAGAAAAACGAATGGGATAGAAAGCTGACAAATCCCCTGTACCTGACAGCCTATATCCCAGGGTTCTAAAAGAGGTGGCTGTGAAGACAATGAATACACAGGTTGTGATCTTCAAAAATTTCTTAGATTCTAGAATGGTCCTAGTGAATTGCAAGATAGCAAATATAATAGTACTATTCAAGAATAAAAGTAGAGAGAAAACAGGGGACTACAAGTCAGTCAGCCTGACATCAGATGTTGGGAAATGTTGGAATCCATTATTAAGGAATTGGTAACAGGGCACTTAGAAAGTTACGTGAGTATGCAGAGTCAGCAAAATTTCATGAAAGGGAAATCATGTTTGGCAAATCTATTAAGAGTGTTTTTGAAGATGCAGCCAGCCAACTAGGTGCTACTCAAAAAGTTGCTGCTCAAGACAAGGGCTCCTGGGGTTGTAGTAACACTTGTATGTTAGTAAGGATAGAGGATTGGTTGAAGGACAGAAAACTGATAGTAGGAATAAATGGGTCATTTGCAAGTTGGCAGGCTGTTACAATTGGGGTGACGTAAGGGTCAGTGCTGGGGCCTCAGCTATTTACAATCTATATTAATGACTCAGGCGAAGAGACTGAGTGTAATCTATCAAGTTAAGGGAAAGTAAGCTATGAGGAGAAAACAATGATTCTGCAAAGGTATAAAGTGGGTAGGCAAGAAGCTGGCAGATGGGAGTACCATGTGGGGTTATTCACTTTGGGAGAAAGAATAGAAAGACTGTTATGTTCAGAGGGATTTGTGTGTCTTTGTACAAGAGATACAGCAAATTAACATTCAGGTACACAAGCAATTAGGAAGATAAATTTTGTGTTGGCATTTTTTCCCAGGGTGTTGGAGTGCAAAGGAGTAAGGGAGTCTTGCTGCAATTGCACAGGGCTTCAGTGAGACAACACCTGCAGTACAGCACTGTGTACAGTTTTGATCTCCAAATCCAAGAAAGAATATATTTGCCCTGGAGGGGGTGCAATAAAGGTTCACTAGATTGATTCCTAGGATGAGAGGGTTGTTCCTTGAGGAGAGATTGAGTAGAATGCACCTATACTCTCTGGAATTTAGAAGAATGAGAGATGGTCTCGTTGAAATATTAAAGATTCTGAGAGGACATGACCAGGTAGACACTGAAAGGTTGTTTCCCTGGCTAGAGAGTGTAGACATGGATCGCACAGCCTCAGGATAAGGGCCATTTTAGACTGAAATTAAGAGAAATTTCTTCTCTCAGAGTATTGTGGATCTTTGGAGTTCTATATCCCAGAGGGTGCTCTGTCAGTGATTATATTCAAGGCTGAGATCAAAGGATTTTTAGGGTGAGAAATTTCCTCATGTAGTGCCGTCTGCAGCAACACTGCGGAGGCCATGTGCCACTCCACTAGTACCACCCGCAATGCCGGTTGCTTCCTGTGCCAGGATAAGGCAGCACGTCGGTGTGGTCCTAAGTGCACCATAGGCTTTGATTCAGAGTTATCCTGATGTCACAGCCCAATGGCTTATGTGATGCTAGGATCTCAAATTTGGGCATCTAAGGTTGAGTCAGCACCTGTTTTACTTACTCAAGAAAAAACATGCATAAAGCTGCAAGATGAGTCCCACAGTAGAATAATTTAAAGGGCGAGAATCCGAATTGCAGTGAAGTTAAATTTTGGATTTTTTTCTATTACAGGGTATCTGGAAGTACTCTGGGATGCCTTTAGAGGTGTTGTGTCCTCCTGCTGTATTCAGGGGCCTCAGGCAGCATTCAGGAGTAGAAAGCAGTGCAGGAGCCACTCAGGCCAATGCTGCAATCATTTAGATGAGGTATTTGTGTTGCCCACCTTGATCTGAATGGGAGGTGTCAGCTGTGGCTCAGTTCATAGCACTCTCGCCTTTGAATCAGAGGGTTGTGGGTTCATGTCCCACTCCCGGAAAACCAAGAACTGTGATTGGACTCGAAAGAGTTGCAATCTGTGACTGTTGATAACCCGAAAGAGTTTGATCTGAATGGGTGCAGGCAGGTCATGGTTTTTTTAAAACTCTTTGATGGGATGTGGATGTCACTGTCAAGGCCAGCATTTGCTGCCCATCCCTAATTGCCACTGAACTGAGTGGCTCGCTAGTGCCATTCAGAGGACAGTTAAAAGTCAACCACATTGCTCTGTAATCACACATAGGTCAGACCAGGTAAGGGTAACAGATTTCCTTCCCTAAAGGACATTAGTGAACCAGATGGAGTTTTTCAACACTCGATGATAGTTTCATGGTCACCCATTACTAAGACTAGCTTTCAATTCCAGATTTTATTGAATTCAAATTCCACCAGCTGCCAAACACAAGGTGGTGGTATGATCCTACATCAGCACCTCAACAAGTCCGGACATCTTGTAGGGATGTCCTCCAACTGCCGCTAATGCATATATAGTAAATCTTGGTCAGGGTGCTACCACCATCTGGAGACCTCCATGTCTTTTTGTCCAGCAACTCCACATGGTATGGGCAGCAAATACCATCAACATGGCCATGAAGTTGTTAAGACTGCAAAAACTAAGGAAATGTTAGGATTTATCGTAAAACATGTAGAATATAAAAGTCAATATGAGCTGATATAAATCTTAATAAAACCTCAGAGTACTGTGTGCAGTAATGGGCACCACGCTTATAGGAAAGATATTAAGGCATCAGATAGCACATTACGCAGATTTAATAGGATGCAGCCTGGTATGAGGAAATACAAGGGTTAGGAAAGATGACAAAAATGAGTCAGTTTTTGTTAGAACAGCACAGGTCATGAGGCGATATGATTGAAGTGTTTTAAATTATGATAGAATGAGAGAAGGTAGCTAGAAGCCAACTGTTTTCGGTATTCAAGGGGTCAAAAATGAAGTCCATAGATTAAATGCAAGGGATTTAGAACTAAAAGCAAGAGAAACTTCTTTATGCAGTTATAAAACTGTGAAATTCACTTCCAAAATTAGTGAAAGAGGCACAAGCTTTACAACATTCAAGATTAGTTTAGATAGATGAATGAAATAAGTTGGGATGGAGGGATAGGGTGGGCCAATGCATTTCAGGCTATTTTCTTGTGTGACCAGTAAACACCAATGTGGATTGATTAGCTAAGTTGTTAGTATTCTTGTCTGAGTCAGAAGGTCATGTGTTCAACACAGGATGTTTTATTTAAAATTTATTCTTGACCAGTATTTATTGCTCATCCCCAGTTGTACTTGAGAATGTGGCAGTAGGTCTCCTTCTTGTACAGCTGAAGGTCACGTGCTGATAGTAGGTGGCAAGATCCAGGATTTTCACCCAATGTTTGAAAGGACAATGACACATGCCCAAGTCAGGATGATGTGTGATTTGGAGGAGAAACTGCAGGTGATGATGTTCCATCTTGTTACCCTTGTCCCTCTAGATGGTAGAGGTTGTGGGTGTGGAAGATGTTGCCAAAGAAGTCTTGGTGAGTTTCTGCCATGCATCGTGTAGATTACCGTTCCCAAACTGTGGGTCACAACTGCCAATAGGATTGCAGAGATAGTACCCCCTGCTGCCGCTGCCCCCACCCCACCTCACACAAAGGCAGAAATGGCAACAGTGGAGAGGAGACTTTAGCAGGACAGCCCTGGACATACTGGATTGATGCTGCCAAATAGCAAGGAATGGGTGGTGACCCCAAGGTACCCTTTAGCCTTAGGAGTGAGTGCCTAGCAGACCCGGGACGTTTGTGCATCAACTTGGTGCAGGCAGAGACAGCATAACTCAGTGACTGATTGTGGGAAAAACCAAGAAGTCATGTTGCTGAGGTGAAGTGGTGAGTGGTGGTTTAAAACTTTATTGTCTTTGTGCTCGTCAGCCTGGTGTACAGGCTCCTCACCCCAGGCTGATGACTTTGCTTTGCACGCAGTGGCAACTAAATCAAGGCAGGTGGGGGTGGGGGGGTGCATGGAGTGGCAGGGGGTGGGGGATGAAAGAGGGGCTGATTACTGTGTGAGGTGGGTGGAGGGGGAGAGGAGAGGAGCTGATTACTGTGTGTGGGGGTTAGGGGCTGATTACTGTGAGCGGGGGGTGGATAGGGGCTGATTACTGTGTGCAGGGGGGGATAGGGGCTGATTACAGTGTGTGCAGGGGTTAGAAGCTGATTACTCTGCGTGGAGGGAGAGGGGCTGATTACGGTGTGTGGGGGGGGGAGAGGGGCTGATTACGGTGTGTGGGGGGGAGAAGGGCTGATTACGGTGTGTGGGGGGGAGAGGGGCTGATTACGGTGTGTGGGGGGGGGAGATAGGGGATAATTACTCTGCGTAGGGGGAGAGGGGCTGATTACGGTGTGTTGGGGGGGAGAGGGCCTGATTACGGTGTGTGTGTGGGGGGGGGTGAGAGAGAGGGGCTGATTACGGTGTGTGGGGGGGTGGGGGGAAGAGGGGCTGATTACGGTACGTGGCGGGGGAGAGGGGCTGATTACGGTGTGTGGGGTGGGGAGGGGGCTGATTACGGTGTGTTGGGGGGAGGGGGCTGATTACTCTGCGTGGGGGGAGAGGGGCTGATTACGGTGTGTAGGGTGAGAGGGGCTGATTACAGTGTATGGGGAGAGAGGGGCTGATTACGGTATGTGGGGTGAAAGGGTCTGATTACTGTCTGTGGGGGGGAGAGGAGCTGATTATTGTGTGTGGTGAGGATAGGGACTGATTACTGTGTGGGGGCGGTGAGATGGGCTTATTACTGTGTGCGGAGGAGGGGGTAAGGGGAGAGGGGCTTCATTGAGTCTTCAATCCCTAGGGAATATGGAAAGCTTGGCTGAAAACCTCGAGTACATATAATAACATTTTTACAAAGTACTTTAAAAACACAGGTTTTCATATTTACATGATGCATTATATCCTCAACTCTAATATGCAAACTTTAATAATTGTACACTGAATTTTACCATGCTGCTTTATTACTCTTTTGTTTTTGCTGCCGTCTGTGGTTATATTGAGTTTCAATTGTTAAAATGGGGGTCACACTGGAAAATAGTCTGGGAAGCACTGCTGTAGATTATGTACACAGCTGCCAGGGTGTGCCAGTGGTGGAGTGAGCGGATATTTAGATGAGTGGAGAAGGTGCCTATCAAGTGACTGATTTGTGCTGGATACGAAACAACTTGTTGTTCATTGCACCTATCCAAATAAGTGAAGAGTATTCCATCACAATTCCAATTCAGTGCCCTGTAGGTGGAGAAAAGGATCTGGGGAGTCAGAATCTGAGGTATTTCCTCCGTAATACTGAGCCTCTGACCTGCTGTAGTAGCCAGAGCGTTTACATAGCTGGTCAAGCTGAACTACTGGTCAAGCTGTGCTTCTGGTCAATGGTGAACCCCTAGCCCCCAGGATGTTGATGATAGTGGTGATTTCATTGGATGTCAAGGAGAGGTGGTTAGGTTCTCTCTTGTTGGAGGTGGTCATTGACTGACTATTAAGTGGCAAGCTGCATTCATATCATGCATTAGCCCAAGTCCAAACACTGTCTATGTCTTGTTACATGTGGGCATAACTGCTTCATTTTCTGAGGAGCTATGAATGGAGCTGAACACTGTGCAATCATCAGCAAATATCCCCACTTCAGATCCTTATAATGGAAGGGAGGTCATGAATGAAGCAGCTGAAGATGGTTGGGCCTAAGTACTGCTTTGAGGAATTCCTGCAGTGATGTCCAAGAGTTGAGATGACTGGCTTGCAACAACAATAATAATTTTCCTTTGTGCCAGGTATGACTCCAGCCAATGGAGAGTTTTCCCACTGAACCCCATCGACTTCAATTTTATTAGGTCTCCTTGGAGCTGCATTCATTTGAAAGAAATCTTGATGGCAAGCATGGTCACTCTCACCTTTGGAGTTCAGCTCTTCTGGCTATGTTTGGACCATGGCTCAATTAGCATTGAAACTGAATGGCCCTGCAGAAACTCCTCAGATTTAAACAATAGGGCTGGAAAGGTGACCAGATGTGACTTCCAAGAACCAAAAATAAGTAATGTAACACGGCGTGTGCTCTTACTTGAAGAATAAGCTACTGTGATCATAGCTGCCAATTAGCAGCTGAGAGACTTCCTTTTTGAAGACTGCATTTAATGCGGATTAGGAGGAGTGAAAAATTGTGCATTTTGTTATGCAACAACAGTCTGGATACTCAGATAATGAAAAGAGACACAGTAACTTACCATATTCTGATTATCTGGTATTTTGTTTTTACCTAAATCTGCAGAGGAAGAAGTATTAATGCCCAGTCACCCTGCACCATAGATAACAGCAAATTGACTACTAATACTGTGTGATTTAGGGTTAGGCAGTTACAGTGTTAGGACTCGGGTTAGAAACCACAATTAACACCACACGATTTAGGTTTATGCTTCATGGTTAGGGATCAACAAGGGAGTTAGAGTTAGAAAGCGCTACTGACAAAGCAGCGTTACTAGATACATCCATAACTTCTAAAATATAGATACAGGCAAACACAGTATAGTGTTTTCTATTGTGTATATGTCTTCAATTTCGATCATTGTAAGTCAAAGTAAATTGGCGTAGCTCTGATTTTGGGTTTGTGTTAAGTGTCCATCATTGGCAGCTGTGACTTCAATTGCCAAGTCTCTAAGCTCTGAAATTCCCTCTGGGAACCTCACCACATCGCTATGTCCCTCTCTCTCTCTCCTCCTTTAAGACACTGTTTGAAACTTACCTCATTGTCCAAGCTTTTCATCATATGTCCTAATATCTCATTTGGCTCAGTGTCAAATGTTCCTACGAAGTGCCTTGGGACCTTTCACTACATTGAAGGGAATATATAAATCTGTGTTTCTGTTGTTAGGAGGAGAAGCCAATGTAGTCAGCATTAGCCACCTTTGCTTATCTGGCAACATAAATTAGATTTGAAATAACTAATCCAATGTAATGACGTGCAGAAACAGCATTAACAGAAAAATAATCTTTAAGAGTTTGTTTCAAACTATTGTGTTTGGAAGGCAACTTTTTTCTCTTTATTGGTGTGTTGGGAGATTTATGAAATTGTTTGATTAGCTTGCAGTTTATCGTGTAATTTGAACTGTCCCTGTTAGATTATGGGACCATAATTCCTCCTGGTATTTTTTTGAGATAAAATTGTTGTGTTTTTTCTTTAATTTAGTTTGCTGACAGCTGCTGGCAATATAGAGAGATATCAGTATCATTGCATTTTATGCTATTTACATTGTAGGATTAAAGGAAAAGTATAGTTGAGTTAATGCCACACAATCCTTTTTTATATAAAGAGAGATAGATACTTTTACACTTACCGGTATTTACTCAAGTCACCCTTTGTTATCCTGTTGTACGCTTTAGAGCTGCTGGTTGCAGCTACTTTGGAACAGATATTCTATTTAGAACTCCCTTCCTGTGACAACATAAAGTTTGACTCCAGTGACATCATGAATGAAGAAAAGCTGCCCATAATTCAATATCCCCTAAAGGAGTTAAACTTCATAATGTTAAAGGAGTGTAATTCCATAAAAAAATCTATTTTGAGAGACTTTAGCAGCAGCTTTAAAGCATACAAGATGACAACATAAGAGTTTACAATCTCCTTTCCTAACATCTATGATTCTAGGGCAAATGTAGACCGCACTTTCTTCTTAACAATTATTTCAACAATATTTTGAGTTTATTGAGGATTTATCTGCAATTATTAACCTGAACATTATTTAAAACAATAAGTACAATAGAGGTCATAGATATAAGGAGGAGAAGAATAAATGCATATCAGACACCAGAAGGAAATGTATAGAAATAATATGCCAGGCAGGATGTTAGAGCTATAACCTTCAGGGAAGTTCAAAGCGCATCTAAATCCTAGTCTAGGTCAGCTGGAAGTTTAGAGAGATGAGCTTTCTTCAAGTTTGACTTTTACATTTTTGTGACTATTACAGGGAAGGTTCACAATGTGAGTTATCCCAGCACAGAAACTTTCAAACAGATCCCCCATAAGCTACATAGAATTGACAGATGTTAACTAAACTGAGAAGAATATGGATTGCAGACACTTATGTTTATAGAAATGCTGAGATATCTACCTTCGTATATCTCCTTTCGAATGGTTTACAGTGCTTCATATACTGAACATAAGAGACTCCAGAAGTTCCTCAAAATACACATTCTGTTTTGGTAGGAATGGGAATTCTAGGAAGAAATACGAAGATTGGAAAAGCAGATTGCAAGCTGAATATATACCAATTCTCCAGAGAAAGAAGTAGCAAGGGAAGAACCCTGGATTTAAATTCTTCAAATGGGTAGTTATACCAGAAAACTTTGAGCAACCTGGCCTTTTCATTAAATTATGAACAAGAGGAATTTCACCTCCAAAATATTTTGATAAGTGAAGTTTAGCGGAGTCTTCATGATATTTTCATTGATTTTCACACATTATAGTCGTAAGACACAGAGCAGGCAACCAGCAAACATTTTTGGAATGGGAAAATATTGAGGAGATTTTGTAGTAAAGGTAAATTAATCATAAGATAAATTGAACAGTAATGTTAAAGTATTTTGATATTGAGCATACAATAAAGTATAATTATTGCAAATGCAAACAGTGAATTTGTACAAAAAGGATCACGTGTTGCAAGGGCAATTTTTGGTCAGCTCACACTCAAATTGAGAATTCGCCTATCATTCCTGGGAACACAAATTTTCAACTTTAAATATGGGAAACATCTGCATCTGCTGGTATCCCAATATGTAAATCAGCCTTTAGCAAAGATTTTAAAAACTTAGATGGAATGTTGCATACATTTAAGGAGAAGGTTTTCAAAGCACTGTACAACATTTTAAAGAAAAGAAGGTCTTAATAGGCATCACAACTTTGGACTGGCCTGGAAACTAATGCCAAGTTACCCATACACTGGAAAACATGGTACCAGATGGTACCTTTTTGCAGATCAGTCCAGTAAAAGAACTCAAAAGTACAGTCAACATGCAGAAAATTCAAAGACTGAAATCCATGAAGATAATCTATTCGACTCCTGCTACCTTCCCAGAAGCTTCCCTTTCACTGCCTTTATAAAAAAAATTTCAATTAAAACAGATAAACCTAATTAGTTCCTTTCAGTCACTTGACATCTCAAAGTGCTTCTTATTAATGTCCTTATGATAGGAAAGGATGACATAAGGACATTAATGAGAAAGGATCTGGCCTCAGAAGATCACAGTAGAATCAGTATGGGTGGAAATTAGGAATAGCAAGAGTCAGAAAACAATGGTGGTAGTAGTTTATAGGCCCCTTAACAGTAGTTATACCATTGGGCAGAGCATGAAGCAAGAAATGATTGGAGCTTGTAACATTGGAAATACATTAGCTGTGGGGGACTTTAATCTTTTTATAGACTGGGACAATCAAATTGGCAAGAGTGGTCTGGAAGGTGAGTTTGTAGAATGTTTTTGTGACAGTTTCTTAGACCAGTACGTTGTGGAACTGGCTAGGGATAAAATTATCTTAGATTCAGTATTATGTAATGAAGCAGGGTTAATTAGTAATGTCATAGTAAAAGGTCCACTGGGAAATAGCGATCATAAAACAATCGCATTCCAGGTTAAATTTGAAAGTGACATACTCCAATCGCCAACTAGAATCTTAAACAAAACATAGGTATGAGGGGAGAACTGGCTACGGTTAATTGGGTAAATAGACTGAAAGGTATGGAGGTTAATGAACATTTAAAAACACAATTCAATATGTTCATCAAAAGTGCATTCCATTGAAAAAACAACAACTCAGCAAGAAAGACCCATCCATGGCTCACTCAGGAAGTTAAAGATAGTACAGGTCAAGTGTCCTTTATCCATAAATTTGAAATCCAAAAACCGCATTTTTAAAAAATCTCATCGACCTTCAGTACAGAAGTCTATTTGTTTGTCTGCACTATTTACCTTGTCATTTTTTTCTTCACAGTTTACCTTCTCTTATAAGCAGAATTGCAGATGGCACCACCATTGGGAACTTATCGCAGGTATTCTTTATTTATTGTGCAGTATTACATCTTACTTTTCTGCCATTTTATTTACTTTAGACTATAACTAGCCTAGGCTTTGGCCAATGTAATGTAAGTAGGCCTAGGCCTATACACGGTATCCGAAAGCTGAAATTATCTGAAATCCGAAACACAATTGGCCCCGAGGGTTTCGGATAGTGGATACTTGACCTGTATTAGATTAAAAGGAGATGCTTACAATGTTTCAAAAAACAGTGGCAAATCTGTGGATTACGAGAGTTTTAGAAAGCAGAAGTGGGCCATCAAAAGGTTGATAAAAAGGGAATAAACAGAATATGGATAAACTAGTCACAAATATAAAAAGAGATTGTAAGAGTTTTTAAAAGTATTAAAAGGAAGAGAGTAGCTAAAATAAATGTTGTTCCCTTAGAAGCAGAGATAGAAGAAACTATCATGGGGAATGTGGAAATGGCAGAAACACTGAACAAATATTTTGTCTGTATACACATAGGTTTCATACATAGACAAAAAAGTAGGCAGTAGCCTAGGGGCTAAAAAGTGAGCAAATTAAGGAAATTGATATCAGCAGAAAAAAAATTTTGGTGAAACTTAAGGGACTAAAATCCGACAAATCCTGGGACCTGATGGCCTACAATCTTGGCGTCTAAAAGAGATAGCTGCAGAGATATTGCATATGCTGGATATGATTTTCCAAAATTCCTTAGATTTGAGAACTATCCCATTAGATTCGAAGTTGGCAAATGTTACACAGCTTTTCAAGAAAGGAGGGAGAAAAAACAATAAACTACAAATCAGTTAGCCTAACATCAGCTGTTGGGAACATGCTGCAATCTATTATTAAGGAAGTCTTAATAGTGCACTTAGGAATGCATAGTATGATTAGAACAAGTCAACATGGTTTTACTAAAGGGAAATCCTGTTTGATAAATGTTTTAGAGTTTTCTGAGGATGTAACTAGTAGGGTAGGTAAAGCAGAACCAGTAGATGCAGTATACCTGGATTTCTAAAATGCATTTGATAAGCTGCCACACAAAAGGCTAATAGGCAAGATAAGGCCTCATGGAGTTGGGGGTAATATTTTAGCATGGATAGAAGATTGGCTAACAGATAGAAATTAGAGAGTGGGCATAAATAGCGCTTTTTCAATTTGGCAGGCAGTGAGAAGTGGAGTGCCGCAAGGATCAGTGCTGAGTCCTCAGCTATTTACAATCTACATTGATGACTTAGATGAAGAAACAGAGAGTAATGTATTTAAGTTTTCTGATCATACCATGCTAGGTGGAAAGGTAAGCTGTGGGGAGAACTCAGAGAGGCTGCAAAGAGATATAGATAGGTTAATTGAGTGGGTAACAAGATGGCAGAAGGTTTATAAAGTAGGAAAGTATTTTTTAAACGATGTGAAACTTGTATCCGTTGATGTTCAAAGAGACTTGGGTGTGCTCATACAAGGAACACAGAAAGTTAGCATACGGGTGCAGCAAGCATTAGGAAGTCAAATGCCATGTTGGCCTTTATTGCAAGAGGATTGGAGTACAAGAATAAAACATCAGTTGTATATGGTTATGGTTAGACCGCATCTGGAGTAGTGTGTGCAGTTTTTGTCACCACATTTAAGAAAGGGTATACTTGCATTTGAGGCAATACAGAAAAGGTTCACTAAATTGGTCCCTTGGATGAGAGTTGTCTTATATTGAGGCTCTAAGTAAATGGGGCTTATATTCTCTGGACTTTAGAAGAATTAGATGCAATCTCATTGAAACCTACAAAATTCAAAAGGGGCTTGATAGAATTGATGCTAAGAGGTTGTTTCCGATGGGCGGGGAATCTAAAACAAGGTAGCACAGTCTCAGGATAAGGGGCCAATCATTTAGAACTGAGATGAGGAGAAATTATGTCAAAGAGTTATGAACGTTTGGAATTCTCTAACTTAGAGGGTTGTGGGTGCCCCATCGCTAAATGTATTTAAGGCTGGAATAGACAGATCTTTTGTCTCTCAGGGAATTAAGGGATGTGAAGAGCAGGTGAGAAAATGGAGTTGAAGCCCAAGATCAGCTATGATCATATTGAATGGTGGAGCCGGGCCGGGGCCAAGTGGTCTACCTCGGCTCCTATTTCTTGTGTTGCCTTGAAGCGAATGAAATACTTCTGAACTGGAGGTGTTGTTCCCACAAATAGTAATGCAATGACGACCAGATGATCTGTTTTTGTGATGTTGATTGGAGGATAAATATTGGCCAGGACGCCAGGGATAACTTCTCTGCTTTTCTTTGAAATAGCACCTTAGGATCTTTTACATTCACATGGCAGGGCAGACTTGGCTTAACATTTCACCTGAAAGATGTCATTTCCAGCACTGGAGCATCAGTCTTCAGGAAATTTTGGGTTAAAATAGGGTCAACCATGGATAAAGGCCACAGTAGCAGCAACTGCAAGATCACAATCTGATGCAGTATTTTCACTTATAAAGTTTAAAAACTGAGCCATTTTTGTCTATTGAGGGGGGGGGGGGGGGGGGAGGAATGGGCAACAATCACCTTATGAGGTCACAAGGAAATGTGACCTCACAGTGAAGACGTCATCTCAGGATATGTCACCAAACAAACAGCTTCCAAACAATAATAGGTCAGCAAAGTAACAACAGGAAAAATAATCAAATAATAATAAAGTAGCAGGCGCCTGAACGAGAATGCCTCCCATCTTATTGCTGGATGATGTTGTCTCGGATTTCCAGCCGTGTAAAACAATGGTTTATGTTGAATGTGAGGAACAGTCGGTAGATTTAATAAGTTAGAGACACGATCCTCTCGGCTCTCTCTCTGGCTCCATCTTTCAGTAAGTTTAGTGAAACGCGGCCCCCTGTACCGCTGCTTCTGCAGATATCGGTATGTAATGTACTTTTTCTTACCTCGCTCGCTTTTTCTCTCTCTCACTTTTTCTCCAGTGGCGACCCTTTTTTTTATCAGATTTCGCCGCTCCAGCTCTCGGCCAATCAGCGCAGGGTGGCCCACACTGATGACGTGTCGCCCCTAACCGCCGGGAGCGCGGCGCACGCGCACGAGGGCGGGAAACTTGCGGTTGACGGTTGGGCGCGCACTGCGCGTTCAAGTGAAAACAGCGCCCCCTGCAGGCCGGCGGCCGTACAGCGAACAGTGCAACTGGGCAGGGTCATGATTCCAGGTTCCAGAGTCTATTTCAGCTACGCGAATGGATTGAAACATTGATTTAACATACTTTTTTTAAAAAATGTATTTGTGTATTTTTATTGCCAATTTCAATGCAAGGTCTAGAGGCTTGAGCACATAATTCCTACTGCTTTTCAGGTGTGATGTTAAACTCAGGTATCATCTACCCTCTCAATCTCAAGTGGACCTGAAAGATCCCATGGCACTTTCCGAATAAGCAGCACTTCCAAAAGTAAATTAACTCGTGATTTCATTTCATTGCTTTTTGCAGGATCTCACCATGCACAAATTGGTGTTGTATTTCCCTAAGTTACAGCAATGACTGTACGTAAGTACTTAATTGTGAACCACTTTAGGATGTCGGGAAGACGTGAAAGGTGCTATATTTATCCAAAATTTATCCCTCAATGAACATCACAGACAAATTAACTGGTAATTACTGCTTCAAAAAAAGTACCAGACTGTAAAAAGTGTTTTGGACAAAGATACTATAGTCATCCACAAACTGTAGATCATGTATGTCTACGGTGGTCAATTTAGTTTTGACATGGAGGTGACTTGAGGTTAAAGAGTTTTCCATTTAGGTGGTATTTAATACTCATATCAGAGAGCAGTTGATCTTTAAAAAGCCACTGGCAAGTAGATTGCAAATAGTATGGGGGCTATCACACAGCCTTGCTTGGTCCAGATTTTGAAGGCATCTGTTTCAAGATTTCCTCCTCAAGACAGTTGTAGTCGTATCATCATGCAGAAGCTGCAGGATTGTGATGAAGGTTTCTTGGACATTCAAGTCTTTGGAGCACAATCCACAGAGCATTGCGATTTATTGAGTCAGATGCTTTGGTCAGGTTGATGAATACAATTAAGAGTTCCTGGTGTTGTTCTTGACATTTCTTTTGGATTTGCCCGGTAACAAAGGCAATGTCAGAGGTTCCCCTAGAAGGTCTAAAACCACAGTCTCTCTGGGGTGATTTCCTCAGCCACAGGAAGTAGACAGTTCAGGAGAATGCATGTCAAGATTTTCCCTGCCATGGGCAAGAGGGAAATACCTTGATCTGATGGGTAGTTCCTTCAACAGTACTGCAATGAGATTTATTAATCTGCATTATGTGCTCAAGGGTCTGTAATGGGATTTGAACCCACAACCTTCTGACTCGGATGTGAGTTCTATCACTGAGCAAGGCTGATGGTCTAAACATTTATGATTGAGCGGTTTCCCTAACATAATGCAGTCCAGGACAAGATACAAAGGAAATGGGTGATCTGATAATTGATAAATCAGCTGAGGCACTTGGGGTAATAGCCTAATGGGATTTATCTCTATATGGTCATTTTAACCTTAGAATTTCACAGCACAGAATTCTATCTCTGGACAACAAAACCCAAGTACTTTAAAGGTCAAACAACTGATAGTCTTTTACTCAGTCAGCTTAAGCCATATAGAATAAGAATGTGTGGATTACAGTAATACTCTGTACTGAACTAATTCCTCAGCAGAAATGGCAGTAGTGTGTTTTAGAGTTGAATTCAGCAGCTCTGAATTAGGGAAGAGAACTCAACCAGGTTGCTCACTCCTGATCATTAGCCAGTGACCCCTGCTGGAAAGCAGATGTTGGATGATGACATTTCTGCCCTGCCTGTGATGCCTTCTGAGGTGGAATTGCCTGCCAACACTTCCACCTATTCTGCCTTTTTGAAGATAGTTACAATTGTTGCATAATCCTTTGATAACTATATTTTCTTATATGCAGGTGGTGGACATTATAGAAACTCAAGGGAAACCCTACTTAAAGAGGAACAGCAAAATTTTTTTTGGTGGGAGGCGATGTGTATGTTGGTGATGTGTAAGTAAAAGCTTATAGAAGTATGCAAAGATCAACTCCAGTTTTATTCTTCATCTCTGGGCTATCTGTAATATACCCTTTGTTGAATTAGGTTTGCATGTAACTGCAATTATTGCAGGCATATGGATGCTCTCTGCCTCATTTTATAATGTCACTGTACTTTCCAGTGCTTAAGTTAGTCCTTTTTCCCTGAAACTTGTCACCTTTTTCAGGTTTGCCTTGGCTTTCCTACCTTACAAATTTAGGAACCACTTGTGCAGACCTCCTTTCAAACTCTTTAGTTTAGAATTATACAACACAGCGGAGGCATTGGTGTTGAGGGGATTTTGTCACAGATTTGTGCTTTTTTCATATCTCATTCTTTTTCTTCTGTGGGAGCTTCTTGCTTGGTGGACTCTACTCTTCCAATGCAGTTGGTTAAACTTTAAAGCTCCTCCTGAACACATACTTTGTGGAATTCAACTATTCACATACAGGTGTAGTCCACATCTCCGTGGTGTCCATGGTTTGAGGTCAGATTTTGTTTTCTCCAGCATCCCATTTGAGTTCTGCTTCCACCAAACACATTTGAAATATTCCCAGCGGATCTTAAAATAATTGTAAATCTCCTGATAGATTTTGTGTACACTTTGCACATGGGGTGAATACCTGATAGGGTGATCCAAGAAGTAAGCATCAGTGTATATTCACTGGCACCAATCTACAGGATAAAATTGCGAGATACAGTTCATGTTTCTTGCACATGTATTAAAAAGTTGGGCATGTTAGTTGTATCAGTTAAAATTGGAAAGGTCTGGATCACATATTCCCTTCGGAGAAGTAACTTTGTCATAATGTGGCCGTTTTCTACAATGAGAAATAGGAAAGAGTTTGAATTGGCAACATTTAGGCGAGGAATCCTCCATCATTAGAAAGAAATAAGTGGTTCGACAAGTCATTTGTCTGATGATAATCTCAAAGTAAAGCCTGCCTAACATAATTCATCCCAGCCCAACACTGGTCCTTTCACTGTATAAATTTTAAAAATGGTGTGCTTAGAATCTAGCAGCTGTTATATAAGTCAATAAAAGGATTGCTGAAATGTGCAAATATAGCTTGAGACGAACTTGTCTTGAGTGTCTCTTCCACAAAGAAGCATCTAGCTTCCACTCAGCACCACCTCTGGGGAGCTTGAAATAAAACTATTTCCTATAATTCCACAGCACAAAGTTAACACTGACATCCTTTGGGAGAGGAAGAAAAAGATTGCTTTACATACATGCAAAAATATCAGGGAAAAAACCAACTGATCCTTCAAGTCTATCCCAGACTGTTATGGTGCAATTCAGCATATTGATCCCTACCCAGAAGCCATGTAATTTCCTGTGAATGACAACAGAACAAGCATCTTACGTAGCCTGTCATCAGAGACTGCGCATTAGAAGCCTTTCCAGTCAACTAGGTAAAAGGGACTCCTTTTTAAATCTGTAATTATTAATTTATTGACTTCTGTAGAGTGTTTTAATGCTATTTCTGTTTTTATCTAATCTCTAAATGATATTTTCCAGCAAATCTCCCACTCAGAAACCAGATGAAATAATTGTTTAAATAAATATAGAACTGTAAAAGGACAGTAACAAACATTTTGGTTGTTTATTTTGAGTTCTCATTTATTAATTCAATAGGTTCATATAATGCAAAACAAATACAATGCTAATGTAAGGTGGAACATGTGCCAAATCTATTTAAAATTCACATTTCTTCATAGACCACAATAATGGCAATAGAAATAGAAACAAGCTTAAAGCACAAACAGAACAAAATTAGTGCATCAACCTGCAAGTAATACAATTCAAGTTATTCAGAGCTAAAATATGTATCTTTGCAATTATGTAACCATTTCTATAAATGGCAGAATAAATCCAGCCTGGAATACTATATTTAGTACAGTACGTATCTTTAAAGATAGAATTTCTAACGTAAAAATTGCTGAGATGGAAGCATTTTGTTAGATAAACATGAAACCCTATAATTTAAATAGCAGACTTATTAGCTTTTAGTGTTCACTTATTTAAGACTACTGTTTGTAAATAAGACCCTCTACTTCAGTTACATTCTTCAGACTCATTTAGCTATCCAAAAGGATAGACAGAAATTGTAGTATACATTAGAATAAAATACAACTAATATTTTCAATTATGTCAGAGCATTGGTCATTACATAAATACTCAAAATAAAAACAGCCCAAAACTGTATAGGTCACAAGTTAGTTATCACAACATGCAATACTGGCAAGAATCCACAAAACATTACAGATTCAATTATATACAAGGAGTATTACAAAAGCAGTAATAAATATTTCTTGCTGAGCTTATCTGCTTCCAAATGGATAGAGGTAAGGGTCATCTGGACGGTAACCATAGGCAGTGACTGGGCGTCCAGGAAAGTTAACTGCCTGACCAAACCCATCAATTGCCATACTGAAATCAGGAAAGAAGTGAAAAAAGTTAATATGTCAAAGGATAGGGTATAAGATTTCAGGTTCAGCACTAGATTTTTCAGATATTTTGCAAGTAACTGATACAAAACTTTCATTTTTAAATTTAGCTCAGAAAATGATTCAGATTTGATAAAGCATGCTAAACAAAAACAGACTTGTATTTGTAGCCTATAATATTTTTGCATGTCATCACTTCAGATCTAATGAACTTCTTCAAAAAAGTGACTGTATTTGACAGAATGTGACAGTCAATTTGCACACAGCAAGATTCCACAAAGCAATGTCCATTTTTTTTTTTACTCTTTCACAAGCCAGCATTTGTTGTCTATCCCTAATTGCCCTTGCCTTCCTGAACTGCTGCAGTTCATGCGATATAGGTACTCCCACAGTACCATCATGGAGAGAATTCAAGGATTTGCAGGACCCAAAGACAGTGAAGGAATGGCGATATATTTCCAAGTCAGGATGGTGTGCGACTTGGAAGGGAACTTGTTCCCATGTATCTGCTGTCCTTGTAGGTGGTAGAGGTCATGGGTTTGGAAGGGCTGTCCAAGGAGCCTTGGTGAGTTGCTGCAGTGCATCTTATAGATGGTACACACTGCTGCCACTGTGCATCGCTGATGGAAGGAGTGAATATTTGAGGTGATGGATGGGATGCCAACCGAATGGGCTACTTTAGCCCGGATGGTGTCGAGCTTCTTGAGTGTTATTGGAGCAGCACTTATCCATTTTTAATGGTGTCAAATCAAGAAAACATATTGACCAAGATACCAGATGAACTTCCTGCTTTTCTTTGACTATTATCATTTAACTTGAACCACTGAAACATATGAAACAGGAGCAGAAGTAGGCCATAGGTGGAACTTAGGTTTAACATCTTATTCAAAGGACAGCCTCTATGACAATGCACCACCATTCAGAAAGTAAACTCATTCTAGGTATACCTGGGTGAGACTAATAACTATTCCAAGCTGACGGTGGGCAGATTAACCACATTTGAGACATCAAGTCTGCCATTCAAATTACAGGCTATGTAGACATGTGTCTTTATACAGGTCCTATAAACAATTTCATCATCAATGAACCAACCTTACAACTAAGCTGTGGAGGCTTGATAATTTTAAATAATTAATGCCTTTATGTCTCAAAAATTCATCAATGTTTAAAGCATCTAGTGTAAGTTATGTAGACTAGACAGTTAAAGGTAGTGAACATATTACAGGAAATGTTATGTGCCTTGTTAATTAGCCTCATTCCAGTATATACACTACATATCAGTATAAAGTTTACAGTAAAAGGTCCCTTTTTCAAGTCCTGCATTTGAAGAAAAATCTTACAAATGAACTCACTTGATCTGTGCACACTTTCATGCTGTTAATCACTAAATGCCTGCTGCTTCCCAGTTTTACTATAGTATTCTTCTCAGGACTTGAGCTCCAACCCAGAACAGCTTGATTAAAGTTTTCTTCTTTGAAGCTTATCACAAAAGGCCATAAATTAACAATTTTGGAAATCTGTTTATTTCAAACAAATCCATGGTTAAATAAAAAGACCATTGCTGGAAATTAAAAGTAAGGAAGTGACATGTGTAAAACTGTAAACATTACATTGGTAATGCAAGCTGTAGAGAACAACCAGTTTGAGCTACATCCAACTTGAAAGCCTTTCTGCAAGCCAGCTATTTTCACATGCATTTAGAATGCTGAGTAGTATGTTTCATTTAACATCTTTTTTTATTCATTTATGGGGTGTGGGCGTCACTGGCTAGGCCAGCATTTATTGCCCATCCCTAACTGCCCTTGAGAAGATGGTGATGAGCTGCCTTCTTGAACCGCTGCTGCCCATGTTTTGTAAGTACACCCACAGTGCTGTTAGGGAGTTCCAGGATTTTGACACAGCAGCAGCGAAGGAATGGCAATATATTTCCAAGTCAGGATTGAGAGTGGCTTGGAGGGGAACTTCCAGGTCTGGTGTTTCCATGCGACTGCTGCCCTTGTTCTTCTAGATGGTAGCAATCGTGGGTTTGGAAAGCTAAGAAGCCTTGGTGAGTTCCTGCAGTGCATCTTGTGGATGGTACACACTGCAGCTACTGTTTGTTGGTGGTGGAGGGAATTAACGTTTGTGGATGTCAAGCAGGCTGCTTTGTTTTCAATGGTGTCAAACTTCGAGTGTTATTGGAGCTACACTCATCCAGGCAAGTGGAGAGTATTCCATCACACTCCTGATTTGTGCCTGGTAGATGGGGAGTCAGGAGGTGAGTTACTCGCTGCAGGATTCCTAGCCTCTGAACTGCTCTTGTAGCCACAGTATTTATATGGCTAATTCAGTTCAGTTTCTGGTCAATAGTAACCCCCCAGGATGTTGATAGTGGGGGATTCAGCAATGTTAATGTCATTGAATCTTATGGGGCAATGGTTAGAATCTCACTTGTTGGAGATGGTCATTGCCTGGCAGTTGTGTGGCAGGAATGGTACTTGCCACTTGTCAGCCCAATTTGGATATTGACAGGTCTTGCTACATTTGGACGTGAACTGCTTCAGTATCTGAGGAGACGCAAACGGTGCTGCACATTGTGCAATCATCAGCAAACATCCCCAATTCTGACCTTATGATGGGAGGAAGGTCATTGATGAAGCAGCTGAAGATGGTTGGGCCTAAGGCATTACCCTGAGGAACTCCTGCAGCGATGTCCTCGAATTGAGACGATTGACCTCCAAAAATCACAACCATCTTTCTTTGTGTTAGGTAACCAGTGGACAGTTTTCCCCACCGATTCCCACTGACT
Source organism: Cetorhinus maximus (assembly GCF_964194155.1). Classification (NCBI taxonomy): domain Eukaryota; kingdom Metazoa; phylum Chordata; class Chondrichthyes; order Lamniformes; family Cetorhinidae; genus Cetorhinus; species Cetorhinus maximus. Next base: position 65,598,343 of record NC_135895.1, on the reverse strand, counting down.
CCAATTTTGCTCGGGCTTTGATGCCACACACAGTCAAATACTGCCTGGATGTCAAGGGCAGTAATTCTCACCTCACCTCTGGAGTTCAGTTCTTTTGCCCATGTTTGAAACAAGGCTGTAATGAGGTCAGAAGCTGAGTTATCCTGGTATATCCAAAACTGAGCGTCAGTGAGCAGGTTACTGCTAAACAAATGCCACTTGATAGTGTGGTCATGACCCCTTCCATCACTTTGCTAATGATCGAGAGTAGACTGATGGGGTGGTAATCGGCTGGGTTGGATTTGTCTTGCTTTTTGTGTACAGGACATACCTGGGCAATTTTCTACATTGCCGGGTAGATGCCAGTGTTGTCGCTGTACTGGAACAGCTTTGCTAGGGGCATGGCAAGTTCTGGGACACAGGTTTTCAGTACTATTGCCTGAATATTGTCAGGGCCCATACCTTTGCAGTAGCCTGTGCCTTCAGCCATTTCTTGATATCATGTGGACTGAACTGAATTGGCTTAAGACTGGCATTTGAGATGCTGGGGACCTCCTGAGGAGGCCAAAATAGATCAATCACTCGGCACTTCTGGCTGAAGATTATTGCAAATGCTTCAGCTTTATCTTTTGCACAGATGTACTGGGCTCCCCCATCACTGAGATGGGGATATTTGTGGAGCCTCATCCTCCAGTGAGTTGCTTAATTGTCCACTACCATTCATGAGTGGATGTGGCAGGACTGCAGAGCTTAGATCTGATCCCTTGGTTATGGAATCGCTTAGCTCTGTCTATCGCTTGCTGCTTATGCTGTTTAGTACACAATTTGTCCTGTGTTGTAGCTTCACCAAGTTGACACCTCATTTTTAGGTGCTGCTCCTGGCATGCCCTTCTGCACTCTTCTTCAAACTACGGCTGATCATCTGGCTTTGATAGTCATGGTAGAGTGGGGGATATACTAGGCCATGAGGTTACAGATTCTGGTTGAATACAGTTCTGCTGCTGCTGATGGCCCACAGCGCCTCGTCAAGTTACTAGATCTGTTTGAAATCTATCCCATTTAGCACGATGGCAGTGCCACACAACACGATGGAGGGTATCCTCAATTCGAAGACGGGACTTTGTCTCCACAAGGACTGTGAGGTGGTCACTCCTACCGGTACTGTTATGGACAGATTCATCTGCCGCAGGCAAGTTATGAGGATAAGGTCAGGTATGTTTTTCCCTCACCACATGCCACAGACTCAGTCTAGCAGCTATGTCCTTTAGGACTTGGCCAGCTCAGTGTGTCGTGGTGCTACTGAGCCACTTTTGGTGGTGGACTTTGAAGTGATGAACATTGAAGTCCCCCACCCAGAGTACATTCTGTGCCCTTGTCACCCTCAGTGCTTCCTCCAAGTGGTGTTCAACATGGAGGAGCACTGATTCATCAGCTGAGGCATGGGGCAGTATGTGGTAATCAGCAGAGGTTTCCTTGCCCATGTTTGACCTGATGCCATGAGGTCCAGAGTCTATGTTGAGGACTCCCAGGGCAACTCCCTCCAGACTGTATACCACTCTGCCGCCACTTCTGTTGGGTCTGTCCTGCCGGTGGGACAGGACATACCCAGGGATGGTGATGGTGGTGTCTGGGATATTACCTGTAAGGTATGATTCCATAAGTATGACTATGTCAGGCTGTTGCTTGATTAGTCTGAGAAACAGCTCTCGCAATTTCGGCACAAGCCCCCAGATTGTAGTGAGGAGGACTTCGCTGGGTTGACAGGGCTGACATTGCTGTTGTTGTTTCCAGTGCTTTGCTCAATGCCAGGTGGTTCATCCTGTTTCTTTCCTTATTGACTTTCTAGGGGTTTGATACAACTGAGCAGCTTGCTAGGACATTTAACAGTCAATCACATTGCAAACATTTACAAGAATGAATAGTTAATTTTGAATTCTGAATTGTTAGAATTTTGAGAATCTAAGTACAATTTGAATAAACAAAGTACATTACACTCTGATTAGACAGTAGGAGATTGGTCTAAAAACAATTGACGTTCATCTGATCTTCCACGTTTTGCTATTTTAATTACAATCACGTTAGTTTTTATTCTAGTATTTCATGATCTGATTTAAGAGCCTATATTTTACAGGAATATTCCATAAAAGTTAAAAGCAATATAAAAATAATTATCCTGTACACTGAATTCAATACTTGACTCAAACAAAATCTTGTATGCAGAAATGCAAATTGTAACATTAGATTTTCTCCCTCTCTACTGACCTTTAAAAGCTAATATGCCAGAAATAAAAGTCAGGCGAGATGCATAATTTGAAACAATTGAATAGAAAATTCTCTACTTTGATCTATCAGTGGAAACAATGGGGTTTTTTTTGCACTCCAAAAAAATGCAGCACGGAGGGATCTGGGTGTTCTTGTGCATGAAACACAAAATGTTAGCATGCAGGTGCAGCTAGGATTAAGAAAGCAAATGAAATTTTGGCCTGTATTGCTGGGGGTTAGAGTTTAAAAATAAGGAAGTCTTGTTACAACTGTACAGGGTGTTGGTGAGGCTGCACCTGGAGTATTGTATACAGTTTTGGTTCTCGTATTTAAGAAAGGATATACTGGCTTTGGAGGCAGTTCAAAAGAGGTTCACTAGGCTGATTCCTGGGATGAAGGGGTTGACTTATCAAGAACGGCTAAACAGGTTAGGCTTCTATTCATTAGAGTTTAGAAGAATGAAGGGTGATCTTATTGAAACGTACAAGATTCTGAGGGAGCTTGACAGGGTAGATGTTGAGAAAACGTTTCCACTAGTGGAGGAATCTCGAACTAGGGGACATAGCTACAGAATGAGGGGCCACTCATTTTAAACTGAAATGCGAAGGAATTTCTTCTCTCAGAGGGTAGTGAATGTCTGGAATTCTCTACCCCAGAGTTGTGGAGGCTAGATCACTGCAAGTATTTAAAGAGGAGGTGGATAGATTTTTGAAATATTGGGGAGTTGAAGGCTATGAGGAGCTGGCATGAAAGAGGAGTTGAGGCCCGGGGCAGATCAGCCATAATCTTACTGAATTGCAGGGCAAGCTTGAGGGGCTGAATGGCCTTCTCCTGCTCCTATTTCTTATAGACCATAAGACATAGGAGCAGAAATTAGGCCATTCAGCCCATCGAGTCTGCTCCGCCATTCAATCATGGCTGATAAGTTTCTCAACCCCATTCTTCCGCCTTCTCCCCGTAACCTTTGATCCCCTTACCAATCAAGAACCTATCTATCTCGGTCTTAAATACACTCAATGACCTGGCCTCCACAGCCTTCTGTGGCAATGAATTCCATAGATTCACCACTCTCTGGCTAAAGAAGTTTCTCCTCATCTCTGTTCTAAAAGGTCTTCCCTTTACTCTAAGGCTGTGCCCTCAGGTCCTAGTCTCTCCTACTAATGGAAACATCTTCCCCACGTCCACTCTATCCAGGCCTTTCAGTATTCTGTAAGTTTCAATCAGATCCCCCCTCATCCTTCTAAACTCCATCGAGTATAGAACCAGAGTCCTCAAACGTTCCTCATATGTTAAGCCTTTCATTCCTGGGATCGTTCTTGTGAACCTCCTCTGGACCCTCTCCAGGGCTAGAACATCCTTCCTGAGATACGGGGCCCAAAATTGCTCACAATATTCTAAATGTGGTCTGACCAAAGCTTTATAAAGCCTCAGCAGCACATCCCTGCTTTTATATTCTAGTCCTCTCAAAATAAATGCCAACATTGCATTTGCCTTCCTAACTACCAACTCAACCTGCAAGTTAACCTTAAGAGAATTCCGGACTAGGACTCCCAAGTCCCTTTGCACTCCAGATTTCTGAATTCTCTCCCCATTTAGAAAATAGTCTATGCCTCTATTCTTCCTACCAAAGTGCATGACCTCACACTTCCCCATGTTGTATTCCATCTGCCACTTCTTTGCCCATTCTCCTAACATGTCCAAATCCTTCTGCAGCCTCCCCGCCTCTTCAATACTACCTGTCCCTCCACCTATCTTTGTATCATCTGCAAACTTAGCCAGGATGCCCTCAGTTCCTTCATCTAGATCATTAATGTATAAAGTGAAAAGTTGTGGTCCCAACACTGACCCCTGCGGAACTCCACTAGTCACCGGCCACCATCCTGAGAAGGACCCCCTTATCCCCACTCTCTGCCTCCTGCCAGACTGCCAATCTTTTATCCATGCTAGTACCTTGACTCTAACACCATGGGCTCTTATCTTACTGAGCAGCCTTATGTTCTTATGTTGGATACTGTCCCATTTTACGAAGAAATGGAATTGTCAAGGAAGTGATGAAAAAACAAGTTGCAAAATGGATTTATGCACAATACAGCAGTATATCATGGTTAAGAACAGGGATGTCAAATGTTTTGAAGTTAGGGGCCAGATACACATCAAAACCTGTGAATGGGACACATATAATATGTAAAAATGCAAGGCCTATGCTTAAAAAGTGACATCCCCATATGCAAAAAGGCAAAACTCCCAAAGACAAAAATTAATCTTTCCACTTCTTTATCCCTTTTGCTGATGCTTCTTGCACATCATATTCTTTTGTATCATGTTTTCCTGTCAAGCCAGAGTAAATTCACTTTGGCTAGCAGAATAAAAGGAAAAAAAATAAACATGAAATTTTCATTAACACAGCATGAACAGATTTGTGACTTTAACCACTAGAGATCATCAGCTTGCCATGCCCTCATTGACCTTAAGTGAAATCAGTTTTTGAGCAGAATTAGCTATTGTCAAAACTCTCTCTGTCTCATAGATTAAGGAGCTTCTAGATCCTTCACAGATGACTAATCATTTGACATCATTGAATCCTGCACTCTTATGTTCACTTTGAGGCTGGACAAATTGAAAATTTTAAAACTGAGATCGATAATAGTTTTACTGCTATGAAGACTTTTAATTCATCTGCTGGATACAGGAATTGAACATTTAAAAAGACAGATTTTTGAAACAGATGAAACTTATATCAAGATGGCCAACACTAATTGATAATACTATATATATTCCACATTCCAACCCTGAGGAGAAGAAATGGCAAGTCTGCAAAACTCACCAAAGGCAATGACCCCGCCACCGGTGAATGTGAAAAACCTTCCTTCCTGCCCTTTGATAAGATATCTATAGAAGCCAACTGCAGTATTCAACAGCTAAGGAAAACCATTCAAAGGTGAATTGCTTGGACAAAAAGACCTTGGGCTGAATTTTTCCGTCGGCGAGCAGGAACGGGGCCTGCTCACCGACATGGGATGACGTCGGGGAACCCCCAACATCATCCCACCCCATTTAAATCTTCTGGAAGGCAGGGGCACAGCGCGATCAGATGTCCGCCCGCTGACCTGTCAATGGCCAATTGAGGCCATTGACAGAATAATTAACACAATTAAAGGACCTGCCCGTCCAACCTTAAGGTTAGTAGGCAGGCCAGGAGGCCCGGCGGGCTTCTGAAAAAACATGAAACCTCATCCACCGGCGGGATGAGGTTTCATGACGGTTTTTTAAAAATTTATTAAAGTTTTTGTGAAATTTATTAACATGTCCCATCTCGTGTGACATTGTCACATGAGGGGGACATGTTAATGATTTTTTTATTTTTCTCTTTTTAGAGTTTGAAAAACTTTCAGCGATCTCCCTGAGGCAGCACTTAGCCAGACCATGTAAGGGATATATGTTTCCTCCCATAAATGGCATTAGATCCTATCTTGTTCGTTGATATATTGTTTTGTTATCTGATACAAAGTCAAAGTACCTCAGAGCTAGACATGTCCATAATTCAGGCTGGTTGATGGTTTGGATAAATTGAACTGGAAGTCAAGGCCAATGTGTTGTTCCCTGCACGACAGGTTCACTTGCAAAATATTAGGTATGTAGGCAGTTTATTAGTGGTTTAGGTAATACTGACTTCAGAACTAAAGAGATTCTGGTCCATTGGTAACATCAGAGAGCATGATGGAGTGCTTGCCTGCTGTGTGCAGAAGCTTCTCAAAGTGACAAGAAACCACAGGAGACTTCAAAGCAAAATCAGTAATATCTGGAACTGAGACTTCGAAGAAAATAGATGTCAAAGTACATACAACAATACAATGGCTCAGGCATTATGAGCAGGAACTGTACCAACAAGTCCAAGGCCACAGTGAAATAATATCTTTAAATTGGCTGGACAAAAACAATAACTATCGAGCGCTTCAATCAATCCCTTAACCTGAGCTCGTTTGACATAGACAAAAGTAGTAATGAGGCATAAAGAAGGCATGACACCTACACTATGCACCCAGAATCATGAAATTCTGAAGAGGGGGGGAATGTTTAGAAAATGCTGGTAAAGGAGGATTGGATGACTAATCAGATCATCTCCCAAGACTGAGGATCTGATAAGCTAGTGCTCTTGTGTTTCATTCTCAAAGTTAAGGTTAAATTTCCATCTGCCATTCCTTGCATTACCAGTGGCAACTTCATAAGTAAAGTTTATCTTGATTGCCAAAGTAACGTTAATTTATATCTCTCCCTTATTGGTGGTTCCTGCTGGTTAAATATAAAAAGAACAGATATAAGTCATCTTTTATCTTACAAAACATAGATCTCCTACAGTCACCAGCTCAGCTTCTAAAACCAGAGCTTATTTCATTTTCAATGAAGTAATGGTGATGTGTAAGACCACCACCGATGAAATAAATGTCGAGATCTCATGAATAGTTCAGCATTTAATTCAAAGATTTGCTGCCACCAACAGACTGAAGTATAAGAATAAACTTCTGTTGGATCAAAGCTGGATCTCCTCGTGAAAAGGATACACCAGTCTCAGGAGAACTGTCAACGGGATAATGCAAGAATTTGTCCAGTCATGTGAAATAAGCATTTACTTGATCTCCATACAAGATATATAAGTGCCATAGTGAAATATGCTACAGCGGCTACAGTGACCAAGAAACATTTCATTATGATCATGGAGAACAAGCAAAGACTAAATGGGAATATGTTTTTCTCAAATATGACTCTAAAAATTGAACGTGACATACTTTCAAAAAATTCACTGAATTATTATGAAAAAGTAGCCATCACTTAGAGCTATTGGCCCAGCAGCTTTCCTGGACAGACTGCCTGAATGAGCTTGGGCAATGTTAACAATTTAATGGGTTTCTTTACAAATCTAATTTAACTGCTTGGAGACCTAAAATTGGACATGATCCTACCTTTTAGGCACAATGAAATACTGCATTGCGAGTAAAGCATATCCCTTTCCTCTTATTGCTTCACTCATTCAATGATTGCAGATGACAGAAGTTGTCCATCTAGGCTAACAGTATATCCACCAGTTAAGTTTTCATGTGTAAGCAGCCGTACTACACTTCAAAATCATGGTGTTTTGTTTGGAACCTCCTGACAGCCTCTCAAATCCAAGCTTGTGTTGTAATCCTCTACCATCTAAGTGCAAAGTCTTGTCAAGTAGTTATTCAACTGTTAACTGCAGACAGTGGAATTAAACCTGTGCCCACCTGTGTCTCCGCTGAAGAATAAAGAATGATAGTCTATAATTTGGGACATAGATAATGGAGTCCACAGTGAAATGCTCCTGCAAAGCCACAACTGAGATTATAAAAGGGCTGCTATAGTTCCGAGCATGACCTATACGAGTGTGACTAATCCTTTTGTTGGGCTGCTGTACCTCCAAATTATCAGCACTTTTGGACAGACAGCAGAACTACTTGAAGCAGTTAACTGGAATTTCTTTTTTAGAATAATTCCATAAACCTGATTGTTGCATTAATTAGACTCTTTCTTGCAACTGTATCCTCCTCATACTATGTTTTATGTTCAAATATCCCAAGTATTCTTTGCTGCCAGAATGTCATCCATTGCTATAAACTTTTGGAACACAATGACAATTTATATACCATTAGCTTTGAACTTCGACTATCTAGCTCATTATTATCTGGAAGCCAAATCTAGCCAATTATTTCACTTTACACTTTTAAATGACCATATATATGGCAGGAAGATGGCAACAGGACAGAGCCAAATGGTTTTCAGAAGTGACTGTGCATGTCCTTTAAATGTAATGATTAGAAGTAGGATTCCGATAACAATTTGATTCTGCCTCTTGATTAGTTATTAAAACTTTCAAACTATCCCATGTTGCTAATTTCAATCTTATTCAAAGAGTAACTGAGTAATTAAGACATATTTAACAGTAAAGAATACGATTTCAAAATTGCATAATATCAGCAGGCCATTTACAATTTAAAATCATGAACAACTTAGCAAAATAGAGCTATGCTAATATAAGGTTATTTTATTTACTTACGATTGCTCCTACTTGACATACATTTTCAGATATATTAGCCTTTCAGTCTCAACTTTACAGTTTATTTCCCTGCTTAAAAGTTGTGTCTTTATAAGCAAACAGCAAAAATATCAGTCTCAAGCACTTATTTCATAGTTCTTCTTCTATTCCCCGTGGTGCTTACTGCATTCTCCTACGGCCAAGCAAGTGAAAGGGTTTTATTCTGTAAATTTCTGCATGGTTATGAAGTCTTGCTTTTTGATCACCTAAAAGTGGGCTGATTTAACAAATTTAGTTTCCTATTAAAATATGGTGGCAGAAAAATTCAACAATATTGTGATAATTTTTTGGGCATTAAATCACTTTTATGGGTTGCAAACTTCTGTGCCCAATCTCCCCTAGAACTGCACCAGCAGCAAAATTGGAAGCTGGCAACTTTTACTGGTGTGAGATGGTTAGCATGCATTTGCAAATTGGAGATCTAATGCCAGTTATAGGGCTCTGATTAAAATTGATCAGAGAGTGAGCTTGCACCTTCTGGTCATTCTTGTTCTTCAATGATTTGGCTGAAAAAGAAAACTTATCAGACAAAGAAAACTTTTCAATCATTTCATTTTTGTGGAGATGGGGGAGCCAGATTTCTTCTTCTAAGTCCACAAAAATAGTACAAACCACTGCTAGCCTGGAGGCCCTTATACCACCACCCCCAGCCCAACTCCCCATGAGCCATAACTGGATTTTTAATGATATACTTTGTCATAATACTGTTGAACAACCTAGTTGGCCCTTAAAAAATTAATTTTATACTTTGGAATGTCAAATTGCTTCATTCCTTGACACTTGCTGGACTCAAGAGATCCCCTATAACTGGTACTAGAATGAAATTAATGTCTGGAAAGGAGAAATCCATGCCAGACATCACTAGATCTTTATGGGTAACTTTCCTCAAGGTCAGCAGTGGGTGACAGCAAAATTTGGACCAATACATCCTAAGTCTTTAAAAAATGGAATATAAAATCTAGTTGCTTTGCTTTTTGACTTTGCATTAAAAAAATGAGCACAATGACATCTCTGGAGGAACTGACATGAAAGAGCTTAGCCTTACTATTAAAGGAGTTGAATTAATTTATTGACTGAAACATCTCAAGTTTTTAACTGTATATCCTTTAGTAATAAGATGACCTGTAAGGCACTGATAATCATTACAACGGAATCAATGGATATGAGAGTTACAAATAGAGTGGAAACAGGCAAATATGCAAGGTGCTCGTATTCAAAGAAGCTTACAAGATAGGCATAGCCAACAGTAGAACCATTAGTCTTACTTCAATTCCATGTAAAATGATGGAATTGTTTATCAGGAGTGGGGTCTCTCAAGGCTCGATAGTGAGATCGCGACTCTTCCTAATTTAGAGAATTAAGCCAAGTGTTTGAGTAGTCACAACAATAGCAGGTGAGGGACATACACGCTCCACAAATGTTGCTAAGAATGGAACTGAAAGAGACCTAGAAGCTTGAGCTGACATGTCTAACCAATGCAGAGTGGCCAAAGCCAAAAAGATGTTGGACTGCACAGCCAAACTGAAATACAAGTCAGCGGAGGTAATGATCATATTTTACATTGCTCTGGTCAAACTTGAATTTTTCATCAAGTTCTGGTCACCATGAAGTGAGAGACATTCAAGTGTTGGAGGAAAATGCAAAGAGCTGAGAGACCGAACATATAGTTCACTGTAGTTCACTTACTGTCCACTTGATGGTGCTTATTGTACATGAGTTGTCTGAGTAATTCAAAGCATTCAGTATACAAACGTGAATAATTGGTAGAGATCTGCAAAGTTCTAAATACATGCATGTGAAATGTACTAAACAGCTTGTTTTTTCTTTGATTTCAACAAATGTCACAATGAGTAGGAAACCACAGATGACCACTGCAGAAATATGAGAAACTGTGGACAGTAAGGTAAAATCTATGCGTCACCTGAGATTATAATGTATAAAATAAAGATAAAAGATTGAATTAGCACTCGGGAAATGAAAATTAAAAATTTATTTCTCCCCTCTCCACCCCGACCCAAAAAAACCAAAGGAACATAGATCATAGGAGCACGTATAGGCCATTCAGCCCTTCGAGCCTGCTGTGCCATTGATAAGATCATGGCTGATCTGATTGGGGCCTCAACTCCATTTTCTTGCCTGGTCCCCATAACCATCGACTCCTTTGTCTATCAGGAATCTACACAACAGCCTTGGATAAATTCAGTGACAAAGCTGCAGTCTCCACTGCTTTCTGGGGAAGAGAATTCCGCACACTAACGATCCTCTGAGGAATAAAACTCATCTCTGTCTGAAATGGGAGACCTCTTATTTTTAAACTGGGTCCCCTAGTTCTAGTTTCCCCCATAAGACGAACTATGCTCCTGGTATTCACTGTATCAAGTCCCCTCAGAATCTTAGATGTTTCAATAAGCTCACTCCTCATTCTTCTAAATTCTAATGGGTATAGGCTCAACCTGTTCAACCTTTCTTTGTAAGATAAGCCCTTCAACCCAGCAATGAGTTGAGTAAATCTTCTCTGAACTGCTTTGAATGCAATTTTATCCTTTTTCAAATAAGGAGGCCAAAACTGTACACAATGGTTCAGATACAGTCTCACTGCTGCAAAACTTCCCTAATTTTATATTCCATTTCCCTTGCAATAAAACCAACATTCCACTTGTCTTCCTAATCACTTGCTGTACATGCCTACTAACTTTTTGTGATTCATATACCAGGGCATCCAGATCCCTCTGTATCAGAGTTCTGCAGTCTCTCTCTATTTAAATATACTGCTTTGCTATTCTTCCTGCCAACGTGGACAAGTTCACATTTTCCCACATTATACTCCATCCGCCAAATTTTAACCCAATCACTTAACCTGTCTAAATCCTTTTGTAGACTCTTTACCTCCTCTTGGCAACTTACTTTCTGAGCTATCTTGCTTTCAGCGGCAAATTTGGCTACCATATATTCAGTCCCTTTATCCAAGTAATTGATATATTTTGCAAATAGTTGAGGCCCCAGTATTGATCCCAGTGGCATTCCACTAGTTACAGCTAGCCAACCTGAAAATGACCCATTTATTCCTAATCTTTGCTTCCTGTTAGCTACCCAATCCTTTATTCATGCTAAAATGTTACTCTTTACACTTTGAACTCTTGTTTTGTGTAGTAACCTTTGATGTGGACCTTATCAAATGCCTTTTCGAAATCTAAGTACACCACATTTACTGGTTGCCCTTTATCCCTTGTTTGTTACTTCCTCAAATAACACTAACAAATTAGTTAAACACGATTTCCCTTTCACAAAACTATGTTGACTTTGCTTGATTGCATTATGATTTACTAAGTATCCTGCTATAACCTCCTTAATATTGGATTCCAGCAATTTCCCTATGACATGTTAGACTAACTGGTCTATAGTTTCCTGTTTTTTGTCTCCCTCCTTTCTTCAATAAAGGTGTTACATTTGCTATTTTCCAATTGTTGGGATTGCAACCACTGCATCCACTATCTCTGCAGCTACTTCTTTTAAAACCCTAAGGTGTAGGCCATCAGATCCTTGGGACTTGTCAGCCTTTAGTTCTAAGTTTTCCTAGTATCTTCACCCTGGTGATGGTGATTGTTTTAAGCTCCTCTCTCCCTTTCACCTCTTGATTTTCAAGTATTTTTGGGAAGTTTTCTAAGTCTTCTAAAGTGAAGACAGACAAAATACCTGTGCAATATTTCTGCAACTTTCCTTGTTTCCCATTCCCCAGACTCACTCTTGAGAGGACCAATACTCACCTCAGTTACTCTTATCCTTTTTAAATACTTGTAGAAACTCTTATGATCTGTTTTTGTGTTTCTAGCTAGCTTTCTCTCATACTCTAATTTCTCCCTCCTAAATATTTTTAGTCAATTTTTGATGATTCTTTAAATCTGTCCAATCTTATGACCAATCGCTAGTCTTCACAGAATTTAACAGTATTTCTTTCAATTTGATCCTATCCTTAACTTCCTTATTTAGCCATGGCTGATGTATCCTTCTCATAGAGTCTCTCTTTCTCACTGGGATATATCTTTGTTGAAAGTTATTAAATATCTCCTTAGAAGTCTGCCACTGCTTCTCTACTGTCCTACTTTTTAACCTAGTTTCCCAGTTCGCTTTAGCCAACTCTGCCTTCATACCTTTATAATTACCTTTATTTAGGTTTATAACATTAGTCTTAAGCCTATATTTCTCACCTTCAAACTGATTGTGAAATTCTATCATATGATCGCTGTTGCCTACAGGCTCCTTTACTATGAGGTAACTGATTAATCCTATCCTACTGGACATTACCAGGTTTAGAATAGCCAGTTCCCTGGTTGGCACTAGAAGGTAGTGCTCTAAGAAATTGTCCAAAATATACTTTATGAACTCAGATAGCTTAAGTTGAGACTTTGGGTCAGAATTTAACTCTGTTCACATGGATAGATTTTGAATAAGTTAAAATCTCACCCTTAATTATCATAGACACAGTTAACACAACAGAGTGTAAAAGAAAGCTTTGTAACCCTCTGCCCCAGGTCAGTGAAATTATATTCTTTTGTTTTAAATCCAGAATTAGAAAAGGCATTTCTACCCAATGTGTCCATTCTCTTCAAAGGCCATGAATCCAATCCAGCTCACTCAATCTCATAGCTAAGCCTACAAGGTAAAGGTCCAAATAATTTCTTCCCAATGCAAAGCGTAATCAAGCAAACTCCAGATTAGTTTCATCTTCCAACTTTAGTCTTACTGCATTGTGGAGATGGCTCACCTGCGGTCAAAGGCAATCTTTTCAATTGTTTCAATTGTCCCAATTAAATTATTTATCAATTTTTCCCTAAAGGAGGTACCTAGCAGAATTTGGGCAGCTTCAGTTTTGTTTGAAGTAGGCATGTGGCCATGTACAAAACAGTCCATACTCTCACATTAAATTAGCAATTTCAGAAGAACTTCATCGAGGCTTAAGAAGGGAATAGAAATACTTCACAGGTGAGTTTGGGTTAAGAAAAACGATCCTGTCTTGGATAGTTTTAAACAACATCAAAGAAAGTGCATGTACCCTAATTTGAGCCTGTGCTATACCCTGGCCTGAGTCTACCATTGTCCAATAGTAACAACCTTAATTCTTAACCCAGCATGCACATCCCTCAATTTAATAAGCCATGTAAATTCACCATTTTTAGACTCACCAGGAGTGTCCTTACAGGTGTACAGTTGCATCATGATGGAGAGAAACAAAAGGTGTAGCAGAATAGCCCTCAAATGTTTCTTCAATGTGCTGATTCAAAGTTTTTTAAAAATGAGGGATAACATCAATGTGTTTTGGGAGTGCAGGAGGTATGGGGTGGGGATCCCTTATTGGTACAAGGCCATCGGGGTGATCCACTCTCCATAAGACCATAAGACATAGGAGCAGAAATTAGGCCATTTGGCCCATCGAGTCTGCTCCGCCATTCAATCATGGCTGATAAGTTTCTCAACCCCATTCTCCCGCCTTCTCCCCGTAACCTTTGAACCCCTTACCAATCAAGAACCTATCTATCTCGGTCTTAAATACACTCAATGACCTGGCCTCCACAGCCTTCTGTGGCAATGAATTCCATAGATTCACCACTCTCTGGCTAAAGAAGTTTCTCCTGATCTCTGTTCTAAAAGGTCTTCCCTTTACTCTGAGGCTGTGCCCTCGGGTCCTAGTCTCTCCTACTGATGGAAACATCTTCTCCACGTCCACTCTCTCCAGGCCTTTCAGTATTCTGTAAGTTTCAATCAGATCACCACTCATCCTTCTAAACTCCATCGAGTATAGACCCAAGCGTCCGCCTGCCATTCCTCCTCCTCTGCTATTCTGTTGTAACCATTTAAAGGTCCATCTTTTGTTCTTATACTTTTCTCATAATCACCTCACTTTTTTTTGCACCATTATCTTTTTTGTTGTTTAATCAGTCCTGCCCTTCACTCTCTGCATGCTGATATTCCTTGACTGAAAACAAGTAAGGTAACCATTCCAGTTATGATTGGGCTTTTGCTACTCTCTCTAACTCCATCATGCAACACTTTATCATTCGGTGATCGATAGGTCTCATGGTAAAAGGAATGGCAATCATGTAGCTGTATCCTATATCTCTTTTGAGCAGCATACTGCTACACCATTAGGGTGCCAGAATGAATTAAGTTTCATACACCTCATTCTTCATTGTCACAAGTTTGCTTTCATCATTCCATTTAGCAATAATGGGAATACATTTTGTTTATCAACAAACAGGACAAGTTCCGTTCAAATGAAAAATAGGCAATAAAGACTGCTCCTCTGTTTTGAATTTTTAAAGAAACATACTAAATGACTGTATATATACGCATAATTAGGTTGCCAATGTGCCCTCCTGTAAATGCTATATTGAGAATACAGACCAATACTACATTAGCATGAAGAACATTGAGAGCTTTCCCTTTTCCAAAAAAACGAAGTGTTACAATTTAAACAAATGTTTATATCTAGGTCATTAATTGTTAAGCGTCAGCTAATTTTCTGGCATCAACTTGTAACCTGTGTGTAATATCTAGTTTTTAAAAATAAGATACAAAGGGGAAAATCTTAATGTTTAGGTTACAGGATTTGATATTATAATAGGATGTCCATTTCATAAACAAGATTATTTTTTGCAAGGCCTTAAAATGTTCAAATTTATATGTGCAGGTTAACAATCACCCAAGACTCTGGAACTACCCCAGTGGATTGGAGGGTTGCAAATGAAACACTGCTTTTTAGGAAAAGAGGAAAAAAACAGGGAGCTGGAGGCTCGTTAGCCTGACATCAGTCATCAGGAAAATGCTGGAATCTATTATTAGGAAAGTGGTAACAGAGAACTTAGAAAATCATAATATGATTAGACAGAGTCAACATGGTCTTTTGAAAGGGAAATAGTGTTTGAAAATTTAAGACAGCTTTTCTAAATGTGTAATTAGCAGAGTAGATAAAGGGTGATGTAGATGTGGTATGCTTGGATTTTCAAAAAGCATTCGATATGGTGCCACATGGAAGGTTGTTGCAAAAGGGCTCAAGGGGTTGTGTGTTATATCTTAGCATGGATAGAGGACAGGCTAGAGGACGGAATACAGAGAATAGGTATAAACAGGTCATTTTCAGGTTGGCAGGCTGTTACTGGTGGGGTGTTGCAAGGATTCGTGCTGGGACCTCAGCTATTTGCAATCCATATCAATGACTTGGACGAAGAGACAGTGTCTAATGTGTTCAGGCTTGCTCGCAATACAAAGCTAGGTGGGAAAGAAAGCAATGAGGAAACATAATCAGTATTTAAAGAATCAGGGATAGGTTAAGTGAGTGTCAAGAAGGTGGCAGATGGAGTATAATGTAGGGACAAGTAGGTTATTCACCTTTGTAGGGAAACAGAAAAAATAATTTATGAGAAACTAAATAAATGAGAAACTATCAAATGTTGGCGTTCAGACGGATTTGGGACAAGTTAGCATGCAGCTACATCAAGCGATTAGTAAGGCAAATTGCATGTTGACCTTTATTGTTAGGGGGTTGCAGTATGAGTAAGGAAGTCTTGCTGCAATTGTACAAGGCTTTGGTCAGACCACACTTGGAATACTGTGAATAGTTTGGTCTCCATATCCAAAGAAAGATATATTTGCTTTAAAAGGGGTGCAGTGAAGGCTCACAAAAATATCAATGGACTGGTCAGGTGGGCAGAGCAGTGGCAAATGGAATTCAACCTGGAAAGATGTGAGGTAATGCACTTGGGAAAGGCTAACAAGGCAAGGGATTACACTATGAATGGTAGGACCCTGGAAAGTACTGAAGATCAGAGGGACTTTGGTGCACACATCCACAGATCCCTGAAGATTGCAGGGTAGGTAGATAAGGTGATTAAGAAGGCATATGGGATACTTGCCTTTGTTAGTCGAGGCATAGAATACAAGAGCAGGGAGGTTATGCCGGAACTGTATAAAACGCTGGTTAGGCCGCAACTGGAGTACTGCGTGCAGTTCTGGTCACTATAGAAGGATGTGATTGCACTGGAGAGGGTGCAGAGAAGATTTACCAGGATGCTGCTTGGGCTGGAAAGTCTGAGCTATTTTGAAAGTTTGGATAGGCTTGGGTTATTTTCCTTGGAGTAACGAAGGTTGAGAGCGGACCTGATAGAGGTGTATAAGATTATGAGGGGCATAGATAGGGTGGATAGGAAGGCACTTTTTCCATTAGTAGAGGGGTAAATAACCAAGCGGCATAGATTTAAGGTAAGAGGTAGAAGGCGAAGAGGGGAGTTGAGGAGAATTTTTTTCACCCAGAGGGTGGTGGGAATGTGGAACTCACTGCCTGAAAGAGTGGTTGAGTCAGAAACTCTCGTAACATTTAATAAGTATTTAGATATTCACTTGTGTTGCTATAGCCTCCAGGGCTATGGGCCAAGCACCGGAAAATGGGATTAGTGTAGTCAGATCTTCGTTGACCGGCGTGGACACGATGGGTCGAATGGCCTCCTTCTGTGCTGTAAACGTCCATGAGTCTATGAATTTGATTCCTGTGATGAGAATGCTATTGAATGAGAGATTGAGCAGAATCTGTTTATACTCTGGAGTTTAAAAGAATGAGATATCAATGAAAACTTTGGAACTCTTAGACGGATTGATAGGGAAGATGCTGAGAGGCTGTTTCCTCTCCTGGCTGTATAGTCTAAAACTAGGAACTATAGGGATGAATTTTTCAGTCGGCGAGAAGGGTGTGGGGCCCGCTCACCGACGCGAAAATGACGCGGGATGACATCCGGGTGGGGGGAATCCCCAACGTCACCCGCCCCATTTAAAACTTCAGGAAGGCAGGGGCACAGCGTGATCAGATGTCCGCCCGCTGACCTGTCAATGGCCAATTGAGGCCATTGACAGGATAATTAACACAATTAAAGGACCTGCCCGTCCAACTTTAAGGTTGGTGGGCAGGCCAGGAGCCCCAGCAAGCTTCTGAAAAAACATGAAACCTCATCCACCGGCGGGATGAGGTTTCATGTAGGTTTTTAAAAAGTTTATTAAAGTTTTTGTGCAATTTATTAACATGTCCCATCTCGTGTGACATTTGTCACATGAGGGGGACATGTTAATCTGATTTTTTTATTTTTCTATTTTTAAAGTTTGAAAAACTTTCAGCACTTTGCCTCAAGGAGATGTGCGATTTTTCGAGCACATGCGCGAAAGAGCACACTCTTGCATTTGGGGAATCCCCCCCACCGCCCGCACAGGAAGCGCTAAGCGCTTCCCGGCGGACGTCATGCTGGGCAGGCCTTAATTGGCTCGCCCACTTAAAATGGTGGCAGGGCCCGCTTCTCCAGCGGAGATCGGCTTCCCACCCACCGGAGATTGGGTCGGGCCTGCCCGCCCGATAGGCAAAAAATTCAGCCCATAGTTTCAGGATAAGTAAACAGCCATTTTAGCCCGAGAGGATGAGAAATTTCTTCGCTCAGTTGTAAATCTTTGGAATTTTCTATCCCAGAGGGTTCAGTTCTTGAATATATCCAAACCTGAGATTGTTAAAGATTTTTGGACTCTAAGGCAATCAAGGAATATGCAGATCAGTTGAGGTTGAGAATCAGTCTTGATCTTACTAATGGTTGAGCAGACTCAAGGGGGCGTATGCCTTCTCCTTCCTGTTCCTATTTCTTATGTTCAGCATAATGGAAAAATTAATGTAAGATTCAAAATTAAGATGAAGGTGCAAGGCCCCCTCACACAGGACAAAACCAAAGATGCAGGGAGTTTAAAATAAAACTAAGTGAAGATATTTCTAAGTACATGTATAAATCAACACAATTCAAAGTGAGCTAAGTAAACCACTTTTATTCGATCTTGATTAATATACTGCCGTTCTCTGTGATGAATGTTGTCTGTTGAGAGTGAAGAGTTAAACTCTAACCAGCCTCCCAATAACTGAAGTCCAAACTGATTTGAAATATATTTAAAACCAGCAAACATTCAGGATATGAAGTGTTCACCACCAGGCAGTTGCTCAACTGATTAATTAAATCACATCCAGTCATCATTTATAACTGTGGCTTTTTCAGTGCACAGAATTCTAATTTTTCCAAATGGCTTGCCAATCCTGTCATTAAAAATTCCATTCGGCAAAGTGAAAGCCCTTTGGCTATACTTACGGCTGAAGTACTTGATCCTCAGCCCATCAAAGCTAACAGCTTTTCTTAAAATCGGCCTTAAAACTGGAAATTGCTCAGAAATGTCAGATTTCAGATCAGATCCTTGGTTAAAAATCATGTTTATTCATTTCATTTTAAGATTTTACCCAAGTTACTATCATCTGTCCCAGTTACTGGAACATTCATTATATAGCCATTTTTTGCGCTTTTGTAAACTCAAAAATCTTCAGACTTTTAAAATTGGCAGCAGCTCTTTTATAGTCTATATAGTTTTAGGTCAAAACTATTAACCCTTTTCCTTCAGTGAGGTGCAGAGAAATAAAATCATTAAAATGAATGGCTTTTTGTTGGACAGAGGCCTCCCAGTGAGGATAAAGTGGTTATATTAAACTGTTTTTTGAATAAGCCTGCTAAAGTTTCAAACAATGCAAAGTAGATAATGCCAACTAACTGAGAAATACTTCACTTTAACCACTGGAACTTCTGTCAAGTTCACACTATTCTTTACTATGTTTCAGTTGATGCCTCAGGCATAATTAAATTATCAGTGGTGAGCTGTGGGGCGTCTAGTAGCTTAAAACAGCAGGGGCGCTCTATTCCCAAACAGATGGCTGCTCGTTGTAGATCCAAGGCTGCCTATAACTCCGGCCAACTTGCAAATATGGAGGGGCGGCATTCTGTCCTGACTGAAGTGAGTAACTGCAGAGCTTACAGCAGTAACTTTACTGTTGTTTTGCAACCAGTGATAATTCTCAGCTCTAGGGTCAAAAAAGATGGCCAAATACATTAGGCAGAGTTGCTGCTCTTCATGCAGGGCTAACTATCTAATTAGGCCCCATAAAAAGTGGTTAAACATCTCCTCTTACCACTGACTATTTAAAAGCAAAATGTATTCTCTGAAGCTTAATTTCATAACAGTAAAATTAAATCAATTTCTATCAGCATTTTTTCGGAGGCTTACTACTGTTCATGTGCACAATCCAACTTCTGTTCCTATCAATATTGTTTTTATTATTTTTCTCCTTTATGCCTGGTTTCTCACCACCTCTGCTAATGGTGTTGACTCTGTGCAGGAATATGGATTTTCTTTGGCTAAGTGCAGATACAATTGGTTATCAATGCACAACGCCAGAAAGCAAGTCAGGCAGACCATTTGGCCAGCAAGGACTAAAGAACTAACCCTGATCCCGTCTTACCTGATATCCTACCTTTGTACATGTATATTTCTTGCATTGGTCAATGGATAGCAATAAAACAAGACCATGGCTGATATTCTATTACCTGAGGTCATTATAGTTTCCTAACTGCTGCCCCAACTAAGAGCAGCTAACTCAGCAAGAGTCAGGTCTTGAATCTTCCTGACCTGTACAGCTCACTTGCTCAATAGAAGTCCTAAACACAAGTTGTACTTTGTCTTCTCCCCTTAAGGACCACATTGACAAGGAACTTTTTTTTAAAACAGTATACTGTACATTTCTTTTTAAACATCCTCCTCTCTGGATTCTTCTAAATATTTAGAACTTTATATGAAACTCTTAATTCTATATCCACCAGTAATACTTCATTTTAAAATTGTACTGATATGTTAAGGCATTTGAGGAATAATAAAACACACACAGCAAAATTAAATTTTGCTTTTACAAATTGAGAATTACAGCTCGGATAAACTATCTTTTTAAAAAAAACTCTAAATGGAAAATTACAAGGGAACCCTGTGAGACCATTTAGGTCAGTCCTCAACCACAATTGGACTAATGACTGCATATAAAATAAGACTTTAAACAAAACTGGGTTTTGGCCATAGTAAGCTAGTTTTTCCTTGCAGGAAGTTTCTGGCCCTTTAGTCATTCACTAAACCATGCCTTTGATCTCTTTAGCCTGTCACTTCTCAGGTTACACAGTCCTTTCAAAATGCAGTAAATATCAAGTGGTTAGCTGGTAATTCTATTCAATTTTTTAAAAATTCCTTTCAAATGATCACATGCTGTTAAGGGCACAACAACTGCCAGCTGTATATTTCCTTTTGAAATGCAGCTACAATTCTTGAAACACTATTTAGTTTAGCTTGCAACCCTATTAGAGTATCTGGGTTTGCTGTAAAATAGCAAAATAATCTCATTTGCAAAGCATGTGCACATGAGTTTATTATCTAGTGATAAATAGTTACAGTACGCTAAAAGTAGAACAACTTGGTAGCTGAAAAGCACAGCATTAGAGAAACTGTTGATTCAAGAATGTGGTATCATACATGCAGTTTCTCCTGATAAAGTGTAGGAAATGGTTCCAATCAATTATTACAATTAGAGGACTTCTTGAATTGCTTTTACAAAAAAAAAGCTTATCTTCAAGAAATGTCATTGGCAAGGTTGTATACTGACCTTACTTAACAGATGTTTGAAAGTTATTAATGCCCTGTTGAATTTTTTTGCAAAAGGTAGAAGAAAACTTTCTCTTCTACACCTCAAAAAAAGGCCCCACGTCTTCAACCATGTTTCCAACACATTTTAAAGTTTTGAGTGATTTATTTTAAATTTACACAGATTGAATGTGCAACTTGGGGATTTTTTATAGTCTAATCATATTTAACATCAATTTTTAAACAATGTCAGCTTTCCATGCAGGAAGATTTCCTCGATACTGTGAGAAACAAATTCATAAAATTGTTTATAAAGAACAGGATTTTCTTACATTTGGCAGAGAAGAAACCTTGTACCAACTGTTCACAAAGCCATTGAAATCAGGAGGAGGATATTTGTTGGCATAAGCATGGCAAGGAAAGAAAAATGTTAGTCTATCAAATCCATTCCTTTCACAGACTACATACAAACGTGGGTTAATCTCCTGATGGAAAATTGTTTGATCCCAAAAAAGCTAATCAAACAATATTTCAGAATATTTATCCATCCTCACATTGCCGCAAAAGTTAATCAAACTATATTTCAGAATATTTATCCATCCTCACATTGTCACAATGTATCCCCCATTTGCTGCACACAGACAATTCTCCCCAGTTCATTTCAATGTTTAATGTCTGTGGTAAATTTAGTCATCTTATCTAAAACTGTTCTAATCCTTTTCCAAACATATAGCTATCCCAATTGTTTTGGAAGAAGTTATTTAGTTGTTTAGCCAATTGAAAGTGAACGGGCCCATGCTCAAATGCTGGGGGAGATACTCAGTCTTTAATTCTTCCAAGTGGTTGAAATTGGAAAGTGAAAGATTTTGTTCAGTGCATGCCTAACTGTTGCAGATCTTGCCTTTGGAAATTCCTGGCTGGTGAGGAAGCAAGGATCCATCCACAAAATAGACAATTTTGTGAGACTGCCGGGTTTTTATTCTAGATATTTTCCACTGGGTCAGCTGCTGAGATCACTTCAATAGGCAAGCCCTATGTCCCATTGTACGGGCTTTATGTTTTTTTAATTCATTCATGGGATGTGGCCGTCGCTAGCTATGCCAGCATTTATTGCCCATCCCAAATTGCCCTTGTCAACCACATTGCTGTGAGTCTGGAGTCACATGTAGGCCAGACCAGGTAAGGACAGCAGATTTCCTTCCCTGAAGGACATTAGGAAATTACAACGATCAACAATGGTTTCATGGTCATCATTAGCTTTTAATTTCAGATTTTTATTGAAATAAAATTCCACCATGGCAGGATTCAAACCCAGGTCCCCAGATCATTACTCTGGGTCTCTGGATTTACTAGTCCAGCAACAATACCACTACGCCATCACCTCCCCATATTTGACTAATAACTAGGTAATTTGGAGTGAGCCTCAAGAACAAACAAAATAAACCTCTTGTTACTGCATTTTATCTTGGCTGCATCATGTGTAGTCAGGTGCGATTTCTCAACTTTCTCCAATGACTGAACAGACTTCCCCAATTTGGGCAAGACAGGCTAGAAATATTTTACAAAATCTGACAGTGACAAAGGATATTTAAATGTGTTTCCATTTCAAAGCGAGTTGCCAGTCACAGGATGCTTGTATTTCAATTTAATAACTTCACCATTTCTTTGGATTCCTAAATCAGACATGACATCAATAATTTGCTGCTTTGTGCATTAAAACAAAAAGGACCGGTTTCACGGGTGAAGCTGCTTTTATTTTTTAACTCTACGTAATATGACAAAAAAAGTTTCATTTTTGTCAGGGACCAACCTCTGATCAGTCTTAACACTTTTGCTTGGAGTCTTTTTCAAACACTCAATTCTTGAATTTCTAACCTTGAACCTTGTTCAATTTAGCTGTGTCTCTTACAGTCCAAATCAAATATCTACATCATTTAAGCATTGTGAAAACACTCAATATTTTTTTCTCCAAGAGAAAACATATAAATCTCGTACTTCTAGTGCTAAATTCTGGAAACATCTTCTCTGGAATTCTCTTCTCTGGACCCCCTCCAATACTTCCAAAATAGTCAAATATCATTCTACAGACAAGTTATCACCTAATATCTAATTTCCAATTATCGATATTTACACCAAATCTTTTTCTTTCTCTTCCTTTTGCAACAGAAAGGCATTCCATTGCATACACAAGTTTTCAATTTCCTGTTCCAATATGCACAAAACCAAAAACAAATCAATTAAAATCAACAAGGATAGCATGATCAAGAAAATGATAAAACATGGCTGGAAAGGAGCTCTGCCATGGAACATTTTCCTTTGAGGAAGGATCCAAACTTAGTCGGGCTATTTAAGAATTAGTTGAACAGAATATGAACAAAGGTCCACAGAATCTCATACAACGTTTTGCATAATTGGAGAAAGCTCTTCTAGAACTTCTCATACAGGTTATAAGGTACTGGAACACACCTTTCCTTTTCTCAACTTATTCCAGTTTAGAAGTAAAAGCCCTGTCAAAATAAAATCTCAGTTTTCTGAAACTTCTAACTTTTTTTAACCCACCTTGTCATGAAGCTTGAGGTAACTTCCATCAGGTATTTTTGAAATATTAAGCAAAGTCATCAAGTGGTAACAGACAACATCTAGGACTTCAGCTTCAAGAACAAATCATACTGTTTACACTACACTTGACTTTTCATTTAATGCTTTCTCAGGATGTAGGTGAAAGTTGTGTTGGGTATTCTTCCTGACTTGCTGCAGTCTGTGGAGTTAAAATTATCCCAAAATAGCATTTGGAATTTTGATCCAGATGATGAAAGAACAGCAATACATGTACACATCAAGGGAGTGTATGACATGGAGGTGATGGCGTTCCCATGCACTTGCTGCCCTTGTCCTTCTAGGTGGTGATTCAGCTTGCTAGGTACATTTTTGAAATCAAATAATATTTGCTTTGGAACACCATTCAGTAAGTGATATCTAATGGATTGTTTTGAGGGAAATGGGGGAAGTTGCTTAATATTAACACTAATACCCACATTTCAATATATCAGAATTGATTCTTAAAAACATTTAATTCTCAATTTTACCTGCCCAACACAAAAGAATGCTACCCCAAAATATGAAGCAAAATGGTTGCAACAATTAATCATCATCAGGTTCAAAATCTCTGATGTGCCAATAAAATCTTGGCAACATTTGGCTTTTCCTAAAATATTAAACTAGCTCATATCCTTTCCTCCCTCTAGAGTGCCTGATAGTCATTTTCAATTTATATGCAACTCTCAAACAAAGGAGAAAAGCCAAAAGTTTTAAGAGCTTGTATTCTTTTCTATATGCCTTCCTGGACTATAAATCAAAACTATAAAAAAACTGTAAGTAATGTACTTGTTAGACTTGGATCATATTTAAAAAATCCATGGCATTCAAATAAATTAAGTTCAATGTATGAAATTATTTTAGTAGATTTGTGCAGAAAGGCGGCATTTAATTGTACAAAGAATGAAATGGGCATTATTTTCATTTCAGTAACAGGCAAATGTTGTCATTTAAAATCATATTATTCAATACCAAATCTCAGCCAGTTTGGTCTCAAGAAATATCGGAATTGAGTACAACTCCTCTACCACAGAGCATAAAACATCCATGGCATAAATTCTGGGTTATCTTGGGGTAAAAAAATGTGAAAACGCTTATTTTGCAAGTTCTCATATACAAATTTCCTCCATTATTCTGGTTTGTTCTTGTAATGGTAATGCTAAACTTAACTAGTTACATTATAATCCATTGTATTTGTTTTCTTGGTTTACAGTATCAACATTTTTAATTTGCAGAAAAATGCTACAAAAACTTCGATATAACCTTAAGGCAACAGAACTTGATCATGCTTGACGAGTGCAGCCTTCCATTTAGCGGAGCACGACACTTTCAGCACGTGCCAAGAATACTTCATCATGAGGGTGCTTACCCAGAAACAACAGGCTCCATCCTAACAGAGTTTTAGTGCAGCAGTAGTTAACAATCAGCTTCTCAGCAGGAAATGGTACAGCAGTAAGAGCAGTGAAGGCTTAACAAGAACATCAATATGTAAGGAAAGGGTTAATGGACTGGCCACGAGTTCAGAGCAGTGTTTGCTATGTGGAAAAAAAAATTGGGTGCAATACTTGCTAATTATCTCAATATGCGTTAATTTTAGTGCTGCTGAATTGAATGGAACTATTTTAATTGAATAGAACTGTTAATTTCAGCAAACTGGTTGAAATCAGTGGAGGCTGACTAAAACCTGACAGGTTGTCACAGCAGGAGAGGAAGAAGGCCTTTTATGACTAAGTCAATGGAAGACAATTTGGGAATACGCTAACCAACCAATGGCTGATCATGCACCCAACTTTTTTTTAATTCATTCATGGGATATGGGCATCACTGGCTAGGCCAGCATTTATTGCCCATCCCTAATTGCCCTTGAGAAGGAAGTGGTGAGCATCCTTCTTGAACCACTGCAGTCCATATGGTGTAGGTATACCCACAGTGCTGGTAAGGAGGGAGTTCCAGGATTTTGACCCAACAACACTGAAGGAACGACAATATATTTCCAAGTTAGGATGGTATGGGGTTTGGAGGGGAACTTCCACTTGGTGGTCTTCCTATGCATCTGCTGCCCTTGTCCTTCTAGATGGTAGCAGCTGTGGGTTTGGAAGATGCTGTCTAAGGGGCCTTGATGAGTTCCTGCAGTACACCTTGTAGATGGTACACATTGCTGCCACTGTGCATCGGTGGGGTAGGGAGTGAATGTTTGTGGATGGGGTGCCAATCAAGCGGACTGCTTTGTCCTGGATGGTGTCAAGCTTCTTGAGTGTTGTTGGAACTGCACTCATCCAGGCAAGTGGAGAGTATTCCATCACACTCCTGACTTGTGCCTTGTAGATGTTGGACAGGCTTTGGGGAGTCAGGAGGTGAGTTACTCGCTGTAGGATTCCTAGCGTCTGACCTGTTCTTGTAGCCACAGTATTTATATGGCTAGTCCAGTTCAATTTCTGGTCAATGATAACCCCTAGGATGTTGACAGTGGGGGATTCAGCAATGGCAATGCCATTGAATATCAAGGGGCGATGGTTAGATTCTCTTATTGGAGATGGTCATTGCCTGGCACTTGTGTGGCACAAATGTTACTTGCCACTTGTCAGCCCAAGCCTGGATATTGTCCAGGTCTTGCTGCATTTGGACATGGACTGCTTCAGTATCTGATGAGATGTGAATGGTGCTGAACATTACGTAATCATAAGCGAACACCTCCACTTCTGACCTTAGGATGGAAGGTCATTGATGAAGCAGCTGAAGATGGTTGGGCCTAGTTCACTACCATGAGGCACTCCTACAGTGATGTCCTGGAACCGAGATGATTGACCTCCAATGACCACAGCCATCTTTCTTTGCGCTAGACCAGCGGAGAGTTTTCTTTGACTCCAACCAGCGGAGAGTTTTCCTCCTGATTCCCATTGACTCCAGTTTTGCTAGGGGTCCTTGATGCCACACTCAGTCAAATGCTGTTTTGACATCAAGGGCAGTCACTCTCACATCATCTCTGGAGTTCAGCTCTTTTCTTCATGCTCGAACCAAGGTTGTAATGAGGTCAGGAGCTGAGTGATCCTGGCGGAACCCAAACTAACCAATCTGCATCCAGAAGAGGATTGTGCATGAGCTCTTTCAAAAATAGTACTCTGTGTGTAAACCCCTGAACAAATCCCAAACACTCAAGAAGGAAGACAGAAAATATGTATCAACAGGCAATGCTCCAGAAAGGAGTTAGAAGATACGTATTGACGGGCACTGCTCCAAAAAGAAGATACATATCGACTGGAAGAGACCCAGTGAACCAAGCAGGATGATCTCAGTCAAAGATGACTCCTTAGCGACCTACAATCATCTCTGACTGACTATCTGAAGGGTAACTGTATGATTTAATTGAAAGTGATTGGTAGAAGGATTAGAGGAGACATGAGGAAAAACTTTTTCACCCAGAGGGTGGTGAGCGTCTGGAATTCACTGCTGAAGTTGGTGGTTGAGGCTGAAACGCTCAACTCATTTAAAAAGTATATGGATCTGCATCTGAATTGCGGTAACCTGCAAGGCTACAGACCAGGTGCTGGAAAGTGGGATTAAAATGAGCGGCTAGTTTCTTTTTTCTCTTTTTGGCTGGCACAGACACGATAGACTGAATGGCCTCTTTCTGCACTGTAACTTTCTATGGTTCTGCGGAAACTGTTGTGTTTAAAATTCTCAATGAGGGTATTGGATTTAGTATGCGATTGAGTCTGAACTTAAGGAAGAGGTAAAATCACCTACAATACCGTGCATTCAAATCTAAAAGTGTTTTCAGAATCCACTGTGCTATTTGATTTTAAACATACTGTCTTAAAAATCCTCATATCTCCTGTAATATACAGCTAGTTCTCATTTTACATCACCCCCCATTTTACATTGTTTCACTTTAACATCCGTCATTTAATGGGGTCCGTATTCTCATTCAGCACCACAAGTTTCATTTTAAAATTATTTTGCGCTAGCTGTCTATCCTCCTACTTCTCGCCGCTTTTCTCCAGAGTTCTCATTCACAGCAAGGGTTCAAGAGAGGGAAGTGGCAAGCAGGAGAGTTGGGGAGTAGGAGATTTGGTGAGATGAAGGATC
Organism: Cetorhinus maximus; assembly: GCF_964194155.1. Lineage (NCBI taxonomy): Eukaryota > Metazoa > Chordata > Chondrichthyes > Lamniformes > Cetorhinidae > Cetorhinus > Cetorhinus maximus. The sequence continues at coordinate 65,570,799 of NC_135895.1, read as the reverse complement.
GGTGAGAGGGAGGGACAGGGAGTGGCCAAGGCTATGAGCCTGGAGGATTGGCAGCGAGAGGGTGGGTTAGGGAGCAGGAGAAGCTGCAAGCCTGCAGGGTTAGCAGTGAGAGGAAGGGGCAGGGAGTGGGAGATTTGGGAAGCAGGATTGGTGGCAAGCTGAATTGAGGGCAAGCAGGTTCTGTGGTGAGCGGGAACTAAGTAGAAAGTTACCATATTTCTTTTATTTTTAAAATTTATTTTATTTCAAGTTATTTCATTTACTAATATAGGAATGTAGTAATGTAAAGTATTTCAATTTACAGGGTATAATGGATTTTTGGGTTTTTTTTCTGATTTTCTTATTGGTTTTAATGGAAAAATCTGATTCACTTAAAATCATTTCACTTAAAGTTGCACTTTTCAGGAATGCAAATGCAACTTTAAGTGAGGACTTACTGTATGTCACAAAATAATTAAGGGATTTAGTTAATATTTCCTGAATAATTACTTTGTGTGCATTTGTGATGGTGGTTATTGCAGAGACCTACTACAAGAAGAAACCTCAAATCTCTTCACAGCTTTAAGCTTTGTCCAAAGTCTCTATATTTTAAAAAATGACTGAAAGAAGGTACAATTTACTTGGCTTCAAAGTTTGTTTCCAAGAAAACTATAATCAGGAATAGATATTGTGAAATATGTTGCGGCTAGAGTTGAATTTTAATACAGAACACAAAAAGATATTGCAAAAGAAAAGTTATTCTGATTTTTTTTCAGTGGACAGTACTTAGTGAACTTCAGGAATGCAAGTTCCTTATCCCTTTATCTCAGCATACATGGCCCAGCAATGCCTGGAGGAAGAGTTGCCACTGGTTCTAAGAGAACATTTTCAGGAAATGACGACTCAGTGCTGCATATTTAAATGACATGAAGCATGATCAAAGATATAATTTTGCCTTGGGAATGTTTTGATTAAAATTACAGTGCAGTAACAGTCAATTTATGGTCACCACAGACTCCAACTTATTTCACTTTTTTCTGATCTAATGCCTCATTTGCATTGTGGTAGGTGATGAGAGAGCAAAGGAAACCTGGATTTTATTTCTGTTTTTTAAAGAAAAAGATCTACTCATCGGGTTTCTTTCCTTTTCAAAGTGTGTATATCTTGCACATGCTGGCAATATATAATTGCCACAAAACCCAAGAACACACAAAAAATATATCTCAAGCAGAGCTACACTCCGGTGTTCTCACCAATGGGACAAAAGGCTGTAACCAAGGTTTGCATCTTTTAATGTTTCAGGTAGTTCAAAATCCCAAAAGAGGAGCAGCAAGTTCTCCCAGCACCCTGATCAACATTTCTCCCTCAACCAGTCCCAGCATAAATGCAAACTAGTCATCCATCTCATTATGTTTGTGGAGTTTTGCTATGTGCAAAATGGTTGCCATTTTTGCCTAATCTTCAAACACTTCAAAGTAATTTACAGAGTATCAAGTGCCTTGAGATGCTTTTGATAAGACATGGGGAAGAATTTTACCTCTGGCATGCAGGATCAGGCTTCTCTCAAGGCACTCCAGATGATGGCAGCAGTTCCTCCACCCCTCTGCCAGTGACCGTAGCATATGAGGCTGCGGCAACTGGGGAGATGGCATGGCACTGGCCGCTCCCTCCCAGGCAGGGCCAGCACAGGCTCTACGGGCCAGAGGACACCCGCCAAGGTCATCAAGGCCAACAAGACAGCAGAGTGAGTAGGCTGTCTCCAATGCCGATGCCAGCGAGGGGGAGCACCTAGACATAGCACCCGCATGCGGAAACATAAGGCACCTTAAGCACAACACGGGCTATGCCCTCAGCGTTCTCCTCACCATGCTTGTCCTCACTACTGGACTCATCATCTGTTGCCTGTGCAGCTGCGTCAAGATCTTCTTCCTCCACTGCATCCCCCCTTGCCAGTGCCAGATTGTGGAGAGCGCAGCATGCAACCAACATCAGTGACACACGATCTGGAGGGAATTGGAGTGTGCCCCCTGAACGTTCCAGGTATCGGAAGTGCATCGAGAAGACCTACGGTTCTCTCTACCACTGCCCTTGTGGAGGCATGGCTCCTGTTGTACCGCTGCTCGGCCTCTGTTCTTAGGTGGCATAGAGGTGTCATGAGCCACCTTTTGAGGGGATAACCCTCGTCACCCAGCAGCCATCCATCCAGTCGGGCTGGAGCACTGAAGAGCCTCGGCACCTGGGAGTTCCTGAGGATGTAAGTGTCATGGGAGCTGCCAGGTACGTTGCACAATCTGCATCTTGCGATCACACACTACCTACACATTCATGGAGTGGAATCGCTTCCTGTTGACGAAGGCACCCGGTTCACCCGCTGGGGCCTTGGTGGCCACATGTGTAGTCGATTGCATCCTGGATGCGGGGGAACCCAGCAACACTGCAAAGCCTCTGGCTCGCTCAGCCTGGCTGGCATCACCCGTACAGTAATGAATGAAAGTCAACGCACACCTGAACAGAGTGTCCACCAACTATGGACAGCTGATTGGGACACTCCACACAGATCCCCCACTGACCCCTGGAAAGAGCCAGAGGCATAGAAGTTGAGAGCCATCGTGACCTTCAGCGCCACTGGCATGGAGTGTCCACCCACACAGTTGGAGCTCATCTCAGGACCAATCTTCTGACAGATGGCGGTCACTGTCTCCCTTGAGAGACAGAACCTCCGTCGGCATTGCACCTCAGACATATTGAGGTAGCTGCATTGCCGCCTGTAAACCCTGGCTGCGGGATATTGGCATCTTCTGCAGCCCCTTCCGCCTTGGACTTCCTGTTGGCCCTGTGTCCCTTGTGCCTGCGCCTCTCCTCCCACAGGTCGCTCTCCTGGAAGCTGAATAGGGCCTTCTTCCCCTTCTGGCCTTCTCTTCCTCCTCAGGAGGTGCCTCCAGCGGAGACCACAATCCCCATTACCAGAGTAAGAGAAGGCTGTCTAATACCTGGAAGGCCCCTGCGGTGTGACTCCTCCAGGGGCCTAGAAAACAATAATTGAGTCCTGAACTGAAGCCTCTAAAATATCTGAATGCAGCTCTGAAGCGAAATGAAGCTGTCCTGTTCACAGAAGCAACCAGCAGCAAATGATATCCTAAACTCCTCACTAATCACTTTGACAAAGCAGCTGACCCCTCTTATCCTGCCCGTGGATGAGGTTTTGCAAATTGTGGCCTGTCTGCCTGCCCTTCTTGCCTGTGTGAGGACCTAAAAATCGCAATGGGCTACATAAAGTTGGAGACAATTGGTGTCTCAAGGGCCTTACCTGGCCACTTAATTAATGGTGGGCGCGCCTCCATCGTGCCCCCACTAGCGAAATATCGTGAGAGTGCACGTTGATGTTGGCACGCTCGGCCAACGTCAACGCGCTTTATTTAATGCTCAAGCAGGTCGGGCGTGTGCCCACCCGCCAAGCTAAAAATTCTGTCCATGGTAGGGCGTTTTATGAATCAAGTCCTTGTTTTAAGTTGATTTAAATGTTGCTGTCTGAACATGTTCTTTGAATTACCTGTGAGATCAAAGACAACTTGCCAGCTTAGCAAATGCAGCAATTTTATTTTGTGTTGCTATGGTCTGCATGAGACACATGTATCGAGAGCCAGTGGCAATAGAATTGAACAAAAATTTTAAAAAACAGATGCCAAAACTTGACAGGTCTCTGTTCAAGAATACAAGGTCTACTGGCTGTTTGAGAACCCAACAATTCTATGTCTGGATACTCAGACTCCTGAAAATGTTCTGAACTACTTCTGCTGGATCTTTTCACAGAATATAAACTGCAAAACAAAGGGTGAGTGATCTAGGAACCAATCTCATTTGTTTTAGCAAGTGAATGATAACCACTGCTGAATAAACCCTGCCTAACATGTCATTCTAATCTAATTAGATGTTTGTTGGTAAATCTGGGTGGAGTTTGTCCCCAACACTGTTGATGTCCTATGCAGGGAGCCTCAAGTGTATTTGTTGAGTCAACACAAGGCACTTTTGGTGGCTAGTACTTGATCTAATGCCTTCTTCCAAAAGCAACCAACTGACAGAGGATTTGGAACACTACTTAATATCACCTTTTACTGTTCACTGGCTTCTGAAGGTTTGAAGAGGACTTTTGCAAAACAGATTTCAAAACTCTTCAAGCATTTATTCTACAAATTCTCTGAGAACGTCACCTAAAAAGAATGCTGTGCTACCTTATTGGAAATCTTATGGGAGCCACTAGCAGAAAGGGAGAGCTTGGTTATCAGCATTTTGCACAGCAGCCCCTTTGGGCTGCAAGAGGAATGGGACGTTTACCTGAGGTCAGATAGAGCTGCACCAGTCGGTGCAGGAGAGAGGAACAGGACTGGAAGGTGCACTCCTTCCCCCATGTGGATGTAAGATACCCCAATCCTCTGACCTCCTCCACCAGGACCTCCAATTCTGTGCCTGAGAACCTGTGAGCCCTTCCAGTTGATCCCTGAGCCATCCTGAATCTGCTGCTGTGTCAGTTCCATATGGAGCCCATATACACCATTCCACGAAAGTAGCATTGTTATGACGTGGCAGATGGTGTGCGCCAGGCAGACCAAATCCACGAGGAAAACTTGGTTGCACTATCACAACGGTTTTGCAATTTGTATTTATTACGAGATATGTACACTGAATTCAGAAGTAATAAGTCCACCATGAACTTGAGATTTTAAAAAAAGTTAAATTAAAATATTTATTAACAAAATAAAAGATGTCAAGCACATACATAACACTACAATTACTACTATAATAACTCCTAGACTTCCCAGTTAACCTGAGTTCCCTTTACACTCCCTTTAAGGCAACAATCAAAAATATAGATTTTAGATTTAAAACAAACTCAGCAAGTTAACACAAATACCCTGTTCAGTGGAATTCCAAATGGCTTTTCCCCAGCTTCAACTTCCTTATATAACAGACTTATGCACAAGTGTTGGAGGCTTCATTAAGGCTATTTCACACACTCCTGTTAAGATCTTACATGGCCTTCTGACACATAACCTTTCATTCTCCTTTATATATGTTTCTTTTTAATATGGAAAATCTATTGTTCCATATGTCTTTGAAACTCTATCTTCCTCATAATATAAAAACTTTCATGGTGCCAATATTGCTAGTAACCTTTGGGAAAAATAAACACATTCCTTAGTCTTGCTTATCTGGCTAGCTGTAAACAGACTAAAATCCCTTTGAAATCCATTTACCTAAAAACGCAAATTCCCTTCACATCTTACATGTTACGGTAGCTAAACCAGCAGCCATGTTTACTCATTAGCATGTCAAGCACCGAGCTTCTTTTGATGATTTAAACTTGCAGTCTACTTGACTACAAATGTAATTAAATCACACACAGACGGACCCAACTATACTTACCCCCATAAACCTACTTCACAAACCAGAAAAATATTATGAAAGTTATTGTACTTCCATGACAGCATTGAATTAATGCTAAACCCACAGGATTTAGCTCCTCCAGGGAAATCAAATTATAGCAAGGAATTAGCCCCAAAATTGCGTACTGAAACCAGACTTTCAAACAGTCCCATCTCATTACCACAGCACCCACAGCGCTCATGGTGCAATTTAACCTGAAAATCCTTCCACTATTCCCCAAAGGGAACAAAAAGGTGTGTATGCAGATATGCTTAAAAAATGGCAGTAGTCTGACTGCCTAGGAGCTCCCAGGACATTGTTTGTGTCTACTGAATGGTTGTTTTACCCATTTCTGTTTTAAATGACAAATTATGAGACCATTTGGGGTACTAATTCAGATAATTTTCAGAAACAGTGTTAGAAGATGGTCATAGATTAGAGGATATTAGCAACAACCATAATTGTCAATTGCACACATTCCAACTGGCAAGCTCAGTACTCCTCAAAGCCAGAAATCGTGATAGCTTAATAATAAATGTTAAAGTAGATAGAGCAAAATTAGTTTAAATTGCAGCAATGTGATTTATAAGGGGACCTGGTGGAGAAGTTTGATTAGCTATGTTCCTTTTTGGAAATTCTAAAATTCTGCTACCCGCATCCTTAAGTCGCACTAAATTCCATTCACCCATTATTCCTGTGCTGACTGACTTGTATGGTTCCTGGTTAAGCAATGCCACAATTTTAAAATTGTCATCCTTGTTTTCAAATCCCTCCATGGCCTTTTCCCTCCTTATTTCTGTAATCTCCAACCTCACATGGTCTCACTGCCCTGTACAATTGCAACACGGCTGATCTACTCATACGCCAATCCCTTTGTAATAATGGCTAACATACCATTTGCTTTCCTAATTGAATGTTGAACCTATATGTTAACTTTCTGTGAATTGTGTACAAAGACACCAAGGTCCTCTGAATATCAACATTTACCAGTCTCCCAGAACTTAAAAATGATTCTGCTTTTCTATTTTTCCTACCGAAGTGGATAATTATATTTCTCCACAATATATTTCATCTGCCACATTCTTGCCCATCCACTTAATCTAAATCATTTTACATCCTCCTTGCATCTCCTTCAACTTACTTTTTCACCTAACTCCGTATCATCAGCAAACTTGGATACATCACACTCGGTTCCCTAATCTAAGCCATTGATATAGATTGTAAATAGCTGAGGGACAAAAACTGATCCTTGCCGTCACAAGCTAGTTAGGGCCTGCCAACCTGAAAATAATCTGTTTATTCCTATTCTGACCATTAACCCCATTCTCAATCCCAGCAGCCTAAATTTTGTGCAATAACCTCATGCGGTACCTTATCAAATGCCTTTTTGCAAATTCAAACACAATATCCAATGGTTCCCCTTAGTCACTCAATTAGTTATCATCTCAAAAACCTCAGCAGATTTATCAAACTCTATTTGCCTTCCATAAATTCACATTGACTCTGCCCAGTCATAATACGACTTTCTAAATGCCCTGTTATCACATCCCCAATAATGATTTCCCCTACTACTGATGTCAGGCTAAATGGCCTATAGTTTCCCACTTTTTCCCTCCCTTTTTTCTTGAACAGTAGGTTTATGTTTGCTACCTTCTAATCCAAGAAGATCGCTCTAGAATTCTTGAAGATCAAAACCAATACATCCACCATCTCTGTCGTGGATCTTCTTTAATCCAAACTATCTATTTTAAAACCCTAGAATGCAGGCCATTTGGTCTAGATGATTTGTTGACTTTTTTTAACTCATTCACGGGATGTGGGCTTCGCTGGCTGGGCCAGCATTTATTGCCCATCCTAGTTGCCCTTGAGAAGGTGGTGGTGAGCTGCCTTCTTGAACCAAGGTGCTGGTGATCTGCCTTCTTGAACCGCTGCATCCAGTGCTGTTAGGAAAGGAGTTCCAGGATTTTGACCCAGCGACAGTGAAGGAACGACGATATATTTCCAAGTCAGGATGGTGAGTGGCTTGGAGGGGAACTTCCAAGTGGTGGTGTTCCCATCTATCTGCTGCCCTTGTCCTTCTAGATCGTAGTGGTCGTGGGTTTGGAAGGTGCTTAGGTGAATTCCTGAAGTGCATCTTGTAGATGCACTATCCCATTCGTTTCTTCAGTACCATTTTACTAATAAGAATTCCTTTAACAAAAACAGAATTACCTGGAAAAACTCAGCAGGTCTGGCAGCATCGGCGGAGAAGAAATCAGTTAACGTTTCGAGCCTTCATGGCCCTTCGGCAGAACTGAAGCATAGTTAGAAGAAGGGAGAAATATAAATTGGTTTAAGGTGGGTGGGGGGGGGGGAGAGACACATTGAGGGTGTGGTGATTGTGCCACAATCACCACACCCTCAATGTGTCTCTCCCCCCCCACCCACCTTAAACCAATTTATATTTCTCCCTTCTTCTAACTATGCTTCAGTTCTGCCGAAGGGCCATGAAGGCTCGAAACGTTAACTGATTTCTTCTCCGCCGATGCTGCCAGACCTGCTGAGTTTTTCCAGGTAATTCTGTTTTTGTTTTGGATTTCCAGCATCCGCAGTAGCTTTTAGCTTTTTGTTTTTAAGAATTCCTTTAAGTTCATTTTCACTAGACCCTAGCTTCCAAACTACTTCTGGAATTATTTTGTGTCTTCTACTGTGAAGACCAATACAAAATATTAGTTTAATATCTGTCACCTCCTTATTCCCCATTATAATTTTTCCTCTCTTTATCTCTAAGGGACCCTCCACACTATTTGCTGCAAATTTGATTTGTCCAGCATACAAGATGATTAAAGTCTCACACGATGATTGTATTACCCTTGCCACCTGTACCTTTAATTTCTTATCTGTACTCTGCTCAACACTTTTTTAAAAGTTTGTTCTCGAGATGTTAGTGTTGCTGTCAAGGCCATCATTTATTGCTCAAATTCAAACTGCCATTGAGCAGGTGGTGGTGAGTCGCCTTCTTGAACTTTTGAACTTAGTGCTGTTAGGGAGGGAGTTCCAAGATTTTTACCCTGTGACAGTGAAGGAATGGAAATATAGTTCCAAATAAGAATGATGTATGACTGGAAGGGGAACTTACAGGTGATGGTGTTCCCATGCACCTGTTGCCTTTATTCTTCCAGGTGATGTGGGTCATGGGTTTTGAAGGTGGGCAGGCTTTGGGGAGGCAGGAGGTGAGTTACTTGCTGCAGAATCCCAAGCCTCTGACCTGCTCTTGTAGCCACAGTATTTATGTGGCTGGTCTAGTTAAGTTTCTGGTCAATAGTAACCCCCCAGGATTGTGGGGATTCAGTGATGATAATGTGTTAAACATGGAAGAGAGATGGTTAGATTCTCTCATGTTGGAGATGGTCATTGCCTGGCACTTGGTTGGCACGAATGCTATTTATTACTTAGCAGGTCTGAATATTGTCCAGGTATTGCTGCATCCGAGCATGGACTGTTCCAGTGTCTGAGGAGTTGTGAATGGCACTGAACACTGAAATGTTATGAACAATGTATAATTTTAAGTTAAATTTATATATATATTTGTGCGTTAAGAAAGGTAAAAATGGTTTCAGTTGTTTACGAACCTTGGTGCCTGGGAGCCTGGATAGACTTGTGACTGAGGTTTCAGGTCTTTTGGGTTTGTTTGTATATATACATTTTTAATGAGGTCATACAACCCCTGAAGTTAAAGAGATGGGTTAAAAGGGGTTGAAAGTTCAGAGCTTCCGGAAAACAAAACACAAAGTAGAAAAGCTTTACTGTTGCCTCACGACAGTGATCCAGTGACACAGAAAAGAAAGGAGTTCAGAGAGGGGAGTGCAGAGTGTGTATGTGTCAGAGAAAGAAAACAGGGGTTTGAAGGTCTGAGAGGAAAAAAAAGTGCAAAGCTAGTGGGACAGTAGTTAACTGAATAATCAGTTATGGGACTCAGTAAGTGATCAGTTTAGTGGACGTGCTACTGGAAGGCTGAGTTTAGGGAACTCATTTGTTTGCACTGCAGTGGAAGAAACAGTAAGTTTAGAGTGCTGTTTTTGGGTGTCTCGGGAGAGAGAGATGAGTTGGGTGAGAGGCTTTAAGTGAATGCTCAGGAATTCACCAGAAGAAAACCATTTGCGACTCTGTCAGTCTCAGGCAAGAAGCCTATGTGTCAAGTTAGTGGTAACTCTTCACTGGTTTGTGTGTCTAAAAAGATAATGCTGGGGTAAAAGAATAGTGAGAATTTGAATAGCCTTCTTGTATTTGCATTGAGATCTTTCCAACCTTTTTTTGTCTGGTGTTATATAGTGCACTTTTCTTGCTTTGATAAATATTTTATTCTTTGTATTAAAAGTTCATTAGCAGACTCCTATGAATTTTTTCAGTAACTTTCCTAGGATCCATCAAGCCAGGTTTCACTCTGGGATCTGCCTTATCCAGTATTAACCACTAGGATCACGACAGCAATCGTCAGTGGATATCCCTGCTTCTGACCTTATATTGGAGGGCAGGTCAATGATGAAGCAGCTGAAGATGGCTGGGTCTAGATCACTACCTTGAGGAACTCCTGCACCAATGTCCTGGTGCTGAGATGATGCCTCCAACAATGAAAACCATCTTTTGTGTGAAGCATGACTCCAACCAGTGAAGGGTTTTCCCTCTGCTTCCCATTGACTTCAATTTTGCTAGTGCTCCTTGATGCAACTCTCAGTCAAATGCTACGGTTGTGGAAGCGAAGAAGGTAGCCGAGAAGGGATTGGTATGTTGTGGAGAGAGAGGAAATATGGTTAGGCAAGTGATGGAGATGGGGTAGCCAAGAAGAAAGAGAAGAGGAAGGCCTAAGACCAGATGGATAGATGCAGTGGTGAGAGACTTAAGCACAGCGAGACTGTAAGAGGAATGAGTGACTGACAGAAGGAGATGGAGAAAGGTGATCAACCAGCCTTGTTGGCGACCCGAAGTAAAATGGGAGAATTCGAAAGAAGAAGGGAGTCGAAGGTTATTGGGAGCAGGCAAGAAGGTAGAGTCTGAGGCCACGATCAGATCAGCCATGATCTTATTGAATGGCTCAAGGGGCCAAATGGCCTACTATTGCTCCTATTTCTCATGCTCTTATGTTGGATTATGTTGTTATTGCTTACTCTACTTTTGTTTTCTCCACATGCCTATTCAGCAAGACATGGTGAAGCACTTGTGAAAAACATAAATGTCTTTAAAAACAAATATGATTTCCAAATATATGGGCCTATTAACATTTCATGAACAAGCACAAATAAGGAGTCATTGTTTGAATAAATTACATAAACTTCTGGAATTACAAATGTCAAGCTCGTTTTGTCATGCCAGTTCTTTATTTCTCTGTTTCCACTACTGATTTACAGTGCTATAATAATTCCAGTTTGAACAATATGACAATGCCCATGGAGACCTTTCAATAAGTAGAATAATTATATTTAATGCCATAAAGATCCCAGTGCTGCCCAATCTCATAATAAAAGGCAATACATTACATTTCTTTGTGGTAGCCAGAATTTGAGTAATGTTTCTAAATAGATTAAATAAATGGCAATTCATTATGCTAGTTATAAGAATGCCAGTCTGATAAGTGAAATTAGACATTATTCACTTTACTCTGCACATTTGGCTGCCGAAGCAGCCAAAATTAGCTAAAGAACTGAACCAGAGATTTACCCTTGAAATTATAATGAAATAGTGTTATTACTAAACATAGCTGCCTGAACCTCATTTAGCGACAAGATCATCAAAATTAGCTGTTTTGGGAAACCATAGAGAGATAAAACTAATAAATATTTGGTAAATTTTAGAAAGAATAAACAGTTTTATAATACTTATTAGGTTGATCATTCAAAATGAAGTTTGCCCTTATGGATACAAAGGAAAAATTGAAATCTGAAATAAACACTTGGCTTAACATGGAAACACAACCATCATGTGTTTAAAAAAAATGAAGCAGCTTCCTGTTGCCACATATTTTTCAGTTATTTTTGAAGGATATAGGATAAAGCGAACAAGAATCAAAAATGTAAATTATTCAATTGACAGGAAATGCGCAGACGTGTTGCTTCGACAGTAGGATCAGATAACATACGAGTTTGAAGTATTTTTTCTGGTGTCAAAATATTGTAAACCATCTGAAAATATTTGCATTTATTTAGTGCATTTCATATCCTTAAGAATCCTCAAGCATTTCACAGCCAATTAAGTAAAGTGCAGTCACTATTATAATGTAGGCAAACATGGAAGCCAACATGCGCACAGCAAGGTCCCACAAACAATAGAGGTATGTTGGAAAATAGCTTTGAATGGATTTAATAAACCAGAATGAAAAGAGTTAATTTGATGGAACTTGCCAGTGTAATAATGAAAATGCTTTGTTTTGTACATCATAACTGATATGGCATAGCATATTGTAAATGTGTGAAAGGCTGAATAAATTGGTCCTCTACTCTCTGGAGTTTAGTAGAATGAGAAACATACAAGATTCTGAAAGAGTTTGACAGGGTAGACACTAAGAAGTTGTTTCCACTGGCTGGGGAATCGAAAACAGAGGGGCACAGTTTCAGAATAAGGGGGTGATCATTTAGGGCTGAGATGAGGAAAAATTTCTTCCAAGAGTTGTGAATCTTTGGAATTCTCAACCCCACACGGTTGTGGATGTTCCATCATTGAATATATATTTACAGCTGAGATAGCCAAATTTTTGGTCTTTCAGGAAATCAAGGGATATGGCGAGCAGTTGGGAAAATGGGCTTGAAGTTCAAAATCAGCCATATTCACACAGGCTCAATGGGCTGTATGGTCTACTCCTACTCCTATTTTGTGTTCTTCAGTTGCACTGACACGGTAATATAGTCTGAAACTACACCATTTTGAATTAACCTTCAGGTTAGTTATACAAACAACAAGCATAAGACTGAAATTACTAGATTTAGTTTCAAATAGATTTGTTATTGCAATAGGTTGGCAAGCAAAATAAAGATGATATAGCCCAAGTGCAGAAAATCAGAATGTTTTTACACATTATACATTGCTAGGATTTAGTGATTACAGCATTTGATCAACAAGATGTGGATCTAACATTCATTCTCCTAAGTAAGCAGAAACGTCATCACTGCCATGACCAGCATTTAACGAAAGGATGCACAACTGATTTGCTTAAACTTGCTTTTGTACTTCGCTGACAGTAAGATTCCTGGTAGTCTTCCTTGGCCCGAAGTGCTATCTATTTTAAAGTTTGATCCATTTAGATACTCTCTTAAATTGAGGTAAGCTTTGGTTTCATGGAAGTATAATTTTGTTTTTAATTTATAAAGACACTTAAAAGTAGATGTCCCTTTCACTTTTCTCCTATTTCTAAAACTTGAAGATTTTGCCAGCTCAAATAAAGTGCAGTTTAATGAAATCAGCCAGTCTTAAAGCACAATAAAAAAGGAAGCTAATTGGCTCAGATGTCATCAAGTTTCATGAACTACCTAATTGGGCAGTGGTTATGTAACTAGATTGGTAACCCATTTGAACTAATAAAGTACAAATGCCACCATGACAGTTTATGAATTTGAATTCAGGTTAAAATATAATCTGAAAATAGAAAGGTAGTATCAATACAAAAAAAACCATGAAGCTGCAGAATTGCATAAAAGCCTAAATGGTTTACCAATTTATTATGGGGAAGGAAACCTGCCATTCATACTCTGTCTTGTCTAGAAATAACTACAGTCTCACACCAATATAATTGACTCCTAACTGCTTTCTGAAATAGCCTAGCAAGTTATTCTGTTGCATCAAACAGCTACCAGTGGTTCAAGGCAGAGGCTTTCTCAGGCCAACAAAGGAAGGGCAGTAAATGCCAGCTATGCCAGAGACATCCACATCCTGAGAATTAAGAAAAAAAGGTTCTTGATGGAAATTTAATACCAATTACTCAAAGGCTTGTTCTATTTCTGATGCCTGTACATCTAACTAGCCTGTTCTCAATGGACAGTTCCAGAGAATATCTTAAAACTATTTTCTGATATTTCACCCATCATTTAAATCACTTCTCATCTCTACTGGGAATCCAAAAGTCTTCTATAGGCAAATAAATAATAAAAGGGTGGAAGAGTCCCGGCAGATTGGAGGGTGGCAAATGTAACCCCACTATTTAAAAAAGGCGGGAGGGAGAAAACAGCGAATTACAGAGCGGTTAGCCTAACATCAGTAGTAGGGAAAATGCTAGAGTCTATTATAAAGAATGTGATAACAGGACACTTAGAAAATAGCGATGGGATTAGACAAAGTCAACATGGATTTGTGAAAGGGAAATCATGTTTGACAAATCTAATGGAGTTGTTGGAGGACGTAACTAGCAGAATAGATAAGGGAGAACCAGTGGATGTGGTGTATTTGGATTTTCAGAAAGCTTTTGATAAAGTTCCACAGAAGAGGTTAGTGTGTAAAATTAAAGCATATGGGATTGCGGGTAATATTCTGGCATGGATTGAGAATTGGTTAGCAGACCAGAGAGAGTAGGAAAAAATGGGTCTTTTATGGAGTGGCAGGCAGTGACTAGTGGGGTACCACAGGTATCAGTGCTTGGGCACCAGTTATTCACAATATATATCAATGATTTGGATGAGGGAGTCAAATGTAATATTTCTAAGTTTGCAGACGACATGAAACTTGGTGGGAATGTGAGTGATGAGGAGGGTGTTAAGGGGCTTCAAGGCGATTTATAGACAAGTTGAGTGAGTGGGCAAATACATGGCAAATGCAGTATAATGTGATAAGTGTGAAGTTAGCCACTTCGGTAGGAAAAACAGAATGGCAGAGTATTATTTAAATGGTGATAGATTGGGAAAATGTTGATGTACAAAGAGACCCGGGTGTCCTTGTACATCAATCACTGAAAGCAAGCATGCAGGTGCAGCAAGCAGTTAAGAAGGCAAATGGTATGTTGGCCTTCATTGTGAGGGGACTTCAGTACAGGAACAAGGATGTCTTGCTGCAGCTGTACAGGGCCTTGGTGAGACCACACCTGGAGTACTGTGTGCAGTTTTGGTCTCCTTACGTAAGAAAGGATATACTTGCCATAGAGGGAGTGCAGCGAAGGTTCATCAGACTGATTCCTGGGAAGGTAGAATTGTTGTATGAGGAGAGATTGGGCTGACTAGGCCTGTATTCACTGGAGTTTAAAAGGACGAAGCGGAATCTCATTAAAACATATAACATACTGACAGGGATGGACAGATAGATGCAGAGATGATGCTTCCTCTGGCTGGGGGATGTTCTAGAACAAGGGCCACAGTCTCAGGATATGGGGTAGGCCATTTAGGTGTGAGATGAGGAGAAACTTCTTCACTCAGAAGATGGTGAACCTATGGAATCCCCTACCACAGAAGGCTGTGGAGGCCAAGTCACTGAGTATATTTAAGAAGGAAATAGATAGATTTCTGGACTCTAAAGGCATTAAGGGGTATGGCAGGAGTACAGCGTTGAGATAGAGGATTGGCCATGATCACAATGAATGGTGGAGAGGCTCGAAGGGTTGAATGATCTAGTCCTGCTCCTATTTTCTATGTTTCTAAAAGTTGGAGCATGGCCGATTAGAGGCTGGAGACATTGAGGAGTTTAATGCATGGATGCAGGGGGCATGGCTGAAATACTAAATGAGTACTTTGCATCTGCCTTTACCAAGGAAGAAGATTCTGCATAATGAAGAGATGGCAATTGAGACACTGGATGGGCCACAAATTGATAAAAAGGTGGTATTAGAAAGGCTGTACCTAAAGTTGATTAACCATCAGAACCGGATGGCATGCTTCCAAGGATACTGAAGGAAAAAAGAGTGGAAACTGCAGAGGCACTAGTCATGGTCTTCCAATCCTCCTTAGATACAGGGGTGGTGTCAAAAGACTGGAGAATTGCAAATGTTAGACCCTTGTTCAAAATAAAGTCTAAGAAGGATAAGGATAAAAGAGTCTAAGGATAAAGCCAGCAGCCAGAGGCAAGTAAGTTTAAGGAAAAGCGTTAAGAAATGATAATTTGGGACAAAATTAACTGATACTTCAGCAAATGTGGATTAATTAAGGCAAGCCAGCTCGAACTTGTTAAGGGCATACCGTGTTCAAGTAACTTGAGTGTTTTGGTGAGGAAACAGAGAGGGTTGATGAGTGTAATGCAGTTGATGTGCTGTACATGGATTTCCAACAGATATCTGGTAAAGTACAGGGGCGCAGTTAGCTCATTTGGCTAGGTGGCCAGTGTGTGGTTCAGATTAACATCAACAGCATGGATTTGATTCCAGTTATGGCTGAGGCAAACGAGGCAAACCTGCCTCCTCACCTTGCCCTAAAAGTGGAAGGCGATGGCATACCATCAATAACAAAAAAAAAACTGCCAAGAGAAACAGCTCAGGATAAAGCATCAGCAGACAATGAACCAATGAATTGCTTTTCAGAGCACACATGCATGAATGAATGAATGAAATTTGATAAAGTGCCACCTAGCAGGTTTTTCAGCAAAGCTGAAACCTATGGAATAAGAAAGACAGTGGCAACATGGATACAAAGTTGATAAAGTGACAGGAAACAGAGTAGTTGTGAACAGTTGTTTTTCAGACTGGAGGAAGACATATAGTTGGGGGGGGGGGGGGGGGGGGGGCAGGGGTCAGTGTTAGGACCACTGCTTTCTTGATCAATATTAATGACCTAAACTTTGGTGTACAAGGCACCATTTCAAACTTTGCAGCTGACACAATCTTGGAATTATTGTGAACTGTAAGGACGATAGTGATAAGCTTCAAAATAACTCACAGACTGGTAGAACGGGCAGACAAATGGCTGATGAAATTTAATGCAGAGAATTGTGAAGTTATTCATTTTGATAGGAAGAACAAAGAGCGGCAATATAAAGGGTACAATTCCAAAGGTGGTGCAGGAGCAGTGGGACCTAGGTGTATATATGCGCAACTTGATAAAGATGTAGGGCTAATTGAAAAAACGGTTAACAATGCATGCAGGATCACATGCTTTATAAATAAGGGCACAGAATACAAAAGCCAGAAAGTTCTGATGAACCTGTATAAAACCTGGTTTGGCCTCTACTGGAGTAGTGTCTCCAATTCTAGGCATCAACCTTTATAATGCCTTCACTTCCTTCTTAGAGGGTGCAGAAAAGATTCACGAGAATGGTTCTAGGGGTGATAAACTTCAGCTGCAGGGATAGATTGGAGAAGCTGTAGTTAATCTTCTGCTCTCCAAGGAGAGCAAGGCGAGATTTGATAGAGGATTTCAAAATGATGAAGGGACTGGACAAAGTATGGTAGGGAGAAACTGTTCCCAATAGTGGAATGGTCAACAACCAGAAAACACTGATTTAAGGCGATTGGCAAAAGAAGCAACGGTAACATGAAGAAAAACATGTTATGCAGCACATGGTTAGGATCTGAATGCTCTACCTGAGTGTGTGGGAGTGCAGGAAGTTTCAATTGGGACCTTCAAAAGAGAATTGGATAATTATCTAAAGTGAAATTATTTTCAGGGCTATGGGGAAAGGAGGCAGTGTGGGACAGGCAAGTTCTTCTTATAGAGAGCCAGCACAGACATGTGTAGAATGGCCTCCTGTGCTGTAACGATTCTATGATTCTAAGGTGAACAATTATTTGCAGCTATGTATAAATATATACACCTTTCTAGCTATCAAAATAGACAAACTATATCCCACTAGTAGGTTAAAAGCAAAATACTGTGGATGCTGGAAATCTGAAACAAAAACAAAAATAAAAATAGCTGGGAAAACTCAACAGGTCTGACAGCATCTGTGGAGAGGAAGCTAGAGTTAACATTTAGAGTCCGAATGACTCTTCATCAGGACTGAAGAGAAAAAGAAATTAGGTGAAATATAAGCTGTTTAAGGGGAGTGGTACAGGTGGAGCTGGATAGAGGGCCAAGGATGGCTGGAGGCAAAGGAGAGATTGCCAAAGATATCATTGGCAAAAGGACAAAGGGGTGTTGATGGTGGCGATATAAGCTAAAGGATGTGGTAATGGTGACATTAAGGGTAGAAAGCAGGATGAACAAGTGACAGATGGCCCTAGTGGGGGTGGGATGGGGGGGAAGGGATCGAAATAGGCTAAAAGGTGGAGATAAAACAATGGATACTAGTAGGTCTTGGGTTGGCCAAAATCATCCATGAATTGAAATTCATACTCATTAATGAAATCCATTCATTTTGTTTCTAACTGCCTATCCTGGTTGTACCACATAAAGATGCAGAAGTTATTACACAGCGGTTTCCTTATCATCAGGAAACTGCTGACTGGAACAATATATTTTATTAATTCATATTACCTATATTTGTGACAATTTTGAAAAGTAAAAGACACTTGTGTATAGAAACTTCACTTTACCTAAGTGCTGTGAACAATGCATTTTTTTTTCAGTTGAATAGGTATATATCTGTGTGTTAAGAAAGGTAAAATGCTTTCAGTTTCATTTAGGTTGTTTGTGAGCTTGGTGCCTGGGAGTCTGGATAGACTCCTGACTAAAACGTTAGGTCTTTTGGGTTTGTTTGCATATATACATTTTAATGGGGTTTTACAACCCCTGAAGCTAAAGAGATAGATTAAAAGGGGTTAAAAGTTTGTGTCTTTCTCCCCACAATCACTGAAGTAGAAAAAACTTTCTTGTTGCCTTGTGACAGTGGTCAAGTGACATAGACACAGAAAAAACAGGGAACAGTTCAGTGTGTGTCAGAGAGAAAGGACAGGAATTCTAAGCTCTCTGATAAGAAAGAACACAAGGCTATTGGAGACAGTAGTTGACTAAATAGTCATTTATAGAACTCAGTAGAATCATCCATTCAGCAGAGGTGCTACTGGAAGACTGAGTTTAGGGAGCTCATCGGTTTGCTCTGCAGTTGGAGAAAGAGTGTTTAGAGTGCGGTTTTTGGGTGTCTCCGGGAGAGATACAAGTTGGGTGAGAAGCTTCAAGTGAATGCTCAGGAATCCTCCAGAAGAAAACTGTGTGCAACGGTGCCAGTCCGAGAGAGAAGCCTTGGTGTCAAACTCTTCACTGGTTTGTGTGTCTGTAAAGATATTGCTGGGGTAAAGGAATAGTGTGAACTTGAACTGTCTTCTTGTGTTATCTTGAGATCTTTCCAAACTTTTTTTTGTCTGGTGTAATATAGTTCATTTTTTTCTTGCTAAATAAATATTTTATTTTTTCATGTTAAAAGTTCATCAGCAGACTGCTGTGAATTTGTTCAGTAACTTTCTCCAATGGTTTCCAAAAAAAGTTAGGATCCATCAAGCCAAGTTTCACTCTTGGATCTGACTTGTCCAGTATTAAGATCAGATGGGATCATAATGAAGTGGGGGCTCTTGCAGGATCAAAAATCCTTGAATTTAAGTGGGATTCATGAATCCTTAAAGAAACAAGTACATGAAGGTACTAGCCTTAGGAAGAGGATTTTCTTTGAAGTATATTACACTGATTGGAACTCAAAAACGGCTTTGACTGTTTGCTAAGACTTTTCTGGGAGTAGAAAATGTAACAATAGATTATTTGAAATTCTTGACTTTGGCTACACTAACAGTGTTAGCAGATAAATTGAATATAGAAATAAAATCAGGATGTCATAAGGATAATATATGATTAAAGAAATTAACCAGCATTTAGAATTAAAAGAAGGGAAACCTGAAATTGGTTTATCACAGCTAGGGTTAGCTAGAATTCAGTTGCAAATGAAGCAACTTGACATAGAAAACGAAAAGGAATTGACAGCTTAAAATAGAAAGAGATAGAGAAAAGCAGAAGCCTGAACTTGAGAGACGTTAGTAAAAAAACAGAAAGAGAAAAAATAGAAAAAATTGAAATGAAAAAGCTCAAATTGGAAAAGAAAAAGAAATTGAAATAGAAACGCAAAAGTTTGAGCTCAAGTTTCAAAGAGTGAAAGAACTCAGCATGCATTGGCTAGAAAAAACCTTGGACTAAAGGAAAAATGTAGAGATAGTGGTTCAAAGAATGATTCTGATTCCACTGAAGATTTTGATTTAATTAAAAATCTGTGTTTAGTGCCTAAGTTTGCAGAGGATGGAGTTGAAACATATTTCACCTCATTTGAAAAGATAGCTGTGAAGTTGAAGTGGCCAAAAGATGCTTGGACCTTAATGTTACAAAGTGTCCTGACAGGTACAGCTATGAATGTCAGAAGAGCAATCTGCAGACTATGAAGCAGTTAAAAAGCAATATTCAATGCTTATGAGCTTTTCCCTGAAACTTATAAATTAAAGGTTAGGGCCATAATGTAAAAGCCTAATCAGATGTTTGTAGAATTTGCTAGGGAAAAAGAAATGCTGTGGGACTAATGGTTTCACTCATTAAAGTTGGAAAATACTTTTATTAATGTGAGGGAAATTATGATTATGGAAGAATTCCTAAATAACCAGTAACCATTAAGACATATTTAGATGAGCATCAAATATCAAAGATCCGGCATGAGGCAGCTTTGGCTGATACCTATGATATTTCACACAGACAGTTACATTTGGGGAAATGGTTGGGAATCAACAGGGAAATTGGAGGAATAGAAAATTTGGTGATGGAAAAGGTACTAGTTCTAGGGAACAGGTAGAAGGATATCAAAATAATAATAAAGGAGATAAGCTAGGCCCTAAAAGTGATGAAAGGAAAATAGTATGCTTCCATTGCAAAAAACTGAACATACTAAAGCTAATCGCTGGAAATTAATTAGGAGACCTCCTGCAGTATAGGGACACCTAAAGAATCTTTAGAAAAAACTAACTTGGGGAAGGAGACAAGTGGCAAAACAGTAGCCATAGTGCAAGTACAAAGCGAAGGCTCAGAGTCTACCAGAGGTAGAGATAATTCCTCAGAATAGTCAAGTAAATTCAGAAAAACAAATTATGGAAGGGTTTAAAGATTTTGTTCATAGAGGAGAGGTATTCCATATTCTTCTAATCAAGGAGGTAAACCAATAGATATTGAGAGACACTGGAGCAAGTCAGTCACTGATGTTGGCTGATGATACATTTTGTCTTCCATAAAGGTTAATGGAGGAAAAGATATTAATGGGAGATATCCACGGATGTTGTAAACTAATTCCATTATATAGGGCTGGATTAAAGAGTGATTTAGTAAATGGAGAGGTTTCAGTTGGAGTAGCGCATAAAATGCCTATAGCAGGAATTGATTTTTTTTCTTGAGGAACAGCCTGGCTGGCACAAAAATATTAGTTTCACCGAGCGTGTTGGAACAACAGTGGAAGTGAAAGAAACTGAGGTGTTACAGGAGGAACATCCTGGATTTTTTTCCTGACTGTGTAGTGACTAGATCTCAGGCCCATAAAATTAGATAGGTAGAGAAAGAATCTATAAGAAAGGGAGATGAAGTAAAAACTCAGTTATGTGACAATTTTCGAAAACCTAAGCAAAAAGAAGGAAAAAAAATAAGGTTGACATGTTTAGCCCACCTTCTTTAGAAGAAATGCAATAGGCTGATCCTGGGCTGAAAGAACTATATCAACAGCCTACTCAAGAGACTGAGCGTTATGATTTAAAAGATAAAGTGCTAATGAGGAAATGGAGACCACCTCAAATACCAGCAGATGAGGAATGGGCAGTAGTTCATCAGGTGGTAGTATTGTAACAAAATTTTACGAGTGGCTCACAAAATTCCAATGGCAGGTCACTTAGGTATTAGTAAAACACAGGCTAAAATAATTAAACATTTTTATTGGCCAGAATTGCATAAAAACGTAGTTAAATTCTGCTAGACATGTCAGGTAGTAGAGAAACCCCAATCGACAACTAAACTTGCACCTTTAATTCAGATACCCGCTTTTGAAGCAACGTTTTGCAGGGTCTTAAGAGACTGTGTAGGATCCCTACCTAAAACCGGAAGTGGGAATTAATATCTTTTAACAATTATGGATGTTTCAACAAGATTTCCTGAGGCAGTGCCTTTTGGGGAAAATTACAGCAAAAGTGATAGTGGAAAGTTAGTTCAATTTTTTTCACAAGATATGGATTACCTAAGGAAATACAATCAGATCAAGGCTCAAATTTTATGCCACAAATATTCAAAGAAATAATGAATAGTTTGGGAATAAAACAATTTAAGTTATCAGTTTATCAATTCACAAGGAGCATAGAAAGATGGCATCAAACTTTAAAGACCATGATTAAAGCCTATTGTCAGGAATGTCCTAACGATTGGGATAAAGGAACTCCATTTTTACGGTTTACCATTAGGGAAGGCCCTAATGAATCAACAGGATTCAGTCTTTTTGAACTGATATATGGGTATGAGGTGAGCAGACCCTTAAATTAATTACGGAAAGATTTATTAACCAAAGCTCAAGAGAATACACTTTTGACTTACATATCAAATTTCTGGGAAAGATCAATCAAAGCACATTTGAAAATTGCTCAACAAAGAATGAAAGCTAGAGCAGATAAAAATGCCAAAGCTCAAAATTTTGAGCTGGAGACAAGGTGTTAGCATCATTACCTGTATTTGGTGAACCCTTAAAAGCGAGGTTACTGGACCTTATCAAATCAAAAAGAAACTCTTAAATTATGTACTGAGTACTCCAGGCAGGAGGAAAAGTCAGCAAGTGTGTCACACGACTATGTTAAAGCAATATTATGACAGGGAAGAAAGTCAGAATAGGAATATATTTACAGTAGTAAAAGAAGTAGGAAGTGAAATAAAATATCACAACACTCTGAGAATGAATCAGAAGTTGAAAATTCTAAAGGCAACCCTCCACTAATCAAATTGGATCACATGTAGGTGCTTAAAAATTTAGAGGTAATATTAAGCTACCTTCCAGAAAATTGTCAAGGTGACTTACAAAAGCTATTACAAACTCATGAATTGATTTGTGAGAATAGTCCCAGGAAACCATCTTTGGCCATACATGATGTTAATGTAGGGGATGCGCTACCCATAAAGCAACATCCTTACAGACTAAATTCAGAGAAGTCAGCTCAAGTGAGGGAAGAGGTTAAATTCATGATGGAAAATTAAATTATTGAATCAAATCACAGTAGCTGTAGCTCACCTATTGTAATGGTACCGAAACTGGATGGGTAAAACTGCGATAATCTATACTTAATCGCTAAGTTAATGCAGTAACAAAGGTAGATTCATATCCAATCCCACAGTTAGAAGACTGCATTGAGAAGTTGGACACACAACGTTTATTACAAAAATCGATTTATTTAAGGGATATTGGCAAGTTCCATTAAGAATATCAGCTTTTGTAACCCTGGATGGACTTGGTCAATGCAAATTTATGCCTTCGGAACGAAAAGTGCGGCAGCAACTTTTCAAAGGTTAACCAACGAAGTCATTGAAGGATTATGCCACCGTGTGGTATATATTGATGATTTGGTTGTGTTCAGCCAAACCTGGGAGGAACATTTACAATACTGAAATGAATTGTTTGATTGGTTACCAAGGGCCAATTTGGTCATAAACTTGGCAAAAAGTGAATTTGCCAACGCGAAAGTAACTTATTTGAGCTACGCTGTGGGACAAGGCTAAGTAGCGCCGAGAGAAGAAAATATAAGGGGTATTTTGAATTTTCCGGTGCCTAAGGCAAAATGAGAGATTTTGCGGTTTAGGCATGAGTGGATTCTATCGGAAGTTCGTTCCGAATGTCAGCACTGTAGTGGTTCCCCTGACAAACCTGTTAAAGGCAAGAAATTTGAGTGTACAAAGGAGTGTCAAAGTGTCTTTGACAGCTTGAAAGCTATACTGACTACCACACTGGTTTCAGCAGTGCCAAATTATGCTGAGCTGTTTAAACTGGCTGTTGACTCCAGCAACGCAGGTGTTAGTGCGGTTTTATTACAGGAAGATGAGATGGGGATCGAATGGCCAATTAGTTATTTTCTCGAAAGTCGAATTTGTGCCAGCAAAAGTATTCAACTGGGAAAAAGAGACTTTGAATTTGGTGTTGACTCTACAACATGTTGAAATCTACATTTCTAACAATACTGAAGCACTATTATTTATATTATTAATCTTTTAACCTTATCGCAAAGTTTCATACCAGGAATTTGAGACTATGTCGTTGGAGTTTAATGCTACAACCATATAATTTGAAAATTATTCATGTAGCATGAAGAGACGACATCATTGCAGACGCTTTTTCGAGAGTTTAAATGTGGAGGCACATAGATGTGATCAGAATGGACTTGTGAGAAATATAATTTTTATTAAAAAGTGATGTTTCTTTTTTATATTTGATGTAAATTTCGTTGCTTCTCCACAGTTCTGTACTTCTTGACATGAATAAAATATTCCAATATGTCTTTCTCGGATCCAAAGTAGATGACCTCATACTTTCCCACAATGAACTCCATCTGCTACAGTTTTGCCCACGTTGTCTGTCTATGCCGCTTTTGTAACCCATTTACACAACTTGCTGTGCCTCCTAATTTAGTAGGAGACATAAATATTTAACTACAATCTTATACCGACTTAACTGGTCCACTGTTTTCAAATGTGGTAACTAATAACTGTCAATTAGATTCTTTGCACAATATTCAGATGGGACAGGAGAATTTAGCCCCAAGACAAGGGAGGCATTCCAAAGCAAAGCCATTCAATTTAAATCAAATACATCCTTTAAGGTATATATTTCATTGGCAGTTCTGATTATATTTTCAAAAGAAATTTGAATGATATATCTGAAATTGACTTCTTCCCAGATGGCATTTGTTCTGAAGCTATCATGGAAGACCTTGATAAGGGTTTGGTTTGACGCCTGGGCTTGTTACATTTACTTAGGTGTTGGGTGGATAAAGGCATACTCCAGACTGCAGGTTTGCTGTTGGGGGCTGTCTGTGATGCTGAAGCGGAGGAAAGTATCCAGTATACTTAACTTAAGGCATTTATTGAACACAACCTGCTATGTTTCAAAGTCCCACTATAGTCTTATGCTGAAGTGAAAAACACGTGAACCTTTCACTTAGTATTTCTGAGATAATTGTTACTAAGTACTGAAACACATTCATAATCAGATTTCAAATATTTGTTTCTATGAAGTTGTCAGCAGGTTATTTTTACAATAATGAGCTTGTATAATTATCAACTACACAACGACCAATTGCAAATATTTGGTGCAGAAATGAAATCCCCAGAAGCTGCAAAGCAGCAGGGAGAGAATAACAACACTCAAACATCCCTAAGAGCAAACCACCATCAACAGGTAGAAAAAAGCACCAGATGCCTTGTTGGCAACTGAAAAAATATTAGTTCCATTACAATGAAGACTATAACTACATACTCAAGGTTTAAACAACATTACTGTATCAGTGTAAGAACCATACTTTGAGTCATACCAGCATAAGGGCTGAGAGCAATTACAGTGAATCGAAAGATGGGGCAAAACATTGTATTTAATATACAAAAATATTTTACAATTTTTTTTCATATACAAGCAGTAATCAATCTGAACAAGCTAATGTTTTAGAGACATCACTTTTTGTAGCAGTTATTTACCTTAATTCAATGGATCTCTTTTCAGCAAATGTATTTTAACATAAGGCTTTAGTTTTTTTAAATGAATTTCATTGAACATTATAGGTGATTTTCTGACAATATTTAAGAAATGTCAAGGTTGAACCAAAATTTGAATCTTATTGTAAAAATAAATCAGACATTAATCTATATCAGCTGCACTTCCCATGATATTGCAGTTTGTTCTCACATCAGCTAAGCATACCTGCTAAAAGGATGCTGTCCAACCAGGTCACCATTTTGAAATTGATAGTCACTTAAAAAATCTGGACTAATAGCTCCATCAGGGGGTAAAAGTCCATCTGCAAACAGAGTTAACAAATATTCATCACTGCCCATAGTTAAATTTTGCTTTACATCTTCACAGGCTGATAATTTGCTCAAGGCACACATATTGCCGCTGAAACTAAATACAAGAACATACATTGATACATTACCTTTGCTGATAAGGTTGCACATACTACATACTTTAAAGGTCAAGTATCTTGCAGGCAATGAAAAGGGCAGGAGGAAATAATCAAGCAGAAAGGTATAATGTTTTTTCCTACATTGTTTCCAGGTTTGACGTTTAATTGGGTCACTATTCTTTATGGAGTCTTGGCTTTCCTATCATCATTCCCCCATCCTTGTATATTACTGCAGCCTCTTTCAGCAGAGCTACTTATTTACAAATGGCAACTGGAGTCATGCATGACACAATGCCAGGGAGGGGAACAGACTGCCTGGCCCTTGCCCAGAGTGATCATAAGCAGAACGCAATACAAATAGAGTGTAAAAGGTGGATACTTGATTCAAGTCAGAATTCAGTGCACAAGGGGCAGGAGATGCTGCTTTTTGCCTCCAATATTTATGGTGGTTCATGTTACAGGTAAATATTTAATTTAATCAACCTATAACTAAAAATAAGTAATTAGTTAAAAGACTAAAAACTATAAACTAAATTGATTAAATACATGAACTAATTAAATAAATAAAATAGGTTATATAGGGTTGGCAGTTCAGGCAGTGGAGGTCTTGTGGCGCAGTGGGTAACGTCCCTGCCTCTAAGTTAGAGATGCTGTTCTCTGCAGCCACTGTCTGGGAGTTCCAAAGTTGTGTTGCCTGCCTGATGCCAGGGTTAAGACTGCTAATACGTACAAAATGGAAAGGGCTAGAAGCCCTGATAATAAAGGATGGCATGGATCTTGGGTCAGAAAAGCAGGAAGTAGAGTCAGTATGGGTGGACATGAGAAATAACAAGGGTCGGAAAATGATGGTGGGAGTAGTTTATATACCCCATAACAATAGCTAACAACTACTGCTGTATTCAGGATTAATCAATAAGAGCATGTAACTAAGGCAATGCAATAATCGTGGGAGACTTCAATCTTCATATGGACTCAATTAATAAAATTGACAGAAGTAGTTTGGAGGACAAGTCATGGAATGCATTAGATACAATTTCCTGGAACAATATGTCTTGAAACCAACCAAGGAAGAGGCTATTTTAGATCTTTTGTTTAATGGTAAGTGTCAACTATTATTCTCATAGTAAGATATTCTCCAGGAAAGAGTGAGGGAGGCATGATTGGGAAATTTTTAGATGACACAAAAATTGGCCGTGTAGTTGATAGTGAAGAGGATAGCTGTTGTCTCCAGAAAGATATCAATGGTTTGGTTGAGTGGGCAGAAAAGTGGCAAATGGAATTCAATTCGGAAAAGTGTGAGATAACGCATTTGGGGAGGGCAAACAAAGCAAGGGAATACTCAATAAATGGGAGGATATTGAGAGAGGTTGAGGAAGTGAGAGACCTTGCAGTGCATGTCAACAGGTCCCTGAAGGTGGCAGGACAGGTGGACAAGGTGATAAAGAAAGCATATGGAATGCTTTCCTTTATTGGATGAGTTACTGAATACAAAAACAGGGATGTAATGATGACACTGTTGGTTAGGCCACAGCTGGAATTTTGTGTACAGTTCTGGTCACCACATTACAAGGAGGACATAATTGCTCTGGGGAGATTACAGAGAGAATGCTGCCAGACCTTGAAAATTGTAGCTATGACGAAAGATTTTATAGGCTAGGGCTGTTTTCCTTAGAACAAAGGAGGCTAATGGATAACTCACTTGGTGTACAAAATTATGAGGGGCCTAGATAGGGTAGACAGTAAAGACTTAATTCCCCTAACTGAGGGGTCAATTACCAGGGGGCATAGATTTAAGGTTAGAGGGGTTAGAGGGGACATGAGGGAAAATTTTTTCATGCAGAGGGTGGTGGGCATCTGGAATTCACTGCCTAAATCGGTGGTTCAGGCTGAAACGCTCAACTCATTTAAAAGGTACTTGGATCTGCATCTTGAAGCGCTGTAACCTGCAAGGCTATGGACCAGGTGCTGGAAAGTGGGATTAAAATGAGCGGCTAGTTTCTTTTTCATCTTTTTCTGGCCGGCACAGATATGATGGACTGAATGGCCTCTTTCTGCGCCATGACTTTTCTACGGTTCTATGGATCATAATATTATGAATTCCACATTGAGTTTGAGTGTGATGCATTAAACTAGAATATTGAACTTAAATAAAACCAATTGAACAGGTATGGGGCAAGTTTGCTCAGGTAGATTAGAATAAAAGGCATGACAGTGAGTGAGTGATGGCACAGATTTTTAAAAATATTTGATAATTCTCAACAAATCTACATTTCATCGAGAAATAAAAACACCACGGGAAAAAAGACCCATCTGTGGCTAACTAAAGAGACAAAGGATATTATTAGCTTAAAAGCAGAGGCTTATAATATTGCCAAGAACAGTAATAAGCCTGACAACTGGTAGAGTTTTAGATACAAAGGATCTAAACATTGATAAGGTAAAAACAGAAAATTGGAGTAAACAATACAAGTATAAAAATAGATTGCAAAATGATGGTCCTTTAGAGGCTGAGACAGGATAAGTTATAATGGGGAACAAGGAACTGGCAACAATGTTAAACAAATATTGTATATCTGTCCTCAGAGTAGGACACAAAAATATCAGAAATAGTGGGGAACGAAGGGTCTAATGAAAGTGAGGAGCTTAGTAAATTAAAGAAAAAGTACTGGAGATTAATTCAATTGAAAGCCAACAAATCCTTCGACCTGACAACCTCGGGCTCTAAAAAGAGGTGGCTGGCGAGGCGGGGAATGCACTGCTTGTGATCTTCCCAAATCCCTAGATTCTGGAGTAGTTCCATTGGTTTGAAATAGTGGGAACGGGACAAGTAATGTTAAAAAGACAAGCCTTAAGGCTTTGTGCCTTAACACAAGGTGCATTCGCAATAAAGTGGATGAATTAGCCGCACAAGTAGATGTAAACAGGTATGATATAGTCAGGATTACGGAGACATGGCTACAGGGTGACCAGGGATGGAAACTCAACATCCAGGGATATTCAGTATTTAGGAAGGACAGACAAAAAGGAAAAGGCGGTGGAGTTGCATTGCTGGTTAAAGAGGAAGTTAACGCAATAGTGAGGAAAGATATTAGCTCTGACGATGTGGAATCTGTATGGGTAGAGCTAAGAAACACTAAGGGGCAAAAAATGTTAGTGGGGGTTGTATATAGACCCCCAAACTGTAGTGGCGATGTTGGGAATGGCATTAAACAGGAAATTAGAGACACATGCAATAAAGGAACATCTGTAATTATGGGTGACTTTAATCTGCTTATAGATTGGACAAATCAAATTAGTAACAAGACCGTGGAGGAGGAATTCCTGGAATGTATATGGGATGGTTTTCTGGACCAATATGTTGAGGAACCAACTAGAGAACAGGCCATCCTAGACTGGGTATTGTGTAATGGGAAAGGAATAATTGGCAATCTAGTTGTACGAGGCCCCTTGGAGATGAGCGACCATAATATGATAGAATTCCTCATCAAGATGGAGAGTGACGTAGTTGATTCTGAGACTAGGATCCTAAATCTTAATAAAGGAAACTACGGTGGTATGAGGCGTGAGTTGGCTATGATGGATTGGGAAACGTTACTTAAAAAGATGACGGTGGATAGGCAATGGCAAACATTCAAAGAGCGCATGGGTGAACTGCAACAATTCTTTATTCCTGTCTGGCGCAAAAGTAAAACAGGAAAGGTGGCCAAACCATGGCTTACAAGGAAAATTAGAGATAGTATTAGATCCAAGGAACAGGCATACAAACTGGCTAAAAAAAAACAACGGACCTGAGGATTGGGAACACTTTAGAATTCAGCAAAGGAGGGCCAAGGGATTGATCAACCAGGGGAAAATAGAGTACAAGAGTAAGCTTGCGGGGAACATAAAAACTGACTGTACTCTATAGGTATGTGAAGAGAAAAAGATTGGTGAAGACAATGGTAGATCCCTTAAAGTCAGAAACAGGGGAACTTATAATGGAGAACAAAGAAATGGCTGCCCAACTAAATGCATACTTTGGTTCTGTCTTCACAAAGGAAGACACAAATAACATACCAAAAATGTTGGGGAACGCAGGGTTTAGTGACAGCGAGGAACTGAAAGAAATCAGTATTAGTAGGGAACTTGATTGGATTGAAGGCCGATAAGTCCCCAGGGCCTGATAATCTACATCCCAGAGCACTTAAGGAAGTGGCCCTAGAAATAGTGGATGCGTTGGTGGTCATCTTCCAAGATTCTATAGACTCTGGAACAGTTCCTCTAGATTGGAGGGTAGTTAATGAAACCCCACTATTTAAAAAGGGAGGTAGAGAGAAAACAGGGAATTATAGACCAGTCAGCCTGACTTTGGCAGTGGGGAAAATTCTAGAGTCCATTATAAAAGATTTAATAGCTGAGCACTTGGAAAACAGTGGCAGAATCGGACAGAGTCAGCACGGATTTACAAAAGGGAAATCATGATTGACAAATTTACTGGAATTTTTTGAGAATGTAACTGGTAGAGTTGATGAGGGGAAGCCAGTGGATGTGGTTTATTTGGACTTTCAGAAGGCTTTCAACAAAGTCCCACATAAGAGATTAGCATGTAAAATTAAAGCATGTGGGATTAGGGGTAGTGTATTGAGATGGATAGAAAACTGGTTGGCAGACAGGAAACAAAGAATAAGAATAAACGGGTCTTTTTCCGAACGGCAGGCAGTGACTAGTGGAATACTGCAGGGATCGGTTCTTGGACCCCAGCTATTCACAATATATATTAATGATTTAGATGAGGGAACTAAATGTAATATCTCCAAATTTGCAGATGACACAAAGCTGGGTGGGAGGGTGAGCTGTGAGGAGGATGCAGAGATACTTCAGTGTGATTTGGACAAGCTGAGTGAGTGAGCAAATGCATAGCAGATGCAGTATAAAGTGGATAAATGTGAGGTTATCCACTTTAGTAGCAAAAACAGGAGGGCAGATTATTATCTGAATGGCTATAAATTGAGAGAGGGGAATGTACAAGACCTGGGTGTCCTTGTACACCAGTCGCTGAAGATAACCATGCACGTGCAGCAGGCGGTAAAGAAGGCAAATGGTATGTTGGCCTTCATAGCGAGAGGATTCGAGTACAGGAGCAGGGATGTCTTGCTGCAATTATACAGGGCCTTGGTGAGACCACAACTGGAATATTGTGTGCAGTTTTGGTCTCCTTATCTAAGGAAGGATGTTCTTGCTATAAAGGGAGTACAGCGAAGGTTTACCAGACTGATTCCTGGGATGGCAGGACTGACATGTAAGGAGAGATTGAGTCGGTTAGGATTATATTCGCTGGAGTTCAGAAGAATGAGGGGGATCTCATAGAAACCTATAAAATTCTAACAGGACTAGGCAGGGTAGATGCAGGAAAGATGTTCCCAATGGTGGGGGAGTCGAGAACCGGGGTCACAGTCTGAGGATACGGGGTAAACCATTTAGGACTGAGATAAGGAGAAATTTCTTCACCCAGAGAGTGGTGAGCCTGTGGGACTTGCTACCACAGAAAGTAGTTGAGGCCAAAACATAGTATGTTTTCAAGAAGGAGTTAGATATAGCTCTTGGGGCGAAAAGGATCAAAGGATATGGGGAGAAAGCGGGAGCAGGCTATTGAGTTGGATGATCAGCCATGATCATGATGAAAGGCAGAGCAGGCTCAAAGGGCCGAATGGCCTACTCCTGCTCCTTTATTCTATGTTTCTATGAAGCCCAGGGAGTGGAACTAGCTAAATTGCTCATGCAGAGAGTTGGAACAGCCTCAATGGGCCAAATGGCCTCCTTCTGTGCTGTAACCATTCTACGGCTCATTTTATAATCACAACCGAGGACAAAGACAAGTTGAAGAACTTCTATTAACTGGCGCCTTTGCCCTTCCTATTGTTGTAACTGTTGCTGTCTTCAAAATATTGGAAAAATCTCTCTCTCCTCTATGTATAATGTAGAGTGGTGGTATCAATTTAGAATTTTGCTTAATTCAACTGATCACCAGCTAGGCCTTGGGGCTTTCGTCGACTGAATGCTCTTTAATGTTTTTTGGATCTTGCATATTTTACCTCATACTTCACTGATTTGCACTGTAACAGTTATTTGAAAAAAAATGACAGTTTTCATTTTTTTTGTTATATAGAATTTTCAAATTGTCTATATACTGTGGAACAAATAAAATAAAATCTGTCCTTAAACAAGCACTGGTATCACTTTCTTTTGGGAGACAGTGAGCTGTACTGTGTGTTATTACAACATAATACATAACAGAATCACAGGACAACACATCACAAAAGGAAGTTATACGGTCCATTGTGAAAGAGCTATCCAATTACTCAATAACATCCCTGTTCTATCCCCATAGCCATGCAAAATTTTCCTCTTCATGTATGTATTCAATTCCCTTTTGAAATTATTGTTGAATCTGTTTCCATCACCCTTTCTGGCACAGCATTCCAGGTAATAACTCACTGTTTAATAAAAATTCTCATTATGCCTCCAGTTCTTCTGTGAATTACCTAAAAGCTGTGTCCTCTGGATAGCGATCCTTCTGCCACTGAAAAGATTTTCCTTATTTAACCTATCAGCACCATTCAAAATTTTGAACATCTCCATTAAATCACTCCTTAAACTCTCCAATTTTCCTAGTCTCTACATGTATCTAAGTCCCCCTCATAGCATTCTAATAAATCTCCTCTGCATATTCACCAAGGACTTAGCGTCCTTCCTAAAGGGTGGTGCCCAGAATTGTCCACAAAACTCCAGGTGTCTAACCAGTCGTTTATTAAGGTTCAGTATAACTTCCTTGCTTTTGTACTTTGTGTCTATTTCATGAAGCCAAGGATCAAATATATTTTTTCAACAGCTTTCTCAACTTGTCCTCCATCTTCAAAAATCCTGTGTACATACACCTGGGGTGTCTCTGCTCTGGTACCCCCTTAAAAATTATACTATTGTTTATATTGCCTACCCTCATTCTTCTTCCATCCCTTCACTGCCCTGTGGGACACCACTGTATACTTCCCTCCAGTCTGAAAAACAAGCTATCAACACTACTCTGCTTTCTGCCCCTTAGCTAATTTTGTGTCCACTCAGCCACTTTGCTAACTATTTTATTACATTCTACTTTATCAATCGCTTTTTGAACGTCCATATACAGAATACAGAAATCTCTTTGTTGCTCTATCAATGAAGTCAATCAACTTAGTCAAACACAATTTGCCCTTAATAAGTCCTTTCTGACTATCATTGATTAATCTATATTCTTCCAAATGACAATTTTGCCCTTGATTATTGTATAAAAATTTTCCACCATAGGGATTAGGCTGACTAGCCTGTGGTTAGCGGATTTACTCCTCACCTTTTTTTTGAACTGTGGTGTATTATTTACAATCATCTAGTCTGCTGGCATTGCTTCTATATCTACAGAGGATTGTTATCCTTTTCCGTCTCCCGCAGCAATATATGATGCGTCCCATGTGAACTTGGTGACTCTTCTACTTTGAGTGCTGCCAACCTTTTAAGTAGCTCCTTTTTATCTATTTTTATCCTACCAAATTGCTGTACTACCTCTGCTTTTACTGTGACATTGGCAACATCCTCTTCCTCAGTGACTGCAGATGCAAAGTTAATAGCTAGGTAACCAGGCAGGCATTTCTGTGACTGCAGACTCCAGGATGGTATGTTGTCTCCCTCTGGCCAGCGTCAAGCTGGACAGGTTACACCTCAACGGGGCCAAAGCTAATAACATGACACGGAGGTTTACGAGTGCTTTGAGGCAGGGTTTAAACCAGCTTGGCAGGGTGGTGGGAACCTCAGTGTAGATTCAGAAGGGAGAGAAGCAAAGCTGAAAATGAAAAGCTGAAAATTAATAAGTGAGTATGGAAGATCCAGGAATTAATGAAAAGATAGACAGCAAAGGAATGAATAATGGTATATACTTCAATGCAAGGAATCTAGTGAATAAAGCAGATAAGCTGAGGGCATAGATAGACATGTGCAGAATTATTACAACATATTCAGAAAAGCTTTTTAGCCAGAATGTAAAAAAACCAACAAAAGGATGGCAGTTTTGGACTTAGTTTTAGGGGATAAACCTGGGCAGGTGGAAGGGGTATCAGCTGGAGAGCATTTTAGTGGTAGTGATCATATTACAGTCAGATGTGGAAAAGGATAAAGACAGACTTTGAATAAAAATAGAAAATGCTAGCAATAGGTCAGGCAGTAGCTATGAAGAGAAAAACCAACATTTCAAGTCAATGACCTTTCATCATGGTTCTTCCACTGATACCCCTCCTACATTTTTTTATTTCAGATTTCCATCATTTGCAGCATTTGCTTTAGTCAAAGTTTTAAATTGGGGAAAGGCAAATTTTAACAAGCCGAGTTGTGATTTGGAAATAGTGGATGGGAAACAGCAATTGCAAGGTAAATTCATGGAGAGCAATGGGAGACATTCAAGGACAAAATTAAGAGGGTTCAGAACAAATATGTTCACACTAAGAAAAGGAGCAGAACACTACCACCAGGTGCCAAAGAGCATACAGAGAAGAATATGGCAAAAAAAAAGTGTTTGTCTGGTGCTAAGAGCTTAATACTGCAGAAAGCCTGGAGGAGCATAGAAAATGCAGGGGTGGAAATAAAAACGAAATTGGGAAAATAGAGGGCATGAAAGGAATTAGCAAGTAAAATCAAGAAAACCCAAATTTGTTTCATAAATGTTTCATGTTTTATAAATAGATAAAGAGCAAGATGATAACTAAAGAGCGAGTAGGGTCAATAGAGACCAAAAAGCGAACTTGAGTGTGAAGGCGCAAGATATGGTATGGTTCTTAACAAATAATTTGCACCCATTTTCTCTAAAGAGAGAGATAAAGCAGACATTGTAGTTAAGGAGGATGACTGTAAAATACTGGTCGCATAAACATGCTGAGGGAGGAAATAGTAAGGTGTTAAACATCCTGAAAAATGGATAAAACACTTGCCTGGAAGAAATGTATCTCAAGTTGCAAAGGGAAGCAAAAGGAGGAAATAACAGACGTTCTGATCATCATTTTCCAATCCTCTCTGGCTGCAGGTACGGCGCCAGAGGGCTGGAGGATTGCTAAAGTTATGCCATTTTTGAAAAAAGAGGGAGGAATAGCTAGGAATTATAGGCCAGTCATCCTGGTGGTGTAAAAAACATGCTGAGATGGTATAGATTGTAATTTAGAGAGGCACGGTTTAATAAAGGTCTTTCAGCGTGGATCAGTTAAGAGAAGGCTGTGTCTGACTAACTTGATCAAAATTTTTTAAGGAGTTAACAAGGAGCCAATGAAGGCAGTGAGTTTCACATAGTCTACATGAATTTTAGCAAGGCTGTTGACAAGGCCCCACATGTCAGAATGATCATTAAATTGAAAGCCCATGGGATCAAAGGTAAAGTGGCACATTGGATCCAAAACTGGCTCAATGCCCAGGAAGCAAAGGCTCACGTTTTTGTGACTGGAAGGCTGTATCCAGTGGGATTCCGTAGGGCTCAGTACTGGGTCCCTTGTTGTTTGTAGTACATGTCAATGATTTAGACTTAAATGTGTGACTAAGATGTTTGCAGTGATACGAAAATTGGCCATTGTGTTGGCAGTAAGGAAGAAAGTTATAGCATGCAGGAAGATGTTAATGAACTGTTCAGTTGGATAGTAGAGTGGCAAATGGAATTTGATCCTGAGATGCGTGGAAGACAATCAAGGTGAGTGATACACAATCAATGGAAGGATACTGAGAAGCAGAGGAACCTTGGAGTGTATGTTTACAGATTCCTGAAAGTAGCAGAACAAGTAGCTAAGTGTTTAAGAAGGCATACAGGAAATTTTTCTTTACTCTAGACTTCAACCAATAAAAAAACAGAACGGTTCTGTGAAAACTGTATAATAACACTAATCAGACAGCAGCTACAGTACAACATACAGTTCTGGTCACCACATGAAACAAAGGATGCGATCACATTAGAGAGGATACAGAAGAGATTTACGAGAATGTTGCGAAGAATGGAGAATTCTTGCTATGAGACAAGAGTAAATAGGCTGTGCTTTTTTTTGGAACTGAGGCAGCTAATGGGAGATTTAATTGAGGTGGATAAATCATGATGGACCTAGACAGAGTGGATTTGGAGGGCCTATTTCCATAAGAGAGGTCCATAACCAGAGGGTATAGGTTTAAAGTGATTGATGGAAAGATTAGAGGGGAGTTGAGGAAGTATTTTTTCACCCAGAGGGTAAGTCTGTAACTTACTTCCTGGAAGAGTGTTAGAGGCAGAAACCCTCGATGCTTTTTAAAAATGTTTGGATATTTGCTTGACTTGTAGCCTTGAAGGCACCTCAAGAGCTAGAAGTTTGGATTAGACTGGATAACACTTTTTCGCCTGGCATAGATGCAATGGACCAAATGGTCTCCTTCGGTGCTATAAATCTTATGTCTCTTAGCTACTCATTTAATACCCCTGCCATGCAATGGCACTTTTTTTAGCTACAAAGAAATAATTCCAGCAAATTTATTTTATGCATTATTACACATTAAAATGCTTGAAAATATGGCTACAAAAGATTACTAACCCAGATAAGTGAAAAGAGGCTGAAATTTCACACATGCACATGTACACAGTGATACAAACAGCTGAAATGGCAGATTCATTGGGTTAATCTGTCATGGTTTAGTAATCATGAAATGCATTTTACAAGTTTCAAAATGAAAACCTAGTGTTCTTAATGGTATCAATCTATACATTAATTTCCAATAGTTACTGCTTACTTTACTTATCTTTTCTTCTTCATATACTGTTTCCTCACCTGCACTGTAGAAGAGGTCAGGTCTTTCAAGAATGTCTCCTTCATGGATATATGTCTCTATCCCATCATCACCATATATGCAGGGCTCACTTTCATCCATCTGGCGGTTCTCCACCATTTCCAGCCATTGAGAGTTGTGCCAGCGAAACTTCTCACTTTGAATTTTTTTGGCCCACTCTTCATCATATTCCTGTCAAAATATAAACATGTTATGTTATCTGAGTGATGAGGTAGGAATCCTCAGACATATGTATGGACATGCCACATCCTGGAAAGGGAGGAGGGTTAATTCCACAGACTGTCTATGTAAACATAAACACCACTTAACCTCATGAACCTGTCAGGAATGCAAGGAGCTCGTTTATCTTTAGGTATTCAAAAATATTGTTTCATTTGGCAGAATTAATGGTTAGGGCTTGCTTTGCTCAAAAAGGGTAATATGGATCTCTGTCCTTTCTGGTTTAATTTTGACAAACATCATCAAACGAAGGGAGTTTGAAAATTAGTGGTCCAAAGGAGTCATTACCTTTCGCTTTTTTAAATACAAGTTATCTTTCTCCCACTTTTCATTGTTCAGCTCTATTAGCCATGCCACTATACTATAAACTGACTGATTATGAAACACGAGGTTTAAAATATCTAGAAGTTTAATGTTATTTATCAAAAACAATGCAAAAAATTTACATTGCACACTTAAAATCCGTAATTTAGGAAATACAGGCATCACTTACCGCAATAAGTAATTTCTACCTTTGCAAACTGAATGTAGTTACCAGCAAAGCACAACTGCATCAACTAATTTTAGCTGTTTAATTTAAGATTCTTCCCTCTAATACTGTCAAATAGATCAAAGAAACTAAATTTTAGAACTTGAACAAAGCCAATTAAAAGTGCACCAGAAAATATGTTCTCACAAACAACCTACATTAATATAAAACCTTTAACACAGAAAAAGGTCCCCAGGGTGCTTCATCCAAGTGTGACAAAAAATGAACATTGACTGACCAAAGGTTTGGTCAAAGATTTGGGTTTTAAGGTGCTTCTTAAAGGAGAGAGAGGTTTAGAGTGGACAGCTGGAGGCACAGCTGCCAATAGTGAGGCGAAGAAAGTAATGAATGCACAAGTAGTCAGAATTTGAGGAACACAAGAGTTCTTGGATGGCTGTAGGTCCAGAGAAAGTTACAGAAAGGGGTGAGGATTGGAACATACTGAGTTCTATAGATGCAAAATCAATAGAGATGTTTAAAAGAGAGTAAAGGTATCAAGTTTATGGGGGAAAAATCAGGAACCCAGTTTTTAAAAAGTAATAGCTACCATAGTTAACACTGCAGTGAACAGGTAAAGCTCAGCATGGAGCAATTCCTATTTTAACAGAAAAAGCTAGCAAAACACCCTAAGCCATTCTATGCCTTAGATATAAATACAATACTAATACATCTGTTTTGAATCCATAGATCAGAAAAACTGTCATTAATTTCTGTACTAGCATTTAATTGCATAGCATGCAGTGTCATATATTGCATGAAAATGTATCTTCAAACTGTTAAAGAGGCAGGGGTCAATCTGATTGTCTAAGTTGTTTGACCTGACTTCCCCACATTTTCTTTTTAAATTCTTCACCTTCCGTGGAGAAACTCTTCAATTTTTTCCTTTGGATTCAGTCCCCCTTTTCCCTGGAGAAATATCAAAATGAGGACTAATTCGTTTCTTTTGCCAAAATCTTTTTAGAAGTATTTTGGAAATTAAATAATAGAAAAGGGCATACAAGAACAAAAAAAGAAAATAACAGAGTTAGTGTCCCTTACATCAAGGCAATCTGATGGGGTGGCTCCAAGCTTCTTTATGGCCAGAGTCTGTATGCTATTTTGAAAGGTAGTGGTGAAGTAGCACTTTGTGTAGCCTGTTTAAAGCCTCATTAGGCTACAGGGGGCACACACCTTGTAAAGGAACATTCCTGGCAGCCGTTTGGGGCTTTAAATACCTAAAATACAATCTGATTTCCATCAAAGGAGTCGAGACTCACAACTGAAATATACTTTGACTTCGAATGAGCAG
Source organism: Cetorhinus maximus (assembly GCF_964194155.1). Taxonomy (NCBI): domain Eukaryota; kingdom Metazoa; phylum Chordata; class Chondrichthyes; order Lamniformes; family Cetorhinidae; genus Cetorhinus; species Cetorhinus maximus. The sequence continues at coordinate 65,532,555 of NC_135895.1, read as the reverse complement.
ATGTTGGCCATAGATTGCCAACCTGACAGCGGCCACAATCCATCCCTGAAGGAAGGAAGCACCATGACCACATGCAACATTAAAAATGGTCACAAATCTTGCAATAAAGTATGTAGAATTAAAGATCACATTATGCAATTAAATGTTTTTAAGATAGCAAGCCTGATGAAAGACTTCCATAGTGTGGAGTGAGGAGAAGAAATGAATATAGTATATTTCACTTATATTATAAAAGGAGAATTATTCAGTAGCAAATGAGATATCACAAGTGAAGTTGAAGCAACATTTTAACAGATGCTGTTAACACATTCTTGCACATTATCAGAGAATAGACATTTAGGAATCTGTTTGCAGTTAAACAGAAATCATCACTCATCAGTACAATTAAGGTAAATCATAAATGAAACAAGAGGCATGCACTAAAACTTTACCACATCTGTTATAATTGCAAACTTTCTATATATGTTTCGTCTGTTTCCTCTCTTCAACACCTCAGTGTTCATGTCACTCGTTTGAACCATATCTATCTGATTAACAATCTTGTAGGACAAACAAACTACTCCCTTCTGCCTCTCCTCCATATCTACTGATGAAAAACAGGTCTTCTTTCACTTTCGTACATCTGGAGTTTGATACGCTCGAGGTAAGGAGAATTACATTCCCACAGCAACAAAAACACTGTAGTATATACACTTAACCCCAATTCAATTTTAGCAACTGATAAAATTATATATAATCACAATTCAAACATGTAACCTCATTAATGTTTGGCAACACATACATATCAAAAGGACAAATGTGTGTAAAATATGCATGGCCATAAAGATTGCTGGATAAACAATAAGCAGCAGTGAAAGAAGCCAGAGAATGAGCTGAATCAGGAATTTAGTTGCACTCACTCAATCAAACATGAAACAAGATCTTTCCTTTGTAATGAATATGTTTAATAAAAAACTACAAATACAGATACAAAATATAATTAAAAGGGAAAGAAAAATTAAGGGGAATTTTTTGTTCAAAAAGTTCTACATAATTTTGAAAGTTCAGTAAAAATGTCAATTTAATTGTCAGAATGGACATTTTAAAATAGGTCTCCCCCTCGCCACAATGTTTCAAAATGAGCACCACCGAGCAGCGCCATAGGCAACAGCAAAAGCCATGACTTTAAAAAGCTGGAGAGCAATGGAACCCTGGGAACAATACTGCTAACTGGGAATGCCCATTCACCAACCAATAATGTGGTTTCTTTGTAATCAGACAGCCCCAGAGGGTTTCTCAGGTCAGTCTGAAGTTGTGGCTCTTCTATTTCCAATGAAGTCACTTGTGGATGCATGGAACACACCCCATTAATCGAGGATTTGAACACAGAGAACCTATTCCAGGTTGCTGCCAAGAAAATTTATGTTCCTCTTAATATCTGGAAAAAAACTCTCCGATGTATATATTACTTTCTTCCATGTCAGGGGTGTATGCTGACAAAAACTTCTCCCCTAGCCTTTTCTACCCATGCAAGTGTTTAGTTACATCTCCAATTTATTATTACATTACACAATCCAAATTAATGAACTAGATGAGGGGACCAAGTGTAATGAATCCAAGTTTGCCGAATACACAAAAGTAGGTGGCAAAGTAAGCTGTGAGGATACAGCCCGCAAAAGGATATAAAAAACTTAAAAGTGAGTGGGCAACAATGTGGCAGATGGAATATAATGTGTGGAAATGGGAGATTATTCACTTTGGTAGGAAGAATAGAAAAAAACAGAAGACTTTATAAATGGTGAGAAACTATTAAATGTTGGTGTTCAGAGGGATTTGGGTGTCCTTGTACAATAAATACAAAGTTAACACAAAAGTAAAATACAGCAGATGCTGGAAATCTGAAATTTAAAAAAATGCTGTGAATGTTCAGCAGGTTAGGCAGCAACTATGGAGAGAAATGGAGTTCATATTTCAAGCTGATGACCTTTCATGAGAACAAAGTTCTGAACAGAAAGTTAACATGCAGGTACAGCAAACATTTAGGAAGACAAATTATATGTTGGCCTCCAATGTAAGAAGGTTGGAATACAAGGGTAAAGAAGTCTTGCTGGAATTGCACAGGGCTTTGGTAAGACCACACCAGTAATGCTGTGTAGTTTTGGTCTACATATCTAAAGAAGCATGTATTTGCCTGAAAGGGGATGCAACAAAGGCTCACTAAATCTGATTCCTGGAATGACAGTGTAGATTAATGAGCAGAGATTGAGTAAAATTGATCTATATTCTTCTAAATTCCAGACAGCAAGAAGTGATCTCAGTGCAAGATAAAAGATTCTGAAGGGGCTTGAAAGGGTGTTTGCTAAGAGGCTGTTTCCCCTGACTGGAATGTCTAGAACCAGGAAACATCAGCGGATAAAGCATTGATTATTGACGACTGAGATGAGGAGAAATTATTTCACTCAGGGCTGTGAATTATTGGAATCCTCTACCCCAGAGGGTTTAGTTACTGAGTAGGTTCAAGGCTGAGATCAATAGATTTTTGGACAATAAGAGGTAACAAGTGATATGGGATCAGGCAGGAAAGTAGGTTTTAGGTTAACGATCAGCCACGATCTTATTAAATGGCTGAATGATTTCAAGGGGCTATGTGGCCTACCCTTACTGTTATTGCTTATGTTTCTTATTAGGTTATTAAGCATTTTAGCCACTATTGGAGAATATTTCATTATTGATGATTGCCTTGTCTCTGGATAGTTAGTATTAATGCCATGAACTCATTAGGCGCACAATTGGCATAAGAGCTTGAATCTTGTAACTAACAAAATATATCAAAGATTTTCACATCCAAAACCTGCTGTTCCTTACCTACCTAATATTGTTATTTTAAAGAATAAAGCGGGAAACATTGGTGTTGACTGGAACTGTTAGTAACTTCTCAAAGTTAATAAGTCAATCACAAACTCCTACAATAACAAAATTATTTTCTCAGCAAATTTCCCTCAAGCAAGGTCAATATAAATCTAACTTGGAAAAGACTGATAATGGGAATCAAGTGAGTGAGTCTAAAGCTGGAATTTTCAGCTAGTTGTCCTATTGACTGAATATTGCCAACTGAAATTTACATTGAGAAGAAAACAAAGGTGAAATAAATGGTCCAAAATAAGATGTATTCATACATGGTATTAATTTAAGTGAACAGAATTTGAAAACCAGAAAAAAAAAACAAAACCAGATCTTGGCTACAAATGTTTATAGCTATGTTAAAACAAAAACTGAGAAATTGTTTCATTCTTAGTAAGCCTTCGCTTGCTCCTAACCTATTAATTCCCATTGATTACACATTAGTCTATCCAAAGCTATTATTACAAACAGCGTTACAATGTACTTCACAACTGCTATCCATTTTATCAAGTTGACAAGCTTACCAACACTAAAAACTTATACCTTCTATATAGTTTCAGAGTTGAAGGTTGAAGAGCACAAACGGATCTATTTTCCCAGTCAAGAGTTATGGGGAGCAGGCGGGAAAGTGGAGTTGAGGCCAAGATCATTCAATAAGGTCATCTTATTGAATGGCAAGGCAGGCTCAAGTGGTCATATAGACCACTCCTGCTCCTATTTCTTATGTTCTAATGTTACATGAGAGGACAAGCACTGAACAAATGTAAAGAGTGCTCATCAACACTGTTCCTTCGTATATTCAATTTTATATGAGAGGTATTATGCTAATAATTTGAAACAAAAGCAGAAATTGTCATGTACAGCAGAGTCATTATCACCTGTAAAGAGAAAAGACAGGTTATAATTTTGGATGTAGAGCCCTGGCCAGAATTTATTTGCCTGACGTAAGCCTTTTACCCAAAATACTGAATTCCTTTTTCTGTTTAGAGATACTGATGGGCTTAATTTCCAAATTTGTAGATGAACAGTTTTGTTAGCAATACTACTGAACTTCAACTTCAATGTTTGATACAAAAGAAAATCAAAACTTAGTGTTCAGTTAGTACATCTCTTAATCTTCACATCTGAAGCTGCGTGTGGTAAACAAATCTCAAATGAAAATATAAGAAATTATGTCACTTACAAATGATCTAAAAGCCTGGCAAGTTATTCAGGATTTGGGGTGAAACAGGACATTCCTACCAAGGTATTAATCAAATGTATTTTAAGTAGACAAAACGCCAACAAAAATATACAAATTCCAGCATTTACTTGAGGAAGGGGCCACAATGTTAACTGGTCTATATCAATGACAAGGTAAAATATATTATACAGCATTGCTGACCAAAACAAATACAAATATTAATCTGTAATAAAGGTCAATTAAGGATTTTTGATTTAATAATAATGTGGTCTTTCCTTTTATGGCCTTCTCCTCTAGAGCACCAGATTAACTTTGCTTTAGGTTTGTTTCCATTTATTTTAATGGCATAATTACAAAGATATTCTGGCAACACTTCTACAGATTGTCAAGAAAGAACCAATAGCATCCATTCTTCCCCGTTCTCCAGAAGATAAACACTATTGCTGGGTACAGCTCCAAGAGTGCTCACAGCTCTCTGGTATGTTGACCAAGTTAGCATTCTTCAAGTAAGCCTTTGCAACCCGTCAAGGCTTAATATTCAAACCTAGGTGTGGGGAGGTGGTATGGGGATGATCGTAAGTACAGTAAACCTGCACTGTCCTCACCCAACATAGAGATGCACTATTTATAGATGCAAAATCAGAATTAGGATCAGGAACTCTGGAAGACTTTTAATCTCAATAGCCTTGAAAGGCTGTAGTCAACTGTATTTCACCTTCAGTTGCAGCAAAGGCAGTTAACTCAGACCAGGGAGTAACCTTATGAGATCTTCCTGGTTGCAAGGCTAAATACTACACTGTGCAGTGCATTTATCCACTCAGACATTTAGAGAAAAACATTATCCGCATAATGTATTTCTAGAAATTGTGTAATGTAGAAGAAAGTAAGCAACAAAAAAATCCGGTGCACTTTATTAATGTGAATGATTTAAGCATAAGGTTATTTTTGACCAGGTAAGGAATCCATTTTTAAAAACATACTAAACTTTATGTTACTTACAGAATTAACCCTGTCCTATCCAAAAATAAAATTCCCATTATTTTTATTGGATATCCACAGCTAACTTTGGTACAGAAATTAGGCCAAATGCATTAAGTTCACTTGTCTACAATCAATCCTCAATGCCAATCCTACAACACTGCTAATTTACATTAATATGGCACTTTTAATATTGTAAAGTATCCAAGGTGCTCCATAAGATTATCAAAAGAAATTTGACATTGAGCAGCAGGAGGAGATATTAGGTCAAATAACCAAAAGCTTGGTTGGAGGCAGGTTTTAAGGAGGGCTTAAAGGAGCAGAGAGGAGAAAAGTTGAGGGCAGGAATTCCAAAGCTTTGAGCATAAGCAGCTAAAGGTGTGACCACCAACGATGGAGTGATTAAAATGAGGAACGCATAAGAGGCTAGAATTGGAGAAACGCAGACATCTCATGTGGGTTGTGGGAGGTTACAGAGATAAGGAGGGATGACACCATGATGGCAGGGTGAGGAGCTGGGAGTTGAAGAGAATTTTAAAACTGAAGTGTTTCCAGATGTAGGTCAGTGACCAAAGGGATGATGGGTGAATAGGACTTTGTGCAAGTTATGACACAGACAGCAGGGTTTTGGATGAGCCCTCACTTATTTAGGGTGGAAGATGGGAGACCAGCCAAGAGAGCATTAAAAAGAAAAGAAAGACCTGCATACAGCACTTTTCATGACACCAGACATTTCAAAGCGCTTACAGCCAATTAAGTACTTCTGAGATGTAGTCGATGTTGTAATGTAGGAAACACAGCAATCAACATGCGCATTGCTCCCACAAACAGCAATGTGATAAACACCAGATCATATGTTTTTTTGTGATGTTGACTAAGGGCCAAATATTGGCCAGGAAACAGGAATAACTGTCCTGTGCTTCATCTAAATAGTGCCATGGGATCTTTCACAGTCACCCGAACAGGCAGATGGGGCCCTGGCTTAACGTCTCATCTGAAAGATGGCAACAGTGCAGCGCTCTCTCAGTACTGCACTGGAATGTCAAACATGATATTTTGTACTCAAGCCCTGGAGTGGGACTTGAACCCAGAACCTTGCGACTCAGAGGAGAGTGTGCTACCAAGAGAGCCACGGCTGACACACAACTGAAATAGTTAAGTCTAGAGGTGACAAAAGCACGGATGAGGACTCAGGGGAGATGCACTCAGGCAGGGGTGGATTTGGCTAGTGTTACGGAGTTGGAAGTAGGCTGTCTTGGTGATGGAACGGCTGTGTGGTCGAAGCCCATCTCAGTGTTTATTATGACAGCAAAGCTGCAAGCTTTCTGGTACAGTCTTAGACAACTGCCATGGAAAAGGATGAGGTAGGTATCTAGGGAACCGAGCTGAGGTAGGGACCAACGACAAGAGTTTGAGGAAATTGCTGCTCATCCAGTACCAGATGTCAAGCAGTGTGACAAATCAAAAGGAAATTGGATGGACACTTGAAGGAAATAAACTTGCAGGGCTATGGGATTAGAGCAGGCGAAGGAGACTGACTGGATTACTCTATGGAGAACAGGCATGGGTCGAATGGCCGTCTCTTGTGTCGTAAATGACTCTATGACTCTCGATCATATACATCACAATCTATTTTTTTTCCCATTTTACACATCTCCCCTACTTCTTCAATTGCTTCCCATTTGATATGGGCCAAAAAGAAAAGTTGTAAGATAAACGCAGACTCAACATTTTTTCCTTACCGCAATAATGTCCAATGTATTGTCGCACACTTTCCGTATCTCTGCATTTTTATCATGCATCAGGTCAATCAAGTATGCTGGAGCCTCTATGAACAGCGCATTAAGGAAAAGCAACATTCCAGTCAAGTATGCTATATTATTGCAAAGGGCCTTTGGAAGCAAGAAGTATTGTGTTTCAGGCTGCACATTAACAACAACTTCTTTTTATATAGCACCTTTAAAGTAATGTCACACAGCACTTGACAGACACATAAAACAAAATATGACACTGAACCACAGAGGAAATTCCAGTTTCAGGCACAGCTGACAATAGCTGAGCAATTAAAATCAGCAATGCTCATGAGGCCAGAATTAGAGGAGTGCAGAATCTCGGAGGGTTGTGGGGGTGGAGAAAATTAGGGATAGCGAGGAGCAGGACCCTAGACAGATTTGAAAACGTAGAGGAGAATTTTAAAATCAAGGCATTGCTTAACCAGGTGCCGGTCAAGGTCAATGAGCCCAGGGGTGATGGCTGAAAGGGATTTGATGCATGTTAAAACAAGGGCTGCAAAGTTTTGGATGCCCTCAAGTTTACAGGTGGTAGAATATAGGAGGCCAGCCAGGAGTGCATTCGAATAGTCAAATCTAGAGGTAACAAAGGCATGAATGAGGGTTTCAACAGCAGATGCACTAAGGCAGGGCAGAGTTGGACGATGTTATGGAGGTGGAAATTGACAGTCTTATTGATGGCACGCATGTGGTTGAGAGCTCATTTCAGTATCAAATATGACACCAAGATTGTGAACAGTCTGATTCAGCCCAAGCAGCTGCCAGGGTGAGGGATGGAATCCATGGTTAGGGAGTGCAGATTATATCTGGGACTGAAGACAACAGCTTTGGTTTTACCAGTATTTTCCCAAAATTTAATTGGAAGAAATTTCTGATCGTCCAGTGCTAGATGCTAGACAAGCAGACTGGCAATTTAGACAGTGAAGGGGTGAGGAGAGGTGGAGGTGAGATAGAGCTGACTGTTGTTTACGTGTTTTTGGAAGATTTCGCTGAGGATCAGCATGTACATGAGAAATAGGAACCAATGATAGATCCCTGGGGGACACCAGTGGTAAAGGTGCAAGAGCAGGAAGAGAAGACATTGCAAGTGATTCTGCAGCTATGATTACATAGATAAGAATGAAAACAGATAAATGCAGTCCCACTCAGTTGGACCATGTTGGAGAGGCTTTGGAGATGGATGGTGCAATCAGTAATGTCAAAGGCTGCAGACAGGTGAAGAAGGACAAATAAGGAATAAATTCCCTTTGTCACAGTCACAAAGGATGTCATTTTTGACTGATAAAAGGCAATTTTTGATGGTGGCAGGAGCAAAAACTCCATTGGAGGGATTCAAACCTGGGAGTTCTGGGAAAGATGGGCATGAATTTGGGTGGAGTGAATTTCGTAAGCCTAGGACAGATTTGCACTGACCTATTTATGGAACTACTTAGCTGTTTATAGCATACTGAGATTGGTGTTTATCATATTGGTAACCCTCTTAATGACTTCAGTAGATTGGTATCTCATTCTGAAGTGTGGCTGTTGTGTTTCTGCAATCTGCAATGAACCGGGATTGGTCTCCTGGTTTGACTGTGATCAAGGAATGATTGGGCCATCAGATTAAAGAATCCAGAGTTTACAATTTTACAGCTGATGGCCCACAGCAGCTCATAGATGCCCTCTTTCAGGATGTTGGGTCTGTCCTTATGTTGTTTTACTTAACACCACCTTGTCTATTCATATAGTTGAAAGTTATTATTATCCATCACAGACCAAATATGCCTTTCAAGTTGTTTGAAATTAGGTTTCATTAGGGTTTATTAGGGTTTACTCTAAAAAGTCAATATTATGTATGCTCTCTATCATAATCTTGATTTCAAAGCTTGGATCCAAATGGGACTAGATGTCATAACAATCCAAGGGGACTGTGAGGTTTAGTGGCAATCTAATCATTTCATTTACCAAATCTTCACAAAACCCACCTGTCCCCTGTTTTAAAGATTCTAAAGAATACATCACATTAAAATCCAAGCTGCCAATATTAATATCCACAGTATAAATCAAGACTAAATAACAAACAGCTCATTTTTAAAAATTACAAAGTAAATCTCTAGCATTCTTAGGCACAAAAGGTGTCGAAGTAGATAAAATGAATGGAACAGAACTACTCAATTCATCACCACTCATCATCTTCAATGACTTTAACACACTTTTCAGTGAGTTAAATTGCCAAAATGCATTATAAAGTACATAATGAACAATTTCATAAAATAATCATTTTCAGTCGCTCTGTAAATGTAGGATTTGGCCTGTGCATTAATTAACTCCATATGCAGCCTGTACATCGTAATTATATATTCATCTGTAAGAAATTAACTTTAAAATATATGCTATTAACTTTTACAGATTTTTGTCTTTAAACATTAACAGGACACTGAAATCAAGTGAAGTTTTTGATCCCTGTTGACCTAAAATGCCAATATACTGTACAGTATTTGAACAAGTTTAATTTTTCAGCCTTGTGATCTTCTCTTTTGAATCAAGTTGACCTAAGAACTAAACAGAAAGGGGAAAAAGAAATGTTATTCAGAAAGGATACGTGTTTCCTTTATAATCACATCTCTGGTAGCCTGGTGGAAAACCATTTGGTAAAAGACATATACAATCTGGCAGACAAATTCATCATCCTCTTGTTTGGCTGCGGAAAAGAGCAGAAACATACAATGAAAGGAGATTCCAACTACAACTTACATTTGTATAGCGCCTTTAATGTGTCGAATGCCCACGACGCTTAACAAGAGTGTTACCAATACAAATGTTGACATCGTGCCAAAGTAGAAGATTATCTGAACAGATGACCAAAGGTTTGTTCAATGAGGTATGTTTTAAGGAGCATCTTAAAGGAGGAAGAGAGATGGGGAGGTTGAGAAAGGGAATTCCAGAGCTTAGGACCATTGCATGCGAAAGCACGACCACCAGTGGAGGAGCGATTAAAATCGTGAATGCACAAGAAGCCAAAATTATTATGCTTCAAAGGCTCATAGGGTAAGAACAGGTTTCAAAATATGGCAGGGTGAGGCCAAGGAGGAATTTGAAAAAAACAGATGAGAGTTTTAAAGTTGTGGCATTGTCAGACCAGAAGCCTGTGTAGGATGGCAAACATAGGGATGCTGGGTGAACTTTGAGAGAGTTAAAATACAACAGCAGAGTTTTGGATGAGCACAATTTTATCTAAGGTGGAAGACGAGAGGCTGGCCAGGAGAGCACTGGAATAGTCAGGTGGAGAGATAATGAAGGGGTGGATTTGTTTACAGCAGCAGATGAGATGAGATACGGGCAGAATCAGGTGAAGTTATAGAGGTGCAAGTTGGCAGTCTTAGTGATGGACTGTGCGGTCAGAAGTTCATCTTGTGGTCAAAGACAAGGATGACCTGGCTAAGGCTCAGACAAGTATCAACAAGCGGGACAAACGGGTGGCCAGGGAACGGATTAAGTGGCAGGGATCAAAGACAATGGGCGGAATTTTGTGCCCATTGATGTCAGGCGTCATGGCGGGCATGATCAGACAATATGGCAGGAAGGTCAAAAATTGGTGTCACAACATCATGAAACCAGTTTGAAAACGTCCGCTCCACCCGTCAAGGGCAGGCCATATTTCCCACCACCGACATCAGGAACATAATTTTAATACATCTGCATATCATTATAAGCCCTACACGTTAATCAGCCCCCACGCTGGGTCATCCGGGCACGTTCCACAACAGCATTTATGAGGCGTGCACCTGGCGAGCTGCACTTTGAGAGGAATTCGGAGGTGAGGTCGCACAGCGCTTGCAAGGGTCGCCCATTTGACTTCAAGGTTGAGGCGTCATGCGTTCAGGCAAGGCCACAGGCAAGTCGCTTTTTCCCTGTTGGCTAACAGTACCAGGGCAAGAGCTGCACTGCGATTGGGGCAAAGGCAAGGGCTGCCCTGCATCTGAGACGAGTTGGGGAGGGCAAAGCAGCCTGGTCTGATGGTAGTGCACAAGCACATGCAGGCAGGGGGTGGGGGAGGAGGAGGGCTGGGAGGAGGGAAGCAGCAACGCATTAGGGACATCTTGTATAAAGTGACCATTCCTCCGCAGCTGAGACAATTCAGGCGCAGCCACATTGACATGCTTGGAGTTGGGCCCCTAGCTTAACTGCCCACTCAAGCAATGCAGCAGAGGCACGGAAGTGCCATCAATTCTCCAGAGCTTTTCACCCCTCAGGCACAGACTGCAAATTAATGAAAATTTTAATGGGCTGTAGAACAATTGGACGACTGGACATGTTGTACAATCTCCTTGCTAAATCTGGCCATGGAGCAGTCACTGGTGGAGGTGTTCACAGCCCCTTGCAATTTCATCATTCAGGTTTGGACCAGTCTCCCCCAGGGTTCAAGCTAAAAGTGCAGCCTTGCAGTGCGGCTTAGGAGAATGCCTGTGCCTGAGCTGAGAGCATAGCATGCAGTCCAGTGGGCGAAGCTGCTGCCAATCGGTCAGGTGGAGTGGGGCGGAGGTGGGTGGGGTTTTGGGCAGCCATGCAGCGCATTAAACTCTGGCCATCCAACTGGTGGCCAACACTCTCTGTGATGCATTAAGGGGCTTTCAGACTTACACAGGAGAGGTTCTTAGTACACTCATGCTAACCCACGCATCTATCTCTTTCATCCTACAGGAGTACATCATCAGGAGCATGGAGTCTGGTGACCTAGCTGTATACCTCATAGCTTACAGGGAGCGGAGATGAAGGTGAAGAGAGCAACAGAGGTGCCTAGCTGGATTGAGGGAGGAGCAACACCCTCAAGAAGAAGGGGCAGCTGGGGCTCCTGCGCCTCGCTAGACCCAGGCTCTATAGATGGCACTTGTCATTCCTGCAGATGATAGAGAACCAGTGTCGCCAATGACTGCGCATGTCCAGGGAACTGGTCGATCACATCTGCCACCTACTGCAGGATTTGGCGCCACGGGGACATGGAGAGCATCCGCTGCCAGTGGAAGTGAAAGTGTCCGAGGCGCTCACTTTTTACACCAGCAGCTCCTTTCAAGGCTCCACAGGTGACCTCTGTGGGATATTGCATGCTTCCAAGCACAAATGCATCCATGAAGTCACGGACGCCATCTTCGCGAAGGCACACAACTTTGCGCATTTCGCCCAGGATCAGGGATTTGCCCAGATCTCAGGTTTCCCACAGGTGCAGGATGCCATCGACTGCACTCAGTTCTCCGTGGCAACAAGCGGTCAACCACATCAACTGCAAGGGCTTCCACTCGCTGAATGTTCAGCTGGTGTGCGACCACCGCATTCTACAGGTCTGCATATGGTTCCCAGGGAATTTCTACGACTTATACATTCTCAATAGGTGTGAGATGCCTGACATCTTCCAGGGTCCAGAAAGGCTGCAGGGTTGGCTCCTCGGGGATAAAGGCTACCTGCAGACGACGTGGCTGATGACGTCCGTCTGGCAGCCTCAGAGTGCAACAGAGGGAAAGCACAAAAAGGCTCGTGCTGCAATTTGGACTTTGGTGGAGCAAACCATAGGAATGTTGAAAATGAGGTTCCAGTGCCTGGACTGGTCTGGTGGAGCCCTGCAATATAGTCCACAGAGGGTGTCTCACATCGTCATCACCTGCTGTATGCTTCACAACCTGATGCTGCAACGGGGAGAGGAGCTGGCTGAGAAGATGTAGGAGCTGCACGTCTCCTCCAATAAGGACGATGTTGACAGGGATGAGGGTGAGAAGGTCCTCTAAAGTGTGGATGACGGTGTTGATGCCCTCTCACTGGCCAGATGAGGCAGGCGCGCTCGGGAGGCCCTCAAAGCTTCTAGATTCATGGAGGATGATGACGACATGCAGTGAAGAGACACCATAGATCCTCATATTGCATTTGTGAAAGTTTGACTCCTGTCTGGCTGGTGGCAGCGCACATACCCTCTGTGATAAGGCTCCTGTCATGGAGATGCAGCGGATGCCCATAGTCCCTACATTCTAGGAGGATGATGACAACATGCAGTGGGTCACTGCATAGATCCTCACATAGCTTAAGTGAATGTTTGACTTCAGTCTGGCTGATGGAAGATCACTTGCGCTCTGTGAGCAGGGTCATATCATGGAGATGCAGCAGGTAAACTTTAACTTCTCCTGACACTATGGCATCCTTCGTGAGCTGAACCTTCAGGACCACACTGTCACCGGACACAGATGCTGATGGGATGGGGGTGCCAGCCGCACCTCAAAGGTGCTGAAAACACACAGAGAGAATGAGGGAACTCTGTGCTGCCGGCCCAGGACATTCTGGCAGCAATGATAAGCCCCATCGAGGTGCAGGCATGACTGATGTGACTGTGAAGGCGCACCATCAGTGTGCTAGGGAGGTTGCACAATGCACAGTGAAGAGGCCCTGGACTAAGACACCTGCCTTTATATCTTGTGCAGGGACCAAGGTTTCATATCTGAGTGACACAAACACTGCTCATCAGAACAAGGAGCTATAGGCAAGGAGGCATTCTTGGGAGTTTATTAACAAAGTGAACATTATGTACAAGTGATTAATACCCGTGCCCAGGCTACTCAACTACATCATCTTAACTTTCCTAACCCTGCCGCTACGTCTTGGCGCTCCCCCAACACAGTCTGCTGACTGCTACGCCCTGCCTGCAATGACCTTGACAGACGCCCTGAGGAGGGCCAAGACCTGTAGGGCTCCGGCCTGCTTTCTGGGTCCTGCTGTGTGGCAGTGGCATCCTCTTCAGCCTGTGGAGCTGGAGCTGCTGGGGTCACAGGAAGAGGGGATTCGGAGTGTGCACCTGCTGATCCTCCTCCCTATGGGTGCCCGAGGGCCCCGGGCTGACTCCTTGAGGAGAAGGGGAAGCTGGAGGGAGATTGAGCTGCCTCACATCCCTCTCGCATTGACACTGTTGGAGGCCAACTATGGCAAAGGCGATGGAGTTCAGCCGACGCAGCAGTGCAGGACCAATGTACTTGGACCAAGGTCTCCATAGCGGCTGCCATCCTACCAGTGTTGGCCTCGGTGTATTGGCATGACAATGCAATCACCTCGGACTATATGCGGACAGACTCCTCCATCATGCCTTGCAATTTAAGGAGTGCAGCTGTTATTTCTTCCTGCTGTTCCCGCGATTATCGCTGCAGCTCCAACAACTGATTGAGGACCAAGTTCATAGGCTCATCGTCTGACTCAGACTCAGCAGGTCCCTTGCCCCCAGCAATCCTCCGAGTGCCGGTGACCTCGGGTGTCCCTGCCTTTGCTTGCTATGGAACCGACTGTGTGCTGTGCTCACCAGACAGTGAACCCGAGCCTACTGTCCATGTAGGTCCCGCCGAGATTTGTGTCACTGCACAAGTGGAGGGTGTGGGTGAGCGCTGTGACGGGTCTTCGAGAGTGCTGTCTCAGGCTCCTCATTCGAGGGCCTGTCAGTGCTGGAGTCGGAGCCCAGGCTACCTGGGGACGACATGGCAGATGTGCCTATGAGAGAAAGTGGAGATTATAAGTGTATGACCACCACGGTATACAGGACAGTGGACTCACAGTTGAGGTGCCAGAAGGGTGATCTGGTCCATGTCCTCTCTGGCCAGCTCTAACATGCGGTCTTCAAAGAAAGTGAGGACCTTGATGCCCAGCACTCCACCCCCACTCCGGTCTGGGACTTCTCCCTTTTATTGTGTGCAATCTTGTCCTGCATAAAGACAGATGGAGAGAATGTAAGCAAAGCACATACCCGGCCAAAATGAGAAGGATGCCAGGTGTGCACGTGTGCACGTTGAGTGGGGCCATGGACGGGATGAGGAGACGATTTCCAGAGCAGATAAGGCCAGATGGAGATGTGAGGGCATGTGTGAGAGATTGAGTGGTGATGTCCCTTGAGCTGGCAGTGAGTGAGATACCAGTGAATGTGTGATGGACTTGAGAGTGAAAGAGTTTAGAGTGACGAGGTGGTTGACTTACCCTGGCGGCATGGAGATCGTTCATTCTCTTTCTGCACTGGATGGCCGACCTCTTGTGGGCAGCGTTGACACTGACCACTGCTGCCACTGCCTCCCAAGCCGGATTGCTGACCTTACTGCCCCTCATGTGGCCAGAGTGGGGTGTTGGGGGGTGGGGGGGGAGAAGACATCACGGCGGGCTTCCACAGCGTTCAAAAGGTGTTCCAGGGACGCGTTACTGAATTGGGGGGCTGCAGTCTTCTTGCCTTTCGGGATCATGTCTTCTGTGCAGCAGTCCTGGGCTGAAAGCACAGAGGTGTGCACACAGCCGCGCTTTAGGTATGGCGCCCAACGTGAAGAAGCGGTGAAGTGATGGCTTGGTGGGTGAACCGGATCCCGCCCTCCAGCGACCCAGGTGCTTCCTGGGAATGCATGATTAATGAGGCTAGATCGGGATAATACGGCCAAAAGGCGCCACTGCAGCTGGCGGGTAAAATGTCCTTTTTCTTGCCTGTTACTATGCTTACTGCAAACCTAAGACGATTCCAGCCAATGACTTCGGGCTTCCAAATATTTAGTTCTATGAAATGTCTACTCCTCTGAATATTAGATGTCAGGCACGCAGTGTGACAAATCAGAGACAATGGAGGGGATCGAGAGAGATGGTGATGAGATAAGCTGAGTGTCATCAGTGTACATGTGGTGTTGATGTTGTGATTTCAGATGATATTGCCAAGGGGCATGTTGATGAGAAATATAGATCCTTGAGGGTATCCAGATGTAATGGTGTGGGAGAGGGAACAGAAACCATTGCAATTTATAACAACAATTTGCAATGCCTGTAGTAAAACATTTTAAGGTGCTTCACAAGTGTTATTAAACAAAACTGACACCAAGTCACATAAAGAGATTATTGGAAAGATGACCAAAAGCTTAGTTTTAAGGAGTATTTTAAAGGAGGAGAGGTGTAGGGAGGGAATTCCTGGGCTCATAGCTGTCACTGATGAAGCAATTAAAATCAGGAATACGCAAGAGGCCAGGTTTGCAGAGATACAACCAATTGTTTGATACAACCAATTGGCTTGCTAAGCCATTTCAGAGGGCATTTAAGAGTCACCACATTACTGCGGATCTGGAGTCACATGTAGGCCAGACCAGTTAAGGACAGCAGATTTCCTTCCCTAAAGGACTTTAATGAACCAGCTGAGTTTTTACAACCACCATCAATGGTTTCATGGTCATCATTAGACTTTTAATTCCAGACTTTTATTGAATTCAAATTCCACCATATGCCGTGGTGGGACACAAACTTGGGTCCCAGAGTGTTACCCTGGGTCTTTGGATTGGTAGTCCAGTGACAATATCACCACAGCACCTTCTCCGCTGATGAAAGGGGTCATCATCAGCGCTATCAAGCGGCACGTGCTTAGCAATAACCTGCTCACTGACGTTCAGTTTGGGTTCCGCCAGTGTCACTCAATTCCTGACCTCATTATAGCCTTGGTTCAAATATGGACAAAAGAGCTGAACTCCAGAGGTGAGGCGGGAGTGACTGCACTTGACATCAAGGCAGCATTTGACCTAGTGTGGCATCAAGGAGCCCTAACAAAGCTGGAGTCAATGGAAATCAAAGGGAAAACTCTGCTGGTTGCAGTCATACCTAGCACAAAGGAAGACGGCTATGGTTGTTGATGGTCAATCATCTCAGTTCCAGGACATTGCTGCAGGAATTCCTCTGGGTAATATCCTAGGCCCAACCATCTTCAGCTCCTTCATCAATTACCTTCCTTCCATCATTAGGTCAGAAGTGGGGATGTTCGCTGATGATTGCACAATGTTTAGAACCATTCGCGACTCTTCAGATATTGAAGCAATCCATGTCCAAATGCAGCAAAACCTGGACAATATGCAGGCTTGGGCTGACAAGTGGCAAGCAGCATTTGTGCCTCACAAGTATCAGGCAATGACCATCTCCAACAAGAGAGAATCTCACCATTGTCCCTTGACATTCATTGGCATCACCATTGCTGAATCCCCCACTATCAACATCCTGGGGGGTTGCGCCGATAACAGTAACCACTCATTCCTCCAACGCATGCAGCCATGCCCGTCTCCCACCAGTTAAGTCCTGCTGTCTCCGTTTATGCACCACTTTGTTCTGCAAGAGATAGTGAACTGTGTCAGTGAGTGTGGTGTAATGTGTTTGGGTCATGGGGCTGCCATGAATGAATTGCTGGCAGTGTGTGCAAGCTGCGAGATGCGTGTGCAAGGCTTGCAGCAACTGGATGAGGGCAAGGTGAAGCTATGCTGGATATGAATCTTCATTGATGGAGATTATTGCTAGGTAAGTGGTTGAGATATGATGCACTGAACAGTGTGTAAGGTAGTGGTGCAATTGTTGGGGTATGTCACTTGAAGATTCATTTGCTGATCTTAACTACTCGTGTGAGATCATTGAACTTTTTGCAGAACTGTATCCAGGTCATCTGACTCTAGGCAGCGACTGCCATAGCTATCTGGTTACATTGTCTTTGCATAGTTTGTCTAGAAGGCCTCCTGGATCCCTATAAATAGATCACATCTCTCCTCCTCTCCACCTCTTACACCAAGATCTCGAGTGCAGTGCCAAAAAATCATAGGACACTGCTCTCTGCCAGGTTTTGCCATTATTGAGTGCTCCCACATCAAAAGCACTTGAAGAATGACTGCCAACACCTGTACCAGCCATAATGTTCCTCCTCTTAAAGGGTACAGCTGCCTTTTAAGGATTGCACGCTAGCTTTAACTGGTGCTAGCTTCTCATAATGTTGTGCCTCCTGTTCAGCCATGCCACCACCAAACAGTGTACTTAGCATTGACTGAATACTGCAAACATTTAACTACCTGCATCGGAAGCAACAGGCATGGGGTAATCTCCTACCACATGTGGGCCCTGCCCAATTTTGCCCCCAAAATGGCAGGTGGCTAAAAACAATGTTACTTTAAGTAATCCCTTTGTTTTAGAAAGCTGAGAAGTTGAGAGTGAAAAACCAATCAGCATGTCTGTTTTTTTAAGTAGCAAGTCTAAGGTCACTAGAATTTATTTACAAATCTGTTTGACACTGAAAGCCGTGAACTTTTCAGTACATCTCACTTGGCATAGTTAAACGCAAAGTTTGTTTGAGAATGAATTGTATTAAAGATGGTGTTTTTTGACTCAAGAAAATGTCAAAACACTTCTACACACAAAGGATGGTAAGAGCTGGAACTCTCACAAACTGCAACTGATGCTAGATCATGAGTTCATTTTAAATCTGAGATTGATAGATTTTTGTTAACCAAAGGTATTAAGGGTCATTGGGCAAAGACAGGTTGGAACAGGCTAAAATGGCCAACTCTTGTTCCTGGGTTCCTATGAAATCATGCAGTGAGAAAGGGTAAAAAAAAACACCACCCTGCTCTCTACTATAAAAACAATACATTTTCGTTAGATTTAAAATTTTGAATTTATGGACTTTACAAATCAAAATATAGGCTACAGAAAAAGAGATAAGACTTGAATCAGTTGTTGTCCGAGTATATCTACCTACATGTAAATTGGACCTATCCTCAAGACAGACAGATATCGCATATATGGATGGAGGCCCATTCCTCTGACATACCAGGAGATTGGCAAGCATTTCAGAAGGCTAGGCAAGGCAACCTTTTCTGCTGTACAAACTCAGTGATAATGTTGTATAAGATTTTCGAAGCATTGCCAAAGCAGCAAGTACATCAGTAATAAGCTGATCAGTCTTTCGATATACTTGCTATTTAAAACTGTTAACTTGTCAGCTATATAAAGAATCTAACTATAAACTAATGTATACTTTATTTCAGTCTCATACATTTAGCTTAATAGCAGCTTATAATCAGGAAAGTCAGCTAATGCTGTATTATTGTGACATAACTGAATTGGTTATGTTGCCTAAAGTCTTAATTCCATTAGTTGACAGCATCCACTAAACATTTTTATCATTTAATACTTAAATGGTGCTAGTTATGTTCCTATAAGGTTAGTTAAGAAATGTAGTTTGCAACTTCATGATCCCACTATCTCTAATGATTTTGTAAGAAGGGGTTCGTTCATTCATTCATTCATTCATATATTATCCTCTACATAGTCCTCATTTTCTAGGGTGGAAGGTGAGGGGGTATTGGTTATGCAAATATTAGCATACTCAATTAATTGGTGAAGATGATACAGGGAGCCAAATTCAAGCACCTAAGACTTCTTAGATGGAGAGTGGACAGTGAACTCCAGGCCGTTCTTTGATAAATATTGAAGTGTTAAGGATGTGCCTGATGATCTTTTGGAATCGGAGAATAAAACGAGAGTTGTGAATGGAACTTTATATGGTTTCTCCAGTAGCAAATACACCAAGGCTTATATTATTTTATTCAGAATCACCAAAATGTCTGAATGTCATTTTATAAGCATAGTACTCATGCCAGAATTAAAATTTGACACTTTAATTATCCAACATTTTTTGAAACTTAAATGTTAGGAAACTTCAAAGTATTTTGGTGAGATTACAGGAAGTTTCTTTTGGCTGCCAGTCAAGTTGAACAGAATTGAGGATAAAGAGGAGGAAACAATCACATTATTATACATCTTCAGTCACAGTTATATCATGATCTCACTGAAGTGAAATGCCTATGTCACAAAATGTCCTACACTTTTGTACTCAATTCAGCTCGTTTCAATCAGGATATAGTTTCAAATGATAAGAATGCTATTTATAAAAGATGAGATATTAAAACAAGTCCAGCATTAATATATCTTAATGTCAAGTGCCAAACCAAATCAATCATAGATCTTCATAAGCTACATAAGTGCTTAATTTTTTTTTCAATTTGCCAAATGCAATGTAATTTTAAGCTACAAAATAAATATGCATATTAATGTTTAAAATTATGAAAAAAAATATTCTAGCAAACTAAGCTCAAATATTAAGGATTTTTATGTTTAGGTACTTAGTAGTAATCCAATTTTTAAGTGTAATAATACATTATTAATTAGCTGCCTCTACCTGTGCAGAACAAAAATGCTATAAACACAGTAGGCCAGTCAGCATCCAAAAAATGAAAGTTGCATTTCCATTGCAACAAAGGGTCGCAACTGAAACTTGTATTTTTTTAGCTAAGTAACCTGCTTTGTAATTACAGTATTCTGCTTTTTTATTGTGACAATGCTCATTCTATACTTGCTGAAAAGTTTGCACTGACCTTGGTTTAAATTTTGCTTGCTTTAACTAAGGTTCTTCAGTCATTACCAGATCCAATATCAAAAAGCAATTTCAATATCATAGCAATTTATGCTAAATGACTGAAACATATAAGATCTTGAGGTGTCCTGGCAGGGTAGATGTGGAGAGGACGTTTCCCCTTGTGGAAGAATCTAGAACCCCAGGGGTCACTGTTTAAAAATAAGGGGTCGCCCATTTAAAATGGAGATGAGGCAAATTTTTTTTTTCTCTCAGAGGGTCATGAATCTTTGGAACTTTCTTCCTGAAAGGCGGTGGAAGCAGTCTTTGAATATTTTAAGGCAGGGGTGGATAGGTTCTTTGTAAGCATGGGGGTGGTAGGTTATCGGGGGTAGACGGGATGCAGATTTGAGGTTACTATCAGATCAGCCATGATTTTATTAAATGGCGGAGCAGGCTCAAGGGGCTCCTTGTTTGTATGTTCGTATGTATTAATTTACAAATCCCTTTAAATCTGCAAATAACATACCAAACAAATACCCATTAAAAGGAAAATGAAGTTGTGGCTTCACTTGATCCAATCTGTGCATTTTGGCAGAAAATACAAAAGTCCATCTACGCGCAATTTGGTCACACAAGAAACAACAAAATTATTGCTACTATATTATGTCTCTTGTTGCAAAAGTGAGGTTTATAAAATTGCCATATTTTGCGACTATAAATTTAGGGTAAATGGAGGGGGATAATGTGACCTGTTCTGAGTTTGCCTGACAGTGTGCCTGGGTGATTTGATTGTTAAAGATAAAGGGAGGGTTTAGATAGTTTCACAGAGAAGAAGGTGCATGGTATTTACATTTGGAGGCAATGGCAGCAGTTTCTGAGTTTATGGTGAATAGATCCTGAGGTCTGGATTTTCGTCTTCGAGAAAGGTAGCTCAAGTTGGGAAATTTCCCTATCCGGCAGACCACCCTTGATAGAAAGTGCTCCATGAGACCCAGTTTTTGCTCCGGGGAAGGGTCGGCAGGGGGGATAGGCGTGCAGGATAGAGTTGGGCCTGCCACGCGCAGAAGCAGATCGGAGGTGGCCACAGAAGGCGACCAAGTGCTGAGGCAGGCTGGTTGGGAAGCCCGCCTCAGTTTTTTTGGGACTTTGTCCCAGTTGTTTGGTTATATTTTAGGCCCTCCAGCCCTCAACCCTCACACCCCATCACTGCTCTCACCCCCGCCCACCAAGCCTCATTATACATGCTTAGCTGAGATGTGGGACTCATAAAAGGATTATGAGAGCAGGAGGTTTTTTACACAGCTGGACAGAACTGTTGTTAAAGACTGACATCTTTATATGGTTATAAGTTGTCCTTTTTCTGATCTCTATTTTCAATCTCTCAATGCTTATTTGCATAAGAGTTGTGAAATTTTTAAAGCTTCTGTTTCATTGACACTTTAATAGAGTTGTAGGAACACACATTGTTTTCAAAGAACTATGAATGCGATTTTTGGAGCAATTTCACACATGCCATTATTACTATAGGGTTCACTGGCTCTGTATATAGTGTGTACCGGATGATTGGGCATGGAAGAGTCATGAGTTGCAAAGACGATTGAGGGGTCATTGGGGGTGGGTAGGAAGCTTGAACTGGCATTGAGCTGGCATGGTTGGGGCATGAGTAAAACCTTTGGCCTTACATTTCAAAAGGTTTCCAAATCCAGACTATGGGTCACAACTTCTGAGATCTTTGAACCACGAGTTGTGGAACAGCTGGCCCGACTCCATGAAAATTGCGGGGGAGGGGCTAGGAGATGCCTACCCCAGCAAGTGAACTAGCCAGGTCAGGAGTGCAGGGTGTGGTCTTTCTGCCCGCAGCCTTACTCCGCGCCAGTGAAAACAGGAGACACCAGGAATGGGGCTACGAATCCCGGAATTGGGTCCCATCTGCCATTTTTAAACCCGCCCGTCTCCTTTCCAACCACGGAGGCATGGAAGTCTGGACTCGAGTCTCTCAAGGTACTAGCAAGGTGTTGTAGGTATCAGTTGTTTTATCAGGTTGTGCTATAAATTATCCATTTACTTCTATGATGAAAAGGAGGCAAGGTCAGTGACAGCCAATTAGCATTTCTACCCAGATACAAGGCTAATGTTTTTCATGTTGGGAAAGGGGGAAAAGGAAGCTATTTTTAACATCAGATTACAGGCTTCACTGCAAATCCATGAATATCCCAGGCAGATAGCGGAGGTTCTGTGTGGTCAGCAGAGAGAAAATGCTGCTTGGCTCTGCAAGCTACCATAGCCAGATGCAGGAAGGAGACAGTCTCTGGTCAAAGAGACACATCCTGCAGCCATCTATGGATTCCAGGACATTTGTTCTAGCATGGCCAGGGGAAAGAAGAAGAGGCTTTACTGCTGGTGGTGGATTTAAGAAACTCTCCAAAAACTGAGGAAATTGCCTGGAGACAGTTTCTCAAAGTTACTATTCAACGAAACGGGGATAGGGGAGCCCACTGGAAGCTGGGAATAACAATGGATTGTTTGCTACAAGGCCTGCAATTCCATGGTGAGTGTGATGGGTGATAAGTATAGCAGCAGAATGTCACTTTCTGTAGGTAAAGTATAAGTTGTCTACAAAAAAGAAAATATTGTTTAATCAAGTGTGTTCTCTTAGTCATTTGTGTTAGGAGCTAGAGACAGTTTAAGTTATATTGGTATTTGTGGATGTTAGGAATGAGTTTTAGCTTTAATGTTTAATTTTGATTTGTATTTCTGTATCTGTGTGTTAAGAAAGGTCAAATAGAGTTTTAGTTTCACTTTAAAAAGGTGCTTGCATTTCTAATGAGAGTTTTGCGACTTAAGTTTTAAGTTTACCTAAGGTAAACAAACAAGGGTAGAAGAATTGGACTGTTCCCAGCAACAGGGGGGCAGAGAGGCAGGACCCTCCCCAGACATACAGAAAAACTAAAGAAACAGCAGTTTTAAGTTTCAGTTTGAAACCAGGACCCCAGAGAGACTGGACACTGGGAGAGGGAGCTGCAGATTTCCCAAAAGAACCAAAAGGTCCCAAGGGCAAAGAAACAGGGGAAAGTCCCAAGAAGACAATCTAGTCAAAGGAAGGACAGGCACCTGGAAAAGGTCCTACTAAGTGAAGTTAATAGTGAGGGACAGAGAGAAAAGCTCCAAGCTTCAGATTTAAAGAGACAAAAGCTGCAGAAAGCAGATTTAAAGTGAGAACAGCTTGCAAGAAGCAAGAAGGTCCAAAGTGACAGCTGAAGGTCTGTAACGTTTTGCTATGGACATATGAAGCAGTGGTACTGTTGACAGCTGAGTCAGTTGAGAGAGAGAATGTGTAGAAGACAGCATGTGGTGACCCAGGGAAGAGGAACATCAGAAGGAGAGTTCGAAATCCTGAGGGTGAACCCTTGCGGAAGGCATCTGAGAGAAAGCGTTGGTTTGGGAGAAGATTCCAAGGCAAGGTCTTGGAGAGTGGAGATTGGAAACCCTCGGTGAAAGGCAGAGTGCAGTGAGACCAGTTGGCTCATGGTGTGACAAACATCTGGGGATAGCTGAGGAGAGATTCATAGCATCTGGTTGAGGTGCCATCTGTCACTTGGTTTCAGAGTGTGGTGTATCTGGCCACAGGGTGCCTAATGGTACATAGACTGTGTACTTAATGTGGACATTAGAGTACAAGTTAGCTTTTGTAACTTGTGTTATCCTTATAAATCTGTATACCTGTAAAGGTACCCTTGTAGGTGAAAGAGTATTGTAATAAAGCTCATTTTTTTCTTGTTAAATAAATGTTTTATTCTTTTGTTAAAAGTTCATTAGCTGACTCCGGTGACATTGTTCAGTAGCTATTCTCCACGTATCTAAACAAACAAATTAAAAGTTAGGGTCTATCAAGCTGGGTTCCACTCTGGGATCAGGCTTGTCCAGGGGTACCCTCAGCTGGGATCATAACATCTGTTACAATAAATGTTTTAAAATGTGAAATCTTGTCAGGTTATTCTTTCAGCTAATGACTAAGTTTGAATCTCTCTTTAAAATTTACTGGTCTCGACAGATATTGTAATACTCTGAAACAGGTAAAAGTACATACTTTACTCAGGCAAGCTGAGTCACCTTTTTCTAGTGATAGGTTAATTTGCAAATTTTAATATTGGAACACTATTTGTGAAGTACAGAAAAATACAGATGGCATTATTTAATAAAACTTAGCTGCCCACTTGCCCATTTAGAGGTTGAATGTGGTCACTGTTCTTAAAGGAAGAGTCACACAAAATAAAAATAAGCCTCAAAGTCAAAGTTCTAAGAAAAGCAGTTTTGTGCAGTTTTTGGGCCAAGAGTAGATTGCATCCTGTAGGTAAGGCAAAAAACTAACAATTCAGATTAATGCCTTGAATTCCTTTAACAGGCTTGTGTTGGCAAAGCATTGCTGATGCAGAATTCAAAATATTCAAGTTATTGGCTTGCATCAGAGCCTAAAGGTGCATTTTGATGAAGCAGCAAATGGCCACCAACTCAAAAACATGAAGTACATATTAGTACAAAGATATTTCCATGATGTAGCTATCAGGATTTTACTCCTCCTGTGTGCATCATATTTATACCTTTCTGTGCTAAATTTAAGCCTGAGAGATTAAAATTGTGCATTAATACTTCTGTACTTGACTTTTTCTTTTGTTCCTTTAATCTAATTTTCAGTAGTGGTATTATCTGTAAATTATGACCTGTGTGGAAAACAAAACAGCACCTTTAACATAATAAACCAACTTAAGGTGCTTCATTAGAGTATTATAAAGCAAAATTTGACACTGAGCTAGGTAAGGTGATATTACATGAGATAATTAAAAGCTAGATCAAAGAGGAAAGTTTTAAGAAAGGGTCTTAAAAAAGGAAAAGGAGGTAGAGATTTGGAGACGCTTAAGGATGAATTCCAGAGCTTAGTGCTTCAGCAGCTGAAGGCAAGGCCGCCAACAGTGCAGCATTTCAAAGTAGAGATGCACAAGGGGCCAGAATTGAAGGAACACATATCTTGAAAGGTTACTGGGCTTGAGGAGGTTACAGAAATAGGGAAGCTAAGGCCATAGAGGGAATTGGGAACAAAATATGCCCTTGTACTTCCCAGATTCTGAGGTAGCAATTAGAGTACTGTCAAAAAACCAATGAACAAATATGTACAGCACTGTTGCATTTTGCTTTGTGTATGAAATTTCTGATGGGAAGCCAGTATCTTAGTTTGTTCTGCTGGAAATTGTTTGGACTCCAGGGTGCAATTTTTAGAAATATATTTGTTTTTGGGATGTGGATGATGCCAGTAAGGCCATATTTATTGCTTGTCCCTAGTTGCAAATCTGGATTTGAAGCCTTATCTAATGAAGGTGCCTCCCAATATAGCATTCGTACCAATACTAGAGTTTAAGTTCAATTAAAGAAATAAAGTGTTGAATGGCACAATCGACATTGTAATGTATAGGAAACTACATAGCACAGCAGACCCTTTAGCTCTGGAATCTGGATTTAAATCCAGTCCAGGCTGATGGAATGAAAGTCTCCTCTGTATTTTGGCTGTAAGAATCATATTGAATTTGGGTACTCATAATCCAGTCTCTGCTCCTAATATGGCTTTATCTGAAAATCTCACTCATAAAGGCTACATGATGCTAGTTGAGAATGGGAAAAATGCCACACCAAATCAGGGAGTGTTCTTCTGAGGTTGACACAGAGTAAAGGAAGCTTTACTGTGCATCCTCCTCTAGAGGTCCCCAGCATCACAGGTGCCAGTCTTCAGTCAATTCGATTCACTTCACGTGATATCAAGAAAAGGCTTAAAGCACTGGATAACGTAAAGGCTATGGGCCCTGACAATGTTCCAGCAACAGTACTGAAGGCTTCTGCTCCAGAATTTGCCACACCCCTAGCCAAGCTGTTCCAGTACAGCTACAACACTGCCACCCGTCCAGGAATGTAGAAAATTGCCCAGGTATGTCCTTTAGTCAAACCATCGCCCCTTGACATTCAATGGCATTATCTTTGCTGAATCTCCCACTATCATCCTGGGGGTTACCATTGACCATAAACTGAACTGGACTAGCCACATAAATACTGTGGCTACAAGAGCAGGTCAGAGGCTAGGAATCCTGCAGCGAGTAATGCACCTCCTGACTCCCCAAAGCCTGTCCACCATCTACAATTCACAAGTCAGGAGTGTGATGGAATACTCCCCACTTGCCTGGATGAGTGCAGCTCCAACACTCAGTAAGCTTAATACCAACCCGGACAAAGCAGCCCACTTGATTGGCACCCCATCCACAAACGTTCACTCCCTTCATCATCAAAGAACACTGGCAGCAGTGTGTACCATCTACATGATGCTCTGCAGAAGCTCACCAAGGCTATTTAGGCAACATCTTCCAAACCAGAACTGCTACCATCCAGAAGGACAAGGGCAGCAGGTAGATGGGAACACCACCATCTGGAAGTTCTCCTCCAAGCCACCCACCAACCTGACTTGGAAATATATCACCGTTCCTCTACTGTTGCTGGGTCAAAATCATTGAACTTCCACCCCCCCGCCCCACCCACTCACTCCCCAACAGCACTGTAAGTGTACCTATACCATAGGGACTGCAGTGGTTCAAGAAGGCAGCTCATCGCCACCTTCTCAAAGGCAACTAGGGATGGGCAATAAATGCTGGTCTAGCCAGCGATGCCCACGTCCCATAAATGAATAAAAATATCTGTTGAAGGGTCATGAGGACTCGAAACGTCAACTATACTCTTCTCCGCCGATGCTGCCAGACCTGCTGAGTTTTTCCAGGTATTTTTTATTTTTTGTTTTGGAAAAAAATCTCACTGTTTGATGCAGATACTGCATGCCTGAGTTGTGAAGAGTTCCATTACCCAGAACATTCCTGAATTAATGAGAACAAAGTAAAAAGGAATAAAGTATATTCCGTGAATCCTTACCATTTAGAAGTTCAATAAGAGCAGGAATAATTCCCGATTTTGCTAGCATTGCAGCACATGAATCATCCATAGAAACCGTACCAATCATTATTACCACTTCCAGAACCAGGTCATCTTCTGTTGAACCTGATAAATCAGAAAAACAAATGTGTTACTGTAATCTGCTCGACAATACTTACTGACAGAAAATGATTACATTTAGTTCCTAGCTTGAAACTTCCACTTAGCCTGCTATTTCACTGAGGGCTCCAAGTGATACATTCAAGGATCACTTGCATGAATGCCCCATCCTAGAATGAAGTTAAACATTTCCTCTCTCAACTGCCCTTTGTGGAAATTCACTGAATGGAAGCCAGACCTATTTCATCAAAGGGGTCGGGGTGGAGAGAGAGAGCTAATCAAACACCAGAGACATGCTGGGCCATTTGTGCACACTGCAGACTGACTGGGTTATAGATGGTATTGACAGAGGTCTGGCTATCGTCCAGGGCATAGAAACAAAATGGCAGGAAAAAAGATAAAAGGCAGGCTCGAAGAGTAGATTTCAGTTTCTACCTCATGCTGCACATGATCCTGAGAACTACTCCCAAGTTTTGATGGCAGCTCTATTTCTTCTACTTAATTTGCTCTCCAGAATGAGAAAGCAATAGAACACAAATAGGAAGTACAAGCATCCCAGCATCCATAGCAAAAGTGAAAAGGCTCTATAGCATAACAAAGAAAGAACACTGCGCAATTCAAGTATCACAGCTTGACTCAGTAGTAGTACTTTCACCTCAAACTCAAAAGGCTGTGCATTCAGGTTCCTTTTCAGTAATTTGAGCATACAATGCAGCCAATGTTACACTGCAGTACTGAGTGCTGCAGTGGTGGAGGTGCTGCCTTACATACAAGATGTTAAAGCATATGTCGAAACAGGTAAATATATAAGTTCACAAAGCACTATTCAGCGAAAAGCAGAGAATTTTCCAACATCCTCATTCAACCACCATGACAAACAGGTTAACTGTATTTTGCTATTTGTGGCATTTTAACATGCACAAATTGGCTGCCAAGTATTCCTAACTAACAATGTCTGAAATTTAGAAGTGCTTTGTTGACATGTGAAGCATTTAAAATGGATATATTCATATAAATATACATTCCACAGAAAACAGGCTCGGAACTGAGCAAAATAATTACAACGATGTGCTGAGATCTACAATAGAAGGAAGGAGAGTGCTTGTGTGGAATAGTAACAGTACTCAATCAACTGAAATTTTCAAAACTGAAATTGTTAAGTTTTTGTTAGTATCAAAGAATTATGGAGCAAAGTCAGATTAATAGGGTTGAGGTACGGATCTACCATGATCCAACTGAATGATGTAACAGGCTCGAGAGGCTGAAAATCTCTTTCTGTTCCTATCTTTGTGTACAAATGCGCTGTTTTTCATAAATTGGCGTGCACTAAAAAATGTCACATGTACACTTAGAATTGCTGAAAAGAGGGATGTTGTTGAAGAATTTCATCTTTTACTCATCAGGGCAAATGTAAGAATGCCAAATTTCAACTCGTCACAACAATTTATACTCTCGGAGAAAAGGGTGCTGATTGATTAATTGGAGTCATCTTGCCAACCAATCTGATGAGTGCAAGATGAAAAGCTTTGGCAACACATTTCTCTTTTCAGCAATATTCAAGTTCTGTACTACCAAGCGACTTAGAAGTAACCTCCAAGTAGTGGAAAGTTCAACCATATTTTTCTGTTTATTACCATCTTAGTCATACATTTCTGTACATAGTCAAATTGAAGATCGATCAGGTCATAAGTCAACACAATCAAATGAAAATAAGGACTTTTCCTCCCTCACCAAGAGAAAGAGGTACCAGAAGGAGTTTACATTTCTGTTATTATTAAATTAAAGTGGTCTGAAGAAATTTGGTTTTAAAAGGTACCATTTAAATGTGTGGATACAGCATGAGAATGGTCAAGAACACCTCACGTTACTGGGGAGGACTGTACAAAATGAACAAAAACTTATTACAAATTAAGCAGTTGCTCTGAACAGGAACTAAATGCAACAGAAAATTTTGAGATTATGACTACTTCAGGGAGAGAAACACGCAAATTACAGAATCACCAAGAATTATTGGTCAACAGAAAATATAACCAGAATCAAAAAGCTTTCATTCTGGAAAGGCAAATATCTTTTGAACAAACATTGTTCAGTGGAATAACCTGTACTAGGTGTTACAAGGCTGAATTTATTTCTACTTACTGAAAGAGTCACATCACTGTAATTAACAGGATGCCTGATGAACTTCATTGTGACTAATTTATGATTAGAAAAAAAACATTCAACTGTCATTGGAGAGTAATCTAAATCATATCAAAGATCCTTCATGGCATCGGGTGCAAATGTCCCAATTTACAAGAATTGTTTTCTGTTTGTCAAAGCAGATGAGATGCCAACTGCAAACCCAAATCAACTGAGCATAATACAAAAACAGTTTTATAAACTGAAGCATGATCTTATGATGAAAGCAATTTATTATGAAAGGAATGCAAAATCAAAGAATAAATTAACATCAACTTGGGAAATGGAGGAGGGCTTGCACTAACCGATTAAGGGACCTGATTAATCACTGATGCACAATGCAGCTCCAAGACTACCTTTATCCACTAAGTCT
Organism: Cetorhinus maximus; assembly: GCF_964194155.1. Taxonomy (NCBI): domain Eukaryota; kingdom Metazoa; phylum Chordata; class Chondrichthyes; order Lamniformes; family Cetorhinidae; genus Cetorhinus; species Cetorhinus maximus. The sequence continues at coordinate 65,502,919 of NC_135895.1, read as the reverse complement.
CAAAGCAGGCAACTCATCAGACACAGAAGCTGCTTGTGACCAGGGCAGTAGATTACAGGAATTAAATAAATTATATTCCATTTTTAAAAAAATGGAGTTCCAACTGGTGTCAAAAAGCATACAAACTTGAGTGTGCTAGCAGATAAAGCTAAAGCTAAAAGCAAAGATAATAAAAAGAATTAAAGGCACTCTATCTGAATGCATACAGCATTCACAAAAGGGTAGATGAATTGATGGCACTTGATGGAAGTAAACAGGTATGATCTAATTGTCATTACGGAGTCGTGGCTGCAGTGTGATCAAGGCTGGGAACTGAATGTTTAAGGGTATTCGACATTTAGGCAGGATAGGCAAAAAGGAAAAGGAGGTGGGGTAGTGCTGTTAATAAATGATGAGGTCAGCTCAGAAGATCAAGATGTAGAATCTGTTTGGGTGGAGCTAAGAAACAGCAAGGGGCAGCAAACATTGGTAGTTGTTTATAGGCCACCAAACAACAGTGATAGTATCAGATATGGTATAAATCAGGAAATTAGAGGTGCATGTAACAAAGGTAATATAGTAATCATGGGAGACTTCAATCTACATATGGACTGGGTAAACCTAATTAGCACTAATGCTGTGGAAGATGAATTCCTGGTATGTATCCAAGATGGTTTTCTAGAACAGCATGTTGAGGAACCAACTAGAGAATGGGCTGTTTTAGATATAGTATTGTGCAACAAGAAAGAGCTGATTAAATCTTGTTGTAAAAGAGCCTTCAGGGAAGAGTAACCATAATATGATAGAATTTTACAAAGTGTGAAAGTGATATAGTTCAATCCAAAACTAGGGTCTTAAATCTAAACAAAGGAAACTACGAAAGATTGAGAGGCAAATTGGCTGTGGTAGATTGCGAAACTACATTAAAAGGTATGACAATATAAAGACAATGGCTAGCATTTACAGAATTATTACATGATTTACAGCAAATTTACATTCCTTTGAGGCACAAACCCAGCAAGAAAGGTGATCCAACCATGGCTAACAACAGAAGTTAAAGATTGTATTAGATCAAAGGAAGAGGCTTATAAAGTTGCCTAAAGTAGTAAGCCTGAGGATTGGGAGCATTTTAGAATTCAGCAAAGGATAACCAAGAAACTGATAAAGAAAGAGGAAATAGAATACGAAAGTAAACTAGTGAGAAACATAAAAACACATTGTAAAAGCTTCTATATATATGTAAAAAGGAAAAGACTAGAAAAGACAAATGTGGGCCCACTACAGGCAGAGGCAGGAGAATTTAAAATGGGGAATAAAGAAATGGCAGAGAAACTAAAAAAATACTGTGTGTCTGTTTTCACTGAGCAAAATACAAAAAATCTCCCAGAAATGCTAGAGAACAAAGGGACTAATGAGAAGGAGGAACTGAAAGAAATTAATATTTATAAAAAAGTAGTGCTGGAGAAATTAATGGGATTGAAAGCTTATAAATTCCCTGGGCCTGATGATCTACATCCCAGAGTGTTCAAAGAGGTGGCTGTAGAGATAGTGGATGTGTTAGATTCTGGAATGGTTCCTCCAGATTGAAAGGTAGAAAATGTAACCCTGGTATTTTAGAAAGGAGGGAGAGAGAAAATGGGGAACTACAGACATTTTAGCCTGATATCTCGAGTAGGGAAAATGGAGTTCATTATAAAGGATGTGATAGCTGGACACTTGGAAAATTACGGTAACATTGGGCAGTCAACATGTATTCATAAAAGGGAAATCACTTTTGACAAACCTGCTGGGAGTTTTTTGATGGTAACTAGCAGAATAGATAAGGGGAACCAGGGGGTGTGGTGTATTAGGATTTCCAAAAAGCTGCCAATAAGGTTCCACAAAGGAGGTTAGTAAGGAAAATCAGAGCACACGGAATTTGGGATAATATATTGGCATGGATTGAGAATTGATTAACAGACAGAAAACAGAATAAGAATCACAGGTCATTCTGAGACTAGCAGACTATGGATCAGTGCTTTGGCATCAGCTATTCACAATCTATATCAATGATTTAGATGCGGGAACCAAATGTAATTTTTCCAAGTTTGCTGATGATGTAAAACTAGATCGGAATATAAGCTGAGAGGATGATGCAAAGAGGCGTCGAGGGGATTTAGACAAGCTAAGTGAGTGGGCAAAGAACATGGCAGCTGTAATATAATGTGGAAAAACGTGAAGTTATCCACTTTGGTAGGAAAAACAGGAATGCAGAGTAATTCTTAAACGACGAGAGATTGGGAAGTGTTGATGGCCAAAGGGACCTGGGTGTTCTTGTTCATAAGTCACTGAAAGCTAACATGCAGGTGCAGCAAGCAATTAGGAAGGTAAATGATATATTGGCTTTTATTGCAAGAGGATTTGAGTGCAGGAGTGAAGAAATTTTGCTGAAATTATATAGATCCTTGGTGAGAATGCACCTGGAGTATTGTGTACAGTTTTGGTTATCTTACCTAAGGAATGATATACTTGCCTTAGAGGGAGTGCAATGAAGGATCACCAGACTGATCGCTGGGGTGGCAGGATTGTTCTATGAGGAGAGAATGAGGAGACTGGGCCTATATTCTCTAGAGTTTAGAAGAATGAGAGGTGATCTCATTGAAACATGCAAAATTTTTGCAGGACTCAACACGGTAGATGCAGGAAGGATGTTTCCCCTGGCTGGGGCTAGAGCCAGGGGGCACAGTCTCAGAATAAAAGGTTGGCCATTTACAACTGAGATGAGGAGGAATTTTTTCACTCAGTGGATGGTGGATCTTTGGAATTCTCAACTCCAGAGGGTGTGGAGACTCAGTCATTGAGTATTTTCAAGGCAGAGATCGACATATTTCTAGATATTAAAAATATCAAGGGGTATAGGGATAGAGCATGAAAATGGCATTGAGGTAGAAAATCTGCCATGATCGAGCTGAATGGCAGAACAGGCTCGAGGGGCCGAATGTCCTGCTCCTGCTCCTATTTCCTATGTTCCTATGAAAATGAAATTTTACCCTTTTTATGAAGGAAACTAAATTTGTAGCCTTGATTATGAGGGCTACAATAATTTACAATATATATTAATAACTTGGATGAGGGAAATGAATGTACTATCGCCAAGTTTGCAGACGACACAAAAATAGGTGGGAAGGCAAGTGGTGAGGATGATACAGAGTCTGGAGAGGCATATAGGCAAGTTAAGTGAGTGAGCAAAAACTTGGGAGATGGAATATAATGCGGGAAAATGTGAGGTTATGCACTTTGGCAGGAAGAATAGAAGAGCTGAATATTATTTAAATGGAGAAGGACTGCAGAAAGCTGCAGCACAGAAGGATTTGGGGGTCCTCGTGCATGAATCCGAGAAAGCTGGCATATATGTTCAGCAAGTAATAGGTGAGGCAAATGGAATGTTGGCCTTTATTTCAAAGGGAATGGAGTATAAAAATAGGGAAGTCTTGTTAAAACTATACAAGGTACTAGTTAGACCACACCTAGAATACTGTGAACAGTTTTGGTCCCCTTTTCTAAGGAAAGATATACTGGCATTGGAGGCAGTCCAGAGAAGGTTCACTAGGTTGATCCCAGGTATAGAGGGATTTTCTTGTGAAGAGATACTGAGTAGGTTAGGTTGTTTTCCCTTGTGGGAGAATCTAGGACCAGAGAGCATAATCTCAGAGTAAGGGGTCGCCCATTTAAGACAAAGATGAGGAGGAATTTCTTCTCTCAGAGGGTAGTTAATCTGTGGAATTCTTTACAGAGGGCTATAGAGGCTGAGTTAAGTGTATTCAAGGCTGAGCTAGATTTTTAATCAGTAAGGGAATCAAGGGTTATGGGGAAAAGACAGGAAAGTGGAATTGAGGATTATCAGATCAGCCATGATCTCACTGAGTGGCAGAGTAGGTTCGATGGACCGAATGGCCTTCTTCTGCTCCTACAACTTATGGTCTTGGGAGCTCATAAGGGACAAATCAAAAATGGGGAAATAGTAACAGTATGGGAAGCAATTCCATTTTTAAGCAACTTATCATTTTTTTTGAAACAACCTCATCAGGATGGTTTCCTTATTCTTTCCAAATACCTCAGAAATTCTTTCCAAAATTTGTTAACAATACTTTAGTAATCCTGATCTTACATTGTAAGCAGGGCCACGAGAATAATCATGACCATGTTTTTAATCACAAGAATCGATTCCCCAACCATACAAAAATCATTCCCACTATAGCTCCAACTTGTTGATGCTGCTGCTGTTCCAGGAGCTTGAACACTGCTATACACTGGAAGGTATTTCTGAGTGTGCAGAAGCAGAGGGGTATGGGTGGCTGACACTTGGCACAAGATAAAATACAGGTAGCAGTTTTGGGTGAGCTGAAGGTTAATGAGGGTAGAGTTTGGGAGACTGGCCTGGACAGCATTTTAACAGTTAAGTCTGGAGATGGCAGACATGGATGAAGGCTTCGGTAACAGATGGGCTGAGGTAGGGACGACGCGATATGATATTACTGACATAGAAGTAGGCAGTCTTTGTAATGGAGAGGATATAGGGTCAGAAGTTCTGCTCAAGTCGAAGATGTTAGAAAAGGTATGGTTCAGCTTGAGACAATAACAAGGGAGGGGGAAGGAATCGCTGGCTTTATAAATAGTTTCTGATGGAGGCCAAAAACCATACTTTTGGTCCTCCTCATATTAAAATGAAGCTATTGTTCACATTGGGCAGTGAAACAACAAACACAGTGGAGGGGCTGTGAGCGGTTGCAGAGAAGTAAGAGATGGGTGCTGTCAGTGTACACCTGGTCCCATGCCTGTGGATGACGTTGTCTTGGATTAACATGTAGATAAGAAACAGCAGAAGGCCATGGAAGGAAAGTTGGATAGCAGCAGTTTAGTGGAGATATGAAGGGAGCAGGTGCTGGGTCTCATGAACATGAGCTTGAAGAGCATATGAGAGAAGCTAGAAAAATACATAGGCTCAGGGTTAGAGTAATGTGGAGACTTGCAAGAAGTTCAGCTTGTTGGGCAAGTGAAAGGAAAAATTACTTCTTGTGTTTTATCAATGAAGGAAATTATAAATATATTTGCCTTTTTTTTTGCTTTTTACAAGGTTGAATACCCGCAGGTTACAAAATTATAATTACTCAATATCAGAAATATGTTTAGCAATATATAAACCCCTTAACTAAATTTTACAATAATGCTTTCATTACCTATTAGTCAGTATAATCCACCCCTGCAACAAACCTGGTTTCAATTTGTCCTTAAGGAATGGAACCAAGTTGTACTCCTTCAGAACAAGCTCCCAGTCTAGATCTGGTACTGTAAGATTAGCAAGTGTTCCAAGACATTCTATAACAAATTCTTCAGCTTCATGACTATTGATCTGAGCTGCCAGGTCCCCGACGTAATCCTGAAAGAGAATAAAGTATTCATGTTTTATTTTGTTTTGTCTCTGAAGAACCTGGATCTGCACAATTACATATGAAAAAAAATAAATTTAATACCACATGAAGAACTCTGTTGCATGCCAGAGTGCATTGTAAATTTAGTTTTCTAGCAGTTCATGAAATTTAAATAATCAACTTGTAATAAATACAATTTATCATTCAAGTTTTTTTTTAAAAGCTGTAGTATTAGTGGGAATCCATACTCAATATTCAAAGTCAAAAATACAGTCAAATTTAATGATGTTAAACATGAGATTTTTTTAAAAGTGATGTTTTTAAATGATACCACTACTGGTAAACATTAAAATATAGCATTACAGTAACTTAATCACAGCACTTATCAGCACTCTGTTCACGGTGCCTGCCTGATACTCAGGTCTGCCTAGCTCAATCGGGTTACATTTTATATTCCTAGCTAGGTAGTAACTAGCATTGACTGTACTAGTGTGAAGCATATTGCTTCAAATAGCAACTTGATATGCTAACATTCTTTCTTCATAACTCAGAACACATTTTTCTATAATTTATCACAAAGATTAACATAACTTTTCAATATTGATTCATGAGTCATAATGGAATTCTTGCATGGATACAAAATGAGGGGTAACAACAGGAAGGGAAAGAGATGTTCGTAACTCAGACAAGGTGTGAGCTAGGACATGGGACTAGAGGAAGCTGCAGAGTAAGATGGGAAAAGAATTTCAGAATGAATCCATATATGGGGGAATAATTCATTCAACGCCAGTGAGGAATGGACAATAAGTAAATGTCAACAAAATAGGATTTGATTTGGACAGCAGGGTTCTGGGTTAGTTGGATATTGGTAGTGTTCAGAATGCTGCTATGGACAGTGTTACAGAAGCTGAGTCTGAAAGCATCAAGGCAAAGACAGAAATAACATTACATACATGAAAATTGATGCTTTTGTGATAATCCAGATGTTAGGCTTGAAACTCAAACAGAACACACCAGCTACAAGCAGTCATGTACCCTCTTACATTTCATCTATGCCCTTGAGCTCAAAATTAATTTTGCATTGTAACTTGCTGATAATGGTGTGGAATAGGCAACAGGACAGTGAACAATGGGATCAACCCCAGTGAACAATGGGATCAACAGCGTATCTCCTTATCGATGAAATTTAAGGACTGAGAAGGAAAAAGAACTGAGAAGGAGGGTGAATTCAATGTGAAATCAGGGCAGAAAGAGGGAAAAACAGATTTAATTGAGAAAGACAGACAGAAAGCAAAGTATGGAAAAACATCTAAAAATTTTAAATTTGATACTTCTGAAATCTTTATGATCAATTTTATCACCTGAAGGAATGAAATTTCATTTTAAATGGTTCCCTCTCTGGATCAGAGAGGTTGATTGGCATTGCACTTACAACTATCACATTATTAAAAAGGTACTTATGACATTAATTACCAGAGTTAACCTTCTGTGGCAAGTTTAATGGAAAACTAATAAGTAAATCCAGCACATTCTTAAAGCTTATAAAGTGGCTAAGAGTGAGATCCCATTTGTGCAAAGCTTACAGCGGAGCAGTGCAATTATCTAGCAAGCTCTGTAGATTTGCAACTCATGGTGTATCTCAATCTCCTGAATTTGCTGTCTGCTTTGCACATCAACAATGGCATACATTATTCACATGACAATTTTTTCCAGCAAGGTAAAGCCAGATGCTTGAAAGATATTGGCCAGGATTTTCCAGCCCTGCTGTGGCAGGCCCAACTATGGGGGATGTGGCGGGCTGACCAAAAGTCCATTGACTTTCAATGGGACCAAAAGATCCCAGCAGCAAGCGGGGCTGGAAAATCCTAGCCATTGTATTAGATTCTGCAGTTACAAACAAGTCAGTCATCCAAAGTTAAGTTACCAAACTGGCAAAGTCCAATTTTTTGTTCAATTTCACTTAGACAACACTGTAGCGTTAAAAATGAAAAAAAAGCATAAAAGGCACAAATCTGCAGCCGAGGATATTGGGCCCCCCTCCCCCTCCCCAATCCTGAGTTCCTGCAATTTAGCAATGGCATCCCCAGCAGTATAAAGAATGAAATAGGTCAAAAAACTATGGTATTTATCACAAATTCATTCATGGATAAACAGGCAATGGGTAACTCCTTTTGTTTTAACTTGGAAAGGACTGCTAATTGGGCTATTTAAGACTAAAGTACTGCTTGGGCCACAGATGGTACAAAGATAAATTGACGGAGAGAGTGGAAAAAATATTTAAGCATGGGACAGCAAAGAAGGAACGCATAATTTTTGTTTATTTATTTTCCAAATTAAGTATCCATAAATTCTTATCTAAGGGAAAGTCCACATATGGAATAAACATGCTGACACAATAGCAATGGACAATTTTTAAAAATAGTTGGATATATTTTCGCTCCTAGAGGGTATATGATAAATACTGCACAAGATATGGATCTAAAGATTAATAGATGGAGGTTTTAAAGTAAAATGAGAATGGCAGGCAACAATACAGAGAGATAATAGAGTACTGTTCTTTGATACAGGCAATTGACTCCATGGTGTAGATCATAGATGAATGGGATAATCTGTGCTAATAAGTCTTTGCCCAGCATTGGATTCCTAATATGTATTAATTATCATTCTCATCAAAAAAACGTGAACATGGCAAAACTCAGGTTAGGCTGTGCTATTTGCAAATATAATCAATTGCTGCATCAGAGGATTTAGGGAAAAAACTAATTAATATAACCACTGCATACTTAGGATATAAAAAACCTACCACTTTCCTTTGCGTTTTCCTCAATCTGTGAAAAACAAATGTGTACAAACTAATGTATTGAGAGGACAAGTTTTGCAACAGTAGAGACTGGCCGAGTCTCATTTTCCCCAAACTATTGCAAGACACGTGTAGTAAGTGCAGTACATTATATTCAATTTGATTAACTGTTAAATCATTTTGAAGTTTAAAACCTTAAAATTTGGGGGATTTCTTTTCGTAAAAGGCATCTTATATCTTACCCAAAGGTGGGTAAGTACAAATATACACTGCTCTTTGCCACCTTCATCTCTACAACAGCACAATATAACCAAACAATATTTCTGGCTCAGGTTAATTATAAAGCATTACAGTCTGCCCGTTTTATGAAGTGGATTTTTTTTTGAGACTGGTAGATGCTGAGAACGGGATCATCCTTGTGTGACAGTGTGCTCCATTTTGAGAACAGTTCAGACAAGACACCTTCTTGGGAGTGGAATCAAGAGTGAGCCATAGGATTCAATTTCGTAACAGTCAAGGAAATGCAACCCAGAGAAACTATGTCCCCTCATTCTGAGGGTCTACACTCTCAAACCATAGATAGTATCTGATAATCAAGAATTTGAATCTTATGCTCAAAGTGGATTCAAAACAACAGTATGAGAGAAGCAAGCATTACTAAATTTGTGCTTTTGTGAAAAAAAGCTCCCTGTAACAAATGGGAGCCAGGTCAAGGCAATCATCAAGTGAATGAGTTAACCATATATAGGTGCACCCAAAAAAACATACTCCACAAGCACTCTCCTAATTACTCCAGGTAAATCACTCTAAAGTGTTTACAATGAGATAAATCGCTCTACAGTACTTACAATGAATAAATGTTTGGTTAGACCTTCATGCTGAGAAACGTTCCTGATCATTTTCATCAATAGTGAATCCTTGAATTTGAAGGCTCGTTTCATTAGCATTTTCAGGCCATTTCCTAAAAGGTATAATGTTCAAAGTCAGCCATGTTGAGTCAATTTTTGCAGCAAAATAATATGGCTAGACACATACCCACTTAGCACTCCTGATTAACTATGTTTCATGTCAATTATTTAGTATTGTAAGTAAACAGGAATAACTACATCTCAAATCAAGAGACTATAAATGTTAATTCTATTGATTTAAAAATGAATGTTAGCAAAAATAGAAGCTAACATGGAAACTATTTAAAAACATGAAGTTTCTTGCAGTGGAATATCACATTTGTTTGTAAATGAAATTCCACACTGATTGTCTAACAGTATCAAAGTAGCAAGGATTACAAACACAGAAAACATACTGTGGAAGAACACATGGGACTCCAGATATATTAAAATAATACTAACAAGGTATAGTTCAAGTTACCCACAGATTACTTGTTCAAAAGGGGTCTCATTACTGATGTCTGTACACTTATGCAGTACTATGATAGTGTTTCAATATGCTTAAATTTAACTTAAAGCAAAAGACGCCATAAATTCATAGAATGAAAGGTCACAACCAGTAAAAGAATTGCAAGTTTTGCAGCCTACAAATAATCTTTCTTCAAGTCTGTTTACAATTTTTGTGTTATATTTGACCCCAAGGTGAGCTTCCTAACATATAACCCTACCATCACTATGACAACCCAACTGCACCCTTAATCTTAGTTTATGTGCTGCTGAAACCCTCATCCATGTCTTGTTATTTTCAGACTTGACTATTCCAATGCACACCTGACTGGCCTCCTTGGTTCCACAAACTTGAGGTTCAAAATGCCCTAAATTTGCATCCATCACTCCTTTTGTCGATGATCTACATTGGATCCCAATTAAACAACGCTTCTATATTAAAACCAGGTGACCAACAGTCCCCAATTTTCCAGAACTATCCCGGAATTTTCCCTCCTTCCCACATCCCGGGTGTGGGCTTCCCAGGATGGCATTTATCCCAGATTTCTCTCCTACTGTCGCTGTTTGATCATGGTAGGTGTCTGTGCTTGCGCACAGTGCTGCTGCACTAGTGCAGTCCAGAACCAGCACAGTGCGCACAGGCAGAGGAGATTAGTGGGATTAAAGCCTCTGTAAATTCTGTTTCTTTCCTTCTAGTTAAAATATTTGACCCTAGATAGCCCAACAGCAAACACGTTATTTAATTGCAAAAATTAGCATTATTGGTCTGTAAGGTCCTAATATGCTTGCGAGCTATATTAAACATGCTTACTTAGCACCATTAATAAATTATATTTTTATCTAAATAATTCACAATATGATCCATTCATGTCCTTCGTGGAGATACTTCAGATTCCTAACTTTGATTTGAATTAAAAGTGAAAAGAAAAGGAAATGGAGGTTACACTGAAAAACAGAGGAATTAAAACATAGTCTTTTTGCTCATTATTCAATTTGTCTCCGTTGCAAATTACATAATTTTAATGAAAAAATAGATTTATTTACTTTATTTTCTGATGGAGTTATGCAAGAGAAACAACCCACTACAAACCATAAGAAATGCTACCTACAACTGAAGGAGGTGTAAGATTTCAGTTTCTCAGTTTTCAAATAAAACATAAATGACTTACAAATTACAAGTAACTCCCCAATAAGAATGTTCTTGACAAATAGTTTTGTGGTTAAATTTTAGGAATCTTAATTACAATATTGCAATAAAAACAAAAAACATCATCCTGTAACCCCTTTCTGAATCAGGGTTTGTATAAGTACCTTGTACACATATTAGTAGAAGTACATGAAAAAGTATGTTGTTTTTTTGACAAAATGACTTATCATTTGTGACAGTCAAGACAAAAGAACTGGAAACATTCAATAGTCTTGCATCCAAAAGGGGGAATTTTATAGAGGCGACGGGTGCCTCAGCCACATACTGGAGACCCAGCGAGAGACCCACATTGCCTCCTTTGGGAAGGTCCTGCCAACTTACAAGCTAATCAGGCAACTAGCAGGCTATCTGCAGGTCTTCCATGGAATCAGGACCCTGTGGGCGGAAAGCCCACGATTAATCAGAGACCGGCAGTCCTTTTACTCAGCAGCACCGCCAGGGAGATGGTGGTTGCCGCAGGAATACACCCACCAGAAGTCCATGGTGTGCTCCCCATGTGGTGACAGGCCTGCCTGCCACTGTTTAATACCAGCGACAGTGGTATTAAACTGCCCACTTAAGAGCTTCAACTGTCAGCAGGTTGGGAAGGATGTCCATAGGTCTTCCTGTCACAGACTTAATTGGGGTGAAGGCAAGAAAGTGGCGAGTCCCCACCCACTAACATCTTACCCAATTAAATGCCCTCCCTACCTCCAAACTCACTACTAGGAAGGGCACAAAATACTGCCCAAAACGTGTAATCAATCAAGCATCTGTGTGTTTCTGAACTTCAAGCATTTAAGAAAGTAGATTGAAAGGGTTTACAAGCTGCTAGCAAATGTAAAATCTGTTAACCTGCACCTTATCAACTAAACTGACTAGAAGAGTTATCCGCAAGCTATCTTACAATAAGTGAGATCTTCCATATCACAAATTTAAAATATTCCAAGCTATTGAAAGGCGTGGACAACTTACACTCCAGTGACCCAAAATCCCATAATGCACAGCATGCTACTTAAAAGGATATAACACTGAAATGTGAATTCAAAAAATAATGCTACAGTTAAAGTCATTACCAGACTGAGCATTGCAGCAAGAAACACCAAAGTGACTCTGCTGGTTGAGTCACAGGGAAAGTTACTCCCCTCCTTGTCTGTAAACATTCAGTATTTTAATGGCATACATGGGGACATTTACATTTTCAACACGGTTAAAAAACAGCCTTGCTTTAGTGTGAAAAATGCTTACGAATACTGATGGTGCTTCTTAGTATGACTGTCCTGATACCATACTATTATGGTACGGTAATAGTATACCATGTGACATGGCAGAGAAGAATACTCTTGATTAAGACACTGTATCCCAAGAGTCAGTTTGGGGCCTGAATTCAGTTACATTGTCATTTCAACATTGGATATTGTGAACTTATTCACAGTAACACAAAAGGATAAGTATAATTGCACCCTCAATCTATTTGTATCTGTTATCACCTATTTTTTAAAAGTCACAATTATAAATAAAAGGTGCTAGATGTATAAACTAAATCTAAGGTTCCACTCTCTCTGAACTGGATATAAAAGTTAGGATTCTACTATATTTTAGATATCAGATAAATCTTACCTTCGCAGATCAGTTGCGCATTTCTCTTGTTAGAAGCTAGGTTGATACAAAAGGATATTAATTCCATGTCAATGTGCTCCTCTGCACATTCAAATAACATCTTCATTAACTGTTAACAGAATAGCACATAAATACATCAGTTCCTACAATTGCTCTTCAATGTTCAAAAACTACTGCATCCTTCCTCCACAATATATTCACAGCTGTACTTTATTTCATGGCTTTAAAAATGTGAAGAAATACAATTTGCATCATCTTTTCAAGTGAATTGCAAATATCCAACCCACTCTTGAACTGTAAAATATTTTACACGATGTTTGATAGCTATTTGCTGGTAATTTTAACCTAACCAACCCAGTGGGGAAACTGACTGGATCGGATTGGCTGGCATTTTAAACCTGCCTGATATTATATTCTACTAATTTCAATGGAAATTACAATGGCGAGGGGGCAGTGCAAAACGGACAGCCAATCCAATCAGTTTCCCGACAAGCAAGTTAAAATTTCCTTCTGGAATCTCAAATAGTTGAAAATTTAAACATGAGAAAGGTAATAAAGTTTCACTCTTAATAAAGCCATTGCTTAAAATTGCAAGCACCCCTTTTCAAAAAGGCTATAAGGAAGAAAGCCACATGAGAGCAAGAAGATCCTTTTTGTGAGATTATAGGATGGTGACGTGACATAGGCCAGCTCGACTGCCTGAATCATTTCCTTCAAGTCCAGTCGATAAACTTAGTATGATGTTGAGCCACACAGACCAGAAGTCTTTAAGTTCAACACCAGATTATTGCCGAGTGAAAGGATCTCCACCACAACAGGCTGCTGGAAATGACAGTAGCATCTTTTGTGTTTTTCCCGCTTCCTAATGCAATCAGGATTTCCAATACTAATTGGAGTCCAGTGGCACCAGTTGCAAAGTGTACACTTATGGAAGTTGAGCGAGGTATGATGAGCCACGGCATTGAAGCCTTCCATTGTCAACTAGCCTGGTAATACATGCTGCCTGGACTTATCTGTGAAAAACTGTGCAAGATCCTGCCAGTGTCAGAGAAGTCACACGCTAGCAAAGGTCAGGGCCTTGAGTGGGGGGCGGGTGGGGGGGGGAAAGAGAATAAGGATGACAAGAGAAAAACAGATTTTTAAAAATGCTGCATAATTAAGTTAGAAAAATTAAGAACAGATAGCGTAACTTAGTAAAGCTTAATTCACAATTCCGAACAAATTATTTTTGATGCAAAAGTTGACTGCCTGATCACCTACTTTGTAATATAAGTCCATTCCAACACCAAATGGTGTATACTGTTGCTTCAATCTACAACTGAGGTCAAATATGATAGTGCACTATTTATTCTTCAGTAATTGCTGCAAATCCAAGTCTGCAGCTAAAGTGTAAATATGGTTTCAAAACTTCACTGATTATTCCTATATTAAGAGCTTCCTAATCACTACACTAACAGTTGATTATCACCCAAAGTATACCTCTTTTAAGTGTGCTTATTCTTGCCAGTCACTTTTTTTTAAACAGGAAAGTATTTAGATGTTGAATCTATAGTGAAGAAGCGATGGTATTCCGTCAGACAATTCCCATATTGAGTATCAGATACCATAGTCCCAGGCTGAAATCACTGTGTCTAGACTCTCTGGCACCTGACTTCACTTATTTACCAGCAACCAGAGGCCTACTCTGCACTTCCCACATCCACACACCTTCCCCTCCAACATCTTTGAATGATTACAGCAAAAAACTTGCTTTCCTCTAGAATCACTATCCTGACCAATGACTCCCAAACTCACTGTTTGAACCAATCAAGCAGCTTATGAAATTCTGCAGATAATGACTTCAAAGAGCAAAGGGCACTGTATGAAAAGACCCTTAGCAGCATTCCATTAGTGCGAGAAAAAGGAGAGATCAAAGGAAACCTATCAAAACAATGGCCTTTATAAAGATTGGAAAGCCAAGGCAGCAGAATGTTGTTCCATGACAAAACTACTTTTAAACTGCATCATTACATCACTATGTAAGCATCTATTTTAATTGGTTTCTAATAAATAAATACCTGCAATTCTGTGGAGCTGTGATCAACGTTAAGAAATTTAATAGCAATTTCAATATGCTAAAATCCTCATCCATGTCTTTATTACCTCTAGATATGGCTATTTGAATACTTTCCTGGGTAATCTCCCATCTTCCACATTCCATAAACTTTAGCTCATTCATAGCTCTGTTACCTGTATCTTAACTTGCACTCACACTCCCATTCACCCATCACCCGTGCTCGTTGACTTACATTGGCTCAATCCCACTCTGGAATTCCCTCACTAAACCTGTCTGCCTTTCTGCCTCTGCTCCTTTAAGACGCTCCTAAAAGTGCAAGGTATTGTTGTATGCATACCATAATAGACAAAGCCAACAAACCACCCCATTACATGATATGCAAATTATGTATAACAACACAAGCTTGCACTTAATAGTGTTTTTATAGTTCTCTGAGCGTTTTAACTTTGTGCCAATCTCCTGCCTTTTCCTCGTATCCCTGCACATTGTTTCTCTTTATATAATCATCCAATGCCCTCTTGAATGCCTCAGTTGAACCAACTCCACCACATTTCCAGGCAGTATATTCCAAACCCTAACAACTCACTATGTGAAAAGGCTTTTTCTCACCTCGCATCTGCTTCTTTTTCAAAACACTTTAAAACTGTGCCCTTTGATTCTTGAACCATTTACGAGTGGGAACAATTTCTCCCCATCTACTCTGTCCAGACCCCTCATCATTTTGAACATCTCTATCAAATCTCCTCTTAGCCTTCTCCTCTCCAAGGAAAACAGTCCCAACTTTGCCAATCTTTCCTCATAACTGAAGTGTCTCATCTCTGGAACCATTCTCGAAAACCTCTTCTGCACTCTCTCCAATGGATTCACATTCTTCCTATAGTGTGGTGCCCAGAACTGTACACAGTACTCCAGCTGAGGTCTAACCAGTGTCCTATATAATTTCATCATAACCTCCCTGCTCTTGTACTCTAAGCCCCTATTGATGAAGCCTAGAATACTGTATGCTTTAGAAACAGCTCTCTCTACCTGTCCTGCTACTTTAATGAATTATGTACATACACGCCCAGGTCTCTCTGCTCCTGCACACCCTTTAAGATAGGACCCTTTATTTCATACTGTCTCTCCATGTTCTTTGTATCAAAGTGCATCATCTTACACTTCTCCACATCGAACTTTATCTGCCACCTATCTGCCCACTCCAACAATGTGTCAATGTCCTTTTAAAGTTCTACACTGTGCTCCTCACAGTTTACAATTCTCTCAAGTTTTGTGTCATCGACAAACTTTGAAATTGTCTCTTGCACACCAAGATCTAGATCATTTATATATATCAGGAAAAGCATGGGTCCCAATGTCAACCTCTAGGGAACTCCACTACAAACCTTCTTCCAGTCCAAAAAATACCCCATTAACACTCTGTTTCCTATCCTTCAGCCAATTTTGTATCCATGTCGCTACCGTCCCTTTTATTCCATGACCTATAACTTTCCTCAAATCTGTTGTGCGACACTCTACTGAACGCCTTTTGGAAGTCCATATACACCACATCAATGGCCTTGCCCTCATCAACCAACTCTGTTACCTCTTCAAAAAACTCCAGCAAGTTAGTTGGACACAATTTTCCTTTAACAAATCCATGCTGACTCTTCAGAATCAATCCACGTTTTTCCATGTGACTATTAATTCTATCCCAAATAATTGTTTCTAGAAGTTTCCCCACCACCAAAGTTGAACTGACTGGTCTGTAATTGCAGGACAGATCTTTACAACCTTTTTTGAATAAGGGCATAATATTCGCAATTCTCCAGTCCTCCAGCACCTCCCCCGAATCCAGGGAATATTGAAAGATTATTGCCAGTGCCTCTGCAATTTCCACTCTCACTTCCTTCAATATTCTTGGGTGCATCTCATTTGGTCCCGGTGCCTTATCAACTTAAAATAATGACAGCTTATCCAATACCTTCCCCTTATCAACTTTAAACCCTTCTATTGACTGAGTTTCCTCCTCTGTCGCCATGGCCTGGGCAGCATCTGCCTCTTAGGTAAAGACAGATGCAAAGTATTCATTTAACACCTCAGCCATGCCTCTTGCCTCTACATGTAAATCCCCTTTTTTGGTCCCTAATCGGCCCTACTCCTCGTTTTACCATCTTTTACTTTTGATGTGCTTATAGAATACTTTGGGATTTCCTTTTATGTTAGCTGCCAGTCTTTTTTCATTATCCCTCTTTGCTTCTCGTATTTGCTTTTTCACATCCCTTCTGAACCTTCTGTATTCAGCTTGGTTCTCAATTGTATTTGCTACTTGACACCTATTGTAAGCACACTTTTTCTTCTTTACCTTAGTTTCCATCTCCTTTGTCATCCAGGGAGCTCTGGATTTGTTTGTCCTACGCTTCCCTTTTGAGGGAACAAACCTTGACTGTGCCCAAACCATCTCCTCTTTGAAGGTAGCCCATTTTTCAGCTACTGTTTTTCCCGCCAACCTTTAGTTCCAGTCTATCTGGCCCAGGTCCGTTCTTGCCCCACTGAAGTCCGCTCTCTGCCAGTTAATTATTCTTACTCTGGGTTGACCAATATCATTTTTCACTGTCATCCTAAACCTTATGATACAATGAACATTGTCCCCTAAATGTTCCCCCACTGTCACTTGATCTACTTGGCCCACCTCATTCCCAAGGACCAGGTCTAGCAGTGCCTCCTTTCTTTTGGACTGGACACATACTGCTGTAGGAAATTCTCCTGAACACAATCTAGGAACGTTTGTCCCTCAGCGCCCCTTACACTACCACTATCCCAGTCTATATATGGGTAATTAAAGTCCCCCATTATAACTACTCTATGATGTTTACACCTCTTTTTCCTTGCAGATTTTTTCCTCTATATCCTTCGCACTAGCTGGTGGTCTATATGTTACACGAAGCAATGTAATTGCACCTTTCTTATTCCTTATTCCTTAAATCAATGGGAATCAGACGGAAACTCTCCACTGGTTGTTATCATATGTAGCATAAAGGAAGAGGGTTGTGGTTGTTGGAAGCCAATCATCTCAGCTCCAGAACATCGCTACAGGGGTTCCTCTGGATAGTGTCCTAGGCCCAACCATTTTCAATTGTTTTATCAATGAAGGTCAGGCAGAAGAGGGGAGGTTCACTGTCGACTTCAGAGTGTTCAATACCATTTGCAACTTCTCAGATACTGAAGCAGTCTGGGATTGCACGCAGCAAGACCCAACAACATTCAGGCTTGGGCTGATAAGTGGGAGTAACGTTCATGACACACAAGTGCCAGGCAATGACCATCACACCTTGTCATTCGACAGCATTACCATTACTGAATTCCCCTCTATCAACATCCTCGGGGTTACTGTTGACCAGAAACTGAACTGGACTAGCCAAATAAATACTGCGCTACAAGAGCAGGTCAGAGATTGGAAATTCTGAGGCAAGTAAATCACCTCTCGACTCCCCAAAGCCCATCTACCATCTACAAGGAACAAGTTAGGAATGTGATGCAATAATTTCCACTTGCCTGGATGAGGGCAGCTCCAACAAAACTCAAGAAAATCGACACCATTCAGGACAAAGCAGCATGCTTCATTGGCATCCCATCCACCGCCATTGTACAGTGGTAGCAGTGTGTACTATCTACAAGATGCACTGCAGCAACTTACCAAGTTTCCTTCAACAGCGCATTCCAAACCCATGGCCTCTGCTACCTGGAAGGACAAGGGCAGCAGATGCAAGCTCACCCCAAACCACACACCGTCCTGTCTTGGAACTATATCGCCGTTCCTATATTGTTACTGGGTCAAAATCTTGGAACTCACTACCTTACAGCACTGCGGGTATCCCTACACCACATGGATTGCAGCGGATCCAGAAGGTGGCTCGTCACCAGCTACTCAAAGGTAATTAGGGATGGGTAATAAATATTGGTCTTGCCAGCACACTCTCATCCTACGAATGAATAAAGAATATCTAGATTCAAATGGTGAATTGCAATTTGTTTGCATTATAGAGGGCAATCAACTGCATTGAAGTGTAACGCAGCATCTTCCAGACAGGACTAGAAATTGGGAAATTAAAATTTCAAGAGAAAAGGTGTGCTCACACCATCCCTTTGAGAAGTAACAGTTTACTGCAGGGATTGAATATAAAATCAAACAAAATTAGTTTTAAATCATTAAACGAAACTTCTAAGCTTATGATGTTAATAGTTACACTCGGACTGGTTGTTTAACAGCACAAATGGCTGACACACTTCTGGGTGCACATAGACCTGTTGGTTTCAAAATGCTTGTTTTACTGTTTGTAGTGAATCCTTCAGCATCCTGGAATATTTAGGCCCCAAATTCCAATTAATTTTAATAATATGCATGACCAGGCACAATAGAATACAGATTTTGCAGCACTATTGAAGACTGCAGCTCCATTGCTCTTGACACAGTAGCCACCCTGAACAGTGAAATGCAAAATCTGTATGTTCGTGTCCACTTGTGAACTTCACATTTGTGAAAGTTTGGGGAGTGGTCTTAAGATCAGAAAGATTCAAACTAGATTCCTCAGGGTTCTTTGAGAAGTTCTATGCATTACCTTAAAAATGCAAATTTGGAAGAATATATAGGATTCATATAATTAATTATGTATCCTCCTCCCATCCATCGCAATTACTGTAAAGAAGGGCTGGATGATGACAGCCTTCTCATGGCTCACCCTTCAAGCAGATTCTTGAACTCTCAAATCCGTAACTAATGTCGTCAAAACAACAAATGAACACCCCTTACCGGCCTCCTGGCCAACAGAGCAAAACTAAAAATCAAAGCGATCACAACAACCCCTCTCAAGGCCAAGCATTCCGAAGATTGGACCCTGTCAACTGAATGTTGAAAGTCTCTCATGGGCCAAATGTGACTACCTGGAAAAGTTGCTGAGAACAAATAATATTGATGTTCTTGGGTTACTGGAAATTGTTATGATCCCCAGCTAGACCCCCAAATTTTTGGTAAGATCCAGTTAGGAACCAATAATTTTTGTTCAAAGTAGGCAGAGCTTGAGATTCAAAACACTTACTAAGTAAATAAAGCTACAAAATTCCATGGTTTTTGGACAAACAAAAATAAACTTTGCTATTCAAGGTCAGAAAGATAAAACAATTTACAATATATATCCTATATTCTAACTTTCAGGGTTAATATAAAGTGCTTGTGAATTAACAGGCAAACTGTGGTCGAACACACCATAATGCACAATAAATAACATATACGACAAAGATAGAGTCCATAGATTTCTCAACAACCCACCCAGACGTCAGTAACACTGAGTCAACCGATCTCACTGAAACTCTGTCAGTCTCACAAGAGATTCCAGTCTTCGCTTTTGAAGGTCTAACCTTGGAATTCTCTCCAAAAGTCACTCCAACTTGGAAGGCATCAATAACAGCCCACCTCGCAGGGTTTCAATCTCATCTCTCGAGGTTCTGTTCCCATGGATTCCCAAGTATACATTCAAGCACCAACTCACAAGGACAATTTCAGATCTTCGGCTGAGCCAAGCAAAACACTACTTCTCCAAAGGGATACCTTTGCCCCAACGGCTCACAGCACAGAGTCACCAACCTTCACTGCCTTCTTGGATCTTCAGGGCTCTTCCTGAGCCCTTTTCAATTACCAGCTTCCCATGAGCCCTCCTCACTTAAAGTCTGCTACTTGCTGCCCTTTTCTTAGTTAGAGCCTTTTTTCTCTGCTCCTCCCTTTTTTTTTTAAACTTACCTGGGACCTTTTCTTGTCCCTGCCCCTCTCTTGCATTCTTTTGGGACCTCTCCCTGTACCCTCTCCCTTCGGGACCAAGAAGGGGTGGTCTTGAGATCAGAAAGATTCAAACTGGATTCCTCAGGATTCTTTGAAAATTTCTATGCATTATCTCATCCCCTCTCCCTATTCCCTGCCTGGGGCACTTCTCGATGGCACTCCTGGTCACCTGACCTGGGTTTTCGCACCATTTCCTTATGCACAAGCACACTGAGCCTAAAAAAACCCTGTCAGGGGTTCCCCATTGTTATTATTTGAATCGTAGCCCCATTCTGTATGGTGACATCTGTTTGATTAGGCCATTCTTCGTTGGGGGTTTTATAGACGTTGGTAACTGTCAGCTCACCAATCTTTCTAGCTGTTGTGGAGGTAGCTCTATGTTTTGTGCTTGAAATTGTAATATAGTAATTTCATTTTTTACATCATTGCCAGACCATTTTCTGCATGCTGTAAGGTTGTGGCAGGTTTAGCCAGCAGCAGCCACGGAACTACTTGAAAAATGGCAGTCTGCACATGTGCAAAATCTCCAAGGCCGGTCAGGAGTTGAAGCTCCCAACCTCCGCGCTCTCCAATGAGTTAAGTTTGGCTTTCATACCAAGATCATTACAAGATCTATGGTTCTAAACCTGCCACAACCTTACGGCATGCAAAATATGGCCTGGCAATTTATGTGAAAAATGAAATTACTATATTACAAACTCAGGCATGAAACACAGAGGTACCTCCATAACAGCTAGAAAGATTGGTGAGCTGACAGTTACCAACATCTATAAACCCCCCAATGAAGAATGGCCTAATCCAACAGATGTCACCATTTGGAATGGGGCGACGATTCAAGTGATAACATTGGGGAACCCCTGAGAGGGTGAATGTCGGCACAGGAAGTTCACCTTGTGCATAACACTAAGCATCTTGCAACCTTTCGATCAGCAAGGTGGGAGAGGGAATATGACTCTGACCTCACCATTGTTTCATCACATCTTGAAGGTGTTTCTGTACGCCTGTCCCAAACTGTCCTCCCAGGCTTCCCCCACATGTGCCCATTATCGGTCATGTGGAGGTTGAAATCCCTGCAATGTCATCAAAACAGGTGCCAAGATGGAACTTCCATAAGGCAAACCGGCCTGGATTTACTGCCGAGGTGGAGAAAAACCATCCACCATATCCCCCGCAACACCAAAACAGTATAATCGATTTATGACCCTGCTTATTGCTGCAGCAAAGAAGAACAATCCTCGAGGTTTCAGAGCGCAGTACAGCCCTTATTTGAGCCCTGCGTACAAAGCACTCATTCAACAATACCAACAAACTGGAGATCCAGCAGCAGCCACAGAACTACTTGAATCTCTAGACAATCAAAGACATCAAGGCTGGCTGGACTGCATGGCATCCATGGACTTTATACAACCAAGCTGTTGGACCTGGAACCTTCTGAGGAAAGACGCAGCATCAAACCCAGCAGAGGCCACTAACCCACATGTTACCATAAATGCTGTCATTGCCAAACTACTGGCCAACTCAAAGGGACCCCTCAATAAACAACACAAACAGGAGGTCAAGAAAAAAAACTCAGAAGCAATGCCGAGTTGTTCAGAGTCTTTCCCAATTTGCCCTCATGGGACTGGATGCTGGCCTAGCAACCGCAAATAGGGGCAAAGCTGCTGGGGAAGATGGTATGCCACCAGACTTCCTGCACCATCTTGGCCCACTGGCAATATAATGTTTACTGGCACACTTTTCTGTAGTGGTGAAGAATGGCCACAATCCCCAAATCTGGCATGAGATGATGATAATAGCCCTGCCAAAACCTGAAAAGCAAGAAAAGTCCCTGGCAGCTACAGGCCCATTTCAATGCTCTGTACAACCTATAAGCTCCTGGAGCAGCTCATTCTTTTAAGAATTAGCCCTATTACCAACACATCCCTTCTCCAAGAGCAAGCTGGCTTTAGGCCCCAACGCAGTCGTTTGAACAAGTCCTTGCTATTGCCACAAACATTGATACTGATTTTCATCACAAACTCAAGACGGGAGCTGTTTTCATAGATTTTTCCTCAACCTAAGATACTGTGTGGAAATATGGACGGATGCTCAAACTGTCCCTGCTGCTGCCATGTGCCAAACTACTCCATTGTTGTGGACATTTCTGAGCAACAGAAAGTTGAAGGTCTACCCACAAGACAAGGTCAGCCCTCCAAGAACACTCAATGGCGTTCCCCCACAGGGCAGTGTCCAGGCACTGATACTTCTTAACATTTACACAAGTGACATGCACCCGACATCATCACGAAAATTTATTTACGCCACCAATATTGCCTTGACAATTCAGGCAAAACTTTTCCAGGATATGGAAGCCACGCTAAACTCAGACCTGTCAAAAATGACTGAATATTTCTATAAGTGAAGACTGCAACCAAATGCAAGTCCATCGTCTCTGCATTCCACCTTGAAAATCGCAAGGCACACAACACCCTAAATGTCACCTTCTGTGGAGAAAAGTGCGGTATAACCTGACTTCCAACCATCTTGGAGTGACCCTTGATCGGTCCCTAACTTACCATCGCCACCTCTGAAAGGCTGTCAAAAAAGACACAAGTGAACATCATCTGCAAGATCAAAAACAAAAATACCTGGAAAAACTCAGCAGGTCTGGCAGCATCTGCGGAGAGGAGCACAGTTAACGTTTCGAGTCCGAATGACCCTTCAACAGAACTAAGTAAAAATAGAAGAGAGGTGAAATATAAGCCGGTTCAAGGGAGGGTGGGATAAGTAGAGCTGGATAGAGGGCCAGTGATAGGTGGAGATAACCAAAAGATGTCACAGACAAAAGGACAAAGAGGTGTTGAAGGTGGTGATATTATCTAAGGACTGTGCTAATTAAGGGTAGAAAGCAGGACAAGCAAGGTACAGATAGCCCTAGTGGGGGTGGGGTGGGGTGAAGGAATCAAAAAAGGCTAAAAGGTAGAGGTAAAACAATGGATGGAAATACATTTAAAAATAATGGAAATAGGTGGGAAAAGAAAAATCTATATAAATTATTGGAAAAAAAGGAGGGGAATCGGAAAGGGGGTGGGGATGGAGTAGAGAGTGATTGTCTACTCCATCCCCACCCCCTTTCCGATTCCCCCCCTTTTTTCCAATAATTTATATAGATTTTTCTTTTCCCACCCATTTTCACTATTTTTAAATGTATTTCCATCCATTGTTTTATCTCTACCTTTTTTGATTCCTTCACCCCACCCCACCCCCACTAGGGCTATCTGTACCTTGCTTGTCCTGCTTTCTACCCTTAATTAGCACATTCCTTAGATAATATCACCACCTTCAACACTTCTTTGTCCTTTAGTCTGTGACATCTTTTGGTTATCTCCACCTATCACTGGCCCTCTATCCAGCTCTACTTGTCCCACCTCCCCTTAAACTAGCTTATATTTCACCTCTCTTCTATTTTTACTTAGTTCTGTTGAAGGGTCATTCGGACTCGAAACATTAACTTTGCTCCTCTCTGCAGATGCTGCCAGACCTGCTGAGATTTCCAGGTATTTTTGTTTTTGTTTTGGATTTCCAGCATCCGCAGTATTTTGCTTTTATCATCTGCAAGATTGCCGGCACAAGCTGGGGTGCAAAAATCACATTCCTTCCTACTACTGTTGGAACTCTGGTCTTCTCGACAGCTGAGTACCATGTACCTATATGGGCCACAAGTCATCACACTAAACTCACTGACACACAATACACTCAGTAATGAGGATAATTTCTGGAATTCTGAGATCAACTCAATTCAGGATCATCAGTCCTCTCAAATATCATTCAACGGGATGCAGCAACAGGTACAGAAATAACTCATCCTCAGAAACTTGGACCTCCCCACCCATAGAGATCTTCAAGGTCCCCAACTCACCACATAGCTCTACGAAACCACCACTGGACACAAATAAAAAATCTCCAACTCCATAAAACTGATGAAATCTGAGGGAAAACTTGGGCAGAAAACACCCTTCCAAATAAACACATTGTCTCCAACCCAACATCGCAACAACCAGGCTTCAATCTCCCCTGGAGCATGCGGACAATCCCCAATAGAATACAGACTGGACATGGCCAATCTGACTATCTAATGTACAAGTGGCAACTCAAAACCTTGCCTGGCTGTGACTGCGGAAATCTTGACCAAACCATGGAGCACATAATAACATCTTGACCCTGACTCAAGTTTGAGGGTGACATCCTGGAGCTACACTTGCTCTCCAGCAAGGCACTGGACTGTTTAGGGAACATTAAAACAGTAACGACAGCTTCTGCTCCTAAAGCCATACGAAAGAAGAAAGAAGACTGTAAAGAAAATTCTTACCCTAGAGAAAAAAATTTCTAGTAAGAAATCAGCTTGGTAGAGATCATGATGCAATCTGCCCAAAGATGAATCAACCACCAAATCACCTGAGCTTATCTTTACCAGCACGGGGATCCAGTATAGTGGATACTTATTTCATTTCTCATTGTGGAAAATTAGAATTGTCCCACTTGCACAAGAAAATTAATTTTTTTTTAAGGCTCACTAAGGCATTTAAAAATTGACTGGCAATTTAAGCCTGAGGGAATTCAAAGTGAAGATGGAGACGTTTTTGCAATACTACTACTGAATCACCTGAAGCTTTCTTCAGATGCAACACTGGAAAGACGACATTGAGGCCACAACTGCTGCTTATAGATTTGCATCACTAGAAATAGCAGCTGCATAGACCTGGTTACTGTTTCCAATTTATCATGTAAAAACTAAAAGCAAAAACTGTAATTGCAAAGAATAATGAATAGTTGGAAACTACATATACTCAAGTCCTTTAAAACGGACCAAAGAAACCCAATATATAACTACCCATTAATTTTCTGACATTTCTGCAAGATATTCCCCATAACCAGTTTTCACTCATGGGACAGGACCAGTGTAGTGAACAAGGCAGCTAACTGAGAAAACACTGGTAGCAAGATTACAAAATCAGAAAACACAAGGTAATAATCAAAAGTATAAAATCACATGAAAACTACCTGCACATAGTGACAAGAACATATAGCTTAATCTTTTATAAAAACTGAGATATTCAAGAACTTTGCAAAGAGTGGAATAAAACAAGTAGTGCTGGAAAACATATCAAATTAGTCAGTGCCAATAAGGAGAAAGCACAAGTTAATGCACCGGATGTGTACCTCTGCAAACATAGAAGTCTGAAATTAAAGTGTGACACACTGAGTAGAGTAGTACCAGGCTCTAACATGGTGCTCTGATGTAAGTATTTATCCGATCAATCTGTCTGCCTTCCTTCACAATGCTGAAAGATCTGCCCCCACCCTACTAGCATTCACAGCTATAAAAGAAAAGAGGATAAAATAAAGTCTAAAGTTACCAAAGTCAAGACTGAACCAAAAACTCCAGATCATTCAGACAAAAGATCGATATTGCTCCTGAACCTTGTGTGGGAGGCCAATGCTAGGGGGAAGAGTTAAAGTGGTGAGCCACAGGGAGAATACAATCACACTTCCGTACAAAACTAAAGTGTTCAGCAAAGTAGTCACCTAAACAGTGTTAGATCAAGTGCACCATAAGTAGCATGTAGATTGGAGGAAATACATTAAAAAATCACTCATATTACATATGAATACATTTACCTATAGTCATATTTTATAAATGATCCTGGTGCATATTTCATTAGTACTATTCCCTATTATCCATTAGTGAAAGTGCTAAATTAAAGGCATAATTAGTTGGTCATGAAGTTATTTTTACCTGCGGGATGCAATCGGTGTATGCAAACATGGATTTGAAGCGATCATCCATGGTGACATGGTACAGAATGCACATCACTATTTGTCTATGGTTTTCAATTCCTGAAATAGAAAATACGAAAAAAAATGTTGTCACCCACATCAAAATCTCAAATTTTTTCCTTTTCCAAACACTTTCCAAGATAACCAAAGAAAAATTTGAAAAATATCCAGAAATTTTCCATTGTAGCTGGTGTATTAACAAAACTTTGATTCCTGTTTTACTTATAGTACTGGTGTACAGCATTCAGTTTTGGACGCCCCAGAAGGGTTTCATGGCTGGCATTTTGTTAATGAGTGGCATCTCATTAAAAGATGATATCTATGTATAATCACTGCATATCAGGTGTAGTCTGCAGTATATTAAGGGGATTAATGCACCCCTCCAGTGCTTGTATAGCTTAAATGAGAATGTCATGCCTCAGTAACCGCATTTGAAATACTGCATTCAGTTCTTGGCACTGCATCTGCAAAAGAATATATTGACCTTGAGGAGAGTGCAGTGCAAATCCACCAGAGTTCTGAAAAGGTTAAATTATCAGAAAAAGGTGTACATACAAGGCTTTTATTCCCTTGTGTATTGAAGATCAAGGAGTGATCTAATTGAGGTGTTTAAGATTAAGGAATTCGCAAGGTTAATAGAAATGGTATCATGTGGTGGTAGAGTCTGGAACAAAGGTGCATAACCTTCAAATTAGAGCTAGGCTCTTCATGGATGATGTAAGGGGTAAGATGACACAAAGCTTGGTCAAAGGGGTAGGTTTTAAGGACTGTCTTAAAGGAGGAAAAAAGAGGTGGGGAGGGGCGAGTATTCCAAAGCTTACGGTTTAGGCAACTGAAGCTTCAGCCACCAATGATGGCATGTTTAAAATCAGGATGCTCAAGAGACCAGAATTAGAGCAGCACAGACATCTCAGAAGGTTTGGGATTGGAGAAAATTACAGAGATAGAGAGGGGTGAGGGCATGGAGCGATTTGAAAACAAGGATGAGAATTTTAAAATCAAGGGCCTGAATTTTACCCTTGGGGCGCGCCCGAGGTCGGCGCGGCCAGAAGCGGATGTAAAACCCGCTCCCGGCCAAGACCGCATTGTGAACGCAATCTTACGCTGGGTGGCCAGTTAAGGCCAACCCAGCGTGAAATGTGACCACCCGCATGTGTTCTCCATGCAGGCGGGCAGGAACATGTCGGGTGCCGGGTCCAATGGGGACCCGGTGGGGTGTTCAAAAATGGAAGAGGCAGCTCCCTGACAGCTGCCAGGAGTTGTGGGGGAGGGTGAGGGACCTCTCTGGAGGCTGCCCAAGAAGTATCCTGGCATGCAGTCATGGCCTCAGCACCTGAAAGTCATGGAAGGTGGGAGGGCAACTTGGGTGGGCACTCTGGCCCCGTTTCTCAGATGAGTGCCTGGGAGTGCTGGCGGAGGAGGTCAGTGCCAGGTAGCACATTTTAATGCCCAGGAACAGCAAGAGAAGGCCGCCCCACCTGACCAAGAAGGCCTGGACAGAGGTCACCTACCAGGTCAGTGGGCACAACATGGTGCGCCACATGTGGCTTCAGTGCCGCAAAAGATTCAATGATCTTCTGCGGTCAGCAAGGGCAAGTGCAGAAATGGCACGGACCTGTGCAAAGAACTTCAGTTGGGTGCCCGTTTCTCAGAACCTTCAGGAGTCTAAGAGTGTGTATGCCAACTGGTACTTAAGCCCACCCTGCCACAGCTGGGATGTCAGCACAACTGGCCTCATTGCATTGCAAGGTGAGGTGTGCCACAGTGACATGGCCCACCTAATGCCCGGGTGGGAGCCAGGAAAGGCCCTTCATGGAAATGGGGCAATAATGAGGCTATTTTTCCCTTTCACGAAAAGAGTAGTTATAACGCTACAGAACTGCGCAGAACGAGTGGAGGAGTGCCAAATCTGTGCATCCTCACGAAACACAAGAGTGATGCACTGGAGCTTGAATGCCACCAGCCAGCTCACTCCTCCAATTGTGGTGAGGTGGGGGTCTCGGATGAAGGTAAGAATGCAGGTGACAGATGCGTAAGCAGTGGGTACTGGAAACATAACGGGATCCTCTCATCAGAAACTGAATGGTCGAAGACAGGGAGCCCATTGAAGTTCCAATGCAGATGGTATCATGTAGCAGCTCTCCACTGTCTCCTCAGCCCACCCAGTATGCATGACTTTGATGATTCAATCTACTGAATGCACTTGACAATCAAACGAAACGCCAAGAAACTCTGGGACAACTCTGTACTCATACAGCAATGAACTGATGATGACAGAGAAAGTGCTACTGCTCCGGGGGCCTTTTATCCCATCCGTGGATGAGGAAATAATAAAAACGTGAAATCCGCCCATCCATTTTGCCCGTGCGACAAGCTAAAAATCATACAGGCAATGTAACGTTGCTGACAGTTGGCTTTTTAATGGTCTTAATTGGCCCTTTAATTGTCATCAGACGCTGCTCCAACTCCCGCAAACGCCTGCCGACCTCAATATTGCACGCGTGCGCCACGACATTGGGACGCACACCCAATGTCTTTTCACGCTATTTTACATACGTTCAGGTCGGGCATGCGCCCAACCTCAGAAAGCAAAATTCAGGCCAAGATGTTGCTTGACCGGATACCAATTTAGGTCAGCAAGAAGAGGGGTGACTGGTGAACGGGACTTGGTGCTAGTTAAGACACAGGCAGAAGTTTTGGATGACCTCAAGTTTACAGGGGTTAAAATTAGGAGACCAAATAGGACTGCGTTGGAATAGTCAAGTCTATAGATAATGAAGACATGAAAGAGAGTTTCAGCAGCAGGTGCAGAAACAGGGGTGAAGTCAGGCAATGTTGGAGAGGTGGAAATAGGTGGTCTTAGGGATGGCGTAACTATGAGGTTGAAAGCTCATCTTGGAGTCAAGTGTGACGCCAACTTTACAAACAGGCCGGCCCTGTTCCTATGTTTCTATTAAACAAATGTGTGCACATCCCTTCATTAGGAAATGTCTGTGTTTATTTTTCTAGCTACTATATGTTACATGACTAAATTGAACACTTTTCCTCCGAAAATGCATTTTGGGTTGGTAATATGGAAGTAAATTACTCCCAATTTCAGATTCATGGGATGTCTGCTTACATAGTCATTATGTTTTATAAATAATTACTGCATTAAATCATAATATGTTAACATTTGATCATATCTAACACTTCTGAAAAGTTAAGCTTGTTTTTTCCAAAAGAAATCAAGCACTGTTTCCTAAAATGAAACTCTGTAAAAGGATATATTACTGAATTATTGAGTACAAAGGGGGCTACATAATGGCCCAGATTTTGTGGTCAGTGGCAATGATGCTCAGCCCTGGTGAGTTTGTCTTGCCAATGAGACAAGACATACCCAAGGTTGGTGATGGAGGAGTCTAGGACATTCGCTTTAAGGTACGATTCTGTGAATATGACTGTCAGGCTGTTGCTTGTCTGGTCTGTAGAACAGCTCTCCCAATTTTGATAGAAGTCCCCAGAAGTTAGTACAGTGGATTTTGTAAAGGAGTATTTCATAGGTGAACTGGGCTGGGTGGCCCTTTGTCGCACCATATGCTTGGTTGATGCCAGGTGGTTCTTCCTGTACATTCTTATTTGACTTTTCTATTTTACCATTTCAGAGGGCAGTTAAGAGTCAAAAACATTGCTGTAGGTCTAGAGTTGAAAGACAACTAGACTACAAATGGTCTTCATTAATGGTCCTCAATTCAACATCATGTATTAAAATAGCCAGATTTAGAACTAATAAAACAAGTTTGGTTTTTGCAATCCACTAGTTGAATGCAAGAAAACAAACTCTTGCATCAAGACTCATAGATGGATGGGAAATTGTGTTTTATGTTCTGTGAGCTCACTTTTCAAAAAGAGCAATTGGTCTGCTAAGCAGCTCTCTTACTCATAAACCGCACTTACAGTTCACTTTCTTCCCTTTAGTATAAACAAGTTTCAAGCAATCAAGAAATAAAGCACAATGTTTTAAACACTCAAGATCATTTTTTTGTTCATTTCAATGCTTGCTGCTTTTCAGCACAGCTATATGTCTGAATAACTATAATATGCAAGTGTTTTTGAAATAAAAAGGAAATCTCTCAAAATAATAATTGTCACCATGCAGCAGCTGATCTCCCATATGAACTATTGTGTAATTATCAAGGTTTGGTGCCCAAACTACATGTTCAAACTTTAGCTCCCATCAAACTCCTCAACAACTGCTTCAGTGAAGGTAAAGGCATGAGGCAGTGTTGGAATAAAAGACTGAAAATCCAATTACCTTAGTCTTAGAGACTTGCAAGACAGTGGAGATCTGTTACCTACCATTTTCAAGAATAGTTGAGAATAATTTTCAAGGATTTTGTCTACAAATAAAAGGCCAATTAATTATCTGAAATAGACTAAGGGGAAGGTCAGTGGATGGGCAGTGGCAGACAGTTAAGCAGATATTTCATAACGCTCAGCAAAAATTTATCCTGGTCAAAAAGGACTCGATGATTAGGATGAACCACCTGTGGTTAACAAAGGTGGTCAAGGAGAGTATCCAATCAAAAACTAAGGCATACAAAGCAGCAAAAACTAGTGGTAGGCCAGAGGATTGGGAATTTTTTTAGGAACCAGCAGTGGATGACTAAAAAGCTAATAAAGAGGGAGAAAATTGGTTATGAAAGTAAATTGGCAGGAAATATAAAAACAAAAAGAACTTCTATGGGTATATTAAAAAATAGAGTAGCTAAAGTGAGCCTGGGATCCTTGGAGGATGCGACTCGAAAACTGATAATGGGGAACAGGGAAATGGTAGATAATTTAAATCAATATTTTGCATCAGTCTTCATGATGGTGGACACTATAAACATCCCAAAGATATCAGGTAAGGAAGGAGCTAATGGGAATAAAGATCTTGTAACAGTCTCTATCATGAGGGACAAAGTTTTCACAAACTAATGGGACTAAAGACAGACAAATCACCGGGACCTGATGGCCTGCATCCAACGATTTTAAAGCAAACGGCTGCAGAGATAGTGGAGGCATTGGTCGAAATATTCCAGAACTCACTGGATTCCGGGAGGGTCCCAGCGGATTGGAAAACCACTAATGTGTTCAAGAAGGGATGGAGACAAAACGCAGGAAACTATAGGCCAGTCAGCCTAATATCTGTCGATGAGGAAGTGCTAGAGTCCATTATTAAGGAAGAAATAGCAGGACATTTAGAAAAGCTTAATGCAATTAAACAAAGTCAACATGGTTTTGTGAAAGGGAAATCATGTTTGATAAATTTGCTAGAGTTCTTTGAGGATATAACAAGCAGAGTTTGCTTGATAAAGGGGTAGATGCCATGTATTTGGATTCCCAGAAAGCATTCAATAAAGTGCTACATAAAAGGTTATTGCACAAGATGGGAGCTCACGGTATTGGGGGTAATGTATTAGCATGGACTGATGGAAGACAGAGAGTCGGTATTAATGGGCTTTTTTCAGATTGGAAAGACGTAACTAGTGGAGTGCCAAAAGATCAATCCTAGGGTCTCAATTATTTGCTATCTATATTAATGACTTGGAGGAGGGGGCAAAGTGTAATGTATCCAAATTTGCTGATGATACAAAAATAGGTGGGAGGGGATGTTGTGATGAGGACATAAGGAATCTGCAAGGGGATATAGATAGGTTGCGTGAGTGGGCAAAAACTTGGTAGATGGAGTTTAATGTAGGAAAGTGTGATGTCATGCATTGTGGTAGGAAAAATCAAAAGGCAGACTATTATTTAAATGGAGAGAGACTCCAAAAAAGTGCAGCATAGAGGGATCTGGGTGTTCTTGTGCATGAAACACAAAACTAGCATGCAGGTGCAGCAAGTAATTAGGAAAGCAAATGGAAATTTTGGCCTGCATTGCTAGGGGGTTGGAGTTTAAAAATAGGGAAGTCTTGTTACAGCTGCACAGGGTGTTGGTGAGGCCACACCTGAAGTACTATTTGCAGCTTTGGTCGCCATATTTTAAAAAAAGGATATACTGGCTTTGTAGGCAGTTCAAAAGAGATTCACTAGGCTGATTCCTGGGGATGAAGGGGTTGACTTATCAAGAGCAGCTAAACAGGTTAGGCCTTTATTCATTAGAGTTTAGAAGAATGAGGGGTGATCTTATTGAAACATGCAAGATTCTGAGGGGGCTTGACAGGGTAGATGTTGAGATGTGGGGGAATCTCGAACTTGGAGACATAGTTACAGAATAAGGGGGTGCTCAATTAAGACTGACATGCAAAGGAATTTCTTCTCTCGGAGGGTAGTCAATGTCTGGAATTCTCCACCCTAGGAGAGTTGTGGAGGCTGGATCACTGAAAGTATTTAAAGAGGAGGCAAATAGCCCTCAACTCCCCAGTATTTCAAAAATCTATGAGGAGCTGGCATGAAAGAGGAGTTGAGGCCTGGGGCAGATCAGCCATGATCTTATTGAATGGCAGGACAGGCTTGAGGGGCCGAATGGCTTACTCCGGCTCCTATTTCTTATGTTCTTTTGAAGCAGCTCTTTAAGCTATTCGTATTCAGTGGAATAAAAGGTTTGCCAAAAAAGGATGCACATATTTTTCTGTACTTTGGATTTTTGCACGCGTCCAAATGTTTAATTTACAGTGTGCTATCACATAAGTAGTTTCTTGTTTAAATTAATTCTTGAGACATGGACCTTGCCAGCATTTATTGTCCATTCCTAGTTACCCTCCAGTAGTTGGTGGTGGGCTGCCTTCTTCTTGAACCACTGTAGTCCTTGTGTTGAAGACGCTCCCACTAGGCTATTAAAAATGACCCAGTGTTGATGAAGGAATGGCGATATATATCAGAGTCGGAACAGTGAAGGAATCTTGTAGGTGACAGTGTTCCAGTGCACCTACAGATCATCCTTCAAGGTGGTGGAGTTTGTAGGCTTGGGAGGTACGGCCAAAGAAGGTGTAGCAACTTGTAGCTTCCTTTATTTAGAAAACACTGCAGCTACTGTATGTTGGTGATGAAGGGAGTGCATTTTTAGGCTGATAAATGAGGTGCCAATAAAGCACATTGCTTTGTCCTGGATGATGTTCAGCTTTGAGTGTTACTGCAGTTGCATCCATCCAAGCAAATTAAGCACTCCTAACGTGCCTTGTAGGTAGTGGATAGGCTTTGGGCAGTCAGATGAGCCACTCATCAAAGAATACACAACTTCTGACCTGGTAGCCACAGCAGTTTTGTGAGCTGTTGTGAATGAGAGACTGATCAAATAAATTACACCTCCAAAGTTGCAGTTATTCTGGCATGTCACATTCATACAAAATGATTTTATGCGTACATGAGGCAGTATAACTCAGTATCTTTATTCAAACCTAACATCCAAGTATATTAAAGCCGAGCAATGGGAAATACATGCCAGTA
This sequence comes from Cetorhinus maximus, assembly GCF_964194155.1. NCBI lineage: Eukaryota > Metazoa > Chordata > Chondrichthyes > Lamniformes > Cetorhinidae > Cetorhinus > Cetorhinus maximus. The sequence goes on along the minus strand of NC_135895.1, from coordinate 65,469,440 downwards.
AACCATTTCACACTGTTTCGACTTTAATGCAGTTACAATATAACTAGTCTTATGTTACAACCGTGAATTACATTCAAAAGTACTTCACTGGCTGTGAAATGGTTTTGAGCGTTCTGAGGTTGTCAAAGGTACAAGCATTTCTTTAACTAGTCCAACATGAAACAGCTTTAAAAGTGCTCACACCATCTACTGGGTCCCAGAGCATAGCATTGAGCCTTTTAACAAGTCACAGACTCCCACCCCACATTCCCCAAGCTTTTAAAAAAAACATGGGAACATAGCACTTAGGAGGAGTATGCCATTCGGCCCTTCGAGCCTACTCCACCAATCAATAAGATCATGAATGATCTTATTAGTTGTGGTCTCAGCTCTACTTTTCTGTCTGCATGAATCCCTTGTCTAACAAAAATCTATCTAACTCTGCCTTCAATAAATTTAATGACCCAGCAGCCACTATCTTCTGGGGAAGAGAATTCTACACTCTAATGGCCAGAGAAAAAATTCTCCTCATCCCTGAATTAAGAGGGAGACTTCTTATTCTTAAACTATGACCCCGAGTGCTAGGTCCCCTCACAAGAGGAAATATCCTCCTGGTTTCCATCCTACCCAGTCCCCTCAAGATCTTATATGTTTTAATAAGATCACATCTCATTTTTCTAATCTCCAATGGGTATAGGCCTAGCCTGTTCAACCATTCCTCGTTAGATAAGACCCTCATCCCAAGAATGAGTTGAATGAACCTTTTCTGAACTGCTTCTAAAGCAATTATATATGTTTTTCCAAATAAGGAGACCAAAACTGCACACAATATTCCAGATGTGGTTCTCACCAAGGCCGTGTACAGCTGCAGTAAACTTCCCCACTTTATTTTACATTCCATTTGCCTACCTAATCACCTGCCGTACCTGCATGCTAATTTTATGGACCAAGACATCCAGATCCCTCTGAACCGCCAAGTTCTGCAATCGCTCTCCATTTAAGTAGTATACTGCTTTTCTATTCTTCCTGCTAAAATGGACAAGTTCATACATTATATTCCACTGCTAAATTTTTGCCCAATCACTTAACCTGTCTATATCCCTTCGCAGATTTTCTACCTCCTCTTGACAACTTACTTTCCTACCTATCTTGGTGTCATCAGCAAATTTGGTTACAATATATTCAGTCCCTTCATCCAAATCATTGATGTAGATTGTAAATAGTTGAGGACCCAGCACTGATCCCTGTGGCACTCCATTAGTTACAATCCGAAAAAGACCCATTGATCCCTACTCATTGCTTATTAGCTAACTAATCTTTTACCCCATGCTAATATGTTAACCCCTACACCATGTGCTCTTATCTTGTGTTGTAATCATTGATGTGGTACCTTATCAAATGCCTTTTGTAAATCCAATTACACCACATTTACCAATTCCCCATTATCGACCTTGAATGTTATTTCATCAAAAAACTCTAACAGATCAGTTAAACATGATTTCCCTTTCACAAAGCCATGTTGGCTCTGCCTGATCACATTGTGATTACCTAAGTATCCTGTTATAACCTCCTTAATAACTGGATAGGCTAAGGTTGTTTTCCCTAGAGCAGAAAGGGCTGAGGGGGGACCTGACAGAGATATATAAAACTATGAGGGGCATGGATAAGGTAGATAGGAAGAAACTTTTCCCCTTAGCAGAGGTGTCAATAACCAAGAGGCATCAATAACCAGGAGGCATAGATTTAAGGTAAGGGGCAAGAGGCTTAGAGGGAATTTGAGGGAAACTTTTTTCACCCAGAGGGTGGTTGGAATCTAGAACACACTGCCTGAGGGGGTGGTAGAGGCAGGAACCCTCACATTTAAGTAGTATTTAGATGAGCACTTGAAACACCATAGCATACAGGGCTACGGGCCAAGTGCTGGAAAATGGGATTAGAATAGATAGATGCTTGATGGCCAGCACGGACACGATGGGCCGAAGGGCCTGTTTCTATGCTGTATAACTATGACTCTAACTGATTCAAGCACTTTCCTTATTACAGATTTTAGGCTAATTGGCTATACTTTCCTGCTTTCTGCCTCCCTCCTTTCTTGAACCAAGGTGTTACATTAGCTATTTTCCAAGCTGCTGTGACCCTTCCAGAATACAAGGAATTTTGGAAGATTATAACCAATGTGTATGCTATCTGTGCCACCACTTCTTTTAAGACCCGAGGATGCAGGCCATCTGGTCCTGGGGACTTGTCAGCTTTTAGATTTAATAGTTTTCCTAGCTTTGTTTCCTTGACGATGGTGCATAACCTCTTGGTTTTCAATTATCTTTGGGAAGATTCCTAAGTCCTCTACCATGAAGACAGACATACAGACTCGAAACGTTAACTGTGTTCCTCTCCGTAGATGCTGTCAGACCTGCTGAGTTTTTCCAGGTATTTTTATTTTTGTTTTGGATTTCCAGCATCCACAGTTTTTTGCTTTTATCTTAGACATATACACCTGTTCAGCGCCTCCATAATTTCTTTGTTTTCCATTATCAATTCCCCAGACTCTCTCTAGAGGACTAACATTGCTTTAGTCACTCTTTTCTTATTCAAATACCTGTAAAAACTCTTACTATCTCTTTTTATATTACTAGCTAGCTTTCTCTCATACTTTCTGCCTTTTCATTATCCTTTTAGTCATTCCTTGCTGGTTCTTAAAGTCGTCCAATCCCCTGACCTACCACTAATCTTTATAGATTTGTGCAGTGTTTCTTTCAATTTAATACTATCCTTTACTTCCCTATTCAGCCATGGATGATGCATCCTTCTCAGAGCCCTTCTTTCCCACTGGGATAAAGCTTTGCTGAGAGCTATTAAACATCTCCTTAAAAGCCTGCCACTACAACTCTACTGTCCTACCTTTCAACTTAGTTTCCCAGTTCACCTTAGCCAGCTCTGCCTTCATAGCCTCATAGTTACCTTTATTTAGATTTAAAACACGAGTCATGGACCCAACACTTCTTGCTTTCAAGCTGAATGTGAAATTCTATCATGTTGTGTTTGCTATCAGTTGGGCTCCTTTACTGATTAATGAGTTACTGATTAATCCTGTCTCATTGCAATTTACCAGGTCGAGGCTAGTCTGCTCCCTGGTTGGCTCTAGAATGTACTGCTCTAAGAAATTGTCCTCAAAACACTCTATGAGTGTTTTCCAGGCAAACTTTACCAATCTGATTTTCCCAGTCTCCATGTAGATTAAAGTCACACTATAGAAGTGAGCAGAACTCTCTGCTCACAGCACAGTGTCAGTCACAGCATAACTCTAGTCATGCTAATTGTGCTTCACACTCTATAGTTAGTGACAGACCAGTAGCGTAACATAACTAAGTGAGGAGAAAGAAATAAGTTGAAAAAGGTAACCAGGAGATGGAACATGTCAAGCATTTCTTTGTTTCTGAAAGGGTATTTCAAAAATTTTCACACTATTGATTTGTGTTTTTAAAAATATAATGCAACTTTTGGGCTAAGATATGCAGAGGTGATATTAAAATAAAATTTATCTGAAATATGATAGAGCACCATCTTTAAAATCTTAAATTAAAATCTTAATGAAGTGATTTATTAATAAGTGGGCGGTTCAATCCAACTCAGGTACATCAATTGTACTGGGAGTTGGCATTGAGAAGAATGTATGAAATTGACTCAAATTGATTGAATGAATCATTCAAAGAGACACTGCAGTTTGGTGCAGTCGTTTCTCGAGTGATGCACACTTCACATTTAACAACCTACTTGTAAACTACATCCTCTTTAAGGAGTCTACCCTACAGAGGCAGAAACTCTGGCAATATTTGCACATGATCTATTAAAACCATCTGTGCCCAGTCCAACACCAGGAGAAAAAAAAAAGCATCTCCACTTAATTGAGAAAACAGGAGGAAGCATAAATTTTACTGCCATCAATAACTTCAAGCAATCCTGATACAACTTTACTGCACCCCCACCGGCTGTGGCAGATGGTTTTAGTTAGGGTTTTTGCCACATCTGACCCCTGCTATTACCTCACTTCATTTGTAGGAAAAATGTATGATTGTTTATAAGCTGAATAGTAAAAGATTGGCCCTAAAAATAACAAGCAATGGTCTATTAAAACTAAAGAAGAACTACAGTAGCAATAAGGGCCTCTTTTATAGTAATCTGCAAGATTAATTGACCCCCTAAGTCTGGTGAGGCAGTTAAGTTCAATGCATACATTTTGGCATTATGTAAACTGGACAGGCAAAGGGTATCACACAACCAGAATTACAATGTGCACATAGGGAATGGTGATCTAAAACTAGTGCAAGACCATAGCGTCACATTTTAGAACTAACACAGCTTATTCCTCCGTTACCGTCTTCCTAAAGCTGCCCTTCAGTTGGAAAGATAGGATGGCCTGTGCCTCAATATATCATTCACATCATTCCACAACATGGGTCAGGAGATGTGCTCAGCCAGGTTCTTTCACTCACATCACTAAACGGAACTCCTACTCGAGAACCAGCAACTCTTACAGATGGAATGCAAATTCGAAAGAAATTTGAAGCAAGGTTCAAAATCAAAGAACTTCAATGCTTCTTTCACGGTACAGTGTTACTGCCAAAGCCAGCTATAATTTTGCAGCAAAGTGAATGATGGCCTGTTGTCTGAGACCGACAAAAAAAGGTGTTTCTTTTCTGTGCCTCAAGAGACAGCAGATCAGAAAGAGAGAAGGGAAAGGTTATTGTTTCTGGCTGCAGGTGTACTGAGCCAAAACATACTAGCAAGGTCACTTAAAAATCTCTGGCCTGTATGGACTTTCTCCAGGTATTAGGGAATATTTGTCAACAAGAAAACAAAATTATGAACTGGGATTTTCAAATAGCTGCAAATGCATAATATAAAACAGAGGATTGCAGATCACTGATACTTTCTCAAAGGCATAACAGCAACATTGAAATCATTTAGACTAGCTCAAAAACTGAGGATTATTCTCAATAGCATTAACCGTTCAAAAGGACAAGTGTCGTTTTTTTTAAATCTAAGCCGACATAAAATACTGCTTTATGGACAAGAAATGTTGTATCTATACATGAAATAGGAAAAGCTCATCACAATTTCTACCCCACCAAGAACGAGCAATGTAAAGGACAATACCCTGTGTCCTGGCAACATAAACTGGTGATTCAAAATTAGAATTTTGTTTCCAACTATTTCTTCAGTTAAAATGTCCTGACATGGTAAGTAGAGTTAAGTCAACACAATAGATTTCCTGGATAAAATGAATAGCATTCAACAGGCTTGTGAAAAGAAATCAAGATGAAAGGGGGAATAAACAAAACAATGGGAAACACAGATGAGATGCAACAAGCAAGAATGGCTCTAAGGTTCTAATTTCTAGCTCAAAAACCATTTAACTTAAGTAGTGGATAATGCAATCTCTTTTTATTTGAGGTTTTTCAGTAAAAATAGGGCCTCCACTTATAAGATACTTCAGCATTAGTTTCCACGTAAAAGTAACACTAGGAGATGGTGGTGGGGAGTTGGTGGGGGGGTTGCAGGGGGTAGGCGGAAGGAGAGGGGGATAATGAAAAAGTTTCCTACTGACGTATGTGATGTTTTCTCACATTGCACAGATACCTAATACTTAATAACTCACACAAGCCTCATTTAAGTTAAGGGATGCTCAGCACCTACATGAAAGACTGTGCGTGTTTGAAGCTGGAGTGAGAGTTTTTGAGACTAACCCCAAAGGAGTAAAGAAAAAGCTGAGGCATTTTTACAGGAATACTACATAATGGTTGACGAGCAGGTAATAATAAATCACAAAAAGCAGGAACCAATAGGTTGTAAATATATTAACTAATTGTATGGTGATCATAATAAATTAAATGATTAACTCATCATGAAACAGATTGCTTGGTCATTACGTTAGTTAAATGTAGGATTCACTGTAATTTAGTAAGTTTAGATGCAACAAATTCAGAACCCATAAACTGAGATGCAGTTTTGCAGATAGTAACATTCCAGTTATACAACACTACAGTGCAATATCTGGAAAATGGTACAAACAAGCAGCTGGGATTACATCAATCAAACTGCACCTCTCAAGTCAGGGAAAGTGAAGCTTTGTGTTTCTTAAAGCTCAGTGGTGCCATTTTCAAAGTCAAAGAGCTGATGGGTGTCTTAGCTCCTTACAATTAGTAAATTTAGAAACCAGCAGCACAACAAAGTTAGTTCAACTTTCTTGTTATGTTATTGAAACATACAAGGTCCTGAGGTGAATTGATAGGGTGGGAAGCTCTTGTGCAGGAGACCAGAACTGGGTATTCAGTTAAAAAATAAGAGGTCTCCCTTTTAAGACTCTCAATGAATCATTGGTCTGTGGAATTTTCTTCCTCAGAAAACAGTGGAGACTGGGTCAATGAATTTATTCAAGGCAGAGTTAGATATATTTTTGACAAAGGAGTCAAAGGTTATGGTGGCACTACAGACAGGAAAATGCGGTTGAGACCACGATCAAATCAGCCATGATCTTATCGAATGGTGGGTGAAGCAGGCTCAAAGGGCCAAATAGCCTACTCCTACTCCCGAGTCCTGTGACAACCTTTTTGAGGTGGTCTCAATACATGGAGCTCAGAAATCAGCAGGATGGTAAATACACAAAGTACAAAAGATCATATAGCAGTGTTGCCAAATGTAACTGGACATAATGTAAACAAAACCGAAATATGGTGCAAATCTTGCTTTCTGCATCTGCTGGCCAACTTGCTATGAATTTTTGACATGTTTTGTTTCTAATTCAAACTTCTAGTTTTTATATATGTTTCTTTTTTTAATCATCTCTGGGCTCAATGCAGCATAGTTTTCTAAATGGAATTTCAGTTAACAGGAGGTTATGACATAAAAGGTGATATAAAACAATTGACACATGTAACACAGTGTCAGCCAATCATAGAAGGATTACTGGAGTTCAGAAGAATGAAATGTGATCTGTCTGATTTAGATCCCCTCCGTGCTGTGTTTACCTAGGCATTCCATCATAGAAAAGGGTGGCACAGTTGCATTTAACACAGTCCTTTCACTCTGTCACCTGGGTTCAGGTCCACCTAGTTTGATGGGATTTTTCAGACTGTGAAAGGGTTTAATAAAAATAAGTCCACACATCCAGACTTCTATTTATATAATACTTTTAACATAGAAAAAAATTACGCAGTGCATCATAAGGAGGAATAGGTACCTACTTTAAATCTTAGTGGGACAGGTGACCAAAGGGGTGAGTTTTGAGAAAACCTTTAAAGGTAGCAAGCAAGGGATTTCCAGAGAAAGGTGAAGGTTCTGCCACCAACTGCAGTTTGGAGAAAGGAGGAGATTCACAAGGAGAGCTGGGGCAGGGAATGAGAAGTTAGAAAAAGGAGTGTAAGCTTGGGGAAGGCTGTAGAGGTAGAGAAAGGGTATGGATGGTTTTGTAGATGAGCAGATCTTAAATTCAACATTCGATAGGAAGCACTGAAGCGGCTCAGAAGCAAGAGTAGATTAATGGGCAACAGCACAATGTGACTAATTTAGCAATTGTAGAGACTGGGATGCTGGACACTGGAAAAAAAATCATACTTCGAGTGACAACAATATGGAATGAGTTTCCAAGGCAGTCGGGAAAGGAGCGGCCAGAGGTGGACAGCTTTTTGAAGCTGAAAAGTAAAAAGATCTTAGTAATGGAGAGGCACAGCTCAGTCAAGCAAAATGACAAAGTTAAACAAGACCTGGTTCAGCTTGAGCAACCATAATGGGAAACAGAGTTGGTGATGAGGGAGCATGAGTTTTTTTTGCTGGGGGCTGGAAAATAATGACTTAAGTCTCTTGATGATCAACTGGTAGAAATTCTGCCTCATTCCAAGTTTAACATTAGACTGGCAGCAATGGGGCAAGAGGAATGCTAGACATCTAAAAGTGAAAAAAGGAAACTCAAATGAAGAATCCCACCAGAATGTTAATTTCATATCAAACTGATGTTTTTCTCCCCAGATACATGTACAGATGGAGATAGAGCAGAAGAAACTACAGTTAAATACAATCAGACATCTTTTCTCATTATGTACTTAAGGTTTTCAAGAGCATTGTTGCTGCAGATTTATTCCAATGATTTCTTCAAGTATCAACATTTCAATTTAAACTCTTTCCAAATCACAGAGGCTCAACTAGCACAGGGGGACAGCACTATAGTTTAAACATCACTCACAAAATAAAATTGTAGCCATTTAGATCCATCAGTAACGGCTGTCATCATACCAATTAGAGGGTTTGGTTACGGAAAAAAGTTCCTTTGCCCTGAAATGAGTGTAAGAGGACTCTTGCATTGCAAACAGTTTAGCTATAATAAATGAGTCATTGTTTTCTAACTCTTGAGGCCCAATTAGTCATCTTCACAAGGTTACTTTTTACAACTAAATGTCAAGTCAGCAACTGGAAGGGCTGTAATAAAAATATAGCTTAAACCTGTATTGAGCTAAACCTATTTGTCACAGCTACCACTTAGCTACCCATATGTCTGGAAATACACACAATGCCGTCACTGGGAAGGTTATAATTTTAGCTTTATTTTGTATGCCAAACATACACTGGTATTAATAGCTAGGCTCATGGTTATGATGCACTCAACAACCTACCAATTAACATATTACAAAAGTAGCAACAGCTGGTCTTCAGCAATTGAGGTAATAGCCACAGGAATGAAAGTGATGCAAAAGTTTTACCCACTAGAGGTCACTGTTGAATCTTTTTTAGAAACACATCAATTGCAGTCCTTGGGGCTAATATTGGTATGCATAACATCATGCTTTTTCAACATGAATGGGGGGCTCACAGAACAAAAATCAGGGAGGGGGGGGTGCAGTTTCTGTCACTGGCCCACCTCTTGAGTTTTTTTGAGGACGTTTTGATTTAGCTCCAACCAGAAATGGGAAGGAAGCAAATAAATATAAAAATGAGGGTCCTATTATGTGATTCAGGGCTGGACTTCATTTTCATCTGAGTCACCGCAGCTTCCTGAACCCACCCACAAATCATGGCTGGTACAGGGTGGGAAATGGTCACTTCCAGTGGTATTTAATGGGACGCTTATCTGCTAAATTTAAGCTTATTGAAAAGGCTTGGAAGATATCTTGCCTGTATTTTCCAGTCGTGCTTGGGTGCAGAATGACATTTTTTTGCTTGTTGCTTGACCATGTTGCTTAAGGGTAAAGGAGTTTTGGCAAAACTCTCTGAAAATGGGAATCATTTTGGCCATTCAATTCAGGCCAGAACAGCAGCCACGGGTGGAAAGACCACATCATCCTGAAGTTGCAGGGATAAAAAGGGAGAGCTTACATCCTTACCCTCCAACAGACCATAAAGGCCCAGAGTTAAGCTTCCGCACTCAGAAGAGTAGTGCATAAGGAGGCTGCACTTCTTCAGGGAGGCTGTCATGGACCTGTGTTGCCTCCTGCAACAAACCTGCAACCCACTGCAGGTGACAGATGGCCTCTTGCAACCCAAGTTACTGAGGCCCTCGATTTCTCTGTGTCCAGTTCCTTCCAGACGGAAACAGAGGTTATCAGCAACATCAATGAAAATAATTTTTAAACGTGAGGTAGGATCAAGAAGCTTGTCAGTTTGCTGATGATTGAAAAACAGGATCGTAGGATCCAGAGGGAAATGAGGGAGGAAATTGCAGAGGCCCATGAAATAATATTCAGTGTTCTCTTGCATATAGATGTATACTAGAGGACTGGAGACTAGCCAATCTAGCACATAATTTTAAAAAGCTAGGCAGAGCAAATCAGGATCATTACAGGCCAGTTAGTTTAATATCTGTGGCAGAGAAAATACTGAAATCCTTAATTAAGGATGAAATTACCAAGTATAAAAGGAAAATGGTTAGAAGCAACTAGTGTGGATTTCAAAAGGGACGACTGTACTTGACAAACCTCAGAATTCTTTGAGGCAATAACCACCATGGTAGATGGAAGAAATGCAATGCATATTGTGTACATATGCTCTAGGAAAACCTTTTTCAAGGTATCTTTCATGCATTTACAAGAGAAGATTAAGTGGCATGGAATTTAGGGCAGAATAGAAAACTGGATTAAAAATAGTTTACAGGGAGAAAACTGAGTAGGAGATAAGGGCAGTAGTGTCCAGGGTTCAAGTCTGGGTCCCACGTCTGTTTATTTGCAGATGATACCAAAATAGATTGTATTAACAATCAGAGGAGTAAAGCATAAGGAAATGAACGAAAACTGCAACAGGCTATCGATGAGATACGATGGACTAAAAAGTGACAGGTGCAAATCAACATCAGTAAGTGTTTGGCAAAAGAAACAGCAGTAATTGTAAATTAAATTAAGGTTAACTCGCTGTTGTGGAAAAGGAATTTGAAGGTATAGGTTTTCTGGACTTTAAAGGCAATGCCTTAGGCTGATATAATTGCAAAAAAAACCCTAATGGTTAAAAACACAAACTCACTAGAATACTGCCAGGCTTGAGGAAATACAAATATAAGGCAGACTTGAAAAATTGTGTTTTCTGGTTAAAGAACAAAGATAACAGGGCAATGTGACAATTGTTTAAAATTATGAAAAGATGGGGCAGGGCAGACAGATGAGTTCTGATGAAGGGTCATTGACCTGAACCATAATTGTTTCACTGCACAGATGCTGCCTGACCTGCTGAGTGTTTCCAACATTTTCTGATTTTATTACAGACAGAGTGGTTGAGGCTGAGAAGCCATTGGTGCAAGGTTAAATGCAGTTTCAGACAGCAAACACGAGAATTTTCTTTGCAGAGGTTATGAGGGTGTGGAATTCAGTTCCAGGACTTGCGGTTGAGGCAGAAATTTTATCAGCATTCAAGATTACATTGGATACTGGCTGAAGGAAAAAGAGCTGAAAAGGAACAGGGCAGGCAAGTATGGTAAGAACTATGTTATCATGTAAGATAAATGCTGAGATATGGAGCAAAAGCAGGAAAATGGAGTTGAGGTGCAGATTTGTTACAATCACATTGAAAGTTCAAGGAGCTGAATTGCCTACTCCTGTCCCCAATGTTTCATATCATATTTGCTAAAGTAAATAATTTAATGTTTTATTAAATAATAAAATTTAATTACGTTCCCTATAGACAGCTGGAAACCAAATAAGTTTGCACAAATTGCAGGCCTCATGTAAAAGCATCACTGATATCACAAAGGTCGCCATGAAGGCTCCTGAAACTCGCCCTCTTATCTTCATGAAATACAAAGGTTTGCATCCCATTAATGTGCAACCGGTGTGCAATCACCAACAGCACATCATGCAGGCCTGTACCAACTTCCCTTAGTTTTCATCTTGTGCCAATCTTGCAACTCACCAGCCTTTGCCTCTGCAAAGCAAGTGAGAGGTTGGCTGAGTGGAGGCAATGGCTATCCCCTGCGAGCTTGGATCATGACTCATCTAAGAAACCCATGCTCCTGGTATTTATTACTGAATTACATCCGTGGGGTTATTTGCTTCGACAGTCACATGTGCAGCATACTATACAACTGAGCAAATTTTGAAATAAGAAATTGAGAAAATATGGTATGCTGATTTTGATTTTTAAAAATTACCTATCAAGGCAGTCAATTTTGGGAGTAGCCCCACTTGGACCATCTTGTTCCGAAGCCCAGTATCAAAGGACAAATTCAGTAGCAAGCGCAAGGTAATATTCAGAAGATCCTCATGTTCACAGGGCACCAACTTGGACAACTTCTCAATGATGTTCAACTCTATCTGCAGTTTAACAAAAAAAAACAAATACTGAATTATTGTTCTCTTCGTGTTTATAGCTCTTTCTTCTTCAAAGTTCCGGGTTTTGATTAACTATTTTAATTTCCTTAATTTAACATTACAGCTCACTGATTGATTTTTACTGTTATTTCCTAAAGGTCAGGGGTTTTAAAAGTAGTTTTTAGCTGTAAAAACAAAGGTGGTTTGTTACTTTGGATCTCTCAAATATAAGTAGCAATGGGTAAAGAGCAGAGACTGGGAAGGAAATAATACACAAATTACATGCATTTAATGCATGGTAGACTATTGCAGTTTCGGGATCATCACACCTTTGAGGAGGAGAAATCAAGGAATTAATTTTGCAAAACTAGCCTTCCACCACACAATTCCACTAACTTATCTTTCATCAAAACAATTTCCCTCAAAAAGCATTTGCTTTTCTGAAAAAGGTCAAGGTCAAAGGATATCTCAACTCCCCTGATCATATCAAATGGTTAAAATTTGGCCACACAAAGTTTAGAATTTACTAAATTTAAAAACAACTTGTCTCTTTTAACAAGGAACATTTAATTACAGTGCTCATCCAACAAAAAGATTCACTGCAAATTTTGAATGTTGATAAACTAGAGTGAAAGAAAACGCGTGCAACTTTTCACCATTTCTTTATTTGCTTTATTTCTCTATTCAGCTGAAGTACAACTCCAGCTTTCAAAAGGTTTTAAAAATAAATGCCACATCATCTGTTTTAACACCACATAAGCAGCTGATGATTCAGACACCTGAATAGCAAATGTTGAGGGGAAAAGGGTGAAGGTGGCATAAAAATATAGCAGTAGTTAAATCAAGTTTTTATGTGGGAAACATCAAACACTATTTGAGATTGTAAATAACACCTATGGGTATTTGCGAAACAAATCCAAGGATTTTGTAACAATAAAAGGACAGCTAAAATACATTGAACTTGTTTTGCAGACAGCAAAATTCTAGAAACAGCACAAATTAAGAATCATCCCATTGTACTTAAACTTATTAACTTTTTGTGTATATATATATATTAAAAAAAAACAGGAATCTCATATGAAAGATCCTAATAGCAAGAAAGTCAAAAAGCTTGGCTAGTCAGTATTCATGGGAATGGTGAAAGCTCTCCATTCAAACAAGTTTCATGTGTGTTTTTAACTATATGAACATACAAATTAGGAACAGGAGTAGGCCACTCAGCCCCTCGAGCCTGCTCCGCCTTTTAATAAGATCATGGCTGATCTGATAGTAACCTCAACTCCACATTCCACCTACCCCCCAATAACTCTTTTGCTTATCAAGAATCTATCTAGCTCTGCCTTAAAAATATTCAAAGACTCTGCTTGCTCCGCCTTTTGAGGAAGAGAATTCCAAAGACTCACGACCCTCTGAGGAAAAATCGCACATCTGTCTTAAAAGGGTGATCTCTTATTTTTAAACAGTGACGCCTAGTTCTAGATTCTCCCACAAGAAGAAACATCCTTTCCACATCCACCCTGTCAAGACCCCTCAAGATCTTATATGTTTCAATCAAGTCACCTCTCACTCTTCTAAACTCCAGCAGGTATATGCCTAGCCTGTCCAATCTTTCCTCATAAGATAACACTCCCATTCCAGGTATTAGTCTAGTAAACCTTCTCAACTGCTTCCAACGCATTTACATCCTTCCTCAAATATGGAGACCAATACCCTACACAGTACTCCAGATGTGGTCTCATCAATGCCCTGCATAACTGAAGCATAATCTCCCTACTCTTGCATTCAATTCCCCTCGCAATAAACAGTAACATTATCTTTCTTAATTACTTGCTGTACCTCCATGCTAACCTTTTGCAAATCATGCACTAGGATACCCAGATCCCTCAGCATCTCAGAGCTTTACAATCTCTCATTATCTAGATGTTTCTTTTTTCATTCTTCTTGCCAAAATGGACAATTTCACATTTTCCCCCATCCCATTTGCTGGATCTTCACCCACTCACAATCTATATATATCCCTTTGTAGCCTCCTTATATCCTCTTCAAAGCTCAATACGAATACTGGGTTAGCTGTACCTCCGTCACTATATCTACTTTCATAGCTACCTCTTGACTGTTCTCCTCCAGCTAATGGGAAAAAAAACAAGAAAAATATTTGCAAATTCCATAGCCAGGAAGAGTTGTAGAGAGAGAAAAGGAAAGAGAGAAAACATAAGGAATGTAAGAAAATTCACTTGACGATCCAGTGGTGCACATATGGTAGCTCCATATTGCTCGTTTAACTGTACTTATACCTTTGCCGTTCGTTTACATCACAGGTGTGAGTAGAAATCTCAGATCTAATATTTGAGCAATGCTAACAACTGCAAGTACTATAATTTAATTGCAACTCTCTGGTCAAAAAATTCCATAACCTCTACTTCATTTCATTCTTTTACTTTAGTAACTTCTATCTAAAAATATTTGAAAATATGAATGGAACAAATATTGTTTAGTGTATAAAATGTAAATGGTAGCTTCTCTGGAAACCAGCTATCTGGTACAAAGAAGAAATCCAAGTCGAAGCGTTATTATAATTATAAACAGGGCACATTGACTAATTCGCCTATAACAGTAGCATAATGTATTTCCCAAATTTGACCGTAAACCAAACTACATGCAAGTGTTAGTTCTAATAAATCTTATTTACTTTTAAAAAGTTAACAAGCTCAGCTACACTGACAAGATCTGCATTACCTAGCGCCATATTTAATATAAATGAAACGTGAATCTGCCATCTTAAAAACATCAGTGCTTGATTTTATGTTTAACTACTCCATCAAGATTATAATTTATATACAGTGAATGGTAAAGAGACACAAAAAAATGACACGTCCTAGAAGTACAGTACTACTATCCATCCAGTCACAGTTCCAACAGTTTGGTCATTCTACTTTCATGTGTACAATCTTTTATGGCTGAAAACCTATGATCTGTAGCAAGAAACTGTCAGATGCATTTTACAGCAGCCAGAACAAAATTCACACCAGATGTAATTTTTAATTTGCTGTATTATTATACATTATGTAGAAATCTATTCATAACCAGAACCAGCACTCAACAGCCAAAACAAAAACAGAATTACCTGGAAAAACTCAGCAGGTCTGGCAGCATCGGCGGAGAAGAAATCAGTTAACGTTTCGAGCCTTCATGGCCCTTCGGCAGAACTCAACAGCCAACCCTGGTCAGATCAAACTGCAGTATCTGCTAAACCATCTACTATGAAGCAATTCATGGAATTTTGCATATACTTTAAAACACTTATCCCATTAACATCACGTACTATTAATGCAGGCTAAAATCAGATATGTTACCTATTTCTTGAAACTTTACTATGCTGAACAATCTAGATCCACCCTCAACGTCAATTCTCAGATAACTAACAGTCACAAATATTCTACCCCTGAGCCTTATATGCCTTGGATAATTTCAAGAGGGCAAGTTGATTCATCCTCAAAGAATCAGCTCAGAGTTACTTTACAAAACACAATTCCCTTTCTGCATAGAAGTCCTCAAGTCCATTTAGTCCTTCCTTTCTGCAATTTAGGGAGGCAATTACATGGGAAATTGGAGGCAAAAATGCAAAGAAAGACTGTAATTTTGTTTAAATGTTTAAAATGAATGACCTATACTTTTGTCAAATTAATACAAAATTCTAAATATCGAACACTAATAAAACATTTGCCTCAAAATTAAAACACATTCTATATTTTTGAGATACAAATTTCTTTCCATTGGATTTCACCAATGAATGTCGTAAATACTGTATTGTACAAAACATGACATGGAGGTGCATGTAATATTCAGGAAATAATGGATGCACAAATATCATTACTGAAGAACAGTGAATTTTCTTCGTCATACTTCATTTGGATACCTATCAATGATGACACCTAGTTTTGTTTTCATAGATGCAGAACAGCTTGTTGATGCATTAAAAGAAAGAGAAGACAAGCAAACATCTATACACAGATCAGCAACAGTTTAAAAAAAAAGCAAGTTGCTTATTTTCCACCAACAAGCTAGTCTTCATACAATACCATTACGGCACTCAGCTCTCTTCACTAAACACTTTATATATGACCTAATTAAAAAAATTTTGGTGAGTTGCCCACTTTCAATGAATTCATACCACGTGTACACAGGTGGGATGAAAAAGAAATTAAGAACTTGTGAGGACGCCGCACATATGGGGGTCCATGTACAGATCATCTGGGTCTTAACCTGAAACATCTGCATGTCCAAATCGCTTTTCCTGTAACTCATTTTCAGCATTAAACAGTGCTTAATGTCTTTATAGGTTTTTCTTGATGCAAAAGCATTAGGCTAATGACAAAACACATTGAAGAAAAGCTGGCTTTAATTACAATCAGGTTAAGATTTAGCACATCATTACAAAACATTTAAGGTCTTCAGACAGTCGTATGTAATCCCATGGTAGTTTCACATTTTTAAGACCTTCAGGAAAAAGGTTAGAAAGCATGCAAAAATTACTCATAATGTACTTTTAATGATTAGGGTTATTAATGTTTAATAGGTAAACTGCATTGAAAGCTCTTTGATTAATATGCAACATACAAGATACAATAGAAATTCCCATTTATTTCATAGTTCTCATTGGTATGAAATGAAGCTCAATATAAAATTAAGCTAAAATTTCCTTTCCTGCACTTGTGCTGACTCTGAGCTCCATTTGGCAAGCGCATATGGGGCCACTACTAATTCTGATACTAAAGTGATTAATTAGCTTTCAGCAAAAACACAGCAAGCTACAAATGTGCCATTTTCTTTTTGTTTAAAGAAAGTAAAAATCAACCGAAGTTCCTTTGATGCTTCAAAATTAAATTTTAAAAATTGAAACAACTTGCTTGAGATTAACAATTTACTATGTTATTAAAGTCGTGATTTTCAGGCAGACAAAAGTCTGATTAATCTCCCCAGTAATTATTCACTTTTACCAAATGTTCAGGGTAAACATGTTCATAAAAAAAACTATGGCTCTTTTTCTGGGACACAATACACAAATCTCTGGTTTTAAACACATTAAAAAGCACTCCATAATTCAACACTAAACAAACTTGCATTTGGAAAAGTGGCATGATTTGAAACGACTGTTCATGTTACAGCTTTGATGAATTCCTCTGTTACTCATATAGGATTACTTCCAGGTGTGACTTTTCAAAGACTTCCAAAGCTGATTAAAAAGAATGAAAAGCCTGGAAAATTTATGAGTTGCATTAACATGATATTTTCTTCCTACCCCCAAAAATATAAAAAAATGTGGATACACATTTATTTAAAATTCAACAAAGTACCAGAATAGAGGAAAACAATCTCTATACTTCAGATGGAAAAAGGTTGAGTGAGCTTGTAAGTGTAATTATTTGCTGGCACCAAAATGCATGCAGGTTTAGAGAACAACGATGTTAGAACGACAGTCAGGCTGTGTTCGATCGAAGGTTCAATGGGTGATACACTGCCTCATGTGGTACCGAGGCACCACAATGTACAGACCAGGCTAGATTAGGTGAACATTTTACTTTTCAGCAGCTATTACAACTCTAGGCAATGTAACTACGCTTATGAGCCATCTAATAGTCGATGACCTTCTGCATGTACTCATTAAGTATGAAAGTAATTTGTGCAAAAGAAAATTATGAGAAGTCAGTTCTATATTTAAAGACTACTTCAGCACATCATATAGACCAGGAGAACGTCCCAGACTTGATCACCACGTGTGTTAAGTAACTGATGCCAGCCAGAGTAAGTAAAAGAGTTCTAATTGGTTTCAGCATCTTAATGGGTAGTGATGGAAAAATCAGCAATAATTATCATTCCCAATGTCTGCAAGTGCAGGTGGCAGAAACAATCTGACTCAGTTCACAATCGAATAGCACAAACAATGTTCAACACTTACAGCCTGGGAATATGTGAAGAATGCAATGAGATGTTGAAGAATTGCCAGCAACCATAAAACTACATCAACAAAGATGAGGTCAAAAAAATTGCTCCAAGGTGAAACCGTGATTACATGATGTGCTTGAGTAGGTCTTTAAATATAGACCTGACTTTTCTAAATTTTCTTTTACACAAATCACATTAAAATTTAATGAGTAGATATAGACAGTCATAGACCAAGAGATGGTTTAGATAGGAGTAATTACATTGTCTAGAATTGAATAGTTAGTCACCACATACTAAAATGTTAACTTATTCTAGCCAGCCAGTTGAACAATGAAGTGATCAACATTTACAAGATGAAAGAGGCAGAAAATAAAATTACCTCCAGTCACTATATATAAAAATGCATTAAAAGGAAGAGCAGAGAATATTAGCTTTTTTAATTTTAATAAAGAGCAAAGCTCTAGTAGAATACTGAATAGCAGCTACAAAGCCTGTCAGGTACACAAAGCTACAGAACTGCTCATGATAATAACTGGCTCCTGAAAGAAATACAAAGAGCAAGGGCAAAAATATTGAACTTCAATTATAATTCTGATATAAAGCTTGATTGGAATATTATTTTTGCATTGTTCATGCATACTTTGGTCAAATGCAAAAACATTTTCTCTTCTTCCTTTTCACTGTTTATAAATTCTTACTATTTCCCTTCATATCACTGGTCAATCTTTTTCCATATTCTTCTACTCTTCATGAGGTGAATTTATTTTGATTGGTGACTACTTGGAAAAATCTGATAAAACCTCATAACGGTTTACAAATGTTTAATTTTCAAATTTATAGCTTTTGTATAATCCTGTCATCTGATGGCATAATATTTTACCGTTACGTTAAATATTCAGCTGAATTAGAAGCTAAATGGTAATATTTTGTGAGTGAATGAGGGAGCAGAGGGGCCGAGAGTTATGTATTCACAAATCTTTGAAAGTGGCGGGGCAAGTTGATAAGGCGGTTAGGAAACTATAAGATACTTTGCTTTGCAAACAGGATCACTGAATACAAAAGCAAGGAAATCATGCTAAATCTTTTGAAAACATTGGTTAAACCTCAGTTTGAGTATTGTGTACACTTCTGGGCAACACACTTTAGGATGTCAAGGCCTTGGAAAGGGGGCAAAAGAGACTTACCTGGATAAAAACAGGGTTTTTGAAGAGACTGAGGAAGCAATAATTGCTCTTATTAGGACAGAGAAGGTTAACAGAGGTATTCAAAATTATGAGGAGTTTTGATAGAGACAATAAGAACCTGTTTCCTCTAACAAGTTGATTGGTAACCAGAGGTCACAGATTTAATTAGGAGGAAAATATATCATAGAGAATTAGGAGGAAAATAAGATGATTTCTTCATCTCCACCCCCATACAAACGGTTGTTAAGATGTGGTTTGCACTTGCTGAAGGAATGGAGGAAGCAGATCTCATTGGAACTTTCAAAAGCAAATTGGACATGGATTTGAGGACTAAGTTGCAGAGTCATGGGGAAAGGCTTTGGTGTGGGACTAAATTGGATAGGTCTTTCAATCAACTGGCACAGGCATGATAGACTGAATGGTCTCCTCCTGTGATGTAAGATTACATGACTAAAAGAAAAACAAAGTCATTCAATCTTTGTCCATCCTTCACTAGACAATCTACCTAACAACCGTCTCCTTTCAAGTACAATCAGCTGAGAAGAGGTACTTCCAAGTCCAACCAAAATTCATTTATTCAAAATATTATTGCTTATTGCCCAGTTGAAAATTGAAGGTGTAATTAAATTGAAATTACTAAAGGCACTGGTAATGTTCATGGATTTAGCTAAGTAAATAGCATTTTAAAACTTTAATTCAGTTTTGTCTTAAAGCCAAAAAAAATGGCTAAGCAATTTAACAGATTTTTTTTTAAAGTTGGTGTCTGTTTTTTTAGGCAACAGTCGGCCAATCTGGACCCAAGTTTAATCAATTTCACTGACTAAGACAGTGCTTTCCAAACCTTTTCCCAGCATGGCCCCATTTTACTGCCTCAGACTTCATGTGTCGCTGGGTGAAAATTAGGGTGCAGAGTATTTGAGCAGGGTCTTTTGAGAGAGGGGGGAAGGAATGAATTGATCATGCCCAATCTCCCCCTCCTCCCGCCCTCCCCCCCTCCTCCCGCCCCGCCGCCCTCCCCCCCTCCTCCCTCCCCCCTCCTCCCCCCCTCCGCCACCCTCCCCCCCCTCCGCCGCCCTCCCCCCCTCCGCCACCCTCCCCCCCTCCGCCGCCCTCCCCCCCTCCTCCACCCCCCCCACCGCCGCCCTCCCCCACTCCACCCTCCCCCCATCCCCTCCGCCCTCCCCCCCTCCCCTCCGCCCTCCCCCCCTCCTCCCCCACTCCGCCCTCCCCCCCTCCCCTCCCCCCTCCTCCCCCCCTCCCCTCCCCCCTCCTCCCCCCCTCCTCCCCTCCCCGCCGCCCTCCCCCCCCCTCCCCCCCTCCGCCACCCTCCCCCCCTCCGCCACCCTCCCCCCCTCCGCCGCCCTCCCCCCCTCCTCCACCCCCCCACCGCCGCCCTCCCCCCCTCCCTCCACCCCCCCACCGCCGCCCTCCCCCCCTCCTCCACCCCCCCACCGCCGCCCTCCCCCCCTCCTCCACCCCCCCACCGCCGCCCTCCCCCCCTCCTCCACCCCCCCACCGCCGCCCTCCCCCCCTCCTCCACCCCCCCACCGCCGCCCTCCCCCCCTCCTCCACCCCCCCACCGCCGCCCTCCCCCCTCCTCCACCCCCCACCGCCGCCCTCCCCCCCTCCTCCACCCCCTCCTCCACCCCCCCACCGCCGCCCTGCCCCCCTCCTCCACCCCCCCCGCCGCCCTCACCCCCTCCTCCCCCCCCCCGCCGCCCTCCCCCCCCCCGCCCTCCCCCCCTCCCCCCCCCCTCCTCCCCCCCCCGCCGCCCTCCCCCCCTCCTCCACCCCCCCCCGCCGCCCTCCCCCCCTCCTCCACCCCCCCCCCGCCGCCCTCCCCCCCTCCTCCC
The DNA here is from genome assembly GCF_964194155.1 of Cetorhinus maximus. Classification (NCBI taxonomy): domain Eukaryota; kingdom Metazoa; phylum Chordata; class Chondrichthyes; order Lamniformes; family Cetorhinidae; genus Cetorhinus; species Cetorhinus maximus. The sequence continues at coordinate 65,448,701 of NC_135895.1, read as the reverse complement.
CCCCCCCGCCGCCCTCCCCCCCTCCGCCGCCCTCCCCCCCTCCTCCACCCCCCCACCGCCGCCCTGCCCCCCTCCTCCACCCCCCCACCGCCGCCCTGCCCCCCTCCTCCACCCCCTCCTCCACCCCCCCACCGCCGCCCTGCCCCCCTCCTCCACCCCCCCCGCCGCCCTCACCCCCTCCTCCCCCCCCCCGCCGCCCTCCCCCCTCCTCCACCCCCCCCGCCGCCCTCCCCCCCCCTCCTCCCCCCCTCCCCCCCCCTCCCCCCCCCCTCCTCCCCCCCTCCTCCCCCCCCCCCGCCGCCCTCCCCCCCTCCCCCACCCCCCCCCGCCGCCCTCCCCCCCTCCTCCTCCCCCCCTCCCCCCCCCCCCACCGCCGCCCTCCCCCCCTCCTCCACCCCCCCACCGCCGCCCTGCCCCCCTCCTCCACCCCCTCCTCCACCCCCCCACCGCCGCCCTGCCCCCCTCCTCCACCCCCCCCCGCCGCCCTCCCCCCCTCCCCCCCCCCCCGCCGCCCTCCCCCCCTCCCCCCCCCCTCCTCCCCCCCCTCGCCGCCCTCCCCCCCTCCTCCACCCCCCCGCCGCCCTCCCCCCCTCCTCCCCCCCCCCGCCGCCCTCCCCCCCTCCGCCGCCCTCCCCCCCTCCGCCGCCCTCCCCCCCTCCTCCCCCCCTCCCCCCCCCCCCCCGCCGCCCCTCCCCCCCTCCCGCCGCCCCCCCCCCCCCCCCGCCTCCCCCCCTCCCCGCCGCCCTCCCCCCCTCCTCCCCCCCCCCGCCGCCCTCCCCCCCGCCCCCCTCTCCCCCCCCCCGCCGCCCTCCCCCCCTCCTCCCCCCCGCCGCCCTCCCCCCTCCTCCCCCCCCCGCCGCCCTCCCCCCCTCCTCCCCCCCCCGCCGCCCTCCCCCCCCCCTCCCCCCCCCTCCCCCTCCTCCCCCCCCCCGCCGCCCTCCCCCCCTCCTCCCCCCCACCCCCGCCCTCCCCCCTCCTCCCCCCCCCCCGCCGCCCTCCCCCCCTCCTCCCCCCCTCCTCCCCCCCCTCCCGCCCTCCCCCCCCCTCCCCGCCCTCCCCCCCTCCTCCCCCCCCCCTCGCCGCCCTCCCCCCCTCCTCCCCCCCTCTCCCCCCCCCCTCCCCGCCCTCCCCCCCCCCCCTCCCCCCTCCCCCCGCCGCCCCCCCTCCTCCCCCCCTCCCCCCTCCCGCCGCCCTCCCCCCCTCCTCCCCCCCCCGCCCTCCCCCCTCCTCCCCCCCCCCGCCGCCCTCCCCCCCTCCTCCCCCCCCCCCCCCCGCCCTCCCCCCTCCTCCCCCCTCCCCCTCCCCCCTCCGCCCCCCCTCCCCCCTCCCCCCCCTCCCCCCCGCCCCCCCCCCTCCCCCCCCTCCCCCCTCCCCCGCCGCCCTCCCCCCCTCCTCCCCCCCCCCCGCCCCCCCCCTCCTCCCCCCCCCCCGCCCCCGCCGCCCCCCCCTCCTCCCCCCCCCCGCCCGCCCTCCCCCCTCCTCCCCCCCACCGCCCTCCCCCCCTCCTCCCCCCCCCCCGCCGCCCTCCCCCCTCCTCCCCCCCCACCGCCCTCCCCCCCTCCTCCCCCCCCCCCGCCGCCCTCCGCCCTCCCCCCCCCTCCTCCCCCCCCCCCCCCCCCCGGCCCTCCCCCCCCCTCCCCCCCCCCGCCGCCCTCCCCCCTCCTCCCCCCCCCCCCGCCGCCCTCCCCCCCTCCTCCCCCCCCCCCGCCGCCCTCCCCCCCTCCTCCCCCCCCCGCCGCCCTCCCCCCCTCCTTCCCCCCGCCGCCCTCCCCCCCTCCTCCCCGCCCTCCCCCACCTCCCCCCCCCGCCGCACCCCCCCCCCCTCCTCCCCCACCCCGCCGCCGCCCTCCCCCCCTGCTACCTGCCTCGTGGGGAGAGTAGATGAAAAGGTTGGGGTTTCTCCAAAAAAAAAAGAAACAAACACCTACCCACTCAGGCTTTTTTTTTTTGCAGCACCAAGAACATGGCAACAGCAAGAGATAGTGCCCCAATCAACCGGAGCGTCTAGAGCCAGTGTTCGTAGGAACAGATTGTGACCACCGCCTTGTTAAATACCATTTTATTGTACGCCTTGTAATTCTGCTTCTTTAACTTACTACTGTTTATATAAAATGCTTCATACCCAGAGTGGTCAGTGGCTAGTCGGAACTAAAATTCCCAAACATTTGACTCAAACTTGCAGCTGTCTACAATCCGTACCAGCTCAGACTGTTTTTGTTCTCAACTGGGTTTCACTGTTAAGGCCAGCATTTACTGCTCATCCCTAGTTTCGCCAGAGACGTCATGTTTTATTCCATTGTTGGTCTGATATACATATTTTCAACTCCATTTTGACAGTGACTGATTTCAATGCGATAAACTATGTTATGATGCCTGCAATTTTTCTTTCTAATCTGGTCAGTATACATGCTCCAGTCTACCTACCATATCATTCTTGTTCTCCACAAATACACTGAGTTTCTTTAGAAAGGACATCACTAGGATCAGCAACTCAAAGTTTTCTCGATCGAGTGATTTCACAAGCATGTGGACAATGTTCTTGTTCCTCATTTTCAGTTCAGTCCTCGTGTCTTCAGCCAGATTTAGCAGAAGATAGAAAGCAACTAGTAAAGAACACAAAAGAAGTTTTTTTTAAAATCACTAAAAAAACCACAGAATTCTGTTCTATTAAACAATTCTGGGCTATAAGTAATAGTGTAAAATGTAACAGATTTACACACAAGCACTAGAGTGATTAAAAATAAGGACATATATGAAACTAAACTAAATATACCAACACAGACTATGACTGGTCTCACTCAAACAAAAGTTACACATTAGGTACTATTTATTTGAAAATAATTACACTGTTCATTGGAACTGAAAAAATGCCTTCATTCATATTGCAATTTTCATGCAAATAAATCAACTATATATCAATTTTTGTAGGTACATCAGAACACAGGAGAAAGAGGAAAAGAGATTTATTTTGAACAAAACCATAAATGTCCATACAGAAGAAATGACTTCTTTCACTACTTATAATACAAAAAATCTTCTCCAATAGCTTGAAGGAAGATGACAGATCAGAAATTCCTTAATCCTACTTCTAATGTCTTGAAGCAGTTTACTTTTACTTTTCTTAAAAAAAGCACTACCTACCTCTCAGCAGTTGTTCTTGCTTGATAACTAAGCCCTGATATTTCTTGTATGTTTTCTCATAGTCTTTCTTCAGTACTTGGTTATCAGCATCATCTTCAAGTGAAGGCTAACGTTAAGGAATCATTTCCATTCCATTAATTTGTGCGATTAAATAATATACCATAGATATAAATGTACCAAGCTCATGTTATATTAGTTAATCTCTGTGTGATTAAATAATACCATAAATATTTAACACGCTTATGACATATTATTTAATGCTTTCATTCATATCAGGATTTTGATGCAAATAAATCAACTATATGTTCACTATACATCACTTTTTATGGTACATCAGAACACATGAGGAAGGGGAAGGGCATTTCCTCAATTTCTAATTTCTAACAAAACCATAAATGCCCATACAGAAGAAATGACTGATTTCACTAAAAATGAGAATGCAGATGTGATTAAATAATATAACTTAGATATAAATGTATCATGCTTATGAAATATTATTTAATCAATGAAAAAATAGGAAATTCACTGTTTTCATTTAAATAAGGCACTGTATTAGGAAGAAGTTTCAACACTAAAATTCCTGTATCTTCAAATTCAGCAAGTTTAATTACACTTTACTTTTAATTGCACTATGTTCAGTTACATAGAACAGACCAGACTCACTGTAAACTATATTTGTAGAGGACACACAGGGAGGGTCAGATCAGAACAACCATTAACGCAACCTAACAGCTAGCTGGGTAACACCTTCCTGTTCAGAGTCCCTGGGAGCACTGAAGGTTAGGAAATACCTGATCTCCTATGGTCCATTTGGAATATTTCATAAAGTGCAAATATTTTATTTTTTATTCTTCATCCTTTACACAATTATTACCTTTCTTTCCCTCATCATTTTTCTCTCCTAACTTCTGAACGAGGGTTTGAAATTCTTTCTTAAGAAGTCATTGGTGTAACAGTGTCCAAGGTGTTTCTTCCCCCTGTCAGGTACTCAACTGGTAGTACCTTAAGTATCCATTTGCTATGGTTCAGGCCTGGTGCATTGAGCAATTCTGGTCTCACCATCAAAGGCCAAAACCAAACATGTCAAAAATCTCCATTGGAGTAAACATCAATTTCCCTCGATAATAATGGATGAGAGTTTAAATTAATTTGCAGGGCAGGAGCACCAGGATGAACCATTAGAGAATACAAGGTGCACCGAGGACTAGGAGACACAAACAGCATTTGAACGAGGAGCAGTTCAGAAATGAGAGGAATCAAATGAGGGAGTGCAAGGCAGGCTAAGATGGGTTTAGAGTGCATGAGTCCAAATGTCTGGAAACTAATTCATCAGGTTGGTCACGTGCAAGCACAAGTAGCCACAAGGGGTAATATGGTGGCAGTAACGGATACCTCGTTCAAATAAGGAGCAGAATGGGTACTTAATATGCTTGGCTACAATTTAGTCAGGAAAGATAGAGGAGAAAATAAGGGACTGGCATTTGCTGGAAGTATTGACCAAAGATACTACTGCAGCACTAGAAAGGGGTGATGTACTTGAGGGTTCAAACATAGAATTTATTTGGTTAGAATGAGGAATTAATAAAAAGACTTGCATCTATATAGCACTTTTCGCAGCCATGGAACAGCCCAAAGCAAATAACAGTCAATGAAGTGCTACAGGAGCAGGATTTTCGGGTCGTCGGGTGGGCCCGGGAGCAGCCGAGAAACGGTCAATTAATAGCCAGCCAGTGTGAAAGGTGTGTTGAGAAGCTCAGCACTGCCGGGATGGGGGTGGGAAGAGGGCGAGCACCGAAGTCTGCGCATGCAAGGGGGAGCGCGCAATGAAAGCTCCCTGAAGGCAGAGAGCTGCCTCAGGGAGCTGAAGATTATAAAACCCTTAAATAAAGATATGGAAAAGGTGAAAAAAAATGTCCCCAAAAAGGACTCACTCACATGAACATAAATATAATAAAAATTCTGTCAAAACATTTTTTAAAAATTAATGTCGGAAACCTCATCGTGCCCATGGATGAGGTTTCCTCAAAAATGCAAAGGCCGTCTGACCTATTCGCCTGCCGGCCAACTGTAAGGTTGGACAGGCAGTGAAAAATGGCAGTTAATTAATTGATTAATGGTCTTAAAAGGTCTCTTAATTGTTGGCGGGTGCACTGCCAACTCTCGCGTGCGCCCGCCAACCGAAATGCCATGCGAGTGCATGATGACTTTGGGACGCTTGCCCAACATCATCGCACGCTATTTTACACTTGAGCATGTCGGGTGCGTGCCCGCTCGCCGAGTAGGAAATCTTGCCCGAGAAGTGTAGTCACTGTTATCATATAGGAAACATAGTGCCAAATTGTGCACAGCAAGCCCCCACAAAGAACAACGCGATAACAACCAGATAATGTGATAACAGTGAAAGTGATTGAGGGACAAATATTGGCCGCCTGGGATAATACCCCTGCTCTTTCTCAAAATAGTGTAATTAGATCTTTAACGTACACTTGAGAAGATGGACGGGACATTCGTCAAGCATCTCTTTCAAAAGACAGAACCGCTGACAAGTGCAGAATTCCCTCAGTACTGCACTGAAGTGTCAGCCTTGATCTTTGTGCTCAATTCCTATAGTGGGGACTTGAATCCACAACCTTCTGATTCAGAGTCAAGAGGAGCAATTATGGTGCTGTTGTATACAACAGGCCATCAAACAGTGTGAAGGAGATAGCGCAGCATGCTTTCAGGGAGATTGCAAAAAATACAAGAACTTCACATTAGAGGTAATGGGGAACTTCAATTAACCCAATACAGATTGGGAAAATAACAGTGTGAACGGCAAAGAGGGAGAGGAACTCCTGGAATTTTTACACAGAACTTTCTTAACCAGTATATTGACAACCCAACAAGGAAGCAAGCAGTATTGGATCTTTCACATACAGACACTAAAAGCATCCCAAGAATAGAAGAAAATCAAGGGGCAAAAGGAAAGGAGAAATTTAAAACGAACATTATCAATACAGAAAACATACTAGGAAAATTAATGGGACTTAACAAACCCACCGGACCTGACGGCCTACATCCTAGGATCTCAAAAGAAGTGGCTGCAGAGATAGTGGATGCATTAGTTGTAATTAGTTAGATTATAGGGGACATAAGGAAAAACTTCTTCACCCAGTGGGTGGCGGGTGTCTGGAATTCGCTGCACCAGTGGGTGGTGGAGGAAAAAACCCTCAACTCATTTAAAAGGTACCTAGATTTGCACCTGAAGGCAGTAACCTGCAAGGCTATGGACCAAGTGCTGGAAGGTGGGATTAGAATGGGCAGCTACTCTTTTACTTTTTCTTTTCTGGCCAGCGCAGACATGATGGGCTGAATTGACCTTTTTCTGTGCCATAACTTTCCTATGGTTCTATGGTTCGAATCTTCCAAAATTCTCTTAATTCTGGAAAGGTCACTGAAAATTGGAAAATTGCAAATGTAACATTCCTATTCAAAAAAGGAGTTGAGAAAGTGCTGGAATTCATTATTAAGGAAGGACATTTATGAGGACACTTAGAAAATCACAATAAAATAAGTGGGAAAGCAAATTATGAGAAGGATACAAAGAGTCTGTAAAGGAATATAGATAGGTTAAGTGAGGTGAGCAAAAATTTGACAGATGGAATATAATGTGGCAAAATGTGGTTGTCCACTTTGGTAGGAATAATAGAAAAGCAACATATTTAGATAGAGACACACTACAGGATACTGTGGTACAGAGAGATCTGGGTCTCCTCATACATGAATCACAAAAAGTTAGCATGTAGGTACAGCAAGTAATTAAGAAGGCAAATGGAATGTTGGCCTTTCTTGCAAGTGGGGTGGAGTGTAAAAGTAAAGAAATCTTGTTACAACTTACAGGGCATTGGTGAGACCACACCAAGAGTACTGCATACAGTTTTGGTCTCCTTATTTAAGAAAGGATATACTTGCATTGGAGGAGTTCAGAAGAAGTTCATTAGGTTGATTCCTGGGATGAAGGGGTTGTCTCAGAAGTAAAAGTTGAATAGGTTGGGTCGATAGAGTTGATGAAAATGAGAGGTGATTTTATTGAAATATACCAGGTTCTGAAAGGGCATGACAGTTTAGATGTTGGGGATGTTTTTCCCAATGGGGAAAGCTAGAAATCAGGGGCACAGTTTCAGAATATGGGGTTCCCCATTTAAAAGGGGGCTGAAGGGGAATTTCCTCTCTCAGGGGGTCATTAATCTTTGGAATTCTCTATCTCAGAGAACAATGGAGGCTGGGTCCATAAATATATTCAAGGCAGAGTTAGACAGATTTTTGAACTACAAGGGAGTCATTTTGGGGGTAGGCAGGAAAGCGGAATTGGGGCCATGATCGGTTCAATCATGGTCTATTGAATGATGGAGCAGGCTCAAGGGGCCGAATGGCCTACTTCTGCTCCTATTTCTTACATACAAATAAGTCAAACTTTATGTGGAGTGATGCTGCTGTGACAATTATTTATGAAATCTTTTAATTGAAGTAAAATAGACAACTTTGCCATTTGTTACTAGTATTAGATTTTGTTACATACAGCAAAGGATATCTACCTTCTTCTTCTTATGAAGCTCTTCTTGCCATAGGTCATGTCTCTTCAGTTCATGGTCGATAATGTTCATACAAAGTGCACCAATTTTATAGTGAGTGATTAGCCCATGAAATTGAGAAAAACTACAAGACACAAAGTAGAATCAGTTTGCGCACAGCAACACTGGTATTCTTAATATCCTAAGCCCCAACTGATCCTTATAATGTCACACTATGAAGAATTTCCATCTAATATAACTAAAATGTGCCTATGAAATATGCACTGCAGGATTATGAAAGCAAGAACAATCTTGAAAAAGTGTAATTTCCAAACACCGACAAGTAATGAGTCTAGTGCCTCACTGGTGCCAGGGTCAAAGATGCCACTAAGTGGTTGCAGAGCACCCCAAGGGAGGACAGTGAACAGCCAGAGGTTGTGGGATGAGGTCCGGAAGGCACATTTTAGCGAGGTAGGAAGGAGATTTAGTAAGCAGGACCTCAAGCTTAGTAATATCTGAATTATTCGCAGTATCATGTGCCATTGAGTATAGAAATAAGAGGATAGAACAGATGAATGCATGGTTGGACAGTTGGTGCAGGAGGGAGGGCTTAGATTCATGTTCATTGGAAACAGCTCTGAGGGGGGTAGGATCAATAAAGGCTCAAATGTCCTGGCGTGGTTATTTGTCAGTGCTGTTTGGGATGCCAAAGGGATGGGAATGAGGATTTGGCACGAGAAAGTAGTAAGAAGGTGCACAAAGGACTGGGAGAAACATGTAGCACTAGTGGAAGAGTGAAGCCAATAAGGTTAAATTAGGTTTATAATGCATTTATGAAAATGCACAAAGCATGCTAAATAAAGTTGATGAAATGTAGGCGCAAATAGTCACATGGGAATATGATGGCTACAACCCATATGATGGCTACAACTAGCTCAATAACGCGCACCGCAAGTCCTATATATTCCTGGATACAAAGTATTTAGTAAAGTTAGGGAAGGGAAGAAAGGAGAAGGGGCAACAATATTCATTAAAGAGAATGTACAGAGCTGGAGAGAGAGGATGTCCTAGATGGGGTAAGGACAGAATGTATTTGGTCAGCATTAAAAAACAATCAAGATGCTATTGCACTACTGCGTGTATTCTATAGACTACCAACTAGTGGGAAAGATATGGAGGAGGAAATTTGCAGGGATATTACAGTAATGTGCCAAACTACAGAATAGTTATAATGGGAGACTTTAAATATCCTAATATGTACTGGCATAGTCGAAAGCAGAGAGGGTGAAGAGTTCTTCAAATGTACTCAGCAGAATTATCTAGATCCATATATTTCTGCTCCAACAAGGAATGAGGCATTGCTGGATCTAGTTTTGGGGGATGAGGTGGGTCAAGTAGATCAAGAAAGGAAGATTTAAGAAACAATGATCATTGTTTCCTAAGACTTAGGTTAGCTATGGAAAAGGTCAAGGAGCAATCTGGAGTAAATCTGTTTCATTGGAAGAGGGCCAATTTCAGTGGGGTGACAACAGATCTGTCCCAGCTAAATTTGGATCAAAGAGTGCAGGTAAAACTTTAACTGAAGAATAGGCTGCCTTTAAAGAGGAGATAGTTCAAGTACAATCAAAGTACATTCTCAAGGGGAAAGGCGGGGCAACCAAATCCAGAACTCGCTGGACGATGAAAAAAAATAGACAGTAAGATGAAACAGAGAAAGGATGTATATGAAAAGTACCAAGTTAATAATACAAGTGAGAACCAGACTGAGTATAAAGTTCAGCAAGCATGTGAAAAAGTAAATAAGATAGACAAAGACAAGAATATGAGAGACTGGTAGCTAACAGAAAAGGACAATTCAAAAATCTCCTATGGTCTCATAAATAGTACAAAGGAAGCAAGAGAAGTGGTGGCAGGTGGCATAAGGGACCAAAAAGGGGATCTACATGAAGAGGCAGAGGGTATGGTTGAGGTATTAAATGAGTAGCCTGCATTTGTCTTTAATAAGGAGGAAGATGCTGTGAAAGACAAAATGAAAGTACTGTAGTTGAGATACTGGAATGGTAGACAATTGATAAAGAGGATGTATTAGAAAGAATGGCTGTGTTTAAAGTTGATAAGTCATCAGGACTGGATGGGAGCATCCAACATTGCTGAGGAAATTAAGGGCGGAAATTACAGATGGGACTAGGCATAATCTTCCAAACATCTTTAAATATAGGGGTGGTGCCAGAGGACTGGAGAATTGCAAATGTTACATGGTTATTCAAAAAAAGGTGCATGGATACACCCAGCAACTACATGCCAGTTGGATCAACAATGACAACTTTTATTTTATACTTCCTTTAACATATAGTTATTTGGTAGTACATAACTTGAATTTTGCTGAAAAGAGACATGTCTAAGTTTTTCACCTTGCACTCAGAAGGACACGCGCAAGAATACCAATATAAGGGGGAAAACAACTATTTATACTGTATGTGAAAAGTGTGTTGATTGGTTGGCAAGTGGTGTTGCCATGGAGATTGACAGTTAACTGCCAAGCATTGTTTGAAATTTAAACCAGGCAGCTTGACCCCGATTGGTCAAGGCATTGCCCTGAGGAATGAGTCAGCGAATGGCAGTCACTTATTTTGTTTAGCTGAAATAGGCACAATGTATCTGCATGTTCATTCTGTCTGCAAAGAAGAGGGCCCTGTGTATTAATATATGTAGCTTCCAGAACATGCAAATGTGCCTCACTGTGAGCCTGACTGGTAATTTTAAATTGGTTGACAGTGTAATTCTTAGCACATTGAGGATTACTTAGCAAACGTTGTCCAATCGCGGAAATACATCTAATGTTGGACACACTGTTTTGAGTTTTGCAAGCATGGGCTGGTTGAGTACAGTCTGTACCAAGTCTGTTGCGAACAGCGGCTGGGACATGCTGTTTGGTACGATCCGCCAGTCTTTGGGATGTACAGTCTACATACCTAGCATCACACTGACACGAATTCATATACCACATTACTCATTTACGTGAGAGGCAGAATGTCTTTTTTGGCTTGACGGCACCATGCTGTTAGTGGCGAATACCACTCGTTTTCCTACTGCACAGTATCTGTGTGAGACAGCTAGCTTCACCTGTTGCTCAAATTTTTGAGATACGGGTAATCTGAAGTAGACTAGGCACTTTTCAGGGCTGAAAGTGACGGCCTTAGGCCCCTTCACGTGTTTGCATGATATACAACGTGAAACAATCTGATAATTGTAGCCATTATCCTGCAGGGTTCCTTTGATACACCCTACTTCAGCGTCAAGCTTGCATGGTGAGCAAATGGCTCGGGCTCTATTTACAAGGTTGCCAATAAGACCAATCTGATAGCATGTGGAACTGCAAGAATCCTAACACGTATATTGACCAGTGAAGGTAGGCTTGCGGTAGACCATGGTAGAGAATCCCTGGCAGATTTCTCAACTAGTAAGTCGAAGAAGGGGAGTTAATTTGACTGCTCCATTTCATAGGTGAATTTGAGCGCAGGATGGAGCCCATTAAGACATGTAAGGAAATTGTGACATGCAGCTGCAGATTTAAATACAGCAAAAGTATCATCCACAGATCAGAAATATGCGAGGGGTAAAAAGTTAGGTGTCATTCCATCAAAGACACGTTTCTCATGGAACCCAACAAAAAGATGTTTGCGAGAGCTGGGCTTAGAGGGGAACCCATGACAACACCATCTATTTGGGCATACATAGTGTCATTAAAACTGAACTCAACTGCGCGAGTTGCCGAGTTCATAAGTTCAATGAATACTGATTCACACAATGGTGGCAGGTCTAGATCGCCATGATATAGTACTGCAGCACAAATATCTATGACTTCCTTAAGTGGAACATTGGTGAATAGGCTAGCAATATCAAACCAGCATATGGACACAGCATTGCTATCGATATGTAAGTCCTGTATGGCCTTCACAAATGTGAAGGAGTCTTTCACCGTGTATGTGAAAATCTTGGTCAAAACTGGTTGCAACAATTTGTCCAACCATTTAGCCAATTCATGCTGTACAGAAACAGCTACAGATAAGATGAGGCATAGAGAGACATCACTTCTATGTGTCTTAGCCAGGCCATACATACGCAGACGTAGCGACCCGTGAGGACGAACCCTGTCATATATATCACGCGGTAGCTCATCGCTCTTACACAAATCCAGCAAGCGTTTTTTTAGCTTACTTTTGAGCAAGGCTGTCCAGTCATGCTGAGCGGCAGGACCAAAGGATACAAATTTGGACCGGTCATTAAGAATGGCATGCATTTTGTTGATATAGTCACGCTTGTTAAGGATGGCTACTCCCATCCCTTTGTCAGGTTTACCTATGTGTATGTGCGGGTTTGTCTTAACGCCTCGCAACGCTATAAGACATTCACGTTGCATGTGAATGTTGGCCAGGTCGATCGGACTCCCCCAATATGCATGCGCTAGATCAGCTAGGTGCGCTTTCAAGGATTCAGCTTCTTCAATGGACACTGGTTTGTGGTGGGATAGTTGGGAGCAGAGGAGTTTAAACTCAGCTAATATCTCTTCCCATTTTATTTGGGCTGAAGGCACACCAAAATTGAAACCATGCGCAAAAACAAACACTCTCGTTACATACAGTATAAATTGTTGTTTTTCCCCTTATATTGGTATTCTTGCAAGTGTCTTGATGAGCGCAAGATAGAAAGTTTAGACATGTCTCTTTTATCAGTCTTTAACATAATAAAACATTTCAAGGCACTTCAAAGGAGCATTATAAAACAAAATATAACACCAAGCCATAGGAGAAGATATTAGCTTCGTCAAAAAGGTAGGCTTTAAGGAGTGACTTAAAGGGTGAAAGTGAGGCACAAAAGCAGAGAGGTGTAGGGAGGGAATTCCAGAGCTTAGCGCCTAGGCAACTGAAGGTATGGCCATCAATGGTAGAGCAATTAAAGTCAGGGATGTTCAAGAGGCCACAATTAAATTAGAATAGTTTTCTTAGAGGGCTGGAGATTACAGTGATAAACAAGGATGAGAATGTTAAAATCAAGACTTTGCTTGACTGGGAGTCAATGGAAGAGAAGACACTGCAAGTGATACTCTGACTATGATTAAAAAGCTAAGAATAGAACCAGGTGAGAGTAGTCCCACCCAGCTAAATGAAAGTAGAGAGAAGTTGGAGGCGGATGGTGTGATCAACCATGTCAAAGGCTGCAGACAAGTTTGAGAAGGACGAGGAGGGATAGTTTACCTTTGTCACAGTCACAGAGCGTGCCATTTGTGATTTTGATAAGGGACACTTTGGTACAGTGGCAGTGGCAGAAATCTGATTGGAGGGTTTCAAACACAAAGTTCCGGGAAAGATGGATACAGATTCTAAATTGATAAAGTACAATCATTTGCAAAATTGGACATTGACACCTTCCTGAGACTTTGGAGACTAGCAGTCTACCAACTGTCAGCACAGATGCTTCTGCCATTATCTACAAGTCTTCATGCACTTTCTTCCCAGTAAAATAACCTAGAGCCCCTTGTTAATCTTTAATAATCAAACCACCCAGGATTACTGTCAAAGAATTCAGACCAGGTCACAGGACACCCCACCCACTTCATTCCTCCACTTACCCTAAATTAAAGATACAGTCCCAAAATATAACAATTTCAAAAACGTATTTGTAACACCGCCCCAAGAAATGAAAAGTAATGAGTTTTCAAAACCACTCCCCAAAATATAACAACTTATAACATTCAACACATTTTAATTACTAACTTAAGACATATAGTACAAGTAATATTCTCCCCCATGTCGTCACATTTTTTCATTAAACAGTCCTTCTTGGCAGTATCACAATGTTTAACCTGTATCAAGAAAATGCATGCAACAGTTAGGAATTCAAATCCACTTTATATCAATTCTTAAAGTTCTTCTTCTGAGAATGAAAATTTGTTTCGCTGCTAGTGGCTTCACCTTCCATTATGGACTGTGGTAATTCTCTTTTCTCCTGTTGAGTAAATTCCTGTGTTCCCATGTCCTAGGTTAAAAGCCCAATCGATTCAGTTTGGGTAACATTGTCAAAACTGTCACTTGTAGACAATCCCCGTGATCTTCGAATTCCATTAGGTGTAAGCTATAACCTGAGAAAAAATCCTTGTCAGAACTCTTTCTCATATGGCTTCAATATGACCTTTTGTTTTTCTTTAGAATCAGTCTGTGAACCTAGTCCAGGTTCTAATGCTTGATCTCCATTTTCTTTCATGGCTGTATGTTCCTTATTGTCCCGGTCAGAAAAAAACATTTCAGCTAGCCAAATAGCTGAATTGTCCATCCCGTTTAAATGCAGGATTTAGGCTATTTCGCTGCTTTAAGAGTCTTGTGAAGGTCAGATCAATGATCAGTCAAAAAATCCTGATACTCCTTTCAGTCAGTCCCTGGATTGGTTTAAATTGTTTTCCTCAATTAATATGAATTTAGTTCAACTCCTTTCTCACAAGAGCAATGGCTTCATCCTTCTAAAGTATTAATATGCACTCCAAAACTTGAATCCATCCTCATAGTTCCACTGTATCAGTATTAGTTACAGCCAAGTCATGTTGTTTTAAAGCACTGCATCTCTTCTGCCAGGGCCGTAAAATTCTGCCCTGTATCTCTAAGAATAATGATCTTTTTGGCTTCTTTATCAGAGAAAAATGGAGTTGCTTCACTCTCAAATATAGAAGTCCCATAATCTTTTCTGTTCCGATTCAGACCAACATTACTTGGTATCGGTTTGTCACAAGCTTCACTCACTGGTACAGCATTTTCTGGAGAAATACCCATCAAAGCTACAGCCCTAGCTTCCAATTTCCAGAAATTTGCCTTCACATGGCCTCTTATGACAAAGGTACCATATTGGTCCCCTCAAAACATATTTATCCTCCACACTTTGTCTTTTTTACTACTTTGAGAAGCATCTATCTTTTCGGTTCTGTCATTCTCCTTGTGGTAATTAGTGTTCTCTTCACTAGCACTTCTCCGATCTCCCCACTTCTGTGGGTTTGCAAATAAAGGTTTGCTGCCACCTATGCGTTTGCGGGATAGTTTGTAACTATTGGCCATAACAGCAGCTTCCTTTATTTTAGAAGCTTTACGAATTTCTAGGTGGGACCCGATTCCTAAAGGAGTGCAGTTTTTAAATTCTTCCATTAATAACACCTCTTAAGGTTTTCAAAATCTTGTTCAGGCTTCATTGTCCTATGCCATCTATCAAACACCATTTCTTTTCCTCTAGCAAATTCTACAAAAGTCTGATTCTGTCGCTTCCATAGATTTCAAAACTTTTGCCTATAAGCTTCTCAAACTAACTCATACAGTTAAGACTACTGTGCTTAATGCGTATCATAATCTGTGGACTGTTCATCCAAAAGGGTCGAAGAAACCTCCAATGCTTTTTCTACCAAAGCACTTTGTAACAGAATTGTCCAAATGTCTTTTAGCCATTCTGACTTCGTAGAAATTTTCTCAAACGAGGCAAAAGTCATTTCAATTCCTGCCTTGCTGAATTTAGGCACGAGACAAATATTATGTGCCAAACCAAAACCAGGAGTTAAATCTGACACATGGTCAATACAGCCTGCTACTCCTTGTCTGCATAAACAAAGTCTTTCTCTGTTCAGTTCAAATTTTCTGGCTTCCCTTTCTCTTTGCAATTCAAGGCTTTCTTTCTCTTTTACTCAAACTCTTTTTTGCCTTCCCTTTGGAATTCTAATTCAAGTTCTCTCATTTCCCTTTCTTTCTCAAACTCAAAATTTTTTCATTTCTTTTTACAATTCAAGTTACTTCATTTGCACCTGAATCTGAGTTAACTCAACCAGTGTTTCATCTGGATTACTCAAGGAAGAAATATTGAGCCAATACCTCAACTATCTCTACTTTCTACTTTTTAATCTATTTTCGACTTCTCTGCTATCACCTTCAAAGCAATGTTTGCTGATCGTTGCATAGCACTCAACGACAAGGCCTCTCTTTTGAGGAATGTTTCAGTAATAGTCACAGCCATTTTAATTTTTCAACAAATCCATCAAAAGCCACTGTAAAAAAAGCCAATCCAGTTAACCCATCTCAGCTATGGATTCGAAATCCAGAAGAAGACCCCAATTTCTTACAATCCCTATAGAGACCATTAACTTTTAAGAAGAAATTCAAAATTCCATTGAATAGCTGAAAGGATTACATAACAAGGTTTCACGTTTTAAGCCTTTTACTGTAACAAACAAACCAAAAACCCCATTGACTAAATACTATTTGGCTAGGCAGCTTATATTTTAAGCTACAGAACAGAACCTTCCCTTTTATTATTTTTATTTATTCTTTCATGGGATGTGCGCATCGCTGGCAAAGCCAGCATTTGTTGCCCATGCCTAACTGCCCTTGAACTGAGTGGCTTGCTAGGCTATTTCATAGGGCAGTCAACCACATTGTTGTGGGTCTGGAGTCACACATAGGCCAGACTATGGTTGGCAGATTTCCTTCCTTAAAAGACATCAGTGATCCAGATGAGATTTTATGACAACCGAAGATAGTTTTAAGGTCACCATTACTGAGACTAGCTTTCAATTCCAGAATTTATTAGTTGAATTTTAAATTCCACCTGCTGCTATGGTGGTATTTGAACCCATGTCTCTAAAGCATTAGCCTGGACCTCTGGATTACTAGTCCAATGAAATTACCACTACACCACGTTCTCCCCCTTTAACACAACCGAAAATCCCACTTTATGGTTATACTCTACACTGTTCCTTAAGTAGACATTCAATTCTCCTGGAACCAGCCCAAAGTGATCCATAGCTCTCGAGAATTTACTTCCGTTCTTTTCCTTTCTCATCCTGGTAACTTTCAACCCCAAAACTGTCTTTCACTGTGAGGGTTTTCTTAGAGATTCTCCCTCTAGCTCAAGCTAGGCAAATCTTCCAGCCTTGTTCTAAATCCTCATGAATTTGGTCTTTTCAATCTGAGCGCAAACTCCCATCCGCATTCCTGCACAAATAACCATAGAGACTGGTTGCCTCTAGCTTTCAAAAGGGATTTAGATAAGTAATGATGGGAAAGAATTTGTAGGGCTATGGGTAAAAGACAGGGGAGTGGGACTAGCTGAGTTGCTCTTGCAGAGAGTGGACACACACAAGACAGGTCAAATGATCTCCTCCTGTGCTGTAATCATTCAATGATTCCATTGAAGGCCAATGTTCAGAAGTTCACAATCCTAAATCGACACCTTAAACATCAGTGTGCAAAATATACCATTCTCTACCTGTGGATTCTGAAGTATTATCACTGTTTGATAATACCCACCCCAACCCCTAAAATAATTTTTCCAAAAATTGATTCCAACAATTTTTAAAATTAGCAACATGGTGCTTTCTTGTAGGTTGAATTTGTCAATAATTGATCACATTCATAGTTCGTAACATAACTTTCTTTATACTTCGCCTCACTGAGTGTCCCATACTACCCATTTCAGTAAATTAGTAAGGAGGTGCTGGGAGCCAAAATAAAGCAAATAAACTCCATTTTTCTACACCCCAAGCTCAATACTTTAAATATATACACATACAAATGAAATTTCACAAATATTTCTCTAATATTCCTTTAATAAGGATACTATAATGATACTGAGTAATTCCCCCAAGTTTTTAGGTTAAAATTGCATAGTTTATTTGTAGATACGGCAAAGCTATACATGCGTTTTAGAACAAAAACTAACTTGCATTAATATAGAACTTTTTAAACATAGAAAAACATCCAAAAGAGCTTCACACAGGAATAATCAAAAAACAGACATTGAACAAGTGGAGATATTAGGAGAAGTGATCTAAATCTTCATCCAAGACAATGCTATCCAACAGAAATCGCTGACTAGTAGGTGTGGCTATGGCATCATTGTTATAGCAACATGCACTAATTTTAGTAGAAAACATCCTATGTACACTGGCAAAGGTAAATATATATCACATCTATATGCATTTAACTAACATCTACCACCATTCAGTATCCAAGGAATTAAAACACTGTGATCACAAAGCACTCGCATACTCTGTTTTTCATCTTACCATTTTATCAATAAATGTACAAAAAGAATTAAGTACAAATGCATAGCCGTCCAAATAAGCATTGAGATTACATTCCAAATGGGAATGCCCAGTACTCATTTTTTAACTACTAACCAGAATTGCAATTTCCCACGCTTGGATTCACATGTGACTAGTGACTATTGGATCATGCATTGGACAACACTGGTTTCAGAGTTAGATTTTAATGAGATTCTTGAAGGAACAGAGGCCAACGAGAGGGGCAAAATGGTTTGTGGGAGCAATTTAAGAGCATGAGGTGTAGATTTCCTGAAGATGCAGCAGCCAAGGTGAAGGAGGAGGGATGCACATGAAGCCAGAGTCAGGAATGGAGAGATCAGGGGAAGGGATTCAGAGGAGAGTATCGAAAGGGCAGGGAGAGTGGATGAAGGAGATGTTGGTAGTGGAACAAAGTAGTTTAAGGTTGTGTCTGCTTTTTAGGATGAGCTTACAGTACTGGTCAGTTTTGACAGGACATTGTAGCCAAATACGGTTGGATCTGGTGATGGATAACCAAGTCGGAATTCTTTAAATGCAAGATAGCTATGTGGGAAAAGGGGGACTGGATGGCAGACAGCAAAAGTTTTACTGGGAGTAAGTGCAACAAAGGAAGAGATGGTTGAGAAAATTGATGGCTGCAAAGATATTGTAGCAAATGGACAGCCAAAGGTTAGTCTTAAGACATGAACTAGGATAATTTCTGTTCTCATCCTCTGCTAATTCTCACCTGCTATTGCTTTTGGATTTTTAAATCTGCCAAGTTTTAAGTTATTTACCTGGGGGTTTGCATATTGATATATTTACATATGGAAGTTTGAAAGTCCATTTGTAAGCAACTTTTAGAGAGACAAAATAAGAAAAGCGATTCCAAATTCTAACACTTCCCAACTGCTACATGTACTATTACAATTTCAAAGATAGTCTTACCTAGAGAAACAGAAAAATATGTAAATAATGTTGGTTGCAAGCTCTACACTTTGTTTCCAGTCCTCTCGCAACACTCGAGCCAAAGCTCCCAATGCAGTCTCTAAAGACAGAAATTTTAAAATTTTAACAAGTTAAGAAAAATCATCAAAAAATGTGGAGAATACAAATACAGAATGAACTTGAGTAATGCATTCTAAAACAAGCATAAAATAATCAAAATGGAAACAGGGAACCAAAAAAGCAAGTATGTATTAAATGGGAATGTATGATAAACAGCCAAGAGAATCTGCCTTAGATCAAAAGTCGAGGCCTTAGCCATGATTTAATTGAACAGCAGAACAGATAGGACAGTCTACCACTGTTCCCATGCTTTGGTTCTGAGGCCATCTACAGTTGGAAGTGGAAAAATAAGTGAATTTAATTTATTTATAAAGGGTGGAAAGCTAGAAGATAAATGATCAAATATAGTTACCAGATAAAGTGGATAGAGAATGAACATAGGAAAGTAATTAATGAGAAAAACTGGAGTGAGATTTGTTGAAGCTAGTGTGACATTGGTGAGGAAAAGGGGTTGCTGGGGAAGGGCAAACAAGAAGTGAAAGGTACATACCTGAAGCAGGGCATTGGTGCTTTATGACTGTAAAGTTTGCTTACCATTTTGTAGCAATTCTTCCAAATTGTCAGGATTACGAGCCAGTTGAAGGATGAGTGCTGAACCTCGCACTTTGTCAGGTATGTCCTCATATAACAATTCAATGTAATCTTCTATATCATTAATATTTGCTATTTCATCAATCTGTAAGTAATAGAGAACATGCAGCAGAAACTAGATATTCTTTATGCAACACATCCAATGTCGATACTGAAGGGGTAACAACTCAGCCAAAAATGAAAGTGTCTGTTTTCCCCAATATAATTTGCCACTAACAAAACCACAGAAACACATGACTTTATAACAAAATTTTATGAGAATGCTATTTTGTTACGAGGATCATTAAGAAATAGCATGCTGTCACTTTTCATGAAACTAGAATTTCACCCCTTCAGGATTTTATTTTACACAGGCTATTATAATTAAAATATAAAATTGAAAGTGAACAACCTATAATCCAGAGAAAATTTTGGACTTTTTCCAATATTTGAATTTTATAATATTATAAACTGATTAGGATTGATTCTTTTGGCCAATTGAAGAGAATCTGAAATGTTCAATTTTTCATCTGTTTTGTCTCATACTCCATATAATGTATTTTGCACAATATGTAACATAATATCATGATATCTGAATTGAAAACTATTTGATTGTCTTCTTATCCAACTCATGACTACATAGGATCATTTGCATTCTGAGAAAATTACTTTATTTTCTCCATCAGGTTTTGGCTAAACTACAATGAATTTTTATTTTTCAGTTGCATAACAATATAGAATTGACTTCAAATTATTCACATAAATGACCAACAGCAATTACAACTGTTGAATGTTTAATCAAAATAGCTACTCTGCATGCTTCTCTTACATTGCAACTTATTTATACAGCGTACACTGCACTTGTGTCTCACTACGAAAGCATTTTCAGTTTCAATTTGAATTTATTTTTGTCACTCACTTCCATTCCTTCAAAAGGAGGTGGGTCCTTAGGTTTGCTGATCTTTTCCCGTTTTTCTGAAAAAAAGACAAAGTCAATGGATCTTACCTTCTGCAAGAAATGCAAACATTTTGTTATGGTTCAAACTACAAATAAAACACCATCTTGATTATAAGATGGCTCTTAGTAACCAAGTGCATAGGGCTGAATTATCCCCCCGCATCGTGGGGGTTGCGCGGGGGCGGGCGGGAGTGAGCGTAGACTTGATCGGCACCCCCAATCGGGTGCATGCCGCCATTTTACATGGGCGGGCCAATTAAGGCCCACCCAGCTTGACGCTCGCCCGGAAGCGCCGAGCACTCCCTGTGCGGGGGGATGATTCCCTGAGTCCAGGCCTGTACTCTTTCGTTTTTGTTTAAGGATTTAAGGTTCAAACATTTAAATAAAGAATTGAAAGTATTTTAAGACATGTCCCCTCATGTGAGTGTCACATGAGCTGGGACATGTCAAGGAACATTAATTTAAAAATGTATTTAATTTATAAACACTTCATGAAACTCATCCCGCCTGTGGAT
The DNA here is from genome assembly GCF_964194155.1 of Cetorhinus maximus. Classification (NCBI taxonomy): domain Eukaryota; kingdom Metazoa; phylum Chordata; class Chondrichthyes; order Lamniformes; family Cetorhinidae; genus Cetorhinus; species Cetorhinus maximus. The sequence continues at coordinate 65,427,812 of NC_135895.1, read as the reverse complement.
GAGGTTCCATGAAAAATGCGAAGGCCGCCTGGGCTCTTCGCCTGCTCGCAAACCTTAAGGTTGGACAGGCAGCTCATTTAATTGATTTAATCAGTTTTAAACAGGCCTTAATAGGCCTTTGACAGAACTGAAAATCTAAATGACGCCCACCCGACGTCACCGTGTGTCATTTTACGCGTCGGCAAGCAGGCCCAACTCGCCAACCAGAAAATTCTCCCCATAATGTTTAATGGGGTTAGTATTACAGAGATTATTCAAACAAATAAATAGCACAGCAATGCTATCGCATTCAAGTTGCTGCCGTCAAGTAATGGAGCACTACAGTAACAATTGCACTTACAAAATGTCAAATTATCTGAAATGTTTTAAAAACTTAATCCAAAATTGCAACCAATAATTAAGGACCAATCTAATTCAGATTAGCAGGCAATATCTGAGGTAGTATATGTCTAAAGGCAACTTAAGGGGGTGTGAAAAATTGCACTCATCTTAATCAAAATGCAACATTCATTTAGTACCTACTAGCTTCTTATCTTAGAATAGTACCACAAAACAAAACCAAGTTATAAATTGCCTGTGTTCCCCAATTTCTGAAGGTCCAATAATATCATTGATTTTAACAACGCATCACAGTTTTTAAACAGTATTACTGGTAGGGTCTGATAAAATGCTAATATGATTGCGCATTCAAGGATTCTCCACTTTGTCTTCTTATTGGTCATAATTTAATTGCATATCGAGCAAGACAAATTTTAAAACATTCTTCAGTAAGACTTTTTCAAACCTTAATTCGCAAGATTAGCAAAAAGTCACCTCTTCACAAGCATTAATAAAAAAACTCACATTCAGACACTTGTGAGCTGACCTCTGTGGGTGCCAATTTTTAATGAAATCTGCAGTATAGCAGTGCAACATTAGACCAACAGGCAAGCAACAAATTAAAATCTATGCATACTCTCTCACATTTCATTCTTCTCATACTTGGAGGGAGCTAAATCTGCATTACAGATCTCTCTTCTGCCACCATCCTATTCAATGTTCAGCCAACTTAGGAAACTTAGAATTTATGTTTTTGAAAGTCTTTCACCTAAGGGTTACTGGTCCAAAACCAGTACTGCATTACTAATCTACAATTCCTAAAAATTGGAACAAGAAAAAATGGCCAACTATAAGACAGGATTTTTGATCCAACTCTACAACTCCTGTCATAATTTTGTAGCATTCACAGATGAGGACCCATCATAGGGCTCATTCATTTTTTAAAAAAATTATGATCTGGTTAAGTGATTTTCTGCTCTTTCCTGGCTCTTTCAGAGAGCCAGTGCAGACTCGACAGACCGAATGGCCTACTTCTGCACTGTAAAGATTCTATATTCACCACATACAAAAATATAAGGAGGAATCCCATTCTGCACTGAAAGAAATATCAATAGTGTAGAATGCTTCTGCTGTGTGTATCCTTGAAGTAAGTTTCAATAGCTTAACTGGCAAGCAACAAATTAAAATCTATGCATACTCCCTCACGTTTCATTCTTCTCATACTTGGAGGGAGCTAAATCTGCATTACAGAGCTCTCTTAATTTCTCTGAAATTATTCATTCTATCATTATATATCATGAAAGAAATCATGCCGCTGTGTATGCCTGCCCTGTAATTGTGGATCAGCAAATTACGATTGCTGCCTATTCCAATAGCAACTCAAGCAAACTTCATGTTGTATTGAAAGTGTTTAAAAATTGTACAGACCTCTAATGCTGTCATAGGTGTTTCACCCCACTTAAATACATATTTTCATGCACAAAGATTGCCGGCTCCATATAATTCATTAAAATGAAAAGTGAACCATCTTTTTCAGCTTTGCCATCTTTCCAATTTGACACCCAGCTCTGTACAAAACTCCTGTAAACTACTGACCTTTTCTTCCCCAGAAGTGTTAATAACAAAGGTCTATCATGTAATCAAAATAGCTGAGCAACAGCACCAATTTGTCATTCACGGTACTGTGTCTTCATTATGGTAATACATGGTTGGTACAATGCCAGGTCATGAAAAGTTTCAAATGCTTGCTGACAGATAGGCACAGGCCAAGTTTTCTATGGTCACAGCCTACTTCTATTGGATTTTTGAACAGTTCTGCTTATATTGAGAGTGCTGAAGGCATTGCTGTGAGAACAGATAGTAAAGTGATCAATCCACTGAAACCAATGATGAAGGGTCATACGGACTCGAAACGTCAACTGTATCCCTCTCCGCAGATGCTGTCAGACCTGCTAAGTTTTTCCAGGTATTTTTGTTTTTAATCCACTGAAACCCCTTGGGTTACTGACAGTTTTTGTTGATGTGGAGCTAAAAACTATTCGACTCCTCCATGGTACTTTCCAAGACAATGTAACCAGCACTCACCAATTAAGTAATCATGCTTCAGAAGTGGACTAGGATAACAAGCATGTTATTATTCACCAAAATGTTTGAAAGCACTTTTCAAAAAAAGAGTACTGTATTTGTAGTTAAAACCCCAACTCTTAATGGAACTATACCTTCTCCATGAATAGGACATGCATATACTGGATTTTACAGTATCACTTCAAAAGAGATGTAATTACCATAACAGTATATTTACAGCTATAATATATACACATTAGACCTATGCAGATTGTAGTCCTTCCGATTACTTTAAAATAATGGTTAGACAAATCACAAAGAGTTCCACAAGTGACTTCCTACCTCTTCCTGGAGGACTCTCCCTGCGGTTCTGAAGGTAATAAAGCAGCTGTTCCACCTCTGCTAGTTTACTTGGATGGATGAGCTTGCACTCTTCCACCACCTTCCGTGCCAGAGACGCAATGTCAGTGTTAGCATTCAGGCTTTTCAGACGGATACTGAAAAGTAGAAAACTTTGTTGGTATCTTCCAAGAAAATTAATAACTGCGGAGTTAATGTGCCAACATTTGGTGTCAAAATACAGCATGGCTAATGGCACTCATTGTTATTTATAGGTAAACTGTACAGCAACTTCAGGTGATGAGCAGATGCACCAGTTAAATAGGTATATCGAAAGTTGTTGAGTCCCACTATTGTTCTGTTTTGCGAAAGTGGCATCCCAGTATCAGCCTCCCTGTTTTCCCCCCGCCAGGAACTTGCAGCAATTGCCATTAAACCAACCACAGAAAATTAATGCTGATCATTACAAATGTAACTATCCTTTTAATGATGTGGTGTTAATGATTACCAATCAACCTCCCTGACACCAAAAATGAATTAAGTGTGGAGTCTCATCCCACCAAGATTTTTCAGTGCTATTTTAAAAATGTTAACTTTTATTTATTTCCCTTTGCCTCTTTTTCTCCCTCTCTCTCAATATAATCTTTCTTTCTGTTTTTATTTTTCTTTCTGTACCTAATTTGACATTGAAATCAACCACTTTAAATTCACCTTAAAAAACTTTCTGGATAACATAAATCTCTGTGTCTACTTGCTCAAGAAAGCAAAACTTTGAATGATTAAGTAGGAATAAAGGGCACTAAATTCCCAACCAAGTGATACTATGTTCAGCCAACTGGGAACCAGATGATCATGTTGTGCACTATCCTGATTACAGTGTAACCTCATGATGTCAGCACATCACATTTGGTCTGCATATGCCAGGATTCAAATTTTGGTGTGAAAAAATGAAAACACCAGCAAAGGCCTGAGTTTTAAAATTGACAATGAAAACAGACTTCAAGGGTCCTTTGTGTAGGGTATTTCTCAACATTGAAAATGAGCACGTGCAATAAAGCCAAGAATCTGCCAGTTCATTCTGGTTCTTTATTACGCCGGTCGAAAAGAAAAAATGAAACAGATTTTTATTCCAAGACTTAATCACTCACAGCCCTGAATAAAATTAATACATAGCTAAAAAAAAGTAGTTGCAGCAGTAAAATAGGTTTGTAGTTTGAAATTAATTTGAAACAATGCAGCTATTGTTGCAAAGCAATGGTTGTAAATTAGAGGGGTATAACCTATACATTACAATATTTGAGTGCTATTTCCAAAACATGTTCCCTCCAGAAAAGCTGCATCCAAATTACAATCTATCAGAATAAATTGTAATGATGCAACAGTCATTATAGTATGATTGTTGATACTCAATGATTGATATTCGATCCCTCCGACTGTCAATCGTTTAAAAGCAAATTTGATGATATACATGTAGCAACTTTAGAGCCTAATCTGATGCGACAAAATACTGATCTCTAAATGTTGACACTGCAGTGCTGCTCTTCCCTCAATAATGTTATGATCTGTAGAGACCAGTAATGCGTTTAGTTTTTTTAGAACCAAACTCCAGGCATTTACTAAAAGAAGGAAGCCACAGGTTCACGGTTTAAAACAAAAGAACTTTACTACCAAAATCAAAGAACACAAATCCTAATAACTACAGTGTGTTTTGAATAGTAGTTATGTTATTGAATTCAGATACAAGTATAATCTAATCTAAACTGAACTCATTAAATCCATTTTCCTTCTTACCCCATTAGACTTAGGCCCCAAAACTCAAGCCAGATACTTATCAAAAATTTTGATTAACCACTTGGTCTGAGTATTACTTTGAAGATTTATGTAAGGGTTGAGATTTCTTAGGCCTTCTGCTTACTTCTGGCAAGGTTGTCCCTTCATATATCCTCCAACACCCCTACGGTTGCAAACTCACCATTCAACACAGGCAGCTCCAGCATCGTAAGTGTAGTGACTTCGGGTCAGAACTCTCCTGGTTCCAACATTCTTTAACTCTGGAGTTTTGCCTCCAAATCTCGCTCTCTCCGCTTGGCTATACCAGAAGTTCAACTCACTTTTAGGAGTCCTTTAGTCAACAAAAGTTTTACTCTCTTTTAGCCAACACACAAAAATTCAACTGAACATTGTTTCAGAGAGATGTTTCCTCTTCTGCAGCCGCTTGGTCCAAAACTTTAAACTAAACTGCTTTAGTTTACCACTCCTACAGTGGTTCTGTATGGTTCATCTCCCATGTAGCTTTGTCACATGATCATTTTCTGCAAGTCAGGTACTTTGCCATAAATTCCCTTTCAGAGAAACCTAGTTCTTAAAGGGACCATCACCCCACATAAAATATTGTTTTTTTTTTCCCCCCAAATGCACATGGGCCATCACTGTAATGTCAGAGATTGTATTTAGACAAGACATTAAACAAGATCTCTTCTGGCTTCTCAGGTCAACATAAAAGAATCCTTTGGCACTTTTCAATAATGAGCAGAGGAGTTGCTCTGATGTCTTGGACAACATTTATTATTCACCAACAGAAAAGATCATCTGCTCATTTATCTCCTTGCAATTTTGGTTGCCATGCACAAGATGGATGTCAACATTTCCCTACAACAGTTACAACTACACTTCAAAAGTACTCCATTGGTTGTGAAGTACTTTGGGACATGCTAACATCATGATTGGTGTAATATAAATGCAAATTCTTTCTTTCATTTTGTTGTAGCACAAAACTGTTTAAATCACTAGCTTTACTGACAGAACGTACAACATTTGTATTTATATAGTTCCATTAACGTAATAAAATGTCCCGAAGCACTTCACAAGAGTAATATAAAGCAAAATTTGACACACAAGGCACAAGGAAAAATTAGAACAGACTGACAAAAGCCTGATCAGGTAAGGAGCATTTAAAGGAGGAAAGCAAGATGGTTGGGGGGGTGGGGGAAGGAATTCCAGAGCTTCAGGCCTAGGCAGCTGAAGACACGTCTGCCAATGGTGGAGCAATTAAAATCAGGGATGGCCAAGAAACAAGAGTTAGATGAGTGCAGACATCTCAGAGTTATGGGGTTGGAGGAGATGGGAGATAAGGAGGGGTGAGGCCATGAGGGATCTAAAAACAAGGATTAAAATTTGAAAATCAAGATATTGCTTTTCAAGGTGCCAATGTCGGTCAGGGGGCACAATGGTGATAGGTGAATGGAACTTGGTGCGACAAAGCAGAGTTTTGGGTGATCTCAAGTTGATTGAGAGTAGAATGTGGGAGGCCAGCCAGGGGTACATTGGAATAGTCAGGTCTAGAGGTCACCTAGGATGCACTTTGCGGCTGTATACGGATGACTTGGTGCTCCAGAATTAGCAATGCCCCTAGCCAAGCTGTCCCAGTAAAGCAACAAAACAGGCATCTAACCAACAATGTGAAAATTGTCCAGTTTACATCCTGTCCTCAAAGAGCAGGACATATCCTATCCGGCCAATTATGACCAGTCTACTTTCTGATGGAAGGTGTCATCGATGGTGCTACCAAGTGGTACTTACTCAGCAACAATACGCTCACAGATACTCAGCTATGGTTCCGCCAGGGCCACTAGGCTCCAGGCCTCATTACAGGTTTGGTCCAACCTTGGACAAATTAGCTCAGTTCCAGAGGTGTGGTGAGAGTAACCACCCTAGACATCAAGGCAGCATTTGGTTAAGTGCAGTATCAAGGAGCCCTAGCAAAAGTGAAATCAATGGGAATCAAAGAGAAAGCTGGGTGGAGTCATATCTAGCACAAAGGAAGATGGGTGTCGTTGTCGGAGGGCAATCATCTCAGTCCCAGGACATTGTTGCAGGAGGGTCGCAGGATGTTTCCCGAAGCCCTGCCATCTTCAGTTGCTTCACCAAATGACCTTCCTTCCAACATATGATCTGGATTGCTATGTTTGCTGTTAATTGCACAATGTTCAGTACCATTCGCAACTCCTCAGATACTGAAGCAATCCATGACCACATGCGGCAAGACCTGGACAACATTCAAAATTGGGCTAATTAGTAGCAAATAACATTCATGCCACACAAGTGCCAGGCAATGACTGTCTCCAACAAGAGAGAATCGAAGCATTTCCTCTTGACTTTAGCAGCATTGCCAACACTGAATCGCCCACCATCAATAACCTGAGGGTTACCACTCACCAGAAACTTAATTGGACCAGCCATATAAATAAATACTGTGGCTACAACAGCAGGTCAGTGCCTGGGGAATCTGTGGTGAATAACTCACCTCCTGACTCCCCAAAGCCTGTCCACCATCGACAAGGCACAAGTCAAGGGTGTGATGGAATACTCTCCACTTGCTTGGATGAGAGCAGCTCCAACAACACCCAAGAAGCTCGGTGCTATCCAGGACAAAGAAGCCCTCTTGATCAACACCTCATCTATTCCCTCCACCACCGGCACACAGTGGCAATAGTGTGTACGATCTATAAGGTGCCGTGCAGCAACACGCCAAAGCTCCTCAACAACACATTCCAAACCCGCAACCTCTACCATCCAGAAGGACAAGGGCAGCAGATGCACAGGACACCACTGGTTCCCCTCTAAGTAACAAACGATTCTGACTGAAAACCATAATTGTTGCTCCTTCACTGTCACTTGATCAAAATCCTGGGATTCCCTCCTAACAGCACTGTGGGTTTATCCACACCACATGCACTGCAACAGATCAAGAAACAGCTTATCAGCACCTTCTCAAGGGTAATTAAGGATAAGCAATAAATGCTGGACTTGCCACATTCACATCCCAAGAATGAATTTTAAAAATTGGTACTGTGGCAGTGGCAAACACCTGATTGGAGGGGATTCAAACAATCTCTGATTGAAGAAATTCCTCCTCGTCTCAGTCTCAGAGACTATGCCCCCTCTGTAGTTAACAAAGGAATGGTTTCATACAAGTAAAGAGTAATCACAGTCATATTTTTACTACTGAAATTAAATCATTGTCTCCTGTGAAGAGCTAGAAGATAGATGTGTTCCTTGGTCTATTGTTGTTTAATAAATTTGTGTGGCAGTTAATGCCCAAAAGCGTTACTCTACCACTTTTGAGGGATAGTAGGATCCAGTGGAGGCATGGGATGAAGCCAAATGGAACACAAACTTCAATCATAAAAAAAAGTTTACTTCTCCATGAGAAGACTACTTGCTTTCATTACACATATGGATTTCCAACATTAAAAATTTATAATTGCATTTTGTAAATTATACTGTGAAATTGCCATACCCTTCTTAAATACACAGAACTTTTCCTGCACGTCAATGGACGTTTTCAAAAATTACAAGTAAAACAAAAGTAACACCACACAACCAGTGGGACTCTGTACATAAATGTAAGATTGAAGGCTTTGACTGGCAACATATGGAGATGATAAAGGACCTCAAAGCTAGGCATTCCATATCACTATTATGGCCACTTCTCATGGGAAATACATAATCTCCTTGCTAGATACATGTAATTTACAAGCTACTGAAAACCTAGATTTTCATAGACAACAATTTAATGTAATCTACAGTTCAGCATGAAACCCAAATAATATTTTATTTTAATAAACAAAAGGAGCCCACAATTTCTGTCTTTTCTAATTTCAAACAAAAAAAGCTGTCATGAATAAAAAGTGAAGGTCATGAGTTGGAAAACAGCAGACTACTCCATTACCCCACAAGTACAAAAACCCTGCTGAGGCACAAGATCAAACTAAATGGGTTAGAACATTTTCCTCAAGTTGAATCATCTAGCTGTTCCACAATTTCCAATTTGTATGGTTCATAGAATAGTCATACATATTTAAATATGTGATTTTTAAATGTTAGTTTTTATCTCAAGCTTTAATTCTACCCATCGTTTTGTCCTGGATACCATCTCAGGTTCAGCAATGTCAGTAATCAGTCAGGGCATCCTACTTTTATGGGGATTGACTTGCACTTCCCAAAATCTCCACACTTGTTACTATAACTCAGGATTCACATAGAACCTCTTACGACTTGAACTGAATATCTGTCTTTTGCTGGTATTTACATAAGAACATATGAATTTGAAGCAGGAGTAGGCCATTTGGCTCCTCGAACCTACTCTGCCATTCAGTAAGATCATGGCTGATCTGATTGTAACCTCCTGCCTAACCCTGATAACCTTTCACCCCCTTGTTAATCAAGAATATATCTACTTCTGCCTTAAAAATATTCAAAGATTCTGCTTCTACTGCCTTTTGAGGAAGGGTGTTCCAAAGATCACTACCCTCAGAGAAAAAATTTCCCCTCATCTCTGTCTTAAATAGGCGGCCCCTTATTTTTAAACAGTGACCTCTAGTTCTAGGTTCTCCCACAAAAGGAAACATCCTCTCCACATCCACCCTGTCAATACCCCTCAGGATCTTAAAGGTTTAAATCAAGTCGCCTCTTACTCTTCTAAACTCCAATGGATACAAGCCTAGCCTGTCCAGCCTTTCCTCATAAGACAACCCGCCCATTCCTGGTATTTCTTCATTCAATCTTTCCAACGTCATAGGTGAGGCACAATTTGCAATGAATAAAGTGTTTAATAATATTGTTTTACGTTATTTATTTCAGGCTCCTCTTATAGGTGAGTTTTCATTCCCTATGCCTCAAGAGCATTCTTGTTTCCTAGAACATGTCTGATGATAACTAGCTACTGGATCCATTCTTTGTCTGTATCAAATTCTCATTCTTGAAAGCTGCAGAATCATATAAAGATCTCATTATAATCTTTAATTGACTAATTTATTAAATAGATAAATATAAATAATGTATATATTTACAGTGGGTACTTGACAACACAAGTGCTAGAATAGGAACAATAAATAAAATAGGGCTTTCTAGCTCTATACCAATTTATAATTTTACAATTGACCTCAGCGTCAACACAAGTGATATTTTCATGTAATCTTACCAGCTATAGAAGCTTTAACTAATCATTTCTTAGTTCCAAGTAAACATTTTTTTTTGTATTTGATAGGAAATAGGAACTTTCTTTAGTCCAGGCAGAGGCCAAGGACTCCATTTCCTGGCAGGCCCAGGAGCTCCGGGCATGCGCGGAGTGCAGCAGGGTTACAGGCCATGCGTACTTCTTTCTAGTTTTGTTTTTAGTTAACAGGCTTGGCCATCCAGGACATCAGGGGCTGCATTTTACCGTCGGTGAGAGGGGGCGGGGCCCACTCGCCGACGCATAAAATGACGTGGGGTGATGTCGGGCGGAACTCCTGACGTCATTGCGCCCCATTTAAATTTTCAGGAAGGTGGGGGCACAGCAAAATAAGCTGCACGCCCACCGACCTGTCAATGGCCAATTGAGACCATTGACAGATCAATTATAGTAATTAGTGGGCCTGCCCGTCTGACCTTAAGGCTGGCGAGCAGACCAGGAGCCCCGGTGGGAACTGGAAAAAACATGAAACCTCATCCACGAGCGGGATGAGGTTTCATGTGGGGTTTTAAAAATTTTAATAAAGTTATTTTGGAAATTATGAACATGTCCCAACTCATGTGACATTGTCACATGAGGGGACATGTTAGGGAAATTTTATTTTTCTATTTTTATCTTTTTCACATTTAGAGCCGATCTCCTTGAGGCTGCACTTAGCCTCAGGGACATGAGTGCGCTCTTTCGTGCGCATGTGTGAAAGAGCGCATTCTCGATTTTAGGAATCCGCCCCCCAGCCCCACCCAAGGAGCGCATAGCGCCTCCCTGCGGATGTCACGCTGGGTGGGCTTAATTGGCCCGCCCATGTACAATGGCACTGCGCCTCCGATCAGGTGCGCCTTTCAGAAGCACACCTGCACACGCCTACCCATCAACATCCCCCCCAACGGGGGGGAAAATTCAGCCCCAGGAGTGCACCTGTTTGGTGCGAAATCAAGGATCACAGAATCACCGTTTTGGGCGCCATAACATGGGGAGTCCCAGGACAGAGAAAGGAAAGGAACCCAGAGAGGGGGGACCCAGGGGGAGGTCCCAGGGAGATAGACCACTGTGTAGCTGGGGGAAGGGTCCACCGAGAGAAGGAGACCAACGTTAAGAACTTCCAGGAAGAGAAACCACTAGGTACTGGGGAGCGGAGCACAGAAAGAGGCTGCACGCAGCAAAAGTGCTGTGGTTGGCAAGCCCCAAGTAGTGAGGGCTCAGGAGAAGCCCTGGAGGACTTAAAAGGCAGCGGGAGGTCGGTGGCTTGGTGCTGTGGGCTGTTGGAGCAAAGGTAACCCTTTGTAGCGGTCGTGTTCTGTTTGATGTGACTGAAGAGCTGGAGTTGTGTCCATGTGTCAGTGCAGCTTTGGGAAGCTTGTAGAACATAGTCCCAGGAGAAAAGGTTAAACCATCAGGAGGTGAGCAGTCATTGAGCCAATCTGAGTCAGAGCAACTTTTGGAGAGAATTTAGAGCCTTGATCTTTGAAAGAGAAGACTTAGAACTCCCTCGTGAGGGAGACAGAGGCCAGGATTTTCCAATGCAGCCCACGGCAGGAATCATTGTGGACGGAATGGAAAAGTTGACAGGCCTGCCAAAGGTCCGTTGACTTTGGGCAGGAATGCCGTGGGGCTGGAAAATCCCGGCCAGAGTTTCAACAAGATTGTGTAACTCACAGTGGATACTGACGTTTGGTTAGGTTGCTGAGAAATCAGTGGGATCTTGTCTTGGTTGCATCTGCCATTTATTGTGCAGTGTGGTGTGTTCGACCACAGTTTATCTGTTAATTCACATGTACCTCATGTTGATTCTGAATGTCAGAATGGATATTGTACATTGTTTTACTTTTCTGACTTGATATTGTAGAGTTTATTTTGTTTGTTCAAAAAGTGTGGAATCTTGAGGCTTTATTCTCCTAGTAAGTACCTGAGATCTCAAACTTTGTCTACATGAAACAGAAAGTTACTGATCCCTAACCAGATCATACCAAAAATCTGAGGGTCTGGTCCAGGATCATAACAAATTAAACAGCCCAGGATTAGTAAATACGAAAAAAAGTTGTGATTTGAATAGCTGTCAGCTAAATCCAAGAAAAATTCACACTCATGCAGATAACTGAACAAACAGAAATCACAGCATACTTTCATTGTATGAGTGGCATGTAGGAAACAGGTGTATTCAGCCATAAATGGACATCGAGTCAAAGGAGATATCAATAAGGAGCAAGGTGAGCAAAAGTACGTTTGGAGAGGTCAGATTTAAGGGCAGCTTTAAACAAAAAGAAACAGGTAGAATGGCTGAGTGAAAGATCAGCCTGGGCTCCTATACCCAGGCCAGGGTAGAGAATTCCTGAGTGCGAGGCCGAGGCTGCTGAAAGAACAGCTGTATCAGTACAGCAGAAAGGGAAACCTGCAAGAGTCCAAGCTCAGAGGGCCGAAAGTTTGGGAGGGGGGGGGCGGGAAGGGGGGTTGCAGGCGCAGAAAAGGAATGCAGGATTGGAGATTGCAGATAGGGAGCAATGATTAATGATTAAAGGACTTAAACACAAAGGATTATAATTTTAGACTACAAGTCTTGGGATCCAGCAGTCACTGTAGGATAGCGAGCATGGGGCTGATGAATAAGCGGAAAGTGGTGTAAATTAGGGTACAGGCACAGAGCTTTGAATGAGCTGAAGTATATGAAGGGTGAAGGATGAGGGGTCAGCCAAGAGTTCCTTAGATTAGTTAAGTTTGGAAGTATTAAAGACACAAATGAGAGCTTCAGCAGCAGACAGGCTGAGGTAGGAACATAGGCGATGTTACGGACGTGGGAGTAGGTAGTCTTTGTGATGGAGTTTATGAAGCAACAATAATTTTAACCAACCTTTTTATTTCCTTCGCTTCCTAGGCCAAGGGACAATATTTCAGTTTCCACCACTAAAAAGGGTTAACTTCATATCTTTCAGGTCACCCAAGGCTGGAAATTTGAGCGCACATTTCTCTGAATTTAATTTCTTGAATGTTTTAGAACCTCAACTGTAGCATGTTTCATTATAGTACTAAGTTCCAATACATCATAACTGGCGGGGGGGAAGGCGCAAAGGCAGGGGAGGAGGCGCAAGTGCAGGGGGGCGGAAGGTGCAAGGGCGGGGGAAAGGAAAGCGCAAGGGCTGGGGGGGGAGGCGCAAGCAGGGGAGATGGAGGGAGGAAAGGAGCGCACGAGGGAACGGAAGGGAAGGCAAGCACAAAGGGTCAGGGAGGGAAGGCGCGTGCGACAGAGGGGAGGGAGGGAGGAGTGTCAGGCACAAGTGAGGGGGCGCTGGCATGAGGGTGGGCGGATGCCAGGTCAGCGAGGGCAGGAGGCAGGGAGAGAGGGCGCAAGAGGGAGAGAGGGCGCACACGTGCAAGGGGGTTAGCGTGCACGCGCGCAATGGATTTTGCGCACAATGGAGTTAGTGTCCACGCAAGGTGGAGAGTATGAGATCGCGCACAAGGGTGAGCCACTGGCAACAATCTGAGGCTAAACCAGGCTGTTCAAAACCTTGGGTGTCACATGTGACCGTGAAATGAGATTGCAACCATACATCACGGCATCACTAAGGCCACCTATTTCAACCTCCATAACAATGCCAGTACCACAGCTCATCCACTGCTGAAACTCTGATCCATGAATTTGTTACCTCTAGATGCAACTATTCCAGCTCTCTCCTGGGTAGTCTCCCACGTTTTCGCCTCCCTAAAACTTCAGACCTTCTCTGCTGCCCCCATCCTAACTCGCACCAAGTTCTCTTCACTCCCATGCTCGCATGACCTAAATTGGTTTCCAATGAAGTGACAACTCAATTTTAAAACGTTCATCCTTTGTTTCAATCCCCCGGGTGGGAGGGAACGCGAGCACAAACAGGCAGGAAGGAAAGGCCCGTGCGCGAGGGCGCGAGAGAGGCAGCGCGCACACATGCAAGGGGGTTATCACGCCCATGCACAATGGAGTTTGTGCGCACGGGAGAGGGAGAGCGTGAGCGCGACGTAGACCCACTGGCAACAGTCTGAGGCTAAACCAGGCTATTCACAACCTGTCATGTGTGTCTCGTCTGGACCTGGAAAAATTTATTAATTTTGCTTCCAATTTGCACCCCTCCATCATTTTCACATGGTTCATCTCGGACACTTCCCTTCCCTTCCTTGACCTCTCTGTCTCAATTTCTGGTGATAGACTGTCTACCAATATCCATTACAAGCCTACCGACTCCCACAGCTACCTCGACTATAGCTCCTCACACCCCACTTCCTGTAAGGACTCCATCCTATTCTCTCAGTTCCTTCGCCCTCATTGCATCTGTTCTGATGATGCCACTTTCAAAAACAGTTCCTCTGACATGTCTTCCTTCTTCCTTAACCGAGGTTTTCCACCCACGGTGATTGACAGGGTCCTCAACCGTGTCCGGCCCATCTCCCGCGCATCCGCCCTCACACCTTCCTCACCCTCCCAGAACCATGATAGGGTCCCTCCTGTCCTCACTTATCACGCCACCAGCCTCCGCATTCAAAGGATCATCCTCTGCCATTTCCGCCAACTCCAGCATGATGCCACCACCAAACACATCTTCTCTTCACTCCCCCCCGCCCCCGGTGGCATTCCACAGGGATTGTTCCCTCTGGGACACCCTGGTCCACTCTTCCATCACCCCCTACACCTCAACCCCCTCCCACAGCACCTTCCCATACAACCGCAAAAGGTGCAACACCTGCCCCTTTACTTTCTCCCTCCTCATCGTCCAAGGGCCCAAACACTCCTTTCAAGTGAAGCAGCACTTCACTTGCACTTTCCTCAATTTAGTCTACTGCATTCATTGCTCCCAATTCAGTTTCCTTTACATTGGAGAGGCCAAATGCAGACTGGGTGACCGCTTTGCGAAACACCTTCGGTCTGTCTGCAAGCATGACCCAGACCTCCCTGTCGCTTGCCATTTCAACACACCACCCTGCTCTCATGCCCACATGTCTGTCCTTGGCCTGCTGCAATGTTCCAGTGAAGCTCAACGCAAACTGGAGGAACAGCACTTCATCTTCCAACTAGGTACTTTACAGCCTTCTGGACTGAATGTTGAGTTCAACAACTTTAGATCATGAACTCTCTCCTCCATCCCCACCTCCTTTCCGATCCCCCTTTTTCCAATAATTTTATATATATTTTTCTTTTCCCACCTATTTCTATTATTTTTAAATGTATTTCCATCCATTGTTTCATCTCTACCTTTTAGCCTATTTCGATCCCTTCCCCCCGCCCCACCCCCACTAGGGCTATCTGTACCTTGCTCGTCCTGCTTTCTACCCTTAATGTCACCATTAGCACATTTTTTAGCTAATATCACCACCGTCAACACCTCTTTGTCCTTTTGTCTATGACATCTTTTGGCTATCTCCACCTATCACTGGCCCTCTATCCAGCTCTACCTGTCCCACCTCCGCTTAAATCAGCTTATATTTCACCTCTTTTCTATTTTTCCTTAGTTCTGGTGAAGAGTCATACGGACTCGAAACGTTAACTGTATTCCTCTCCACAGATGCTGTCAGACCTGCTGAGTTTTTCCAGGTATTTTTGTTTTTGTTTCAGATTTCCAGCATCCGCAGTTTTTTGCTTTTATCTGTCATATGTGTCATGTGACCATGAGATAAGATTGCAACATTACATCATGCCATCACTAAGGCCATCTATTTTGACCTCCATAACAATGTCAATACCACAGCTCATCCACTGCTGAAACTCTGATCCAAGCATTTGTTACCTCAAGATGCAACTATTCCAGCTCTCTCCTGGGTAGCCTCCCATGTTCTCGCCTCCCTAAAACTTCAGACCTTCTCTGCTGCCCATGTCCTAACTTGCACCAAAATTCTCTTCACTCCCATGCTCGCAGACCTAAATTGGCTTCCAATGAAGTGACGGCTCAATTTTAAAATGTTCACCCTTTGATTCAATCCCCACATAGCCTCACCTCTCTCTATCTCTATAATCTTCTACAGCCCACAACTCTCAAATATCTGTGTTCAGCTAATTGAGGCCTCTTGAGCATCCCTAATTTTAATCACTTCATCATTGGTGCCTATGCCTTCAGCTGCCAAGGCCATAACATCTGGTATTGTCTCCTTAAACATCTCCTTCTCATTACCTCTTTTCCCTCCTTTAAGATGCTCCTTGGAACCTCTCTCTTTGACCAAGCTTTTGATCATCTGCCCTATTGTCCCCTTGCTGCTCAGTGTCAAATTTTGTTTTATAACACTCCCTTGAAGCGCCTTGAGACCTTTTATTGTATTCATGTAGCACCTTTAATAAGTTGTTGTTGAAAAAAGCAGTTGGTAAACTTAAATAAACATTCAAAAGCTAATCTCAAGATTGAATAAACTTATAAAGTATGATTCATTTTTTTAAAATATGAAAACAACCTTGCTACACATTTTATTCGTTGTATTGAAATACTTCTAGTACACAAATTAAAAAGGTTAAGGGCAAGAGCTTTCACTATCAGCCTGCTGATATTTTGATCATTGCTATGGGTGAATGTTACCTGATTTATTTCATTAGGTGATGAAAGATGATGGGAGATTAATGGTGTTAGATTAGGCCCATTGGACTTGTATTATGAAGATTAATTACCATAATATAGACAGAACGTTTCAACAAAATATTTGCAAATAACTGAAAGAATTCCCTGTGCTGATCTGTCAGCAGTGAGCTAGCTTACACTTAAAAGCCGCTGTGGTTGGTCAAAAGTTTATTTCCTTCCAAGTCTCTAAAGATTTTGACAAGAATTTTGAATAATTTTTTTCTCCACCTCAAGGGATTTGCAGACGATGCAACACTCTTTCCAGACGAAGACCTTTGTGGAATAATCTGTGAATGATCACTGCCACCAACTGCTAGCACTGCAGAATTAGGGAGAGCTGCTTTTACTAACGGAACACTGGAGCTTCTCAGCTGACGGCGTGCAGAAACACCACCATAATTTCCCCCCGCAACCCTCCGCCATTCTCCACGCCACCCTAAGAAGGATTTATGTGGTCCAGCAGAAATAATCAATTGAAACTTGCATTTCTTCCATCTTTCAATCTGCCACCCTCCTAATGGACAATCTTTGCCAAACTCATGCATCCAAATTAGATGCGATTAACCTAGTTGCTTGGCATTCCACACTTTGGACAGGCAATGCAAAGTCAATCACCGCAGTGATTACAGATGGGGTAGGTCAGTGGATGTTGGTTTTCCTCAGACAAAGCAGGGTAAGACAATCCAGTGCAGAGAGATAAACACCAGGACCGGGCCAACAGGGAATACATTGAGGTTATCACCAGCACCAATAAAAGGAGAACAAATGTTCTCAGGTCATTTAGTGAGGTGCAGCAGCCAGTGCTCTAGAATTCCCTTGCTAAGCCTCTTCATCTCACTACATCTTTGTCCTCCTGTCCGCTAAGCTCTTGGTCACCTGTCATAATATCTCCTTATGCGGCTTGAAGCAGGTAACAAGGTATGCACTATGTTAAGGGTGTTATTCAGAATGTAATCATAAAATGGACACTAAGTGAAAGGAGATGATGAGAGAAGGGGTGGCTAAAAGTTTGGTTGAAGTTGTGGCTTTTGATCCTGGGATGACAGGGCTGTCCAATGAGAAGAGATTAGGTTGATTAGTGTTAGTATCTAATAGGTTCCATTGATGGATGTTAAATAGCGAGTAGTTTAAGATAACAAGCTGAACAGTTGTTGAGTATCGATTAGTTAATGATACTCAGATGTGTATTTAAAGAAGGATCAGCCAGTACTGGGTGAGGTGTCAGAGTGGAGAAGTAAGCTCTGTGGCAAACAATAAATACTAAAGCAAAAGCAAAAACACCTGGAAAAACTCAGCAGGTCTGTCAGCATCTGTGAAGAGGAGCACAGTTAACGTTTCGAGTCCGAATGACCCTTCAATAGAACTAAGTAAAAATAGAAAAGAGGTGAAATATAACTTGGTTTGGCTTTTCTATTTTTACTTAGTTCTGTTGAAGGGTCACTCGGACTCGAAACGTTAACTGTGCTCCTCTCCACAGATGCTGCCAGACCTGCTGAGTTTTTCCAGGTATTTTTGTTTTTGTTTTCGATTTCCAGCATCCACAGTTTTTTGCTTTTAAATACTAAAGCATCCTGGTCTCAATGTCTTCACAACCAGGCTTGGAAATTCCACTGACAATTGGTAACAGAAGATGCTTACCTGAAAGTGAAGATTGGAGACTAAGGTTTACTTCCAGACAGAAGACTAGTATTGGAGTTAATTTTTTTTTAACTGTAATTGGAGACTTTTTGAAGAAAGATAACTGAAACCAGGTCTAAAGTGGCAGGATATGATTATCCACCAATGTTTTGTGAAACAGAACGTTATGATCGATGGAAAAATAAAGCTGATGTATGAACACGGGTTACGTCTCTAATGAAAAGAAAGCAAGGGATGGCTCTGGCACTTCACTTCCTACGAGGAGCAAGATCAGTTGCACAGTGTTCTTGGAACTAGGTGCTAAGGAACTGGACAATGGAGGAGGTTTGTATATTCTCTTGAATTTCATGGATAAAAATTATATGAAAGAATGTCTATGAGGCTTGGTCAGACTTTGATAAATTTTTAAAAATGGATGATTCTTCCATTGAAGAATACATCATGGAGTTTAACTGACAATATACAAAATTGTAATGATTCAACTTGGAAATTTCTAAATTATTGGACTGTTCTAGGATATCAAAGGCTCTTGGTTTTAACCGGAGTTAGGTTCAAAGAGAGTGATACGCTTTTGGATCAAATGTCCAAAGCCTTGAAACATTTTTGGGACATCATTTGTTTCTGGCCGCTTTTATGGCACAAGTGGGTGGGCTCTTCAGCAGTAACACCAAAGATAGAGGATAAATTGCTATCAGCATTCCGAGACCGTTCCAAATACAGCCCAAAACGTCTGTACAAAAGGAGAATTATAACAAGATGTATGAGGCTGTAGACCCTTCTGGGAGCTATAACAGGCAGCAGGAGCTTGGCAATTATGGAAGAAGGATGAACCCCAGGAATAACCAAGGGGTGGTCAACAGGTGCATCAAATGCAGCTCTAAGTATCAGTGTGTTGAACTACCCAAAAATGAAAAACAGGATTTTTGTGACAAAACCACATGGAAGGTACGGAACATGTGAAGGATGATATTGACCAAAAGGTAATCATATTGGTCACCAGAAGCTTCAGTCAGGTAATGAGTATCCTAGTTACAGATTTGTTTAATTGTGAAATTCGAGCTGGTGGGTGTACATCCATGACATGTGGGGTGAACTGGCTAAAATGTTACATGGATTTGTTAAGTAAGGCAGACTGAAGTAAAGTCAAAGAATGTGACAGTTCTTCTTGTTTCAGGTTTGGTGATGGTGACACATTGAAATCACTAAAGAGAATAGTAATTCTGTGTAAAATAGCAGGGGTGAATCACTATCTGCACTGATGTGGTATCAAGTGAAATACCTTTACTGTTAAGTAAGCCTTCAATGAAAAGGCCCAAAAGAAGTTGGACATGGAGCATGATAAAGCAACTGATTTTGCTAGATCTGTAGATTTGCAATTTACACAGTCAGGACATTATTGTATTTCTTTAAGGCCTATCATCTCTAGACCGAATGTTGAAGAGGTATCAATGATAGCTGGGCATAGGGATTTAAAGGAAAAGAAACAAATTATTACCAAACTACATCGACAATATGCACATTCCTCTGGCCATAGGTTGAAGATTCTGTTAAAAGATGCAGACTTGTCAAAGGTATTAGTGAAAAATGTGATATTTGAATAAAGTACAGGAGAACGCCATCATGACCAGCAGTTAAGTCTTCCATTGGTGAGAGACTTTAATGAAACTGTAGTGATGGCCCTCAAGGTATGGGATAACAAATATTTTTTTCTACATTTTGTATACATAGCGGCTATATTTAGTCTGTCAAAGGTCGTTTTTAGTAAAAACAAAAATGTAATTATCGATAAAATAATGAATAGGAAAGGGGCTGGGAGCACCAGCTAAATTCTTAACAGAATGGAGGAGAATTTGCCAATGATGAAATCGAGAGTTTGTATGAAAATTTGAACATTGTAGCCATGCATACAGCAGCAGAAAGCCATTTCAGCAATTGGATGTGAGAGAAAAATCATGCTGTGATTGAAATGCTCTGAAAAATTTTAGCTGACCAACTGAATTGTAAATTGACAACTGCTCTACTGTAGGCAGTACATGGGGGAAAAAACACACTCCAGCTGTTTAGGGACTACAGCCCCTATCAATTTGTTTATGGCTGGAATCCAAAGATAGCTTCAATAATGTGGGGCCATACCCTGGCTTTGGAGGGGACTATCATTAATTCCATTTTTGCAGAACATATGGATGCAGGGAGGAGAGTATTTATTAAGGCAGAGGTTTCAGAAAAATATCAGGACGGTTTGGAGGTTATCTGATCAGGCAGTCGGAAATGAATTTTAAGCCTGGGGACATGACATATAATAAGAGGAAGCAGAAAGAATGGAGGGGCCCAGGAAAAGTTATAGGCACTGATGGAAAACGATAATCTTTCAACATGGTGTAACCAAACTATTAAAGTACATTCCCCGCAGCTTACTGGCACTGATTACACATTGACGGAACCAGAACAGAGGATGGAAACTGAAGATGTACCGCGCACTTCACACACATGTATGCCAGATTTGTGGCAGATAACAGGCTAACCGAGAGTAGGCCAAGTGATAGTGAAGATCAGGATAGGGCCATCACAAAGATCAACTACCGAAAGTTGAAACTAGGGTGGCATATATGCCAGAAGGGGCTAGTGAGTGGAAGGAAGCCACCATAATTGGAAGGGCAGGGAAGGCCACAGGGAAATATAAAAACTGGCTGAATGTACAAATAAGGAGCAGAATATCAGATCTGTGGACTGGCAGGAAATAAAAATGTGGAAAGCCAGGAAACTTAGTGTAAGTTCAAGCAGTGGATCTA
The DNA here is from genome assembly GCF_964194155.1 of Cetorhinus maximus. Lineage (NCBI taxonomy): Eukaryota > Metazoa > Chordata > Chondrichthyes > Lamniformes > Cetorhinidae > Cetorhinus > Cetorhinus maximus. The sequence continues at coordinate 65,407,089 of NC_135895.1, read as the reverse complement.
CTAGTGATCACAGCCCAATGAAATGATCAAGAACTTGTGAAAGTCTAGTCACAGGAGGGACAGGTCAAGTAGTAGTAGTTCAGATAGGGACAAGAGATCTAGTAGAGGATATAGTTTAACATGAAGAAGGGCCAAAGAACAGGCGAGGGGCAACACAAGTAGTAGGAGCCCCTGCAATAGAGAAACTCTAGTGGCTACTAACAAACTAGATGGTAAATTGGTAAAGGAGGCAAAACAAAAAGTACTTGACAGTTGGAGAGAGTTTGGCATTTACATGGAAGTGCCAGACAAATGACAGCCTGTGTTGTCCCATAGATGGATATGTACAAAGGATGGTACATTCAAGGCTAAGGCCAGGCTTGCAGCTTGGGGATTTGAGATACAACTGGGCAACCAGAAAGTTAGAGTAGACTCCCCAACAGCAGGAAAAGTAAGTTCGAGGATTTTCCTAGCACTTTTAGTGACATACTCATGGGAGCGTTTTTGCAAGGGGAACAATTTCAAATAGAAGTATTCTTAAAACCTCCAAAAGAAATTGGAGATAGAGGGGAAATTATGGAGGCTAAATAAGTGTGTTTACGAGCTAAACAATGCATCGAGGGTGTGGTATTTTTCAGTTTGGTCTATCCTACTAAAAGTTGTTTGTCTTCAACTAAAGCAGGTTCAGCAATGCTTTATTGGTACGATGAAGGAAAACTAGCAGGCATTTTCTTAATGCACATAGATGATTTCCTAAGGTGGTTGGGGCAGGGGGTGTGGGGGGGGGTGTGGGGGGGGGTGTGTGTGTGTGTGTGTGTGTGTGTGTGGAAGGATATGCGACATTTGAGAAATCTGTGATAGATAAAATTATAAAGGAATTCGAAATTGAAAGTCAGGCTTCTGGAGCTTTTAAGTGTAGAGAGTTGGATATTAGACAGATTAAGTTGGGAATAACCCTAACTCAACAGTCTTACCTGCAGAATGTTAACAGGATCCCAATAAATTGGGCCAACAAAAGGAAGACTCGACAACGAAAGGAGAAGCAGATGAATTAAGAAGCTTAGTTGGGCAACTAGACTAGTTATGCACAAAAACTAGACTGGACAAGTGTCATGATGTATTAGAATTCAGCACCATGCTGAAATATGCTACTGTTGGGGAAGTGCTAAAAGCAAGAAAGATATTGAAGAAATTAAGTTTAGAAGAATGTATGCTCAGATTTCCAAACCTGGGTGACCCAGAAAGAATAAAATTAGTCATTTTTAGTGACCCTCACACACTAACCTTCCTGATGGTTATTTGAGTACAGTAGGATTCAATGAAAAAACGATAAATGTTGTCCATTAACATGGGAATCAAGAGTAGTTAAAAGCACCTTAGCTGCGGAGACCTTGCACTGGTAGTAGCGACAGATATGGCTGTGAATTTATCAAGCACTTTAAAGGAACTCCTATATAAGGGGCAATTAGGGTAAAAATGTGCCTATACAATGCTATATAGAGGTGTCAGCTGTGGCTCAGTTCATAGCACCCTCGCCTTTGAATCAGAAGGTTGTGGGTTCATGTCCCACTCCCGGAAACCAAGAACTGTGAATGTACTCGAAAGAGTTACATGCGATCTGTTGATAACTCGAAAGAGTTACAATGCTATATAGATAACCGTTTGCTCTGGGTCTATATCCATTCAACACTGTGCTACAGAAAGGGGGTTGAGGATTGGTCTTGCAAGTATAAAAGATGTTTGAAAGGAATGAGATTTCAAAAATAAAATGAATCGACACAAGTAACCAGTTGTCGGATTATTTCACAAAAAGAACTGCTTATCCAAATAAATTGTTGGATATCCTTGAGGGACGCCTCGTGTTAAAATGAATTGAGAGAACATGGACATTTTCATGTTGTAACATTATTAAATATTTTTTGTTTTCAAGTCCAGAAATATGGAGTATGTTAAAGATTGATTATATAAGATAACATTATGATTTTGTAACTTTTGTTATGAATATTTATTTGCATTTCAATTTAATTTCAAGAGGTACATCTGTTAGTATCTAATAGGGTCTGTTGATGGATGTTAAATACCTAATAGTTTAAGGTAATAAGGTGAACAGGTGTTGGGTATTGATTAATTATACTCAAATGTGTATCTAAAGAAGAGTCAGCCAGCACTGGGTGAGATGTTAGAGTGGAAAGTAAGCTCTGTGGCAAACAATAAACAGTCTCCACCAAAGCGTCCTAGTCAATGTCTTCTTCACAACCAGGCTTGGGAATTCCAAAGACAAATAGGCCTAAATTCTCTGCAATTTAGAAGAACGAGGCACTATTGCTTTGAAACAAAATTCTTAGAGGGCGTGAGAGGCTAGGTGGGAAGTCTCGAACTAGGAGGTTGTAGTCTCATACTAAGAGTTCAGTCATTTAGGACTGAGATAAGGACAAATTGTTATGCTCAAAAGTTTGTGAATTTTTGGACCTCTCTACCCCAGAGGGCTGGGGATGCTCAGTCATTGAGATCAATACATTTTGGAATCAAGCAGCTAAACCTAACTCCATAAACCTGCCTTTTCCCTTTAAAACCTTTGGTAACCAAAAATCTCTCTCAGATTTAAAATTAACAATTGACCTAGCATCAACTGTCATTTATGGAAGAGTATTCCAAACTTCTACCGACCTTTCTGTGTAGAATTATTTCCTAACTACAGCCCTGAAAGGTTGGACTCTAATTTGTAACTATTCTCCCTCGTCCTAGACTTATCAATGAGTATAAATAGTTCCTCTCTATCTATTCCCCTTAATATCTTAAACTTCAGTCAAATTAACCTTCTAAATTCCAGAGAATGCAACCCTGTAATCTGGTTCATAATTTAACCCTTGAAGTCCAGGTATCATTCTGGTAAATCTGTGTTGGACTCCCTCAAACGCCAATATATCCTTTCTAGGTGTGATGCCCAGCTATACTCAGAATACTTCAGGTGTGGTCTGACTGAAGGTTTGTAAAGATGTGGTATAACTTATACCCTTTTGTTTTAGCTCTCTTGGTATAAATACCAGCTTTCTATTTGATTATTTTCTGTAGCTGCTCATGGAATTTTAGTGATCTATGTACCAGGACCCCTCAGATAAACAGATTATCTTGTTATTATCACATTACTGCTTGTGGGAGCTGCTGAGCGCAAATTGGCTGCTGCCTTTCCAACACTACTATAGCGGCTTCACTTCAAAACTGCAACATTTGCAGCAATGTGCTTTGGGACTTCATACAGTAATGAAAGGTGTTATATGAAAGCAAGTTTTTCTTATTTTCAAGTCTCTTTGGTCCTGCACTGCTTCTATCTCATTCAGTTCTATCCTTTTAGGCCCTAAGTGAATGACCTCAAACTTGCCTGCAATAAAATCCATTTGTCACAGTTTCTCTTGCTGTTTGGCAGACTCTCATTATTTTTGTTTCCCCTTTCTTTAAGAAAGATAAATTGGATGTTTCCCTTCATGTCTACATGACTTTGGTATGATCTGGTTAAGGATACTATACAAATAGTTGCCAGTGAAAATGTGGTGCTGGTTTTAGCAAATACACATATCTGTTCATAAAGGGTCCCATTACCTGATCTCATTCCTGGTTACTTTCCCTTCCAGTCATACTGGAAACACTGCCATACTTAAGGCATTAAGGAAGGCTCATACTAATTCAATTTTTGTTTTGCATTTGTGCAAGAAAGAAATGTCTTGAAGAATGGGCTAAAGCTCATGTTCTGTTTAATATCTAATACTGCAGCTCCACTATTGTTCATCTCCTTACAAAGGTACTGCTGGTTTCCTGGTAGTTAAAATGTCTTTTGCCCTGATTGTGATTTCCATTTGGCATCTTAGATCATGAAAATTAAATTACTTCAAATGACCACCACCATCAATCACATCCCCTTGGATAACACCCTTGTTGAATATTTAGGATATCAGAAAGATTTAATACATCACTGAAATGTCTTAATGCAAGGGAGATATTGGACACAGAGTTGCTAAAGATCAACCTTGCCCAATAATGACTGAGCTTCCAGGTTTTTGAAAGCTCTATCATCATAGAGACTAAGAAATCTGGATCTTGTTGAAAACCTCCATGATATTGAATAAACCAGTCTTTATGCATGCATTGATCACTGTTTGCTGCTTTCCAAAGAACCATCAGCTCCCTTAAGACACTCAATGTTTTCAACAGACACTTCAATTTTAACTTTTCATTGAACCAGTATGATATCTCCATATATTCCCTTTCTAACTTTTTCAGTCTCACTATCTATTTTGGAGGTTGTTGCTAGTTTGAAAAAAATGGGTCGAAGTTTCCAAAAACAAGAACTTAGGATATTCTTAGCCAAATAATCAATTAGTGTACAGTTTGATATTATTTCATCAAATGTAACCATATGAATTTCTGATGTGATTATTTCATCAGCCATCAGGCAACAGAACTGGTGCAATAAGCATTATATAGCACTTTCCAAATATCTGCAAAATTTTATTGTAAGTATATGGATAGTTACTTCTAAGGAGGCAAGAACAAGAACTGACATAGTCAGTTATAGTGAGACACAAACTATCATTATGGCACATTGTTAAAATGCATTGCAAATCTATTACATTACAGTAATTACAAAACTATTCTTTTTGAAAAACCTGTCACAGGTAGATTCCAAGGACAAGCAGCCTTGGAACTTGTACAACTGGTTTGTAAAGCAACACTTTATACACAATTCTAACAGGCAGGCTTATTTTAAAAGAGCCCCTTTAACAAGTTCTAAAATATTTGTTTTCCCAAAAAGCATACAAACTAAAAAAGGATTCAGAATTATCAAAATCAGATTTACCATTATGTTCAAAATTAACTCAGGTATATGACATGCACTGTTAAAAATTAAAATGCCATTTGCCACCGGTCACCAAGGTCTCCTACCTTAGGTTTGAACAATGAAGGACTTCCTAAGAAATTAGACGGTGGGATAAAACAGTGACCTCTTTGTCAGGCCATATCCACTTAATCAGCACTAATAAAGAAATGACTGTACGCTCTACTTGTTGGCCTAGGGACTTATTCTCTATTACAACATTAATGGTACTAGCCACTTCCTTCAATGTTTGATAAGTAGAAACAGTGAACAAAAACTGATGTCAACAGCGACCAATGCCAGCATAAAGAAATTAGGCAAGATATCTGGAACATTGTATTTCAAAACCAAAAATAAATATTTATAAATAAATTTTGGCATCTGAGGGTTCAGCATTTTTCCTGATCATGTATTTTTTGCTAAAAAGGCCATGAGAAACAAACAACATCTTCGTAAAACGAGAACAGATGAATGTACCCAATGGTACAGTTAAAAAAAGAAAAGAACAATTGCAGACAACAGAGAACCTCCACAGTAAACTTAAAGCCTCCTAGAGGTCATAGACATTTTGCAGCGTGCAATTATACAATATAGGGAGAGTTCCCATTTTCCAGGAGAAAACTATCTTTTAGTGTCCTTCTTGTTGAATAGTTTTTCTTATTGAACTTCTGTTCTGTTGCATGTTTGATATTTTGCACACTTATTCATTCCTTCATTAAGGACATTATGTGAATGCAAGCTGTTGTAACTTTTAAAATGTACTTTTATGAGTCATACATTATAGTACATGGATAATATTCTTTCATTTAATCATTTAAAAATGACATTCTGATAAATAAAGGATCTTGTTGGCTATTACTTACATCTTCTGACACTCCTTTCGTTCTCCCAGCATGGCATCACCCATCTCACCCAAAATTGTAGCTTCCACTTCATAGTGAACAACCAAAGCCTTCTCCGTTGGGTGAACATCTATGTTACCCCCTTTCACTTTTCTAAAGAGAAATAAATAGTTATTCACAGCTACAAAAAACATACAGATTCATAATAGAATGAAAAAATGAGCTGCTATACAAAACCTCAAATATGTCAATGTAGTGATCCATAGCCATAATTTTAAAACCAGATGTTTCAGACAACATTCATAACTGAATCCCATGGTCATAGCGAAATATTCATACTAACTACACATCAATAAAATTAATACACAGTACAAAAACCCTAACTTCCAGGGTTGTTACTGGCTCTCGGTATCTCAGAATCAATGGATTTCTTTTTATTCATTCACGGGACGTGGGCTTTGCTGGGCCAGCAGGATGATTGTCTACTCCATTGCAATGGTGTGCAAGTTAAAGATGTCAATGTCTCAATGTCTGTTTTGTTAAATGAAACACAATTTATTTCTTGTGCATTCTCTATTTGCAAAGGTAGTGCGCATCATACACAACACTGTGAATAAGGTATATCTCTAGAATTAGAGGTCACATCTCATGTGTAGCTGATTTTATCTTGGTTTCCCACATTCTAGAAATTAAATATAAAATAGCATCAAGTGTTATGACACAGATGGTAAATGCTAAGCTGGTCAAATCCCAGAAGGAAACTTGAAACAACTATCACAACTAATTTTCAATTTGTATAAATTTCAAGATGCGTGCCTTGAATTCAGAACTAATAAGACCACCAAGTCTTATAGGTTTTTACAAAACTAGATTAAACATTTATTAATAAGAGAAATTATTTTAAATACATACATAGATCTACAAATTACTACGATGATAACTTCTAAATCCCCTAATCAATCTAACTCCCAGTTACACTTTCATTAAAGCAACATTAAGACACAAATTTTAAAACACTCAGGCAAAAAAACATGATATCCTGAACAAGTCGAATTCAAAGTGAGTTTTCTTAACTTCAGTCCTTTGAAGACATTTGCTTGAGGCATAGATGCTGAAGGCTTTTTCATACTCGTAAGATTTTAAAATGCCTTCCCTTGCAAACAGTCTTCTCTCCATTATGCATATTTCCCTCTTTGAATGCAAATATCCATTGTTTCACTATGTCTCTGGACCCTTCGGTCTGTCCACAAGCATGACCCAGACCTTCCTGTTGCTTGTCATTTCAACACACCATCCTGTTCTCATGCCCACATGTCAGAGTTGGCCTGCTGCAATGTTCCAGTGAAGCCCAACACTAACTGGAGGAACAGCACCTCATCTTCTGATTAGGCATTTTACAGCCTTCCGGACTTAACACTGAGTTCAACAACTTCAGACCATGAACTCTCTCCTCTATCTACACACCTTTTTTTATCCCTTCTCTCAATATTCATTTTTATTTTTATCCGCTTATTTTTATTCATTTTTATTTTCATTCATTGTTCTTATCCCATTTTCGATCCCTTTCCCCCCCACCCTACCCCCACAAGGGCTATCTATTACTTGTACATGTTGTTCTTTTCAGAGTGCTTACCCTTGTTCTTCCATTATCACATTCTGCTTTCTTACCTTAATGCCACTATCAGCACCTTTTTTTTTAAACTCTTACCACTACCATTATCACTCCCTTTGTCTTTTTGTTCATGACACCTTTGTCAATCTCTCCTTTGCAACCACCTATTGCTGGCCTGCTATCCAGCTTCACCTGCTCCACCCCCTTAAACGATATAAATTTCATCACATTTCTACTTCTCCGTAGTTCTGAAGAAGAGTAATATGGATGCAAAATGTCAACTCTGTTGCTCTCTCCACAGATGCTGTCAGACCTACTGAGTTTTTCCAGCATTTCCTGTTTAAATCCAGTTCCCAGTGCGTATAGGCCTGCTGCCTCTAATTAGACAGGGAATGTCAAATGATCATATAAACGAGCTTAAGGATGGGTGGTGAGAAATGAGGACCAATTGAGGGGGTGCTCATTTGAGCTTGGGACTGAGGTACATTGTTAAGGCAAAGAACTGGGAAGTGGACTCTGTTATTGGCTGCGCCATCCCTGCTAGTGCTGAAAGTGGATGCTGCATATTGGGAAGCATTCTATTTCCCCAGCATTAACATTCTTCACCACTTGAAAAGCACAGAGGGGAAAAAAACATTTCCCTTTGGGCATCAAAAATTAAAACCCATCACTTTGGGCAGCTGTTAGCACCTCCAAAAAAAAATTGCTATATTGGCAGAAGCCTCCATTCAAATATGCAGCCCTTCCTCTTCACAAGGTGCAAAGCCTAAAGAGAATATCAAATAACCATCCTCCCAAAAAGACGATATAGAAAAAGTAAAACTTTTCTTAACTCTTAGAACCGATTCTTTAAATACATTGAAGATATAATTTTGATATATATACTTCATTTGCATGTGTGGGATCTATCAAATTGTATATTTTTGGACAGGTGAAACACAAAATTACTTTTCCTGAGGCTTAAGATTACATTACAACAGATTGTGTGTTGCAGACAGCTAGTTAGAAGTTCTTGTATGCCCACCAAAATGGTGGAGAGCGTGGAAAGATATCCTACAATTAATACTGTAATCCACCAGCCTCGTGAAACGTGTTCTGCTTTCAGAGTTAATTCAACTGTGATACTCAATCATTTTTACTTAGTGGACTAAACTGCACATATAAAATTTCTTACTGTGTATCAAAGGAACATAGGACTTAGGAGGAATAGACCATTCAGCCCTTCGAGCCTGCCCAGCCATTCAATAAGATCATGGCTGATCTGGTTAAGGTCTCAACTCCACTTTCTCGTCTGCACCTCCCCCCCCGACTCCCTTGTCTATCAAAAACCTGTCCAACTCTGCCCTGAATAAATTCAATGAGCCAGCCTCCACTGTGTCCCGGAGGACAGAATCCACAATCTAATGACCCTCGGAAAATATTTCTCATCTCCGTCTTAAAGGGCAGAACTCTTATTCTTAAATTGTGTGCCCTAGTTCTGGTCTCTCCCACAAGTGGAAACATTCTGGTATCTACCCGATCATGTCCCCTCAGTATCCTGTATGTTTCAATAAGATCATCCTTGTTCTTCTAAACTCCAATGAGCATATGCCCAACCTGTTCAACCTTTCTTCACAAAATAAGCCCTTCATCCCAGGAATGAGTCAAGTGAACCTTCTCTGAACTGCTTCTAACACAATTATATAACTTTTCGAATAAGGAGGCCAAAACTGAACACAGTATTCCAGATGTGTTCTCATCAAGGCCCTCACAGCTACAATAAAACTTCAACTACTTTTATATTCTATTTCCTTCGCAATAAACACCAGCATTCCATGTGCCTTTTTAATCACTTGCTATACCTGCATACTAACTTTTTGTGATTCATGTACCAGGACACCTAGGTCTCTCTGTACCACCAAGCTTTGCAATATCTCTCCATTTAAATAGTATTCTGAATTTCTATTCTTCCTGCCAAACTCATGGATTGGAAGGCTTTCAGTAGCTAAAACTGATTTAAAAAAACATGCAAGAACAATATGCATCGGCTTCTTCATGATACCTTGAAGGTTTGTATTTGTTTAGCACCTTGATGCATATTTCAACATCTCAACTTCTGACACAATTATTTTAAATATTATCTAGGGAAACGTAGCAGCAATTTCACAATTAGCAAGATCTCTCAGATGATAATGACCAGTTAATTAATGATTGAAGAGGAAATCTGGCTAGTCTACTGAGAGAACACCCTGATTCAAAGCAAAAAGGCAAAATTAGCAGTGCTCTGTTGTAAAGAGTTTCAAGAATATTTAGTATTATTGCAAATATACTATAGGGGTGATTTCATGAATTCATGTTTCAAATGGGAGCACAGACTGACAAGGAATGTCGGTCAGGTTAGTGGGTCTGCAAAGCTGTATCCCTGATTTTCCTATCAATGTTTATAGATGTGCTACTTGAAGCATGCAGCACAGAATCACCTCTAATTTGATAGTCAAAGCTATATAGTGACAAATTTATATCACTTATGTGATTGCCATTATGTAATGAGCCTACACTCACTCGCTCACTGTAATCTAATAATGTTATCAAATTAATTATTTGCATCATATGTTCAGCAAAATTAGTTAAAGAAGCCAGTTTCTCTTGACTTATAAATTAAATTACATTATAGGACAATTCTTAGTTTCAAGTTCATCAAAGTCATGGGAGTATTACAACATGCTTGAAATAGTTCCTCAAGCCTGGTCATTTTAGTTTGTGAAGCAGAGGCGCAATGGTACCTTTAATTGAAATCAAAATTTATATGTCAAATTTATCAATTTCTGCAATCGTGAGCTTCATATAAATATTAATTTCATAGAACTTAATCATTCAGATTTAAGATAATAGATTTTTGATGCAGCATTCTGAGAAGAGTAGATGCTGTATTCAAAAAGTAGGGACATTCTCCTGGTGTCCTGGACAACATTTGTCCCTCAAATTTGTTAATTTATTTCATTGCTGTTTGTGGGACCTCACTGAACACAAATTGGCTGTTGTGTTTCCTATAGTAGAACACTGACCACATTCTAAAAAGTATTTAATTGTAAAGTACTCGGGACATCCAGGGTTCTTTAGAAGTGCTAAGTGAATGCAAGTTTGCTCCTTACTACTTTCTTTCCAAAAATAGGTTAAGAATTTTACTGAAAACTGAATTTTGTTGCCAAGATTTTCATAAAATAAATACCTTGGGTGAAATATTATTAAAATAATATATTTTTACAATTCAGCAAGGATCCTTGAAAAAAGCTTGGATGTCTGTAATTATCTCTAAGGTTTTTCTTCCCAGTATCCATTTTAGCTTTACTACATTAATCATTTCTCTAATATTTCAGCTTCTAAAACAAGCATAGATAGGAAACATTTTTATTTAAGAAAACAGTAAAGCTCTAGAGCTGCAATATGAAGAGCAGTTTTGGGAAATATCTCCAAAAAAATCCTACAGTAGTAGCATATCTGACAACTGCAATATGGCAGAAGTAATCATTTTGTTGATTACATAGAACGTGCAGCACAGAAACAAGCCACTCAGTCCAATAGTTCTATGCAGAGCTTATGCACTATATTATAGCATTAATAATGCACAACAAATTAATCTACTATCTTAAACTAGCTCAAGTATCTCTTGCATTTGCCCAATTATCAAAATTTCATACAGGAACTTCTATAGAATCAGAAGACTGTAGACTATTTGAACAGTCCCAAAAATATACAGCTCCTGATTACCCATTTATAATAGTACAGCACAGAAGGAGGCCATGCAGCCCATCAAGACTGCACCAGCACTCCCTCAAATATTTATCCAGTTTTTTGCTTTAAACTTGAGTGCTTCAGTCCTAAAACCACTGTAGGAAAACAGATAAATAAATAAATGGTTTAGCACTGCAATGAAATTCATTTTTTGCTATGTTTTAATGTGCTTTCACAACAAAAGAAAAAAATGAGAGTATGGTTTTGAATGTAATCCCCAACACTGTTTTAGTCACATCTAATTTTAAAAAGCAATAAAATAGAATAAACAGGAAATAGTGGTGTAAACACTCGAGTATGTAGAAGGCATTCATATTAACTGGTAATAACTAATAATTTCAGCTGAAAGTAATTTTTTGTTGTAATCTGTACAATAAATAGTTAGCTCCGCCCATAACGGCTTGAGAACAAGAGTTTATAACAAATACAGTGCTTATTTCTTTATGATGAAACACATTTGAAATAAACCATCCCATTTCTTAGCCTACTCCTTTACAAAAGTTTGTAACCTTCCCACCCTGCCTGGTGCCCACAGTGTTTGAATAAGCAAACCTCATCCTTTGCTCCATCGCATATGACCATGACTATATACTTAGCACACAAACAACATCCTGTCCTGAGCAAACTCTGGGCTGAATGCCCAGTCATCACTGCAGCATCATTTCTGTTGCAGATTTCTTATTCTATTAGAATTTGTTAACATGCTGTATTCTGCAGTCTTCTGAATTTATCGATGAAAGATCCTAAAGTGCAACAATGCCTCTAACTAAAATGTTATCAAAAGAAAACACCTGCACCAATAAATGTTAGACGCTAAGGAAACCATAATGGGATCAGGCAGAGTCAACATGGTTTGGTGAAAGGGAAATTGTGTTTAGCTAATTTTTTTTTTTAAGAGTTGTCTGAGAAAGTAACAAGCAAGGTTGATGAAGGAGAACCTGTAGATGTTATATACTTTGATTTCCAAAATGCATTTGATAAGATGCCACATCAAAGGTTACTACACGAGATAAGAGCACATGGTTTCGGGGGTACCATATTATCATCGATAAAGGATTGGTTAGCTAAAAGGAAACAGAAAGTAGGGATAAATGGGTCTTTTTCAGGTTGGCAGACTGTAACTAATGGAGTGCCACAGGGACAGTGCTGAGGCCTCAACTATTTACAATCTATATCAATGACTTGGATGAAGGGACCAAATGTATGGTAGCTAAATTTGCCTATGACACCAAGATAGGTATGAAAGTAAGTTGTCAAAAGGAGGTAAAACGTCTGCCAAGGGAGAGATAGGTTAAGTGAGTGAGCAAAAATTGTCAGGTGGAATATAATGTGGGAAAATGTGAAATTGTCTACTTAGGCAGCAAGTTTAGAAAGCAGTGTACTACTTAAATTGAGAGAGACTGCAAAGCTTGGTCGTAGAGAGAGATCTGGGTGTCTTGATACATGAATCACAAAAAGTTAGTATGCAGGCACAGCAAGTGATTAGGAAGGAAATGGAATGTTGGCGTTTATTGCAAGGGTAGTAGAATATAAAACTAGGGAAGTTTTACTGCAGCTGTAAAGGGCCTTGGTGAGATCATATCTGGAGTACTGTGTATTGTTTGGTCTCCTTATTTGAAAAAGGATATAAATGCATTAGAAGCATCCTGGGATGAAGGGCCTATCCCATGAAGAACGGTCGAACAGGTTGGCCTTATATGCATTGGATTTTCGAAGGATGACGGGTGATCTTTTTGAAACATTTAAGATCCTGAGGGGGCTTGATGGGGTCAATACCAGGATGATGTTTCCTCTTGTGGAGAGACTAGAACTAGAGGGGGCAGGCAAGCACCAGGGGCTGAGCACCACGAGGAGAGGAGAGGAGGGGACCGATCTCCGTCAGGAGGCCATGTGCCAGGGGAAGGGGGTCCGTGGGAGTGGGAGTGGGGTAGGGAAGGGTTGAGTGCTGGGGCGGCCGGGGGTTGAGTGCCGGGGGAGGGAGGGGCTAAGTGCCGGGGGAGTGTGCCGGGGCCTGCGGAGGAGGTGGGGGGGGGGGGGGGCGCAAGTGGCAGAGTTGGGGAGCAGGGGGGACCAGGGGAGGGAGGGCAGAGTGTCAGGGGGTCGGAGGAAGGCGGCCCACCAAGTGCCGAGTGCCAGGCGGGCCCAAATGGCAGGGGGCCGGGGGAGGGCTGAGTGCCAGGCAGCAGCTGGAGGGGGTGGCCGAACGCTAGCGGATATCCCTGCAAGGATATTCATTCCAGTCCTGTTCAGGTGTCGACCATCCAGCTTGTACAGGTCCTACCTTCTCCTGAACCGGTGCCAATTCCTCATAAGTCTGTTGCCCTCCCTCCTACACCAGCTTTCCAGCTTCATGTTTATTTGCTGAATTTTCCTACTTCTATACTCGCTTGCACCTTGGACTCAGAGTAAGCCTGACATTACTGCTTTGGGGGTCATGCTTTTCAATCTCCTTCCTAGCTCCCTAAAGTCTGTTTTCAGGACCTCATCCCCTTTCCTACCTAAGTCATTGATACCAACATGGACCACGACCTCTGGCTGATCACCCTCCCCCAGAAGAATGTCCTGCTGCTCCATGACATCCCTGACCCTGGCACCACGGAGGCAACATGCCATCCTGGAGTCACATCTACGGCCACAGAAACGCCTGTCTGTTCCCCATACCAACGAATCCCCTATTTCTACTGCTCTTTTCTTCTTTCTCTGCTCCTGTACAGCACAGCTGTCTGTGGTGCCAGAAACTTGGCTCTGACTGCACTCCTCCAAGTAACCAACACCCTCACTGGTATCCAAGACATGAAACCAATTGGAAAAATTATAGTTCAGGTTTGCCAAAATTAAATTTTGACCATAATAGAGTTAGATTTAGCATCATTATGGAAAAGGACAAAGATAGAACAAGAGTAAAAGTTCAAAATTGGAGGAAGACAAATTTTACAAAGCTGAGAGGTGAGCTGGCGAGAGTGGACTGGATACAACTATTACAAAGAAAAACTGTCAAATCAGTGGGAGGCATTCAAAGGCAAAATTCTATGGGTACAGTGTAGACATGTCCCCACAAAGAAAAAGGATAGTAGTACCAAATCTAGAGCCCCCTGGTTATCCAGAAGCATAAAGGCCAAGATAAAGCAGAAAAAGATTATGACAGTCACAAAAGGCTTAATACTGTAGAAAGCCTAGAGGAGTAAAGGAGTGAAGTAAAAATGGAAGTTAGAAAACAAAGAGAGGATACGAAAAAATATTGGCAGGTAAAATCAATGAAAATCCTAAGATGTTTTACCAGTGCATTAAGAGCAAGAGAATAACTAAGGAAAGGGTAGAGCCTATCAGAGATGTACATGGTCAATTGTTGGTTGATGCAGAAGATGTGGGCAGGGCTGTCAATGAGTACTTTGTCTCTGTCTTCACTAAGGAGAGGGATGATACAGACGTTCTAGTTAAAGGAGAAGCGTAAAATATTAAATACAATAAACATAGCGAGAGAGAAAGTACCGGAGGGACTTGCATCCTTGATGGTGGCTAAATCACCAGACCCAGATGGATTGTATTCCAGGCTGTTGAAGGAAGCCAGGGAGGAAATAGCGGATGCTCTGAGGGTCATTTTCTAATCCTCAATAGATACAGGTGAGGTCCCAGAGGATTGGAGGTCTGTGAACGTTGTACCATTATTTAAAAAGGGTGTGAGGGATAGGCCAGAAAATTATAGGCCGGTCAGTATGACTTCAATGGTGGGCAAATTATTGGAAACAATTCTGAGATACAGGATAAACTGTCATTTAGAAAGGCACGGAAGGATCAAGGATAGTCAGTATGGTTTTGTTAGGGGAAAATCGTGTCTTACTAACTTAATAGAATTTTTTGCGGAACTAATAAGGAGGGTTGCTGAGGGTAGTGCAGTGGATGTTGTCCAAATGGATTTCAGTAAGGCATTTGACAAGGTCTCACATGGCAGATTGGTCAGGAAAGTGAGATCTCATGGGATACAGGGAAGGCGGCAGGTTGGATCCAAGGTTGGCTCAGTGACAGGAAACAAAGGGTAATGGTCGATGGATGTTTTTGCGAATGGAAAACGGTTTCCAGTGGTGTTCCACAGGTCTCACTGTTGGGGCCCTCACTGTTTGTTGTATATATTAATGATTTAGGCTTAAATGTGGGAAGCATGATTGGGAAATTTGCAGATGACACAAAAATTGACCATGTAGTTGATAATGAAGAGGATAGCTGTCAACTCCAGAATGATATCAATGGCTTGGAGAAATGTGCAGTAAAGTGGCAAATGGAATTCAATCCAGAAATGTGAGAGGTAATGCATTTGGAGAGGGCAAACAAAGCAAGGGAATACTCAATAAATGGGAAGTTATTGAGAGGGGTTGAGGAAGTGAGACACGTTGGAGTGCATGTCCACAGATGGCAGGGCAGCTGGACAAGGTCATCAAGAAAGTTTATGGAATGCTTTCCTTTATTGGATGAGGTATTGAATACAAAAACAGGGATGTAATGATGGAACTGTATAAAATGCTGGTTAAGCCACAGCTGGAATGTTGTGTACAGTTCTCGTCACATTACAGGAAGGACATAATTACTCTGCAGACAGTGCAGAGGAGATTTACAAGAATGTTGCCAGGGCTTGAAAATTGCAGCTATGAGGAAAGATTGGATAGGCTGGGGCTGTTTTCCTTAGAACAGAGGAGGCTAAGAGGTAACTTAATTGAGGTGTACAAAATTATGAGGGGCCTAGATAGGGTAGACAGGAAAGACTGGTTTCCCCTAACTGAGGGGTCAATTACCAGGAGACATAGACTTAAGGTGATTTGTAGAAGAATTAGAGGGGTATGAGCAAAATATTTTTCACCTAGAGAGTGGCGGGCGTCTGGAATTCACTGCCCAGGTTGGTGGTTGAGGCTGAAACACTCAACTCATTTAAAAGGTTCCTGGATCTGCTTCTGAAATGCTGTAAACTGCAAGGTTACAGACCAGGTGCCGCAAAGTCGGATAAAAATTAGTGGCTAGTTTCTTCTTTCCCTTTTTGGCCTCTTTTTGCACCATAACTTTTCTATGGTTCTATGATTTATGTATTTTTAGTACGCACAATCTTATTTTCCATTTCATAAGCATGTACTTCCAATGTTTAAACATGGCTGCAAACTAACTGCAAATATTCTCTCCCTGGGACCCTCCGCGAATATCTACGACTCTGATCTACAGTCAGAGACTTCGGACAGTTCCATAGTACTTACCTGGATAGTTACCCAGAAAACATTAGACAGATCACCCTGGCTAACATGTGGCAACATTACTGCAGAAAGACAAATAAGCAGGTCAAAACTCTGAGCAACTTGCAGCCTTCCCATGAAAAAAAATACGATCTGCATTTCAAAGTACATGGCGTGATTAGACATGCCAAACCATCTTTACGGGCTCTTTGATGCTCTGTTCCAAAAAATGACGCTCCTTGCCAATCCTGATGTTTCACTATAGGATCATGTAGGATAGTTGGTACAGAAACAAGCCATTTGTCCCAACCAGTTCATGTTTATGATTCACTCTAGCTTCCTCCCATTTTTTCTCATCCAAATCTAACTTCGTAACCACCTATTCCCTAATCTCTCAAATGCTTGCCTAACTGCCCTTTAAATGCATCCAAACTATTCACTTTAGCTACTCCCTGTGGCAGCAAGTTCCACATTCTTAACACTCTAGGTAAAGAAGTTTCTTCTAAATTTCCTATTGAACTTATTGGTGACTATCTTACATAGATGGCCTCTAGTTATGCTCTTCTCCACAAGAGGAGACATTGGGCTAAATCTTCTGGTCTCCAGATCGTCAGAGACTGGACAGACAACCGAAGATGTGGGCCGGGACTCTGTGGAAGTGCTGACACACGGACCTACTGGGAACGGCCTCGAAAGTTTAAAGTTCCACAGGACAATTCCCCTGCTCCCTGCGACCCTCCGTGAATATCTTCGACTCTGTTCTACAGTCAAAGACTTCAGACAGTTCCACAGTACTTACCCGGATAGTTACCCAGAAAACATTAGACAGATCATCCTGGCTAACTCCAGAACCATCCCCCAATCAGACAAACCGCCTTCCCCCCGACCCTACTAGCCCCGGCTAGGACCCCCCCCAACCCCCGGCCCGAACACAATTTGAATGGCCTCCCACACTACACCCCACCCCTAACCTGACCTGACCACCCTGACACGACTGACCTCTCCAACCACCAGCTCCCAACCCGACTACCTCCCTGACCACCAGACAAATCCCCCTCCCTGGCCACCGCACTATCCTTCTTTCCTGACCTAACTAACCCCCTATGCCAACATCCCGACAGCCTCCTCCTGACTACCCCAACCTAAATCAATAATCCTCTCCTCCCCAACCCAACAACCCCCTGACCTGGCTACCCTACCAACCCAGACTACCTCTCCCGCAAGCTAGCCTCCTGACCCGACCAACCTCCTATGCACCTCACCCATTCACTAACATTCAAAGATAGGACCTTTAAACTTACTATACGGCAGCCAGTGCCATAAAAAGGCTGTGTCCTTTCCTCCCCCCAACCTCTACTCCATTCTGACAGAGTTCCCCAGAGACGACCCTGGAAGAAATGCACAGCAGCATCGGGTCAGGGATATTTTCAAGCACAGCGGCAATCCACTCATCACTGCTGCAGCTCCAAAGATCTGAGCCATTCTCTCTGTATTCACTCTATCAAATCCTTCTATAATTTTAAAGACCTCTATTAGGTCTCCCATCAGCCTGCTTTTTTCAAGAGAGAAGGGAGCCCAGCCTGTCAAACCTTTCTTGATATGTGTACCCACACATTTCTGGTATCATCCCTGTCAACCTTCTCTGCACACTTTCCTGTGTCTCTAAATCCTTTTTATAACATAGTGGCCAGAAGTACACATAGTACTCTTAAATGTGATCTAAACAAGGTTCGATTTGGGTTTAGCATTACTTCTCTACTTTTCAATTCTATCCTTCTAGAAGTAAAGCCTAACGCTTGGCTTGCTTTTTTATGGCCTTGCTAACCTGTGGTGCAACTTCTAGCGATTTGTGTGTTTGCGCTCTGAGATCCCTTTGTTCCTCACCTAGACTTGTGCCTTCCAATAAGTGGCCTCCCTATTCTTCCTTAAATATACTACGTCACATTTATCTGTGATCTTTGTTTCCCAATTATTTATCAATGTCCTCCTGTAATCTGTTGCGGTCCTCTTCAGTACTGACTACCCACCCACAATTTGGTGTCATCTGCAAACTTAGAAATTGTGTTTTTGGTTCAAAGTTCAAATTATTAACGTAAATTGTGAACAGCAGTGGTCCCAACATTGTCATTCTGAATAACCATCTTTACTCCCACTCTCTGCTTTGTCTTGGAAGCCAGCTAGCAATCCAGTCTGCCACTTGTGTCCACTGAACCCACATTCTCCAACCTTATTCATTAGTCTATTATGGCAGACCTCATCAAAGGCCTTTTGAAAATCCAGATAAATTACATTTACTGCATTACCATTGTCTATTCTCTGTCACCTCCTCCTTGGTTGGTCAAGCAAGACTTATCCTTTTGAAATTTATGCTGACTATTATATTTCTCATTTCTATATGTTCTTCTCTCCTTTCATAAAAATTCTATTATTTTCCCTACCACTGATGTTAAGTTGTCTGGTTCATAAATCCCTGGATATGTTCTGTCCCTCTTCGCAAGCATAGGAAATACATTAGCTATCTGCCAGTCAACAGGCACTACATCCTTTTCTAATGAATTATTAAATATGAGTAGTAATACCCTCTGCTATTTCTTCCCTAGATTCTTTTAAAATACTAGGTGCAATCCAAACCGACAAGGGACTTTGTCCTCCAAGTTTGTTTAGTTTCAATACCTCCCCTTTTTTATTTTAAATAAGTTTAAATGAACTTATTTCATCGTTCATCTCATCATCCAACATCATGTCTATCCATTCTGTCTGGTAAAAGGTGAAGTGGAATAATTATTTAATATTTCTGCCATTTCTCTATCGTTACCTGTGGTATTATCCTGTCTATACCTAATGGTCTGGTTCCCATCACAGTCTTCTTTTTGTTAATGATATGACTGTAATATATTTTACAACAGTATTTTGTTTTACGTTCCTTCATAATTTAAGTTCCTGGTTCCTCTGTCTTCCTAATTATTTTTTTTTGTCTTCTCTCCTAATCTCTTGGTATTCTCTTTCATCATGCACTTCTCTGCTGTCTATGTACCTAATGTATTCCTCTAACACTTAGTTGTTCTCTTATGTCTTTATTCATTCATAGTATCCCACTAGCATTTAGCTTGTTCTTTCCTTTAGCTGAATATATTTTCCTGCACTCTGTTAAACCCTATTTTAACCATTTCCCATTGTTGTTTCACATCGATGTTTGCCAATATAGCTACCCATTTTATTTTCCCAAGTTCTATTCTCAGCCCCTAAAATCAGCTTTTTCTAATCTATCAGCTTGGTTTTTGTCATATTTATGTCCCTTCCTATCATTTTAAAGCTATTATATTATCATCACTATTGCCGAGATATTTATCTACATTTACTTCTCTTATCTACTCCGACTCATTCCCCATTACTAGATCCAATAGCAAATTTTCCATTGTTGGGCTTTATACATATTGGGTTAAAAAGCAGCCCTGTACACTTTGTTGGAGCTCCAGTCCTTTATCCCCTTTACCCATCTCTTCTTACCAATTAATAACAGGGTAATTAAAATCTCCAAAGTTACTACTGTGCTTTTTACCCAATTCCCTAATTTGTCTGCATATTTCTTTCTCTGCCTCCCTTCCATTACTAGGTGGTCTGCAGATGACACCTTGTAATGTGATGGATCCCTTATTATCTTTTATCTCTATCCATATTGTTATGATATTGGCAAAAAGCAGTAAGTAAAAAAAAATCTGAAATCCCAGTTATTTATTCAAAGAATGAAGCCATAAGACTTCACAGTTTAAAACAGAAGATTATTTTACTATACAAGAATAAAACAAAGCAAACATTAAATACTATCTTAGGTACTTCCTAAACACTCAAATCCAGCATCAACATAAGTGAAACATGAATTAACAGGTCGATCATGAATTATAGATTACAAACTAAATGGCAGATACAACTAAGACAAATCTAATGAATTGGCTCAGCAGTCTACTCAGCATTATAGGTCATCAAACTCAATCACAAAGTCATTCAAAACTCTTTCTCCCTCATGAAGAATTTCAGCTCCTACTCTTCTACGATGTAGTCTGATCCCCAGTTGACAGCTGCACACAACCAACCCAAGTTCCACACATATAGTCTTCACCAAAAGTGTGATAGGTTTGTAGAATCTCCTCAACTCTGTCTGGATGGCGTAGATCCAATGCTTTCTTCAAGTATCAGAAACAGCTGCAGCAACTGTGTATTTGTTTATTCTCACTTTCTGTATCCAGCCTCTGTTTTCTTCAGCCTGCCTATATTGTACCACTGGACTCACCAATTACTACTGAGCTCGGGTCCTCTGTATCCTTATATGTGATTTCAACCAGGTTCAGTCTACTCAGAAGTTTTGATTTCCAATCTCAGTTTCAGTCTTAGTTTCCATGGAAAATGGGAGGGTCAGTTTTGTTTTTCAATTTCCCTTTTTGGTTTCCCTTGCAACATACAAGTTACTTAGTTTGTGGATTAAGTTCACAGCTGGGGCATTAGAAGTGTGTTTTCCCACATACCATAACAGTTTGAGACAATCAGGATCATGCACACATACAATGTTTCATTCACTGACAACGGCAGGAGACCTAGCCAAACGGGAGATTTCTGAATCCAAGGGTATTACTTGAATGACAACCTGTTGATCCAATCCTCAACAAAGTTGGCCGATAGCAAATTGAGAGGCTAAGTCTGCAATAAGTTTCACAAAAATCAGAAACGTCACTTGCTAAGTGAAAGCTACTCAGTGACAGTGACTTATAAATTATAAATAGCCCATATTGAGGCTAAAGTTATGAAGATGCAGTAGCAACACAAGTGGGTATTCACCGTTAACAGGATGCTGCCGTCAAGCCAAAAAGACATGATGCCTATCTCACAAATGAGCAATGTGGTGTATGAATTTCAGTGCCAGTGTGATGTTAGGTATGTAGGGCATACATCCCAAAGACTAGCAGATCATATCAAACAGCATATCCCTTCTGCTATTTGCAATGGACAAGGTACAGACCGTACCCAAACAGCCTGTGTTTGCAAAACTCAGTGTCCAGCATGAGATGTGATTCCGCGATTGGACAACGGACAACATTTACTAAATAATCCTCAGTGTGCTAAGAATTATGCTGACAACCAGTCAGGCTCGCAGTGTGGTGCATTTGCGTGTACTGGAAGCTACATATAATAATACACAGGGCCCTGTTCTTTGCAGACGGAAAGAACATGTACACGCACTGCACCTGTTTCAGCTAAACAAAATAAGTGACAGCCATTTGCTGGTTTATTCCTCAGGGCAATGTCTTGACCAGAGTCAAGCTGCCCGGTTTAAATTTCAAACAATGCTTGGCAGTGAACTGTCAGTCAACATCAACTGGTGCATTCCCCATGGCAATGCCTCTACCAATCAGAGTCCACTTCCAAAGAATCAACACACTCTTTTCATACGGTATCAATTTGTTGTTTCCCCGACATTGGAATTTTCTTGCAAATTGTCCCGATGAATGCAAGATGAAAAGCTTTGACAAAAAATGTCTCCTTTTTCAGCAATACTCAAGTCCTGTACTACCAAACAACTAATCTATGCCTACATCTAACATATTACCTTCCTTTCCAGTTGAAATGTCTTAGGCAGAACATATAAGCAAAGTAGAGAACACCTCGCTATACACATGCAAAGATCAGGTCCCAGAGATCTAAGGATCAACCTATATAATTTTTATGTAGGACTTTGAATCTGGGGGGAAAGAAAGCACTACGCTTCACAGCATCCTTTAAACTGCTAAATACGAAATAAAGCATTAATCATTTTCCATAAAATATTGATAGATATTGCACAAAATATTCTTCAGTTTCAGCTGACAAATCAACTATTCCAGTCACAAACATTAACCAATTGCAAGAAATTAAATTTGTAAATTTTCAATTTACAAATCATTGTTATTCTTTGCACGTATCAGAAAATTTAACTATAGTGTTAAGTGAGATTGCTATCAACTCATTTAAATCAGTTCTTAATAATGAAAATATTCTGACTTTTAACTTGGCTACAACTTTTCTGTTTTCTAAAATTTTTCCCAGGACAAGTGCAAATAAGCCCATACATGGAAACATTGCACATTCAATCTTCAAGAAACCTTTCTTGGAATATATTAAGACAGTTACAGAAGGTTAAGATGTAACAAATCAAGAAAAACTAAGATAAAAGAAAAATACTGCGGAAGCTGGAAATCTGAAATAAAAACAAAATGCTGGAAAAACTCAGCAGGTCTGAGAGCATCTGTAGAGAGAGAAACGGAGTTAACGTTTCGAGTCTGTGACTTTCCTCTCTCTATAGATGCTCTCAGACCTGAGTTTTCTAGCATTTTCTGTTTTTAAATCAAGAAAACCGTTGAACACATCAGCATGAACCATGAGTCGAATAATCTGCTTAAAACAAACACCTAAGCATGTTTAAATCTAGAAAAACTTGGATGTTACTGAGCACTTAGCTCTCAAACATCTCAGTTATCACAGATACAAAGTATAGGAATCTAAGTAGGCCCAACTTTGAAAATACTGCATATAACGATTCAAACTACAGCATTACGAACTTCTATTTAAAATTTAGATAGATTGGAAACATCACATCTGGTATATACAACATTGTTAACATTAAGTTAATTAAAGTTATTTTTGATGTGTTACTGAAGGGACAAGAAATTTAAGTCTGTGCACTTGACTACAGACTCAAGTTTACTGCTTGTATGCCATAGCTAGCCTTGCACATTTTTTCTTGTTTTGAAGTCAGTCAGGAAATAAGCCAACGTAACCTAAATCCTTTACAACACAATTTTGCAAATATATTGCATTGCTTACAAATCTGGCAAGGCAACTCTCTTGAACAGTTTTCATTACGAAGTAATTTTGGCCATGCAGTAAAAGTGAAGAGTTTTTTTATTAAAAAACATTTCAGAGCTAATTTATTATTTTATATCCCAAGGGTATGGCAATTATTCTGACCACTAATCCTCAATTTCCAGAATTTCAAAAGCAGCTTTAAGAAACATTAACTAGGTTTTCTTCTTAAGTTATCTATTCTGGTGCATTCTATTCCAGTCGTTTATTTCAAACTATAGCTATACAGGTACTGGGAACAACAAAGTGAGTGGAGGTGAGCTAGAAAATGTCATGGGAGGCAAGGAGAAGAGACACAGATGCTCAAATAGTTGAGAACAGCAGGAGTAAAGAATTCAGAGACCAAAAATGATTAAAAAGACAACTGAGAAAAGGTTTTGCCAGGAGTAACAATGGAAGACATGCAAATGGGAAGAACAAAGAAAGCACGTGAGGATAATCCAGACAGGAAGCAAAGTATCAGAGGAATTAACTGGGTATCTCAGTGACAATCGGAGCCATTTTTGTGGGGGATGTGCAAAGGACAGCCAATGCATTTGAAATTTTAGGAAAACAATAAACTAATTCCACAATCTCGGTCAGGCACCAACTAAAAACAGTGTCACATATCAATCTGAAGACTAATTTAAAGCTGTGCATGCATGCTTTTTTTGTTGCTAAAAAACAAATTTAGATATAAAAGCTTCCGCAATGCCTGTTTTAGTGTTTTCGGAATCATCTAAGGGTATTGGGACAGAAAAACATTGGCTGCAACTTCCTCAGATTGGCGAGAAGCATCAGATTGTCACTCCGTGCCCAACTAATTACTTGATTTTTCTTCCAATCCTTTCTTGACCAATCTTCCAACTCAGGCCAGGCAAGATCCAGGTGGTGCAGCACATCCCCAGCGTCGATGTCCAGCTCCATCCAAGTGAAGGAGGACACAACCCCTTTTTACGGCACCAGTTAAGTTAAAGGTCCCATTGAAATTTAAACGCCCTTGACAGGCCAGGGAGAAGGTAAGTGGATAGTATTTGGGGGTGGGTGGGTGGTGGAAAATCGGGCCTCAAGGGCTGAGGGAGTCGGACCTCGGGGGGACGGGGGAGATGAGGGAGGGGAGATGTCAGGTCTGTGGCAGGGGGAGGGGGGGTGTGCAGGGCCCCAGGCATGTGTGGGAGTGACAGTCGGACCTGTGGTGGGTTGGGGGGGGGGGGGGGAGTCTCATCCCGGTGGGGGGTATCCCTTGGGGGGGGGGGGGGGGGGGCACACTGTTTAGTTGGGGGGAGGGTGAACCCGTGGCAGGGGGCTGGGGATGGGGGTGGGAGTTAGTCGCCGGGTAGGTGGAGGGGGTCCTCTGGGGTGGTCAGGGCTCTGGTGGGAGACCCGAGGGGTGGCGGCGGGGGGTTGGTCTGGGTATGATGGATCTGTACAATAGTTACCCAGAAGTTAGAACAGGTTTTAATTCTGCTAACTTTTTCAGGGTAACTATTGATGTAACCCTGTTGGAACCATCCGAAGTTTGCAATTTAAGACACATTTTCGGATGTTTCCCAGTGCAGTGCAATTGCCCAGAGGAAGTTTGCAATTCTGGACAATTGCCATGCAAACCCTTACCTGGGGGCTTCTCAAGGGGATTCCCCAGCACAACTTTGGGATACCCCGCCCCCCACAAATACGACGCGGGGGAGCTCGGATGTTACAACCCAGTGTCACTCTTGTTGCAGGCCATTAACACTTTGTAAAGCTAAACAGCTAAATTCTGCAGTAGGAACAGCAAGACATTTGCAAACATGTTCAGACTGAATCCCCACAGAAAAAAGGCATAAAGCAATGAGCTCGAAAGGAAAATAAAGAGAACAAGGAGTGTTGGACTTACAGTACTTATTTGCTTCCTGAAATACAACTATTAAACCAATATTCAACTATTGACATTACTTATTTGGTTTATGAATTTTAAATCCTGCTTAGCAAGGAGAGCAAAGCAGTTCTTAAAAGACTTAACTATTACAAATTAACTTACTATTACAACCATGCACCTACCACTATCAGGTGATCAATGAGTCAGTTTTTTTTTAAAGTGTAGGGGGTCATGGGATGGATGGGGGGAATTCAGGGAAAGGACAGGAAGGGCTATGTAGTCATCTTACTGCACTTCCGATCACACAGAGCTCTTACTATTAACCCATCCTCTTCCCAAATTATTATTCCCAAAAAACTAAACTAACTAA
Source organism: Cetorhinus maximus (assembly GCF_964194155.1). Classification (NCBI taxonomy): domain Eukaryota; kingdom Metazoa; phylum Chordata; class Chondrichthyes; order Lamniformes; family Cetorhinidae; genus Cetorhinus; species Cetorhinus maximus. The sequence goes on along the minus strand of NC_135895.1, from coordinate 65,381,707 downwards.
AAATCATGCAACTTATGTCTCCTGTCCAGTTCGCGCATTGCAGAGATTATTTTAACTTATTTCACAAGGAATACTGAAAACACCCAACGCTGGGAACAGTTCCAAGAAAATTCTAATTTAAAGCTATAAGTAAAAATCATTCTGGATTTTAATGTCAAGCCACAAGGGAGTAAAAAATCTGAGCGAATCCTGTATATGGACTTAAAACATCAGCTTGTACTAGATGGTCTGATCAGGCATTTCTTATCGTTCCTTCATTCAGGTGACATGAACAGAGAAATAAATTGAGAATCAAGTTAAAAGAATATTGTAGCCCTCAACCACACTTTGCTCAAGTTTGAGGATGGAAAGAAGAAATACCTTTACAGTAACAGAAATCTCACCAATTGTTTTCCCCAACTTACACAATTCAAGTACTATCACTGTATTAAAAACAATTGTGATGCGAATTCCTTCAATGACAAGAACCATTCTTTACTCTCCTCTCATATCCAAACACCTCTGGGTACCCCACATTCTCCTCCCAGCACACAGAAATTAGAAACTCAGTCTGTGATGAGCTGAATGGGCAGTCCCAGGTTTTATCATCCATTCCACAACATGCTGTACATCAACACCATGTTTCTCCACCTATTACAAGAAACATTAAAAGAAAATAAATTGCATACATCAAGGTCAGGACCAGAACATTCCACTCAATTATCCAGTTGCTTTCCACTGTTACATCTGATCCTTTATGACCTGTTGTAGCCCTTTTGTACTCAACATTTTAGTTTCTCATTTATTCCCAAAGCAGTCTTTCATTTGATTTCCTAGGATTATGTCTCAATGTTTAAAGTTGAAGTAACTGTTTTTGACAAGCTGAAAATCTGTCCAGCACTAGCACATCCAAGGACCACAGCAGACAGATTAGACTTCTTTGACTTTGTGTAATACATCTCTAATTCACAATATCCAGAATTGCTATCAATAGAAATGTTACAAGTGGAATTTATACAATTAAAAACAAAGAACTCCATTATAAACCTGGCCAGAGATATGGACTAATGTTTAGTCTACAGTGAACTACATTAAGATCAATTACATTGCAAATCAAAATGAACACTCATTTTAAGTATATGTGACGGGTCTGAAATCTATCAAACATGAACACAGCAACAATTTGCATTCATATTGCACCTCAAAGAATATAAAACATCTCAAGGCACTTTACAGAGGTGGGGGCAGGAAAAAAGTGAACGGATACCAATTAATGGAAGGGGAGATTGGAAGAGGGGTTCAGAAGCTTAGCTGAACCACTGAGCTTTTAAAGGTGAAGAGGCAGAAAAGATTCTGGAGGAAGTTCCACCCACCCTAGAAGGCAGGCGGGGCCTTCATTTAATATTTCATTTGAAAAACAACACCATTGGCAGTGCAGCACTTCCTCATTTCTGCACTGAAGAGTCAACCTAGATTATCACCAGAGTTCAAAATACATGGAGGCAGAGGCAAAAGCCTCAAATAGCCCAGGGAAAATCAATGACTGGGGCAGCCAATGAGAGAAAAGTTGCCCCCACATGTGGAAGTGACAGAATCTATAAGGAGCTGCTCCTCCAATCACAGATTCTCCTGCTCTTGCTCCTCCTTCAGGGGCAGTATCTATGATTGGAAGAGCATCAAGGGCAGGAGAGAGGGTTCCTGGAGCAGTTATTCGGGTTGGTCCCACTGTCGCCATCGAGAGGAGGTCGTTTCGATGAGAAAGGTTTAAAGTTAGTCATGGAGTGAAGAGCTCTCTAGTGGATATAAATCACTGGAGGGCTAATTATTGGATGAGGGTTATGGAATTTTGTCAGAATTGTCGTTCTCTAAATCCAACAAGTACAGCAGCAATGCTGCTATAATCCTTCACTTCAGTCATCAGTGTCATGCTGCTGGTAGGTATCCTCCGCAAACAAGAAACTCAAATGATCAGAACAGTGAGAATAGCAGGACCAGTGGGAATTCCAAGGATTCAGAGAGCTAAGAAATGACTTCTGTTTATACACCCATGGAGATTAAGAATCCTGTCAAGCAGGAGATTTATATGAGTATTTTCAGTTTTAAGTCTGGGTGAAAACTGGCCTGCCTTATACTTCGTTCGAACCATTTGGTAACTGTACTGCTAAATTTGTAATCCACTGTTTCTCTTTTCTTTTCCTTTGTGGTAGTGTCTAGTCATATTAGTTTAAAGCCCATAATTTCCAAGGAGTAAAGTGTGTGCATGTATCAGTTATCTTGAAAAACTTTTGTTGCAAGTTTATACCTGCTGTTTTCTTGTGCCAATTTAAATACTGTGGTGTCTAGGAACTTACTGCTTTCCTTGTGTGTTGTGAATTTAAATTTAATGGAGGGGTGATGATTATTGAGGACATTGATGAATTCTTCTAATTCTGCTTCTGTGAGAGTCAAAATACCCCATATGTCATCCAAGTATCTGTAGTAACACATAGGGAGCCAGGGACACTTTCATTAACTCTCTTCTCAATCTGCCATGTTAACGTTTGCATAGGCTAGGAAAAAATTCTTACCTACATTACCTGTGTCTTTGATTTGTAGATAAAATTCATTGTTGAATTCAAAGTCATATTTTGTTAAACCTAAGTGTAGTAACTGGATAATAATTTCATCTGGTCTGTCAGGCTGGGGAAATTTATTAAAGTTATTTCGGACAGTCAGCACACCCCTCACTGTTTCTATATTTGTGTACAGACTTTCAATGTTCATTGTAAAAATTATGACATTGGGGGTTACAGCTCATGAGTTAACCACCTCTATAAAGTGGTATGTGTCTTTAAAATAACTAGGATGCTTCTGTGCTAAGGGGTTCCAATCTAGGAGGACAGACAAATAGGGAAAGGAGGTGGGGTAGCATTGTTAGTAAAGGAGGAAATCAATGCAATAATGAGGAAAGATATTGGCTCAGAAAATCACGATGTGGAATCTGTTTGGGTGAAGATAAGAAACACCAAAGGGCAAAAAACGTTGGTCGGGGTTGTCTATAGGCCCCCAAACAATAATGGAGATAAGGAAAATAGGAAATTAGAGACGCATGCAATAAGGGCACAACTGTAATCATGGGTGACTTTAATCTACATATAGATTGGACAAACCAAACTAACAATAATACTGTGGAGGAGGATTTCCTATGATGGTTTTTTAGACCAATACATTGAGGAACCAACTAGAGAGCAGGCTATCCTAGACTGGGTATTGTGCAATGAGAAAGGATTAATTAACAAACTTGTTGGGCAGGGTCCCTTGGGAAGAGCAACCATAAAATGATAGAATTGTTCATTAGGATGGAGAGTGAAGAAATTAAATCCGAAACTAGGGTCCTGAATCTAAATAAAGGGAACTACAAGAGTATGAGGCGCGAGTTGGCAATGATGGATTAGGGAACATTACTAAAAGGGTTGACAGTGGATAGGCAATGGCTAATATTTAAGGAACGTATGCATGAATTACAACAATTATTCATTCCTGTCTGACACAAAAATAAAACAGAAAAGATGGCTCAATCGTGGGTTGCAAAAGAAATTAGGAGACATATAAAATTACCAGAAAAAGCAGCAAGTCTGAGGATTGGGAGCATTTAGGATTCAGCAAAAGTGGACAAGAAAATTGATCAAGAAGGGGAAAATGGAGTATGAGAGTAAACTAGCAAGGAACATTAAAAACTGACTGTAAAAGCTTCTATAAATATGTGAAGAGAAAAGGACTGCGAAATATGCAAACACAAACATAGGTCCCTTACAGTCAGAAACGGGGGAACTTATAATAGGGAACAAAGAAATGGCAGAAGAATTGAACACACATTTTGGTTCTGTCTTCACAAAAGAGGACACAAGTAATTTCCCAGAAATGTTAGGGAACCAAGGGTCTAGTGAGAGGGAGGAATTGAAGAAAATCAGCATTAGTTTTTTTTAAAATGGTGCTAGAGAAATTAATGGGGTTAAAGGCTGAAAAATCCCCAGGGCCTGATAATCTACATCCCAGAGTAATAAAGGCAGTGGCCCCAGAAATATTGGATGCATTGGTGGTCATCTTCCAAAATTCTACAGACTCTGGAGCAGTTCCTACAGATTGCAGGGTGGCAAATGTAACCCCACTATTTAAAAAAGGAGGGAGAGGAAAAACTGAGAATTGCAAATCAGTTAGCCTAACATCAATAGTGGGAAAAATGCTAATAAAGATGTGGTAACAGAACACATGGAAAGCAGTAGCGGGATTAGACAAAGTCAGCATGGGTTTATGAAAGGGAAATCATGCTTAACTAATCTAATGAAGTTTTTTGAGGATGTAACTAGTAGAACAGATAAGGGAGAACCATTAGATGTAGTGTATTTGGATTTCAAGAAGGCTTTTGATAGGGTCCCACATAAGAGGCTGGTGGGAAAAATTAAAGCACATGGGATTGGGGGTGATATACTGGCATGGATTGAGAATTGGTTGACAGACCAGAAACAGATAGTGGGAATAAGTGCCCCGGTGGCAGGCGGTGACTAGGGATGTATCGCAGGTCTCGGTGCTTGGGCCCCAGCTAGTCACGATATATATAAATGACTTGGATGAGGGAACCAAATGCAATATTTCCAAGTTTACTGATGACACAAAACTGGGTGAGGTTGTAAGTTGTGAGGAGGATGCAAGGAGGCTTAAGGGCGATTTAGATAAGTTGTATGTGTGGGCAAACTCATGGGCGGATAGAGTATAACGTGGATAAATTTGAAGTTATACACTTTGGAGTGAAAAACAGAAAGGCAAAGTATTATTTAAATGGTGATATATTGGGAAATGTGGATGTACAAAGGGATCTGGGTGTCCTTGTAGACCAGCCAGTGAAAGTAAATAGGCAGGTGCAGCAAGCAATTAGGAAGGTTAATGATACATTGGCCTTCATTGCAAGAGCATTTGAGTTCAGAAGTAGGGATGTCTTACTGCAGTTAAGTATTGGAGTATTGCACTCAGTTTTGGTCTCCCTAACTAAGAAAGGATATACTTGCCATAGAGGGAATGCAGTGAAGGTTCACTAGGCTGATACTGGGGATGGCAGAACTGTCGTATGAGGAGAGATTGGTTCGACTGGGCCTGTATTCACTAGAGTTTAGAAGAATGAGGGGGGATCTGATTGAAACGTATAAAATTCTAACAGGGCTAGACAGACTGGATGCAGGGAGGATGTTTCCCCTGGTCGGGGAGTCTAGAACCAGGGGCCACAGTCTCAGGATAGGTAATTTAGGACTGAGGTAAAGAAAAATTTCTTCAATCAGAGGGTGGTTAACCTGTGGAATTCCCTATGACAGAAGGCTGTGGAGGCCGGGTCACTGAGTATATTCAAGAAAGAAAGTGATAAATTTTTGGATATTAGGGGCATCATGGGGTATGGAGAGAAAGTGGGAATATGGCGTTGAGATAGAGGATCAGCTGTGATCATATTGAATGGCGGAGCAGGCCCGAAAGGCCAGATGGCCTACTCCTGCTCCTTGTATCTATGTGTCTATGTCTCATTAAAGCACAGATGATCATGCAAAAGGAGGTGCATTACCTTGGGAAAACAAAAATCACGGAAATGTAAAGTATATGTGAATTAAACCACTTGTTATCTCATGGTTAGTTTGGTGCTGCAGAATTAATTTGTGTCTATTTCTCTTGTTGCACAGTTGGAAGTCAGTATCCTGACGTGTTTGTCAGCATTCACTAGACAGAGGTATTGAGGAGAAAGAAGTTGAAGTTGGCAGAACTAAACAAAAGGATGCTGGAGAGTGCTAATTGCTTGCAATTAATTTTTTTAAAAGGGCCGCAAATGTGAGACTCATTCCCAATAAGTTACCTTGTGCCAAATAGAGAGAATTTTCGATTTGGAAACAGAGTATGGAAAATTTATTTATAATAAATTAAACAAAAAAACATATTTATAAATTTCAAGTTAAAAGATTTTACATATAGTCCTTGGTATTTATGCTACCTTATCTTATTTAAAGAAGGAAACCATTAAAAAATGAACACAAATACAGAAGGTAAGGTTACTATGTTATTGTATCACCTAATAGAGTTATTAGAATGAAAAAGGAGCCCCTGAAAACCCAAACATAGCCCCAGAAAATCAAAAAGTAGACCTGGAGAAAATCACAAGGAGAGCCCTCGAAAAATAAATCAATATTTTGACCTCTGTTATGCATTCAAATCTCAAGTCTTCACCCTACAACCTTTTTGGCTTGATTGAGTGTGCTGCCATTGAAACAACGCTGACACCTGAAAAATGTTCTCCTTCAGTATCTCTCTTCCCCACTGATATTGTAAATTGCTTACATTACAAGGCACAGAACAACCTGTGGTAAAATAAAACAGAATCACCAAGACATTAGTAATATAGTTTCAATGCTGAGTTGGTTTCACAGCTGTCTGTAATGAAGCTGTCACATTATGTTAACATATATTTGGATTTATATAGCACTTCATCACATCAGAACATTGCAAAGTGCTTCACATATAATGAATTACCTTTGAAGTTCAGTGATTATGTAGCCAAATTTAAAAAGGTAGAGAGGCAGAAGGTGGATTACTATTTTCTGCTAAACTAAATGAAAAGCATCGGCCTGGATGGAGTGGTAACGCTAAGAGTGACCAAGCCTGAAAGTGATGTTTCCTAGCACTAGTCCCACACAAACTGCTGCTCCAGACACACATTAGCCTCCTACATGGTAAAATCAATAGAGGGTGGAAGTGAAGACTCAAAATGCTGGATTTCCATAAAAATAAATATATGTTCACAAGTTTAAAGATAACAGAGAATGATGTATTAACATGAGTTATCCTTTTTGATCATGTCCAAGTCTTCACTAGATTTTCTTGTACACAGAGACCAATTGGCTTGGTATGTCAACAGTATGATTTGGTTGCATTATCATACTTCAATGCAATTTTTGTTTTAAAGCAACCGTAAAGTTTAGTTTAATTTTGGAGCCAGGGCCTAATCTGACTGCAGACTGAAGCACTTATCTAGATTTTCTAGAGGAGTTAATCTTGTACCACTTTGATTTGTACTTTCTAGAGTATAAATTCAATGCAATGTCAAACTACAAAAATAGCACAGGGGCTCCCTAGACAGTGTCTATTCATTTCAATGTTTGGACAATGGGGAATGCTGACTACACACATTTTTAAAACTCCTCCTTTAAGACACTCCCCAAAATCTACTTTGACCAAACTTTTAGTTATCTGTCCTGATATCTCATCCTTCGGTTCTGTCAATTTTTGTCTGATGCCTGCTTTACCTCACCACCACCTCTCCCTACCCCTCCACTGTCTCTAAATTGTCAGATTACTTTTCCAACATCCAGTGCTGGAAGAGCAGAAATTTCCTCTAATTTTGGTGCTCACCACAAACTCCGCACCCTCACATTCAACTCCATCCCTCGCCTTGACAACTGAGACTGAATCAGACTGTTCGCACCTCAGTGTCACACTTGACCTCGTGGGCTTGGGGGGGCGGGGAGGTCTTTAAACCACATGTCCACACCATCACTAAGATCACCTATTTCCCCCTCCGTAACATCATCTGCCTCGACCCTTGCCTCAGCTCTTCTGCTGCTGAAACCCTCACCCCCCATGTGCTTGTTACCTCAGGCTTGGCCAGCCTCCTACATTGTTCCCTCTGTAAACTTAAAGACGTCCAAAACTCTGCTGGCCATGTCCTTACCTGCCCAAATCCCAATCACCCATCACTCCTGTGTTTGCTGACCAACACTGGTTCTTGGTTAAGCAACACCTGTATTTTCAAAATCTCTTCTTTGTTTTCAAATCCCTTCATGGCCTGGTTCCTCCCTATCCCCGCAATCTCCTCCAGCTCTACAACTGATCTAGCATCAATTACCATTTGTGGAAGAGTGCCAAGGTGCTCCACAGAGACGTAAAACAAAAAATGACACAGAGCCACATAAGATGATCTTAGGGCAGTTGACAAAAAGCTTGTTCGTAGAGGCAGGTTTTAAGGAGTGTCTTAAAGGGAGAAAGTGAGGTAGAAAGGTGGTAAGCATTAAGAGGGAGTTCCAGAGCCTAGAGCCAAGGTAAGGTAGCTGAAAACACAGTCACCATGGGATGCTCAAGAAGCCAGAATTAGAGGTGCACAGATATCTTGGAGAGTTGTAGAGCTGGAGGAGATTGTGGGGATAGGGAGGAGCCAGGCCATGAAGGGATTTGAAAACAAGGAAGAGATTTTGAAAATATAGGTGTTGTTTAACCAAGAACCAGTGTAGGTCAGCAAACACAGGAGCGATGGGTGATCGGGATTTGGGGCAGGTAAGGACATGGCCAGCAGAGTTTTGGATGTCTTTAAGTTTACAGAGGGTACAATACAGGAGGCTGGCCAAGCCTGAGGTAACAAACACATGGATGAGGGTTTCAGCAGAAGAGCTGAGGCAAGGGTCCAGGCAGATGATGGTACGGAGGGGAAATGGGCGATCTTAGTGATGATGCGGATATGTGGTTTAAAGCCACACCCCCCATCCCCAAATTCCCAAAATGTCACATATCCTGCCAACACAGAATGCCCGATCTCAAAAAATTCGCCAGATACCACCTGATAAACAGCCTGATAGCAACCAGCACTGGTTCTAATGACTCAACAAACGCATCTAGTGAGTAACCCCAAATCATCACAGCCAGAATGGCACACAGGATACAACTGACCTCGCCGAACGAGGGCGAGGTAGAGAATGAAATCGGTCAGCGTTCCTAATCAGCAACCCCTACTGAAATTGCCACCAACTACGTGGGAATCAGCTTCGCTACGAATGATGCTCCCCCAAAATGGGGCCCAACAATATTCATTTTCCAGGCCGACTCATACATAATGTCATCAAGGCTATGTATCCGGGAGTCACCTTGCGCCAGTGGAAATGTGCCCCGTGACGGTGTCAGCATCTCCAAGGAAGCGGGGATTGTGCCTTTGCACATTTATACAACATGTCTGCCAAACCTGCACCCTAAACAGTAGCTGCAAAGTGGGCAATAACTGCAGAATTCAAAAGGTGCCCTGGTCACAAAGTGCAATAACGGCGGCTGCAGGTTTCCTGGGCCCAGCCCACTCCGTCAGCAAAACAACCGGCAACTCCCTGGCCGCCGCACCAACCTCTTCAGATAGCGAGCATCCTCTGGCTGCATCTTCACTGGCCCCTCCCGCTCAGTCTGCAAGCAGCTTCTTTGTTTGCTTACTTTCCTCAGCCCTGCAGCCGCCCTCACAACATCTCCCCAGGTTACCAGGGACAAGTGCAGCCGCCCCACAATCCGCAGCGGTGCTGGGGGCGGGGCCTGAGCCGGTGGGTGGGGCCTGGGGAACGGCAGCGGAACTCCGCCTACAGCGCCGCCACTAGGCCAAGAACAATAACAAAAACAGAAACAGAAATACCTGGAAAAACTCAGCAGGTCTGGCAGCATCGGCGGACAAGAGCACAGTTTATGTTTCGAGTCCTCATGACCCTTCAACAGAACTAAGTAAAAATAGGAAAGGGGTGAAATATAAGCTGGTTTAAGGGGAGGAGGGGGGGGGGTGCGGTTTGGGACAAGCAGCCAGTGATAGGTGGAGATAACCAAAAGCTGTCACAGTCAAAACAATAACCCCAGGTCAATGTGGCTTTGCAAGGAAAGGAGCCCAACAGCCACAAAATCAAAAAGCGCTGCAAAAAACTCAACAAGTCTGGCAGCATCTGGAGAGAGAAGCAGTTTCGGGTCCATATGACTCTTCAGAGCTAAAGAGAAGTAGAAACGTGATGAATTTGATACTGTTTAAGAGACCTTGGAGCAAGATAAGAAGATCAAGAATAGGTGGGAGCTAAGGAGAGATTGTCAAAGATGTCATGGACACAAGACAAAAGGAGTTTTAATGGTAGTGGTAAAGGCTAAAGAAAGTGCTGATTGTGGCATGATGGTTAGAGCAGAATGTGTTAATAGCAGAACAAGGGTCAGAGCTCTGAAAGCACTATGGAGAAACCCGTAACAGATGGCCCTGTGGGGTATTTGTGGGTGGGGATTTGGGGGGAAAGGATTTCAAAAATGAATTAATAAATAATTAAAATTATAATTTAAGAAAACAATTTGTATTAACTCTGAAGAAGGGTCATACGGACTCAAAGCGTTAACTCTGTTTCTCTCACCACTGATGCTGCCAGATCTACTGAGTTTTTCCAGCATTTTTTTTTTCAGATTTCCAGCATCTGCATATTTTGCTTGCAGCAACAAAAACAACTTGCATTTACCTAGCACCTCTAACATGGCATAACATCATGACATTTCACAGAGGTGCAATCAGAGAAACAATGATGCCCAGCCAAAGAAGGAAATATTAAATGTGTGACTAAAATCAACACCTATTTCCATCTGCCTCAGTGATCTGCCTGAACTCTCATCCATGTATTTTGTCACCTTCAGACACAACTATTCCAATGTTCTCCTAGACGGCTTCCCATCTTCCACCATCCATAAACTTCAGTCAAGCCAAAACTTTGCTGCCTATATGATATCCTGCACCAGGTAACCACTCACCCATGACCCCTGAGCTCACTAAGCTGCATGAGTTCCTGGTTGCCAGACACCTCAAATGTTAAATTCTTATCCTCATGTTCAAATCCCTCCAGGGCATCCATCACCTATTCTCATTTCTGTAATATACTCCAGTCCTCTAACCATCCAAGATTCTGCTTTCCTCCAACTCAGACGTCTTGTACATCCGCCACTATTTTTGTCTCACTATTAGTTGCCACATCTTGAAAAGTCAAGGACCTAAGCTCTGGAAATTAAACTGTAAAACCTCTCCCCACTCTATCTCTCTCAATTCCTTTAAGGTCCTTTTTAAAACCTATCTTTTTGACCTAACTTTCAGTCACACTTCCAAATACCCCCTTCTTTGTCTAGGTTACAATATATTTGATTACACTTTTGGGAAGTGTCTTGGAACATTTTAGTACAGTCAGAAAGGTTGTGGATTCAAGGCCCATTCCAGGACTTGAGCACAACAACCAAGGCTGGCACTCCAGTGCAGCACTGAGAAAGTTCTGCGCTTTCGGAGGTGCTGTCTTTCAGATGAGACATTAAACCAAGGCCCTAACTAATCTACAGTGTTGTAAAAGGTCCAATGGCAGTATTTAGAATAGCAAGGCGATTAACCCCAGTGTCCTGGCCAATATTTATCCCCTATTCAATATCATCAAAAAAGATTATTTGAACATTATCATCTTGCTGTTTGTGGGAGCTGTGCATAAATTGGCTGCCACATTTCCTATATGACATCAGTAACTGCACTTTAGAAGTACTTCATTGACTATAAAGCACTTTTGGAACATCCTCTGGTCATGAAAGATGTTTTATAAATGCATGCCTTTCTTTTTTTAATGTAAGTCATTAATAATGCGATGTATTCTCCACACTTCTGCGGCCATTGCTCTATCACACTGTTTCCAAACTGTTCCACCCAAGTCCAGTGTGCAGTGCAAGTCCAGTTTGCAGTGTGACAGTTCAAAGTCCAATCTTAAGGTTTTCTTTTGTTACAATCAGGTGAGGAGGGGTCAAATTACTCCCATTTTTTCCCACTCCTCGTTTGACTGTAGCAGGGTTTTCGTGAAAAGGATATACTTGCCTATTTTTTATTCTTACATTCTAGGCCAGCTTTCACATTGCCCATCAGCGAATGTTTAACTATTCACGTGCTGTGATCATAAAATACCAATCAAACAGGTTTTCTTGAGTTATTGAGTTCAACAAAGAAACAGGGTAGCTTTATTTTACTTAACCTGGTCTAAGTAAAGTAATAAAATACACACCAACTTTCACACACACACATACTCAAACCCTGTACACAGACAAGTAGAAGGATGGATTAATTAAATTCAAATTCAGGGATATATGATCCATGGGCTGGTATTTTCAGACCCCATTGCAGGCAGGACCCGCCGCGGGCGAGGAGGCACCCCAGCCAGAAGTCCATTGACTTGCGGCAGGACCGGACAATCCCGGCAGTGGGCGGGTGCAGAAATTCCTGCCCATGGAGTTTGGTGACTTTGCTGGCTTCAGGATGAATTTGGTGGTCCTGCTGTTTCCCTCATGAATATGGTTTAAAGCAAAGCTGGCTGATTTGGCTCTCCTTCTGGAGACAGCGGTACAAGGTAATTTCCTTCAAGAAGATTCTGTCTCCAGCAAGGGCATTCCTGGATGGTTCCAGTCAGCAAAAAGTGTTCAAAAACTTACAAAGCAGGCAGGAGAGAGGAGGAAGGAGAGACCCCACTTGGATCTTCTCTTATCAGTGCCTCAGCTTCTTGTCTTCATACTGCAGAAAGCAGAAGCTTAAACACACAAAGAGTGGATCCATCACATGACCACCACCCAGTGATTCAAAGATGGTCATTACTAGTATATTCCCCCTTGGAAAGTAATAGGTCCATGTCTGGGAATTCCCCTCTCTCAGCCAGGATCCCATTGTTCAAGTGATTGGGTTTAATGGTTTGTCTCCATCAGTTGAATACCTCAGGTATTACCTTGGATGCTTTGCTAATGGGGACAGGGTGTGTGGTTCACTCATATTCCCCTGGTCATTGTCCTTGATGGGTCTTTGCAGGCATGGTGTCTCCATCTCAATGGATGGGAATGTGGAAGGCACAGTGGTGTAAATTTGGTAGCCATCTTTGGCTGTGAGCTCAAGTTTTAAAAAGCTCAATTCGGGTTTCCATCTGGTGGATTAAAAATAATTATTTGGCATGTTTTTATAACACTTTCCTACTTCTGTTATATATTTTGGAAGTAAAATTGATGAGCTTCTCTTTCCGTGACAACACAGGAGAAATGCATTTACTCAAAGAATAATAAAGCTCTGGAATAATCTTCCAGACATGATGGTTGAGACAAAAACACCGTGTTGTACACAATGTAATAGGATGTTTTGATTGGAGAGTTAGTAGGCTTGAATGATCAAAATCCATAAACATCCTTTACTGGCTCCCATCTTTCCATATTTCTTAGCTTGTCCTCTCTTCATCATTATCCCTCTCATGAACTAACCTGTCAATCTGCCATATTCTTTACTCTTCTGTCTTACAAACTTCTCTTTCTCCATCTTCCCTCATATGCATTTCCTCGCTATGACTTTATAACACACCCCCTCCTTCACTCAAACTGTCATACTCTCTTACAATTTTAGGACCTCATCCATTTGCAAAAATGTTTCTATTCCCTCAGTCTCCGAAAGGAAAAGGGAGGTACATTGGCTGACGCGCAAAAATACATGTCCTTTCACAATAAGACAAATCAGTAACTGAAGTAAACTGAGCACGTGTTCACTGTCATCTCACGGAGCCTCATTTCTCCTGCTTCACCTCTGGTACAGTGTTTGAACTGTGTACCAGCTTCAGTGCAACATTCAGTAAATTTCACATTCAGTGAAGTTTTTCTAAAAGTTTTTTTTTGTCCACCAGGATTTAGTCTTTCCAGAAAGATCATTGTGCGCAGAGCTGACATTACATGGATCTGGTTGGTTAGGAGGGTTATAATTCATGCGGAGGCGCGTTTTCAGCACCTGCTAGTAGAACAGAGCCTAGTAGGACGAAGGGTCAACGCCAAGCTGTTAGGAGCAGAGATCCCAGACGGTCGCACTGTGAATCTGAATCACCAGGAGAAACGGCAGCAAACTACCCAGGCAGAGAGAGAGAGAAAATCCTTAGAAACTCTCACATAAAATGGAAGAAAAGGTAGAATGGAAAAAAGCCCACTATGCTTTTAAATCGCGGTGGGAGAGGACCGACGACCATATGTGCCGCAACAGCATGACTTTCTTCCTTCATAAAACTATCAGGAGTGACTTCTTTTCGAGTTACCTCTTTCTCTTGGAGCAACTGCCTTTGGGTGAGTTGGAGTGACCGCTGCTATCCAGTTATCTATATATAACTAGGAGAGGCTGCGTGAGTGAACATATCCCAGTAAAGATAAGCTACCACTGAATTCTAATATAACACGCAAAATTGATTAAACAGGCGCTAAATATATTTCGGATCCCTGGAATGTATTCGCCAAGTTTTATTATTACATATTCGGTTGAAATACCGCCCGATCGTAGAGGAGCATTTTGCAAATTAAGCAGAACAAAAAATAACTTGCATCTGTATGACGCCTTTTGACGACCACTGGCCGTCTCAAAACGTTTAACAGCCAACGAAGTTGTAATGCAGGAAACTCGGCAGTCAATTTTGCGCACAGCAAGCTCCCATAAACAGCAATGTGATAATGACCAGCTAAAGTGTTTCGTGATTTTGATTGAGGGATAAATATTGGTCTACATCCGGAATCAAAGCCACCCGCCGAATAATATCGAATGTATTATTCAGAATAAGACTTAGACTTTTAAATTACTGAGGATATTTCCATTTTAAGAGAAATGATCACTAACGCGGCAAAACTGAAAAAGGCTTTACAGTATATGATGGTCATAATGTGATTAGGTATGGCAACATCTCGTTAGGAGTATATGTGAAGCAAATACTGTAACCCGCAATGTTAGAACCGTTTACCTTTTCCCCTGATATAAAGGTTGGCATTGATCAAAAATCCCTTAACCGGCCACATCTCCATAAAAATGCAAGGGGAGGAAGGAGGAAATTGACACCAACAAGCATTTTTTGGCAAGGTGACTGCACATCAGATGCAATTGGTATTTGCCGCTGCTGATTATTCAGTCACATCCGAGCAGACAAATGAAAAATAGTCTGCTAAAGGTAGATAAAGAAAGAGGGATTTACATTTATATAACACCTTTCACGACTGTTGGGTACCACAAAGCACTTTACCGCCAAAGATGCACTTCTTAAGCGCAGTCATTGTTGTAATGTAAGAAATGAGGCGTCTAATTTGCACACATCAAACAGCCATGTGATAATGACCAGGTAATTTGTTTCTTTGTGACATTGATTCAGAAATAAATATTGGCAACAACACCAGGGATAAATCCCCTGCTCTTCTTCAGAATTATGCCATGGGGTCTTTTACATCACCCAAACAAGCAAATGGGGCTTTGGTTTAACATCTCATCTGAAAGACAGCACCTCCAACAATGCAGCACTCTTTCAGTACTGCACACCTTGATTTTTGTGCTTAAGCGCTGGAGCAGGGCTTGAACCTAGAACCTTGTGACTAAGCAGCGAGAGTGCTACCAACTGAGCCATGGCTGACACAAGCACAGGAAAGAACTCATGGCAACATCATCTGAACCCCTCAGTGGTTACTTACTGCCCTTTGTTATTTATGAAAAGTGCTTTTAGCAGTTTGACCAAATTAAGGAGCAGGATTGCATTTCTACCAACGGCAGACACCTGCAGCAAGTGACGCAAACTATCGAACCATATGAATGTCCTGTCGTCCTATGAAGCAAATGTGAACTGCACTGTACTGATAGGCTGTTTCCCTTCATTGTGGATTATACGGGATTAATATTACTTCTATGTATTCTCTATATTATAGTTAATTCCCATTATGAATTGTGCAGCCATTAGGTGGGATTTTCCAGCCCTGCCACTGCCAGGATCATCCAGTCCCGCTGAAAGTAAATGGACTTTTGGCTGGGCTGCTGAATCTCCTGCAGCAGATCCCGCCATGGCGGGCCCGAAAAATTCCTGTCATTATTACAGCCTTTTGTGAACACCAATGCTGTTTACAACTTTTATGACACATGGCATTTACTAGATTGTTGTTATAATAGTGGGGATTATTGAAACCTTTTATCCAAATCACATTACACATGACACAGAAACAAATTCAGACTGTAATTTTTGAAATCACATGGTTGCAAGATGCAATTGAGTGCACCATGCATCAGAATATCAGTTAGTGCTGTAGGTAAAGCAGGATCTACTGTTGAACATTAACTTTAAAACACTGAGCAAATTGGATGCTTGGTGCTTAAAATGTTGATGTACATTATGTCCTTTGCTTGCTGGTATCCTCACAGCACACTAAGTGCATTTGTTTCAGCTGTTGTCTGAACTAGCAGTTCATATGCAACATATGTAATTGGAAATGTAGAGGGGGAGCTAAGGACTGGCAGTCTCTGAAAACATTCATAGCAATCTCTGCTGAATTACAACTTTTTCCATTACTTGCCAATGTTTGACAACAAAGATAACTTTTTAACAAACTGTGATGAAGGAACCAAGGTGCAACTATATGGATCACCAAGTTTGAAGATAGTGGGAAAAACAATTAGATATAACTTGGATTTTAAAGTCTGTAGGTTTTAGGAAGAAGGGAAAACTGAGGAAGATGAGGATTTGCAAAGTTCTGGGAAAGGAAGAGTTAGAGTAAGAGATGGAGGGATAAATCTTGACTTCAACACTGTGTCTATGCAGAAGAAAGGAAGGTGATAAAGACTTGTAGGCTGGCATATTTGAACAAGAGAAGCAATGACTAAATTGTAGGAATATGTCATGTTCCAGTATATCCTGTCAATACTTTATATTTTTAAAACTGAACAAAATGCTGCAAACAATGGTTGCCTGAGTGACATCTGACTTCTTTATCAAATTGAAATCATTCCCCTGTTTTGAGGGAACAAAAGGAACCTTCCTGACTGCTGTTGTGTTAATGCTCTTTCCTGAAACTAATTTAAAGGCGTATCATCAATTGAATGGGTCATTCAAACAAAAAGACACTGGCTGTCTCAAACTTTCAAGGTATCAAATGACAACAAAGGATGTGTAATCAACATACCAGCCTTTGTTTGGAAAAAGGATTTTGAATTTGCGGAAGTCACATGATGAGGAAACCATTTTGGTTGTCTGCTTAAATCAGCAAGAAGCTGGTTGCAGACAGAAAGAAAATTCCACCAAAATCCATTGAAATAGCTTCAAGTCATACAAGAAACCAATGTAATAGAGAGCAATATCTTGAAAGTGGGAGGACACCCTCTACTTGTTCCAACTTCAAGTTCACCTGAAAACAAACCTCCTGGAAATTCAACTAAAAGAGACCTCACAGCTTATTGATAATCATTCACCTTATAAGACCTTCACTTCAGCTATAAAGGCCTATGAATGAGACTGAGATACTTATAAGCTGTAGCAGTATATTACCTTTATATCTACTAATCTGTGTGTGTGTGTGAGTGTGTCTGGGGTGAGTGAGTGAAATGTTGCATCATTTAAGGGCCAGTATTTGATAATAAATACTCTTCTTTATTATTAAACTCACAAAAGATTGCTGCTGAATTATTTAATTGGGACACACTCCAAGGGTAAGAAAACACACACCTCTTATGTACAAACATACTGATCACAGGCAGTAAAAGGAAACACATAAATTCTGCCTATGACAAATAAAATGGAGAAAGGCAAGAAAGGGTATGACAGAGAGAGATCAGAGGGTAGAGGTGAAAGGATTATCCATCACACAACAAGCTTTTTGTTAGAGTTGTAATAGCAGATTTTGTGGAATCATTACTTAACAGTCTCAAAAAAATTTACAAAGCTTTGCCTTTTTGAAATATTGATTAACAGACTTTATCTAGGATGAGCACTCAGTTCCAGATAATCCTGCGTCAATGTCCTTAGAACAGGGAGATTACCAGAGTTCTGTTGTGTATTGTGTATTTTTTACTGTTAAACTCCAGCTGCATGGCTGCATACACTTGGATGACCTTGGATGTCTGCATCTGTCAATCACTGGGCTGATGAAGCAATTCAAGTGAAGCAGCATTTCACTTGCACTTCCCTCAATTTAGTCTACTGCATTCGTTGCTCCCAATGCGGTTTCCTCTATATTGGAGAGACCAAACGCAGACTGGGTGGCCGCTTTGCAGAACACCTTCGGTCTGTCTGCAAGCATTACCCAGACCTCCCTGTCGCTTGCCATTTCAACACTCCAACCTGCTCTCATGCCCACATGTCCGTCCTTGGCCTGCTGCATTGTTCCAGTGAAGCTCAACGCAAACTGGAGGAGCAGCACCTCATCTTCCGACTAGGCACTTTATAGCCTTCTGGACTGAATACTGAGTTCAACAATTTTAGATCATGAACTCTCTCCTCCATCCCCACCCCCTTTCCAATCCCCCCCTTTTTTTCCAATAATTTATATAGATTTTTCTTTTCCCACCTATTTCCATTATTTTTAAATGTATTTCCATCCATTGTTTTATCTCTACCTTTTAGCCTTTTTCGATTCCTTCACCCCACCCCACCCCCACTAGGGCTATCTGTACCTTGCTTGTTCTGCTTTCTACCCTTAATTAGCACATTCCTTAGATAATATCACCACCTTCAACACCTCTTTGTCCTTCTGTCTGTGACATCTTTTGGTTATCTCCACCTATCACTGGCTCTACTTGTCCCACCCCCCCACCCCCTTAAACCAGCTTATATTTCACCTCTCTTCCATTTTTACTTAGTTCTGTTGAAGTGTCATTCGGACTCGAAACGTTAACTGTGTTCCTCTCCGCAGATGCTGCCAGACTTGCTGAGTTTTTCCAGGTATTTTTGTTTTTGTTTTGGATTTCCAGCATCTGCAGTTTTTTTGCTTTTATCTGATGAGAAAAGAAGCTGGTTTTAAAAGCAGCAATCACCCAGGACTGGGAATGTGATATATGATTTATAATGTCATTTCATGAGTCATCAAAGTGATGTGAAGCAATACACTAATTTAAATTCTGCATGTAAGCTATCAATCCCTGAATGTTTTACTTCCTACATAGCCTATTTTGTTGCTTCCAACAGCTAATACAACTTTGTCACCAGGAAATTTATATTAGCAATTTCAGCTCAAAAGGAGACCATTCAGCTGATCACACTGTGCAAGTGCTAGTTCCCCAATGCAACTATTTACACTATTCCCATTTCCTTCATCTTTCCTTGTACCTTTTAATATCTTATCCTCTTCAAGAGTTTATCTAAATCTCGCAATGTTGTGATTGAGCCAGCTTCGATAGCTACTTCTGGCCATACCTATTAGAATTGAGTAGCTCTTTGGATGAATTTATTTTCCCCAACACCCCACTTTATGATTCGAGTGCCAATCCCTCATTTACAGCCCCCAGTTGCTAATTCATTGATTAGTCAAAATAATTTTTATTTATCTTCTCAAACCCTTTCAAAACTTTGAAGACTTCTATTATTTTGTCCATGTCCAGAGGACAACAGCACGAGATGCCCGACAGAAGGTGGTAGCCAGGAACAGTGCTGAGTATATTACCTGTACAATCTGGGAACAGATGTGGAAAACCTTAAGAATGCTGCTAAGGTAAATCTACCAAGTAATAATATTTACCAGGTAGATGATCCAGGAATATATGCCACAAAGTCTACCAATATCTTCCACTTTACTACAGACCGATGCTGAGCCTTCACATAATCTAATCATGTTTTTATTGCATTTGCTCATACTCCAGTAGTGTACACATTCCAGTTCCAACTTACAATTCAAAACCTTGTTACATTCACATCTGCAAAGGTTTTCACACATCAAATCGTTGTAACCTTTAGACTGGAAAATTGTGCATGCCACTCCATTTTTTATGAAAAGCGAGAGAGGAAAACCAGGGAATTGTAGATCAATTAGCTTAACATCTGTTGTCAGGAAATTATTAGAGTCTACAATTAAGGATAGGGTGACTGAACACTTTGAAAATTTTCAGCTGATCAGAGAGATCCAGCATGGGTTTGTAAAGGGTATGCTATGTCTTATGAGCCTGATTGAATTTTTTGAAGAGGTGACTAAAATAGTGGACGAGGGAATGGCTATTTATATGGATATCCAGAAGGCACTTGATAAAGCCCCCCACTAGAGGCTTTTAGCTAAAGTTCATGCTCATGGAATTGAAGGCAAATTATTGACCTGATTACAAAATTTACTGAGCGGCAGAAGACAGAGAATAGGCTTTAATTGGCAACATGTGGTTAGTTATGTTCCACAAAGATCTGTGTTGGGGCTTCAATTATTTACTGTAATTGTTTACAACTTAGATAATGGGATAGAAAGTCACATATCCAAATTTGCCAATGACACAAAGGTACTGTATGCAGTGTCGATGGGAGCATAAAATTACAAAGAGATATTAATAGATTAAGTGAATGGGCAAAACTGTGGCAAATGTATTTCAGTGTAGGTAAATGTTCAAGTACTTTCTAAATGGTGAAAAGCTGGAAACTGTGGAGGTCAAAAGAGATTTAGAGGCCCAGGTACATAGATCTTTTAAATGTCACAAACAGGTACAGATCAAGGCTAATGGGAATGCTAGCCCTTATATTTATAGGACCAGAATACTAAGGGGTAGAAGTCATGTTTCAGCTTTATAAAGGGCTGGTTACCACACAATTCACATTAGCAATTTGGACTCAATAATCAGAAGTACAATTTCAAACTAGGCTGACAACACCAAATTGGTGGGTATCATTAATACTGAGGTAGACATTAATAAAAAAAACTAGGACTCTAGGGCTCATTTCTAGAGGGATGGAATTGAAAAGCAGGCAAATTATGTCAAACATGGGTTGAGCTTTTATTAGACCACGTTTGGAGTGCTGTGCACAGTTCTGGTCTCCATATTATCAAAAGAATATAGATACACTAGAGAATGTGCAAAAAATGATTCACAAGGGTAATATCAGAACTGAGAGGAAATACCTAACATGAAAGGCTTAACAGGCTAGGGCTCTTTTCTCTGGAAAAAATTGCTGAGGGTGACCCAATGGAGGTGTTTAAAATTAGAGGGCAGAATGTTTCATCCTGTGGGGGGGTGCACGCCCGACCCCATCGGGTGTAAAATAGTGTGCGATGACATTGGACGAGCATCCCGTCGTCATTGCACACTTGCACTATATGTTGGTAGGCTGGCATGCGTGAGAGTTGGCAGTGCGCTCGCTGACAATTAAGAGGTCTATTAAGGCCCTTAAGCAAGTAATTGAAAGCTATTTTTCACTGCCCTTACGGTTGGCGGGTGGGCAAATAGGCCAGGTGGCCTTTGCATTTTTTACAAAATCTCATCCACAGGTGGGATGAGGTTTCCAATAGTAAATAAAAAAACAATAAAAATTTTTTAATATCATTCTTAACATGTCCCTCTTCATGTGGCTGAGTCACATGTGGGGACATGTTTACTTTATTTTTAAAATCCTTACCTTTCATTTTAAAATCCTTCAGTTCCCTGAGGCAGCTCTGTGTGCGCAGACTTCAGTATTCATGTTCCTCCCACCCCCACCCAGGCAGCGCTGAGGCTCTCAGCACGTGTTTCATGCTGGCTGCCCGTTAATTGGCCAGTCAGAGTGAATTTGTGGTCAGAGCCCGGTCGCGGGCGGTTGTCCATTTCGGGGCCATTCCCAGGCCCACCCGACAAAGGGAAATTCCCACCAATGAAGTTGGGCATATAGACAATGACCTGAATTTTATGTGCCCCCGATGGGCGTGTTTCCTGTGGGCACGTAAAATGGGGCGGATGCCCATCCCACCACTTTCCTGCCCACCCCCAAGCTTTCCCCCGTGATACGCGGCAGGCAGGGGCTGAGATTGGCAGCCTGCCCCCCATATTTAAATGAATAATTAAGGATCAATTAGGCTTGTTTTCAAGCCAATTAACCCTGATAATACACTGCCCACACCATAAAATATTTGGCATGGGCAGCAGGGCAGCACCGGGAAGCCGATTTTTGAAATTAACGGCAGGATGGAAAGGGGGCATCACTTTTTGGGGATTGCCCTTTGCCGATCGCAGGGCAACCCCCCTTCCTTCCGACCCGCTCTCTCCCTTAAACCCACCCCCTCACCCCCACCGTGCCTCTACCTAACCTACCCAAACCCTCCCGGCCCAAAACCCCAGACTTACCTGCTCCAGGGATCCACCTTCTTTTCCTTCTGCACTCCCAGCAGCTGCCACTGGCACCTTCCCGGTGCTGCTGGGACTGATGGACCTGCCGGCCAATCGGATTGACCAGCAACTCCAGAGGTCAGGACTTTTGCCCCAACAAGGGCAGAAGTCCTACTCGGCCCTGGTTAGTCTGCCCTGCAATGCTTTATGGCTGCGAAGCGGCGCAGAGCATGTCGGCTCCATGCTGACGTGGTTTCCGGGCGGTCATGCTGTCCACCCACCACCCCCCCCAACCCCCACCTATTATTCCGCCCAATTTATCCATTTGTAGAGGAGATCAAAACTAGAGGCCATAAATATAAGATAGTCACCAATAGGTCCAATAGGAAATCAGGAGAAACTTCTTTACCCAAAGAATGGCAAGAATATGGAACCCTTACCACAATGAGTAGCTGAGGTGAATAGCATTCAAGGGGTAGCTAAGTAAGCACATGAGAGAGAAAGGGATAGAAGGATATACTGATGGAGTTAGATGAAGAGGCGCGGAAGGAAACTAGTATGGAGCATAAACACCAGCATTGACAAGTGGGTTTAATGGTCTGTTTCCCTGTTGTAGGCTGTATGTAACTTTATATAAAGCTAATGACAGAAGGACATAAATCTTGTGATCCTTATAATCCCTTTTGCAGACCTCTTATTTCCTGCAGATCCAAGTTTGAAAACCTGGGGGAAGCAAGGTAGGCTGTCCCAAAGTCTGTAGAAATATCCAAAGGACACAGTTGCCCATTAAACGTGACCAGGGGTTTTGAGCTTCCTTCATAGAATTTCTACAGTAAAATGACAACATTAGTGAAAGAGTTTTAATAGGCTATGTATAGGAAACAGACTGTCAAATTTATACATTCCAAGTGACAGAATTTGGCTCCCCAGACATTATTGTAATAGTAATGTTTTTGAAGCCTTTGAAAAAAGCACTGCCCATGTATATACTTTTATTTCAAAATCCCTTTCGGAAATCCTTCAAATAATAGCAGCATTGGAGAGGTTACACTGGATTTAAAAATTACAATTCATTTGAATATGCTCAAGGTGTGACAATGTTAACAATTGTGCCTGTTCTTTTTGTCATTCCTGCCCTTCATTTTATACACTTTCATTCCCTGTGTTTTTGTCTTTCTGGGTCAGGCAATGAACCATTTATTGAATGAGATGGTAGACAGGGGCAGTTCCCAAGGCCTCTGCAAATCCTGCTTGGAGGTAGTTTTTACAAGATGCACAAGAACATCTGGTCTCCATTTAGCACCTCTATCCTGCCAACACAATCAGGAATAGTAACTTGATTGCCTTGTGCAGAATTATGGGTGCAATCCATATCCTAACACAGTTTATAGGAGCACTGCTATATTGTGCCTGCATTCAACCAGCTTTAGATACTTTAGAATCAATACCAAAATCACATGGCCTCTCTCCCTTTGGGACAACTTAGAACCTTTCAGTCGCAACTGAAATGACTGAGAAGTGGGACATCACAACATAACATACGTACGAAAAGCTGAGTTTGTTTAGTTCACTTTGTAAAGAGAAATCTGTGTGTAGGAACGGCAACATCCTTGGCTAACTCCAGCTGGATGACTTCACATGGTGTTGCAGTATGGATTGATGGTCTGATTCTACTTTGATGGCAGATTCTGCCTGCTCGCACATGGAGAAAAAAACAAAAGCTCTAAAAACGAGCTCAGGAAAACACCGTCCTTACAAAAACAGACATGTGGAGATGGAGGTGCAGGGTGATAAATCACTGCCAAACAACTTGCCAAATGCTAAACTTCGAATGTCTTTGGTCCTTAGCTATTAAACGCCAAGCATTCAATCTTGATTCAAACTAAGAGGACAGTAATGCTTTCAATTTTTTGAAACTACATCGTATATCTTCTTGTCCAAAGATCCAACTCATTTAACTAATAGCCAACTTCCCAGCTATTATATTTGCTGCAAGCCAAAAAGCTTGGTTTAACTGATAGTGTGTTGAGTAGCTTAGCATAATCTTACACTTCTTTTAAATGCATGATATGTATATATTATTAGGCATGGCAACTTCAGTATAGTGGCAATAGTAGCCCGCATTCAGTTTTTATCTTGCAACATTTCATTGTAAAATTTAATCGAAAATTATTTGGACAACTATTGTGACATATTAAAAATACTGCGGATGCTGGAAATCTGAAACAAAAACAAAAATTGCTGGAAAAACTCAGCAGATCTGACAGCATCCTGTAATGATGCTCTGATTGAGGCTGAAAAATGGACAAGTGAAACAGTGAAGAGAGTGAGCATATTAAATGACACACTTGGTAAACAGTTTAGTTTCTTTTCATATAACCATAATTATATTTTTGTATTTTCTTTCAGTGAAACTGTTCACCAAGACAAGTGAAGTTATTAATGGTGAAATGCAGTTCTACGCCAGAGCTAAACGTTTCAATGAAGAGGTGCCAGCAACAGAGGAGGGTATGATGGGAGACTTTTTGGAACTCAACAGCATAGATGTGGAGGCCTCCAGTGTGTTTCTAAGGAAGTTTGTAGGAGTAAGTCCAAAGCTGTAGCTACAGATAGTTAACTGATACTGTGAACAATGTGTGCCAAAAGAGAGTATTGTTAAATTAAAGCATATAAATAAATATGGTAGTAATACTGAGGCAACTTAAAGTTCAAGTAAGTGAAATATGCCAGAGTTGGAGAATAGAGCACAAAGTTTTGAGAACTTTTCGAAAGGTTTGAAATCATGCCAAGAAGATCCCAAGTTCAATATCAGTCTGGACTGAGTTAGCTTTAGGAGAGCCTAAATCAGCCAGTGTTTCCATTCCTCATTGCTAGCAATCAAACCCAATCTGTAAGTGTGGATATCTGTATGTGAAGAATGCACCAAACTTAGCTGTAATGCCCCAAAGCTGAAAAACTTGCAATCACCATCAGGGCTCAGTCTCTTTTTATGTATTCATGGAATGTGGGCATCACTGGTAATGCCAGCATTTATTGCCCATTCTTAATTGCCCTTGCGTATGTGGCGGTAAACCTCCTTTATGAACTTTTGTAGTCCATGCGGTGAGGGTGCTCCATTCCCATGGTGGTATCAGATAGAGAGCTCCAGGACCTTGAACCAGAAACAATGAAGGAACATCAATGTATTTCTAAGTCAGGACGGTGTGTGACTTGGAGGGAAACTTGCAGGTGGTGATCTTCTCATCTGTCAGCTGCCCTTGTCCTTCTAGGTGATAGAGGTCACATGTTTGGAAGCTGCTGTCAAAGGAGCCTTGGCAAATTGCTGTGCATCCTGTAGATGGCACATACTGCTGCCACTCTGTGCCAGTAGTGGAGGGAGTGAATGCTTAGGGTGGTGAATGGGGTGCCAAGCAAGTAGATTTGCTTTGTTCCAGTTGATTTGAGTTTCTTGAGTATTATTGGAGTTGCATTCATTCGGGCAAGTGGAGAGTATTTAATTTCACTCCTCACTGCTGCTTTGGAGAGGGTGGAAAGATTTTGTGGGAGGATGGTGGGATGAGGAGGTGAGTTATTCACCAATACCCACCCTCTGACCGGTTACTGTAGCCACAGTACTTATGTGGCTGGTCCAGTTACTTTGCTGGTCAATGGCAACACCCAGGATGTTGATGGTGTGAGATGTTGCCACCATCCTCCTGACCATGGCATGAACACACACAACTTGCCAGTCATGACAATTTCTAGTAGCTATCTATTGATGCCTTATTAGTTGATTAGTAAACCGCATAGCAACTAGCATTCTTGACAATGGGAGGAGATGAGATGAGCCCAAGGTAGGATATCTGGAACTGCAAGTCTGGGACCAAACCAATGATCTGTGGTGCACTCAGTATTCTAATATTTGAGCCTTTATGGGCCACAGTACACAAGTGCACTGTTGATGATTGGACAGTTAGTCTGCCTCTCTAATGGACCCTGGGAATGTAGATATGCCAGTAGATGCTAAGATGTTTCTCATTTAGCTCCAGATAACCATGAAGACAAATGTCACAATAGATAAGATGCTTGAACACTGGGAAGCTTATGAGTGGCCTCTACTGATAGTATGCACAGTTATAAGCTCCAGCACTAAGCCTGTGCACACCTGAGGGACTTAAGCCTTAGCTTTATCAAGCTAGACCTAAGCTCTCTGAACTTAGGTAAGTGAGTTTGAACAATTAGATGAATCAAATAACTAGAGCTGGAGAGAGCTTTGAACAAAATATTGGGCAGGATTTTTTGGTCGTCGGGCAGTTGGCGGGCCCAGGAGTGGTTGGGAATGGCCCGCCACCCATGATCGACCCGCTGACCGCGATTTCACACTGGCTGGCCAATTAAAAGCCGGCCTGCATGAAATGCGTGCTGAAATGGGGGATGAGGGCGAGCGCTGAAGTCAGTGCGGGTGCGAGGGAGCGTGCAATGAAAGATCCCTGAAGACTGAAAGCAGCCTCAGGGAGTTGAAGAATATCAAATCAAGATTTATAAATGCAGAAAAAAATGTCCACACAATGGACTCACTCACCTAAACATATGCATTATAAAAATTCTGCCCAAACATTTTTAACTATTTTTTGTTCAATTACAGAAACTTCATCCCACCCTTGGATGAGGTTTCTTGAAAAATGCAAAGGCTACCTTGCTGATTCGCCCAGTTGGCGGGCAGCGAAAAATTGCTGTTAATGAGTACTTTAATGGCCTTAATAGGCCTTTTAATTGTTGGCGGGCGCGCTGCCAACTCTCGCGTGCACCCGCCAACTGAAATATCGCAAGAGTGTGTGATGACATCAGGACGCTCGCCCGACGTCATCGTGCGCTTCTTTATACCCGATCGGATCAGGCATGCACCCGCCTGCGGGACGTAAAATTCTGCCCATTGTGTGGGGTGTATATTCAGGTGAGGGGAAATTTAGAAAGTTGAAGAGTAAGGATAAGGCAAGAGTGCAGGGTAACAATATGGGTAATGATAATCAGAGTGCGATAGGAAGGGACAAAGGAGTGCACCAGCAAGCAAGGTCAGAGTAGGGAAAAAACGGTAAAAAAACAGAAGCAGAAGTTCTTTGTCTGAATGTGCACAGAACTCAGAACAAAATAGATGAATTAATGGCACAAATAGAAATAAATGAGTGTGATATGATAGCCATTGTAGAGACATGTTTGCAGGTTGACCAAAGCTTGGAACTGAAGATTCAAGGCTTTTTGGCATTTCACAATTATAGGAAGAAAGGAAAAGGGGTGTGATAACTCTGTTATAAAGGATGAGATCAGTAATATAGTCAGAAATGGCTCAGAAGATCAAGATGTATAGGCGGAATTTTCCATTCCTGCTGGCGTCGGGTGTGTTTGGCAGTTTGAGCGGATAATATGGTGAGAAGGCCAAAAATAGGTTTCACAACATCATGAAATTAGTTTGTAATCATCCGCTCTGCCCATCAGTGGTGGGTTGCATTTCCCGCCATCAGACATCAGTAACCTCATTGTAATATATCTGCATATCATTATAAGGCCAGCCCAATGGAATCATCCCCCCACACTGGATCGTCCGCCCATATCGGCGGGAAAACACACTGGTGCTGAACACATCTTGACAAGTGTGATGTGCAGAAGTCGGGACTTACTGCCAGGGCCTTGCTTGCGTCACGGTCATCCGAGGAGCAGATGATGCTGGAGCCTGACAGCAACAACACACAGGAGGAATGTCCATCATATGCTGGGTGGATTCTCATGGACATGGCTCCGCTACGAAGCAGCTCAAGGAAGTTGGAAAGTCACCATTGAGGATCTGCTCACAACAGATGAAGGCCGAAGAGGTGGAGATGAAGGTCCAGCTGTGTTTGGGAGAGGAAGATGTATCGGGGGGTGGGAGAGGAAGGTCTAGGATCGACTGTGAAAGGAAAAGGTATCGGGGGGTGAGGTTGGGGGGAGGAATAAAGGTGTTGTGGGGGTGAGGTTTGGAGGGGTGAATGAAGGTGTCAGGAGGGAGGTTGGGAGTGGGGAGGGACTACAGGGGAGGAGGGGGTAAAGAGGGAGAAGATGGCAACTGGGAAGGTAGGTGTAAGGGTGTTGGAAGGTATAAGGGAAGGATTCTGGAAGGGGGAAGGTGTTCCAAGGGGGGAAGGAGTCCAGAGGGGGGAATGTCCAGGTGAACATGCAAGGGATGGCTCTGATGAGTCCATGACTGCCTCCTGGGGAGCGAACTGAGGGTGGGCGTGCTATGAGAGAATGGTGAGAATGACCGAGGGCAGAGTGACACTGCAGAGTGGGAGGGTGAGGGTTCAACGGTATCAGTAGAAGAGATGGCAAGGGTGGTTGATGGGGACTCGGAGGCAGACACAGACCCTTGGGGTGGGAAGAAGGGTATCGAAGAGGATAATGTGGATGGGGCTGGGATTTTCGGGAAGGAGGGGAACGTGCATGTTCACATGGACAGCCCGAAAGAAAAGGGTTATGGCGGGTAGGTCATATAGGGAAGGTGAAAAGTGATGCCGGGGTGAGGTGGTGGGTCGACAGTGATGAGGGAAAATAAATGGGTGACTGGGGAGAAAGGATGGAGAAGCGATAGAAAAGCTGTAGCACTACCAAGCTGGCTAAATCAAAGTGAAACAAGAGTCATAGCGGACGAGATCAGGTGCTTCATGGGAGTGGGTGGGTGCTGATGCAGGTCAGCTCAGTTGCTCAACTGAAAGCAAATCCCAGCAGGCAACATTGAAAATGCTCAGGACATTGTGTGATACAGGAAGTATCCGCGTGCGTGGGAGAGTGCTTGCACGAGGCTCCGAAAGGTTCTGCCATACAGGTATGAAGAGAAATCAGGAATATGGCGTCGAAGTAGAGGATCAGCCATGATCATATTGAACGCCAGAACAGGCTTGAAGGGCCAAATGGCCTACTCCTGTTCCTAGTTTCTATGTTTCCATGTTACACACACTTCTCTCTCCAGAATCACTCGTGGGCCGGCTGCATGCAGCTGAGCTGCTAGTGAGGGGGATGCAGTGGGAGGACTCACAAAGCCTGTCAATGAAGCTGAAAGACACCATTACACATTATTCAGTGAAAGTGAATATATTTCCAGATTGTAAAGTGACAAAATGTGTTCACCCACGCAACCAACTGTGATCAGAATTTCTTAACTTTTGAACGCCTTAGACTTCGAGGCGCTGCCCTCACATCCGCAGCAGGGGTGGAGACAGCCTGTGCAATGGTTGGCCCTTGCCTCTGATGCCTTCGGCACATATCCTCTGGAGGGCCAAGACCTTGGGGGCCCTGGCTTGCTTTGGCTGTCCTCCTGTGTGCCAGCTGTTCCCTCTGCAGTGACAGAGGACGAGGTTGAGAGGGTCACAGGCAAAGTGGACTCAGAGGGAGTGCATAGCCTCTGAGAATCCTGAATGGATGACCCTGGGGTGTCCGGCTGCCGTTCCTCCTCTCTTCAGGTGCCCGAGGGCCCTGACCTGACTCCTTGAGGGGAAGGAGCACCCGGGGGGCCATCGAGGTGCCCCTCTCGTGTCACCACTGCAGGAACTCAGCCATGGCTACCACGATGGGAGTGTAAGTCTGCGTGCATCTCCACGTTCTGTTGGACCAGGCTTTCCATGATGTTCGCCATCCTCCCCATGGAGACCTTCATACGTGCACATGTGGGCACCACTTCATCAGAGAGCAGGCGGATGCACTCCTCCAACTCACAGGCCACTCTGTTGAGGACTTCCAACAGCTCTGCGTGATGTTTCTCCGCCCTCTGCTGACTCTCCAGGATGATTTCGAAGGTTGAATGAGAGGCTCTTCATCTGACTCGGACCTGAGAGATGCCTCTTCCTCAGCAGTCTTCCAAGTGCCGGGGAGCTCGGCTGAGCCTGCCTCCTCCTGCTGCGGACAGGTGCCCGTGCGGTGACCACCGGATAATGAGCCAGCTATAGATCTAGGTCTTACCGAAGGGTGTGTCTCTGTGCTGGTGCAGGGCGTAGGTAAGCGCTGTGATGGGTCTCCCAGGCTGCTTATTTCCAGCTCTTCAATGGAGGTGGTGTCCTCTTGGAGGTGAGGACATGGATGGAGCTGAGGGACTGGCTGGCTGAGGGTGTCAGTCGCTTGGCAGAGCTCCCTGTGAACCAAAGTAGAGAAAATTAGTGCATGGCAGCAGAGTCAAAAGCATGAGAGAGAGCACTCACATTTGCACTGAGAGAGGGATGATGTAGTGCAGGGTCCTTACGAGGGTGATCACTGCCGACCTCACTGTCGCCGCAGGCAGGGTCCACATCCTCACCAGTCAGCGTAATAGCATGCTCCTCAAAGTGAGTGAGGGGCCTAATGTGGGCCACTCCACCCCCAGTCTGGGACCTCTCCCTGCTGTTGTTAACCAGCTTCTCCTGTATGAAAACAGATGAAGATAGCGTGAGCAGGATACATGAAACTGCATGGGATGTTTGTGTGGTGAGTGGAGCCATGGACAGGATGAGGGTGTGAGCTCCAGAGGATATGAGTCTGAGGAAGATTTGAGGGTGTGTGTGAGAGTTAACGACGTTGTCCCTTGAGATGTGAGATCCCTGTGGATGTGTGATGGGTTTGTGAGTGTGTGAGTTGAGAGTGATGAGAAGAGTGACTTACCCTGGCGGAACGGATGAGACCATTCATCCTGTTGCAGCACTGGGTGGCTGTCCTCATTTGCAGGGCGTTGTTGCAGACCACCGCCTCCCATGCTGGATTAGCGATGCTGTTGCCCCTCCTGCGGTCAGAGCAGGCATAGAGGGATCATGGCGAGCCTCCACTATATCCAAAAGATGCTCAAGGGACACGTCATTAAACCGGAGGTGGGGGGTGGGGCGGGAGCTGCAGCCTTCTTGCCTTTTGGGGCCATGTCTTCTTTGCAGCATTTGTGGGCTAGAAGGACTGAGAGGTGTGCACGGGGCTGCATTTTAAATATGGCATCCAGCTTAATGAAGTGGTGAGGCAATCGCATGGCGGGCAAATGACAGCCTGCCCACCATCAAAACGACATGTTGCCCGGGAATGCATGATTGATATGGCGCGATTGGGAAGATATGGCGTGAGAAGCTGCCATTGCGGCCAGCAGGTAAAATGCCGTGCCTCCCGCCCGCTACTGAACTTAGTGCAAGTCCAGGACTTTCTACCCCTAGAGTCAATTTGGGTAGAGTTAAGAAATAGCAGGAGAAAGAAGTCACTGGTGGGAATAGTTTATGGACTCCTAACAGTAGCTACACTCTAGGACAGCGTATAAATCAAAAAGATAATGGGGGCATGTAAGAAAGGTATTGCAATATTCATGCGTGTTTTTAATCATAATATAGATTGGGTGAATCAAATTGGCTAAGGTTGCCTTTAGGAGGTGTTCATAGAATGTATTTGGGACTGTTTCTTAGAACAATATATTGTGGAACTAACCAGGTAACTGGCTATTTTAGACCTGGTGATGTAAAATAAGGCAGGATTAATTAATGATCTCCTAGTAAAGGGTCCTCTAGGCAAAACTGATCATAACATGATATAGCTTCACATCCAGTTTGAGGGTGAGTAACTTGGGTCTGAAACTAGTGCCTTAAACTTAAACAAAGGCAATTACAGATCTTTAAAGACAGTGTTGACTAAAATGAGCTGGGAAAATAGGTTAAAATGTAAGATGGTTGATAAATAGTGACAAATATTTAAGGAAATATTTCATAACCCTCATTAATCATATTTAACGATGGATATACTTACATTTAGGCAGTTCAGACAAGGTTCACTAGATTGATTCCTGGGATGAAGGGATTGTCTTATGTGGAAAGTTTAAGCAGGTTGGGCTTACACTGATTGGAGTTTAGAAGAATGACTGGTGACTTGAGTGAAACATATAAGATTCTGAGCAGTCTTGACAGGGTAATGTTGAGAGAATGTTACCCCTCCTGGGGGAATTTAGAACTGGGGGTACAGTTTCAGAATGAGGGGTCTCCCATTTAAAATGGAGGTGAGGAGGAATTTCTTCTGTTAAAGGGTCATCAATCTTTGGAATTCTCTGCCGCAGAGAGCAATGGGGGCTGGGTCATTGAATAGATTCAAAGCTGAGTTCAAAGTTGTAGATTTTTGATCTACAAGGGAGTGAAAGGTTATGAAGGAGCAGGCAGGAAAGCAGAGTTGAGGCCATGATCAGATCAACCATGAACTTATTGAATGGCAAACCAGGCTTGAGGGCTGAATGGCCTTATCCTGCTCCTATTTCTTATGCTCTTAGGTATACCTTTACAGATGAATATACATAATCCATAAAGGACAAAAATAAACTCTATCTGTGGTAATTTTCTCAGTGGTTTGGTTTGTAGTGTGGTCGGCATGGTTTTTAAATGTCAAAGACTCAACTGAGAAGAAAGAAAAATTATTGATAGTCACTCACCTGCCTTCTTGGCTGCATGCAGTTTACAATACACTGTTTGATTTATAGGTTCGGAGGTTAGGGAACAAGGGTATCATGCTCATAAAAAAGAACGACAATGTAGAGACAAAAGAAAATTATAATAAAAACACTAAATAAGATCCAACTGTTGCAAACGCACAGCAGATAAATCAATGTTCCAAAGAGAAGAGGCCAAGTTTCTCTCCTTCAAATGATGGGTTGTGCTCAAAATGTCAACCTATTCTCTTACCCCAAGGCAACAATGGAAACAGCATCCATCATTATCACCTCTTAAGAAACACTGTTTTCCATTATTCAAAAATATCCTTTTATGTTTGCTCCCTAATATACTAATGACTCAACCTGTGTAATTTCAAGTTCAAAAACGATTATGTTTCTTACTTTTAGGCCAGTTTTCCACTGAAGCCGCATGCAGAAAGTTCCTGCGCTTTGTCCAGTGAATAATATTGAATACTGCTGCGTTAAATCAGCAGTCAAAGACCAAAAAACTAAAAGTGGCTCCGATATTCTATATTCATTCCTTGAAGCGGAACAGGTTTAGTCAGCTCTCTTCATTAGTCAAAATGGAGAACACAGAACAATGCGAGCTTGCTTAAGTACATTATAGATTGGTTTGACCTTGTTTCCCAAATTAGAAATAATTCATATAGCCAACTAATAAAAGAGCATGGAGTCTGATTTTTAACTCTATGCAAGTGGGTCAGTTTTGATTGAGCTAACATCCCGCCTATGAGTCTATTGAAGATTCTGATATAGAGATTTAACAAATGTCACAGAATCATAGAATCTTTACAGTGCAGAAGGAGACCATTCAGCCCATTGAGTTTGCACTGGCTCTCTGAAAGCATTCCACCTAGTCCCACTCCCCTGCCTTATCCCTGTAACCTTGCACATTATTCCTTTTTAGGTAGCAATCCAATTTCCTTTTGAATACATCGATCGAACCTGTCTCCACCACCCTTTCAGGAAGTTCATTCTAGACTCCAACCATCCTCTGGGTGAAAAAAATTTCCTCACATCACATTTACTCCTTTTGTCAATTATTTTGAATCTGTGCCTTCTAGTTGTTGATGCTCTCTTGAGTGGGAATAGTTTCTCATTATTTACCCTGTTCATACCCCTCAGGATCTTGAATACATCTATCAAGTCTCCTCTCAGCCCTATTTTCTCCAAGGAAAAGAGTCCCAACTTCTCCAACCTATCCTCATAACTACAGTGCTTTATCCCTGGAATAATTCTTGTGAATCTCCTCTGAACTCTCTCCAAGGCCTTCATATTCTTCTTTAAAAATGGCGCCCAGAACTGGATGCAGTACTCGGATGAGGCCTAACAAGTATCTTATACAGGTTCAACAGGTTCCTTACTCTTGTACTCAATGTCCCTATTAATAAAGCCTAAGCTGCTATATGCTTTATTAACTGACCTCTCAACATGCCCTGCCATCTTCAATGACCTTTGTACATATACACCGAGGTCCCTCTGTTCCTGCACCCCCTTTAAAGGATCTCCCTTGATTTTATGCAGTCTCACCATATTTTTCCTGCCAGAATGAATCACCTCACACTTCTCTGCATTGAACTTCATCTGCCATGTGTCTGCCCAATCTACCAACATGTCTATTCCTGTTGAAGTTCAAGACTATCCTCATCACAGTTGAGAACATTTCCAATTATCTTCTTAGAGTTGGATCATTTTCTGTGACTTATCTGTAACAATAGAAATGTTTTTAAGGCAGTATCTGTGCATAAACATTCTGATTATATGCCTGTCTAATATCAACCTGTGAAAAACTAATAATGTACATTCAATTTTGATAGGGCCCAGGAAAGGCTAATACCAAATATGCCTTGGATTGTGGCTGTGGAATTGGCAGAGTCACCAGATATGTCCTGCTTCCTGTTTTCTCCTCTGTTGATGTGGTGGACATGATGGATAACTTTTTATTTGAAGCTCTTTCCTACATAGGAACAGATGTGAGAAAAGTGAAGGATTATTTCTGCGTTGCTTTACAGGAGTTCACTCCACCCATCAAAAAATATGATGTTATTTGGATTCAGTGGGTAACAGGTGAGTCATGATTAGAGTACTGAAGGGTGTAACAACAGTTATATCTCTGCTGTTATGCTGATACCTTTAACAATTAAAAGTTATTGCTAGATTTTCCATCCATTTATATTTCATACATAGTCTTGTGTATTGCGCACACTTCGTGGAAGTGCCACACTTTCCCAATATATTTTGCTGAAATTTAAAAAATAAATAATTGAAAATTGAATGGAGCAAATAACAGGATCCAAAATTAATAAAAGCGCAAAGAACAGTTGATTCGATAACTTTGGATTTTAAAAAAAATATATAGGGTAATCAAGCCTGGCCATGTCAATTTGATAAGGAAAGACCAAACTATTCCTCATTATGAGGGAAAGAAAGAACACTCATGCCATCTTTGTGCACCATAAGACTGTACATTATAGAATGGCATTTGGAGCTGTCAGGGATAAGCTTGGCTTTTTACTTTCTTGGCTGGGGTTGGCATATGAGACAGGATGAGCAACAGAGAGGGAAACAATAAACACATTAAAAATAAACCAAAAAGGTCAGGTTTTATGTATAACTTTTCTCCCAATGCAGGACATTTAACAGATAAGGATCTGATGGAATTCCTAATAAAATGCAAGTGCAGCCTGAAGGATGAAGGAGTTATCATCATTAAAGATAATGTTGGTCGTCAGGGATGCATCCTGGATCAAACAGACAGTAGTATGATTCGGGAGATTGAGATTCTGAGGAACATCATAGCTAAAGCTGATTTGGAGATCATCTGTGCAGAGAAACAGCTGGACATCCCTGAACAGTTTGTACCTGTGTGGATGCTGACCTTGAAATAGTAATTCCTTCTGACTAACTTACTAACTTCAATCAGTTAATGTATATTAGACCAGGATTTTTTGGAGGGAAATATCCATATTATATCTAGCCGTCACCTCTAGATAAAGACGTATACTGATCTATGAAAGCCCAATGTAATGAATCACATTTCATCCACTCTGTACATAATTCAAGGGTCCATTTTTTGTTTTTGTGTGCGTTTTTCATTAGGTTGAAAAGTATAAAAGCTTCACTTTTCTTTCCCATGCAACACAACAATTATGGTCAAGATAGGTAAATGGGCTGTTTATACTAACATTATTCAGTCCAATTATGCCGAGAGCAATAATATCATCTAAATTGGTCATTTAGAACAATTAAAGAAATTAAATCATTCTCAGAATAACCCAATTTAACTCTTTATAATGGCTTTCGGTAAAGGCCATTCATTCTAAATGGACTCTTCATCAATTGGAACAGGCTGGGTCTGCAGAAACATTAGCTAGCCTATCTCAGCTATGCAGTCCTCTCTGTTCAGTAAAATCAGAGCAGGTCTACAGGTATTTTTAGAAATTGGGAGTGAAAAAATCTCCCTCAGATCTGAATCAAAAACTTGGACAACCTTTATGTTTAAAATCATGCTCATCTTCAACTCCCCATTTGTATTCCTTGTGTCCAATATGACCAACATTGTGCTCTGGGTTACCAGAAAGAAGCTTTCTTGATTATATGTAAAGCAGATACTGGATAGTTTGCCTGGTTTATGCGCATATAGGAACATAAGACAGAAAATGTATTAGGGAAAAAAAATATTTGCTTGTTGGAGCTATCCACTCCCAAGTACAACCATGTTAAAGTTAACCGATTGAATATAAAAATGTTTTTTGAAGCTTTACTACCTTATCAATGACATCATGAAGTGCATATGTTACATGACAATGTGGATTTATACAGAAGCATCAGTTATAGTTATGATTTGGATTAACCCATGTTGGTACTTGATACAGTCTTCCCTATTTGTTTTATTTTTCTCCTCCTCGGGATGATCAATGATCCATTTGATCCTGCTCTGCCAAAATAGTGAACTACCTAATTAGCATGGGCAGCCCAAAAGTTTAATGCAATGAAGCCAAATCATCAAATAGCTCAGACATCTTCTCAACAACATCTGCAGGGAGTTCCATCTGATTACTCTGCCCACCACCTATCTGATGGACACCAAAAATGAAAATCAAACCCCATCAATCAACAGCAGTAATATCAACAATGCCTGTAACTGAACTGATTGTTGTGGAGATTCTCATGAGTTTGCTGATTAAAATGTTTGTGCCGTTAGTGTGAGACTAATCATCATCATAGGCTTCAACATTTCTGCTGCCAACCTTTGACCCACATATGATATGAGAGGCATGAGCAACAAGCTGCAAATATTCTGCTTCTGAGTATATGGGCTGGATTTTCATCTTCTGCCCCCGGGAAGGGTTCAGATGCAGCTACAGGGCTGTTGGGTACCGAGGGCAGGCTGTTTAAAAGACCTTCCTCGATGCTCTGGGACTTTGTCCCAGTTACAATAAAGTCAATAAAACAAATGACAGCCTTCTAGCTCTCACCTCTCACACCCCCTCGCCCCCTCATAACTCCCCATACCCCATTCATGTCACCTCATATTGCACATTAGCCCCACACCTTCCATGATAACCTATGCCCCCACCAATCCCCCATGGCCCTCATGCTAACCTACGGCACTTTCATGCCCATTCACCCAAGATACACTCTATACAGAACCAATCAGCCCAATAATAAAAATAGCTTGTATGAAAAAGCTTTTTAAAAAGCCATTTATTCATAAAAATTGCTTTTGCTATATCCCTATAAAAGTGTCAATTATCCAGACCCTTTAAAGTGTCAAAGCAGAAACTACAAGCACTTGAAACCTCTTTAGCTTGTGTAAATAAACATAGTGCAATTGACAGAATAGGTCACAGTGAAAGAGCTATCAAGCAAGCAATGCTTTTTCTGGCGCGCAACTGTTTCAACAGACGAATGGATATCTGGGCTTTCAGCCAAGAATGCATAATGAAGCTTGTCTGAAAGACCAGAAATCCATTAGTCTGTTGAAACAGCTGCACCTCAGAGAAAATGTTGGGCAGAATCGTCCCAGATTTGCACTAAGTGTGGTAGTGGGCAAGAAAAAAGACGTTCTACTCACTGGCTGCATCATCCCAATCCTGTTTCATTAACCATGCATTCCTGGGAAACATGTCATTTTGCTGGTGAGCGGCTTCCGATTCACCCGCCATGATGTCATCTCACTACTTCCTCATGCCGGGTGCCATATTTAAAGTGCACCCATACGCACACCTCTCAGCGCTTCTAGCATAGGACTGCAGCACAGAAGACAAGGCCCCAGAAGGCAAGGAGACTGAAGACCCCCAATTCAGTGACGTGTCCCTAGAATGCCTTTTTGTTCCGTGATATCCTCCACCCCAGCTCTGGGCAAAGTCTAGCAAGCAATGTTACCAACCCTGCATGGGAAGTGGTGGCAGTGGTGGTCAGTGCCAATGCCCTGCAAAAAAGGACAGCCAGCCAGTGCAGGAAAAGGATAAATTATCTTCTCCATTTTGCCAGGGTAAGTCACTCTTCTCATAGCTCTCAAATCACACACTCATAAACCCATCACACATCCACAGGGATCTCACACTTCAAGGGACAACAGCACTAACTCTCACACACACCCTCACATCTCCATCAGGCCCATATCCTCTGCAGCTTGCGTCCTCATCCCATCCATGGTTCTGCTCACCACACAACAAACCATGCAGTCGCATCCTGCTCACACACTCTCCATATGTTTTCATGCATGAGAAGTTGACTCACAGCAGCAAGAAGAGATCCCAGACCGGGGTGGAGTGGCTCACATTAGGTCCCTCACTCACTTTGAGGAGCGTGCCATCGCATTGACTGGTGAGGACATGCAATGTGCTAATGGCAACGGTGAGGTTGGCGGCAAACACCTTCATGTAGATCCTACACTACATCATGCTTTCCTCAGCGCAACTGTGAGTGCTCTCTCTCCTGCTTTGACTGTGCTGTCATGCACTATTATCTCTACTTTGGTTCACAGGGAGCTCTGCCAAGTGACTGACACCCTCAGCCAGCCAGTCCCTCAGTTCCATCCACATCCTCACCTCCAGCCAAGAGAACACCTCCTCCAATAAAGAGCTGGAAATAAGCAGCCTGGAAGACACGTCACAGCGCTTACCCACACCCTCCACCAGCGCAGAGACACTCTATTTGGTGGGACTTGGATCTAGAGCAGGCTCGGGTTCACAATCTGGTGGTCACTGCATGGACACATGTCCGCAGCAGAAGGAGGCAGGTTCAG
Source organism: Cetorhinus maximus (assembly GCF_964194155.1). Lineage (NCBI taxonomy): Eukaryota > Metazoa > Chordata > Chondrichthyes > Lamniformes > Cetorhinidae > Cetorhinus > Cetorhinus maximus. Next base: position 65,343,184 of record NC_135895.1, on the reverse strand, counting down.
CCAAGCTCCCCAGCACTCGGGGAACTGCTGGGGAAGAGGCATCTGTGAGGTCTAAGTCAGATGATGAGCCTGTGGATTCGACCTTCCAACTCATCATGGAGAGTAAGCAGAAGGCGGGGAAACATTACACAGGGCTGTTGGAAGCCCTTAACAGAGTGGCATGTGAGTTGGAGGAGTGCGTCCATATCGTCTCTGATGAAGTGGTGCTCACATGTGCGCGTATGGAGGTCTCCATAGGAAGATGGTGGACACCATGGAGACCCTGGTCCAGCAGAATGTGAAGATGCATGCAGACCTGCACTCCATCGCTGTAGCCACGGGTGAGTTCCTGCAATGGCAACACGAGGGGGAAACAGGGCACCTCGACGTCCCTCCAGGTGCTCCTTCCCCTCAATGAGTCAGGCTGGGGCGCTCGGGCGCTTGCAGGGAGGAGAAATGGCAGCTGGGCGCTCCTGGGTCATTCACTCAGGAATCTCAGAGGCTGTCCTCTCCCCACGAGTCCCCTTTGCCTGTAACCCTCTCAACCTCATCCTCTGTCACCGCAGAGGGAGCAGCTGGCCCACAGGAGAACAGCCAAAGCAAGCCAGGGCCCCCAAGACCTCAGCTATCCAGAGGACCCACGCCAAAGTCATCAGAGGCAGGAGGGCCAACCATTGCACAGGCTGTCTCCACCTCTGCTGCGGATGTCAGGGTAGCATGGTTGAACACATTTTGCCACTTTATAATCTGAAAATACATTCACTTTCAATCAATAATCTGTAATGGAGTCTTTCAGCTTCATTTACAGGCTTTGCAAATCCTCCCCCTGCATCCCCCAACACTAGCAGCTCAACGGCACGCAGCCAGCCCACGAGTGATTCTGGAGGAAGAAGTGTGTGTGCGGCAGGGCCTTTTAGAGCCTCTTGCAAACACCCTCCCACATACGCAGATCCTTCCTCCATCACACTCATCACAGTATTCCGAACACGTCCAATGCTGCCTGCTGAGGTTCCCTTTCAGTTGTCCATCTGAGCTGACCTGAATCTCCGCCCACCCACTAATCCCCTGCAGCACCTGTTCCCACCTAACACTAGGCTCCTTTCACTTTCAATTTTGCAAAATGGTATTAGTGAATTATGTCTTTAGCTCCCACATCCTAATCCCTCCCACGTCACACATTTGTTTTTCCTCGTCACTGTTGACCCCTCGGCATCACCTTCCGCCTCTCCGCCATCACCTACCAACAACAATCCTTTTATTTCCAGGAGGTCCAGGTGAATGTGCATGTTCCCTACCTTCCTGAGAATCCCACATCCACACTGACCACCCTGACTTCTTCCTTTCCACCCCCAGGGTCCGTGTCTGCCTCTGAGTCCCCACCAATTACCCTCGCCATCCCTTCTACTGCCATTGCATCCTCACCCTTCCCCCCCTACTAGCTCACTCTGCCCTCTCTTATTCACACAATTCCCTCCTACCACACCCACCCTCATTTATCTCCCCAGGAGGCAATGCTTGGATCACAGACCCCTCCCTAGTATGTTCACGTGGACATTCATCCCTCTTACTCTTTCCTCCACCCTTACTCCTTTTACTCCTTCCTCGCCACCCCAGACTCCTTCTCCCTGGAATTCCTTCCCTCCTCTGAACTCCCTGCCCCCTCCGAACTCCCACTCCCTCCCAAACTCACCCACCTCCACCCGCCCCCCACTCCCCCCACCACAGTTCACCTTCTTCTCCCAGTCAAACCTAGACCTTCCTCTCCCACACTCAGTTGGACCTTCCTCTCCACACCCTAGACGATGATCCATAGCAGACCATGGCCAAAACACTGATGTCCCAAAACAGACCCTCAATGGTGACCTTGCACCTTCCGTGAGCTGTTTCGCAGCAGAGCCATGTCCATAAAAATGCACTCAGCATGCAATGCACGTTTTCTTCCAGGGTCTGGTAGCTGTAGGGCTTCAGCATCTTCTGCTCCTTGATGTACACGATGTGAGCAAGGCCCTGATGGTAAGTCCCGACTTCTGCATGTCACACTTGTCAAGATGTGTTCTGCACCAGCGTGTTTTCCCACCAACGTGGGTGGTAAATTTGACGCTGGGGGGTTATTCCAGCAAGTAGGGCTGATAATGATATGCAGATGTATTAAAATGAAGTTCCCATGCCTGGCAGCAAGAAATGTGGTTTGCCATTGACAGGCAGAGCTGAAGATCGCAAAATGGTTTCACAATGTTGTAAAACCAATTTTTGGCCTTCCTGGCATATTGGCCACTCACGCCCACCATGATGCCTGATGCCAATGAGCAAGGAAAATTCCACCCATTATTTGATTAACAGCTGTTACTCTGTGATTTATTCTGTCAATTGCACAATATTTATTTACACAAGATAAAGAGGTATCAAGTGCTTGCAGTTTCTGCTATGATACGTTAAAGGGTCTGAATGATTGACATTTTTATAGGGCTGTAATAAAAGCTATTTTTATGAATGAATGATTGTTTTTAAAGCTTTTTCACACATGCTATTGTTACTATAGAGTCCATTGGTTCAGTGCAGAGTGCATACTAGGTGAATGGTAATGGAAGGTCTGAGGGGTCATGGAGGCTGGCTGGAGGAGCATAGGTTGGCATGGAAGATATGAGGGGCCATGGAGAGGTGCGTAGAAGGGCATGGCTTTGCATGGGGGGCATAGGAAAGACCTTTTGAACTTACCTTTGAAAAGGGTCCTTTATCCAGACTATAGTTCACAACATCCCTGAAGAACCACAAGTACTTGAAAAGCTGGCCCAATTCCATGAATATTGAGGAGAGCTAGGAGATGCCTAGCCCCACCATGGAGCTGGCCAGGTCGGGAGTGCATGGTGCGGGCTCATAACCTGCACCAGCCCACACCCTTATCCCATGGTAAAAATTGGGGTGTGGCCGGGAATCCCAGAATCAGGTCCTAAACACCATTTTCAAAGGTCTGTGGAGTCTCTGCAACTCTATGACAATCCAGCCCTATGTGTCCAATGTAGAAGAACTTACCATGTTTTTTTCAGTACCCGTACTACACTGGAAGAGTGGAATTACAAATGTGCATACCATCACAGTGGTATCTTCATTCTCAAGGTGGGTGGTGGGGCAGGCAGAGCAAGTGTGTGAGCAACAGCATAAATATAAGGTAAGGTTTCTCATGTTCCCTATTACTAACAAAATTGTAAAAGGACAAACTTACAATTTTGCTGGAAAATGAATGTAGGAAACAGTTCTATCTTTACAGTGATGCAAAGGTGAAATAACCAAAAGAAACTCCCCCTCAGCCATCCCTATTCCTCCTCACACTCACTAAATAAAATAATAAGTGACACAGCAATACTCCCAAGGGTTAATGGAAAAGATTCCTTTGCTCTTCAAATAAAATGAACTACATCAAACATAGGCTTTTTTTTGTGAGAACCATTGCAGCAATGTGACCAAAAACTGCATTAGGTTTTATATAAAGGGATGAAGAGCTTCAGCTGAGAAAGTCTTCAGTTAATTCAGCATGTGGTCTAGAAGGAGTTTCTTAAGTTTCAACAGCTGCACAACTGCTGAATCTCAGGCTCTCTCATGTCAGCTAAGCAGACAATCGTACTTCGAATGTAATCAGTAAACTCCAAGCACCGCTAACATTACCGGCTATTGCAGAGCAAACTCTAATTTAATTAGGTGTAAAAAATGCCTGGTGACCTAAGTTGCTTTTTACATGGTGTGAAACTACCATTTGAATTTATCTGTTTCCTCTCCCCTTCCCAGCCATAAGGTCATCTCGTGAAAAGAGTTTTAAGAAGCACAACAAAAACAAGAATTTAGCTGACAGTAAATAAGTACAAGGTGCTGTTTTCAAACATCCAGTAGTTAGTTAATTCCCGTGATGAAATGCAGGTCATTTCCATTTACAAACATGTTCAGGGAATTATGACCTCCCCTTCTCCACACACAACCCCCCCCACGCCACACCCCACCACCCCCCCACCTCCCCCCCCCCCCCCACACCCACCCAATTTCCAATGTTCGTAAAGAAATTGCCCTAGCCTGGCATGGATGCACTTAAAAAATGTTTTAAAGTACCCACCACTTCTGATTCACAAATGGTGAATTTATGAACATCAAAAGTAGTGGGAGTATTTGCAGTCCTGCAAGGAAGCACATGTGTGTGCTTTCCCTTCAATTCAGAAAGCTATAGAGAGAAAAAAAAAGAGTGCTAAACTGAAAGTAAAACCAGAAAAATTATAGAATGTGAAAGGAGCAGAGAAAGTTGTTGGAAGAGTGCTTCACGTTTCTTGGTCAATGAGCATTGGATTTGAGTCCTGCTCCAGGAGTTGAATGAGTAATCTAGGCTAACATTCATGTCCACCACTGAGAAAATGCCACGTTGTCAGAGGTGCTGTCCTTTGGATGAGACATAAAACTGGGAGGCGGTTCAAAGGAGGTTTACTAAATTGACACCTGGAATGAGTGGGTTGTGTTATGAGGAAAGGTTGGACAAACTGGGCTTGTTTCCACTGGAGTTTAGAAAAGTGAGGGGTGATTTGATTGAAGTATACAAGATCCTGAACAGCCTTGGCAAGGTGGACGTCGAAGGGATATTTCCTCTTGTGGGTGAGTCCAGAACTAGGGGGCACTGTTTTAAAATTAGGGGTCGCCCTTTTAGGACAGAGATGAGGAGAAATTTTTACTCTCAGAGGGTTGTGCGACTTTGGGACTCTCTGCCTCAGAAGGGGGTGGAGACGGGGTCATTGGATATTTTTAAGGCAGAGGTAGATAGATTCTTGTTATGCAAGGGAATCAAAGGTTATGAGGGTTAGATGGGAATGTGGAAACCAAAATGCAGGAGGATCAGCCATGATCTTATTGAATGGCAGAGCAGGCTCGAGGGGCCAAATGGTCTACTCCTGTTCCTATTTCTTATGTTCTTATGTTCTTTCTGCCGAATGCAATGCTGAAGTGCGAATCAAAGATCTCAAGATACTACTTGAAGGAGAGCATGAAGCTCTCTCAGTGCTCTGAAAATATTCTTCCTTCACCAAAATTTGACAGAAAAAGACAAACTGATTATAAATCTTATTGCAATTTGCTGGACCCTGCTGTATGCAAAATGGCTGCTGACTCTGAATTACAACATTAAACACACTTATATGATTTCTAAAAACACAAGTACGTCACTTCTGACTAACATATGGTGATTATCATAAGAGTAAAAACATGCCAAAGAAATTAATTGTACATGAAGCAGCTTGGGATGTATCTGAGAGATATTCAATTCTGTTGAATGGCATGGCGACAATCTGTGATGACTATTATTGTGAGGACCAAATGGGGACTTTTTCATGAAAACTGTCAACAGGATGATTTTCACCATAGTACATTGTGTTATTTAATCAGATGCTGATTTGGTTGCATTTTTTTCAACCAGGAACAGTACCTTTCATTAGGACCATCTTCTTTCATTATATGGCAGTCCAGCAAACTTTGCCGCATATACAGTTCCATTGTCCTGAGCTTGTTTTGCATGCCTTCTCATTGAACGTTACACTTTTGCTCACAGCCATATGGCTTAATGATTTGGTTTGGTTGTACTACATCAGCTCACATCTCTACTCTAGTCTTATGCAATTCTACATCATTTACACTGGTTACCTTGTACAATTTTACTACACAATCACTTAGGGAGGGAAGATATCATTAGTGTGCTGTGTGCTATATGTAAATTCACTCTTTATAAACAGGTCTATGGTGTCAATGATATCAACGCAATAATTGTGACAGAAAATTATCTTTACAACTGAAGTTTTGGCAACTGGAGTTTTTAATATGAAATAGACTGGCAGAAAGTCTCCACAACATAATTCTTCAAAATATATTCTGCAAGCCAAAACATGCTAGACGGAAGAGATAACTTAGTCTCATGTTTGCTATTCTCAGATGCAGCAGTAAATTCCTGATCTCTGCCCAAGACAACTGCTGCAAAGGCAGAGGGACAATTCCCATGCAATTGCTCTTACATGGCTCCTAGTGGCCAGTTACAGTAGCAGAAAGCTAGAAGCAGTTCACTTTGAGTATACAGACATGTGAAAAGTTTACGTCAGAGAATGTGCAGAGAAAATTAAATGTAACCTTATAGGAACAGTTTAAAAATAGATAGGCAAACCAAAATGAAACATACAATGAAAATTGTGAACATACATCTTTGGTCTGGAGTGTGAGGTCAGCTAATGCTCTTAAAGCATAAATTTGAAGTTTGTTTCCCAGAACTTACAAAAACAAGTTAACCTAGCCAAATGTGGTATCAGCTTGTCAGATGTGCAAAATTTTCTCCTGCCTTGTTTATTCCACAAATAAAAATCTTACAGTTAGTCACAGCTGCATATATTTTAACTCTGTCACTTAACATCTGCTTAATTAGCCGTGGAGAGAATGACAGAATTTAGATTCATTCCATAATAGATGTTGACAGAAAATTTGTCAATCTGTAATTCAGATTTTCAATTTTGGTCACCATAATATACCAATGCTAAACATGGTAACTGTTTTCTAAGTGACTTCTAATGGAAGCTCTAAAAAATATTGTACTGGAGGGGAGGCTGCACATAAAATATTTTTTATAATTTTACCATTAATCAGGGATACGTAGAAGCAGTTCACTTTGAGTATACAGGCATGTGAAAAGGTTACGTCAGAGAATGTACAGTGAAAATGAAATGTAACCTTATAAGAACAGTTAAAAAATAGATAGGCAAACCAAAATGAAACATACAATGAAAATTGTGAACAATCAAGCGGATGTTTTGACAGATTCACTTTGTCAACAAAATATGAAATAATTAAATTGCCATGTTCATATGCAGTCAATGTAGTTGATTATTGGAAGGTTTACTGATAAATGTTGGCCCTCCCAACAGTTGAAAAAAGGCCGGAATTTTCTCGCCATTTTGGCATCGGGTGTCATGGTGGGTGGGGGATGGGGGGGGAGGGGTGAACAATATGGCGAGAAGGCCAAGAACTGGTTTCATGCCAGCGTTAAAGCACAGTGGGATCATCTGATGGTGTCCACCGTGACGGGACGCGAATCCCGTTGGAGACCGGCATGAACTCGATTTGAATCCCACTAAGGCCCGGCTGGAATCACCTCCCTTGCCAGATTTTCCATTATGCCAGCGGGAAAACATGCTGGGCCAGAACACAGCTGGGCAAGTGTGATGGGCAGAAGTCGGGATTTACCATTAGGGCCTTGCTCAGATTGTGGACATCCGAGGAGCAGAAGATGCTGGAGCCCGACAGCTACCGGACCCTGGAGGAACACGTGCATCACGTGTTGGGTGGACTCTCATTGACATGGCTCTGCTGCAAAGCAGCTCATGGAAGATCAGAAGTCTCCGTTGATGTCTTGGTCTTCCTCGGAACAACACAGTCTTAGCCATGGGCTGCTACGGATGATCAGCGAAGTCGGGGAGAGGAAGGTCCAGCTGTGCGTGGGAGAGGAAGGTGTACCGGGGTGTGGAGTGAGGTTGCGAGGGGAGAGGAGGGAGTACGGTGGGGAAGGAGGGTGTAATCAGGAGGAATGCAGCAAGTGGGTACGTAGGTATAAGGGGGAGAAGGAAGGGAGTTTGGAGTGGAGGGGGAAGGAGATCGGTAGAGGGAAGGAGTTCAGATGAGGGAATGAGTCCCGGTGGGGAGAAAGGTGGAGAGGTAGAAGAGGGAGTAAGGGTGGAGGAGGGAGTAAGTGTGGAGAAGGGAGGAAGGGGTGGGGGATGTCCAGGTGAATGTGCAAAGGAGGGGTCTATGGAGTCAATGGCTACCTCCTGGGGAGTGAACTGAGGGTGGACATGGTAGGATGGAATGGGGGGCAGAGGGAGCCAGAAGGGTGGGAGGGTGAGGGTGTGTCAATTGCGGTACAAATGATGCAGTGGATGGACTCGCAAAGCCTGTAAATGAAGCTGAAAGACAACATTACAAGTTATTTGGTGAAAGTGATTGTATTTTCAGATTGTGACAAAATGTGTTCACCCGTGCAACCACTTGTGATCAGAATTTCTTAACTTTTCTAGGCCTACCAATTATTTGAGGTGCTGCCCTGACATCCACAGCAAGACTGGAGACAGCCTGTGCAATGGTTGGCCCTGTTGACCCTGATGATTTCGGCGTATGTCTTCTGGATAGCCGAGGCCTTTAGAAGCTCAGCTTGCTTTGACTGTCCTCCTGTGGGCTGGCTGCTCCCTCTGCGGAGACAGGGGACAAGGTTGAGGAGGTCACAGACAAAGGGGACTTGGAGGGAGAGGACAGTCTCTGAGATTCCTGAGTGGATGACACAGGGGTGTCCAGCTGCCGCCCCACCTCCCTTTAAGTGCTCGAGGGCCCAGCCTAACTGTTTGAGGGGAAGGAGCACTTGGAGGAATGTTGAGTGGTCCAGTTTCCCTCTCGCGTTGCCACTGCAGGAACTCAGCCATGGCTACCGCGATGGGAGTGCAGGCCTGCGCGCATCTCCACTTTCTGCTGGACCAGGGTCTCCATGGCGCCCGCCATCCCTCCCATGGAGACCTCCATATGCGCACATGTGAGTGCCACTTCATCAGAGTGCAGGCAGATGCACTCCTCCGACTCACATGACACTCTGTTGAGGGCTTCCAGCAGCTCTGTGTGATGCACCCCCGCCTTCTACTGACTCTCCAGAATGAGTTGGGAGGATAAATCCAGAGGTTCGTCATCTGACTCAGACCTCACAAACGCCTCTTCCCCAGCAGTCCTCCTAGTGCCAGGGAGCTTGGCTGATCCTACCTCCTCCTGCTGTGGTCAGGTGTCTGTGCAATGACCAGCAGATTGTGAACCTGAGCCTGCTCTAGATCTAAGTCCTACCGAAGGATATGTCTCTGAGCTGGTGGAGGGTGTGGTAAGCGCTGTAATGGGTCTTCCAGGCTGCTTATTTCCAGCTCTTCAATGGAGGAGGTGTCCTCTTGGCTGGGGGTGAGGATGTGGATGGAGCTGAGGGACTGGCTGGCTGAAGGCACCAGTCATTTGGCAGAGCTCCCTGTGAACCAAAGTAGAGATAATTAGTGCATTGCAGCAGAGTTAAATTGCAGGAGAGAGAGAGCACTCACAGTTGCAGTGAGAGAGGGATGATGTAGTGCAGGATCCTCACATGGATATTCGCTGCCGAACTCACCATCGTTGTAGGCACAGTCCAGTCCTCACCAGTCAGCAAGATAGCGCTCTCCTCAAAGTGAGTGAGGGGTCTAATGTGGGCCACTCCACCCCCAGTCTGGGACATCTCCTTGCTGTTGTGAGGCAGCTTCTCCTGCATGAAAACAGATGGAAGGAGTGTGAGCAGGACACATGGCACTGCTTGGAATGTTTGTGTGTTGAGCGATGGACGATTGAGGATACGAGCCTGAGGGTGAAGATATGAGGGTGTGTGTAAGAGTTAGTGGTGTTGTTCCTTGAGGAGTGAGATCCCTGTGGATGTGTGATGGGTTTGTCAGTGTGTGAGTTGAAAGTGATGAGAAGAGTAACTTACCCTGGCAGAACGGATGAGACCATTCATCCTCTTCCTGCACTGGATGGCTCTCTTCCTTTGCAGGGCATTGGCACTGACCACCATTGCCACCATCTCCCATGCTAGATTGGTGACCTTGCTTGCTGGCCTTTGCCCAGAGCTGGGGTAGAGGACATCACAGCGGCCCTCCACTCTGTCCAGTAGGCACTTGAGGGAGTCATCGCTAAATTTGGGGGCAGCATGTTTCCTCCCTCTGGCAGCCATCAGTCCCCAGCAGCTTCCTAGAGTTCGAGCTCTTTGCAGGGACGGCCTTTAAATATAGCGCCTGGTTTACTGAAGGCTTGAGATGACAGTGAGGTGGGTGAATCAGGGGACGCCCCAACAGCAACCCAGTGGGTTTCCCGGGAACACATACGAATGAGGCGGGAAAGGGATGAAAATACACAGAAACCCGCCATTGCAGCCGGCGTGTAAAACATCCTTTTTCCTGCCCGCTACCTCATTTCGTGCAAATCTGGGATGATTGCGCACTTTGATCCAACAACAGTGAAGGAATGGCAACTTAGTTCCAAGTCAGTGGTGTGTGGCTTGGTGGGGAGCTCGCAGGTGGTGGTGTTCCCTTGCATCTGCTACCCTTGTCCTTCTAGGTGATCGAAGTTGTGAATTTGGAAGGTGCTGACGAAGGAGCCTTAGCGAGTTGCAGTGTATCTTGTAGATGGTACACGCTGCTGCCACTGTGCATTGGTGGTAGAGGGAGTGAATGTTTAAGATGGTGGGCGGGGTGCCAATCGAGCAGGCTGCTTTGTCCTGGATTGTGTTGAGTTTCTTAAGTGTTGCTGGAGTTGCACTCATCCAGGTAAACGGTGAGTATTCTATCACAGTCCTGTATGGTGCCTTGTAGATGGAGGACAGGCTTTGGGGAGTCAGGAGGTGAGTCGCTCATTGCATAATTCCCAGCTTCTGACCTGCTCTTGTAGTCACAGTATTTATGTGGCCCAGTTCAGTTTCTGGTCAATGGTAAACCCCAGGATGTTGATAGTGGGGAAACAGCGATGGTAATGCCATTGAATGTCATGGGGAGATGGTTAGATTCTTTCTTGTTGGAGATGGTCATTGCCTGGCACTTGTGTGGCACAAATGTTACTTGCCACTTGTCAGCCCAAGCCTGAATGTTGTCCAGGTCTTGGTGCTTATCGGACACGGTCTGCTTTTTGAGTATTTTTGAGGATTAATGGAGCCTCCTCCTCCCATTAGTCATTTTCAATTAGTTGCAATTGTCCACCACAATTCATGACTTGATGTGGCAAAACTGCAGAGCTTAGATCTGATCCATTGGTTGTGCTATCTCATAGCTGTCTATTGTATGCTGCTTCCATTGTTTGCCATGCGAGTAGTCCTGTGTTGTAGCTTCACCAGGTTGGCACCTCATTTTTAGGTATACCTGGTACTGCTCCTGGCATACCCTCCTAAGCTCTTCATTGAACCTGAGTTCATCTCCCAGCTTGATGGTACTGGTAGAGTGGGGAATATGCTGGGCCATGAGGTTACATATTGTCTTGAATACAACTCTGCTGCTGCTAATGGCCACAGCGCCTCAAGGATGCCCAGCTTTGAGCTGCTAGATCTTTTCAACATCTATCCCATTTAGCATGGTCGTAGTGCCACACAACACAATGGAGGATGTCCTCAATGTGAAGATGGGACTTTGTCTCCACAAGGACTGTGCGGAGGTCACTCCTACCTATACCTTCATGGACAGATGCATCTATGGCAGGCAATTTGGTGAGGATGAGGTCAAGTAGGTTTCTCCCTCTTGTTGGTTCTCTCACCACTTGCCGCAGACCCTATCTAGCACCTATGTCCTGTAGGGCTCGGCCAACTCTGTCAGTGCCGAGACACTCTTAGGACAGAATTTTGCCGTTAGCGTGCAGGGGCAGGATGATGTCGGGCGTGCGTCCTGACGTCACCGAGCGCCATTGCGATATTTCAGAGGGCAGGCATACTATGAGTTCTGAGGTGCGCTCGCCATTAATTAACAGGCCAGTTAAGGCCCTTGAGGCAGTAGTTGACAGTGATTTTTTGCAGCCCGTGCAATTTTCAATGTGTCGCACAGGTGCAACGGGCAGGCGGGTAGGCCACATTTTTAAAAACCGCATCCATGGGCGGGATAAGAGGGGTGAGTGGGCTCGTGAATGCGAGTTGTTAGTACTTTAGTTATAAACTTACTGCTGCTTGCTTGTGTGAACAGGACAACTTCAATTCTCTTCAGAGCTGATTTGACAGAAAGAACAGGCTTCAGTTGAGGATTCTGGAGGAGTCAGAACACTTGGGACCTTGAATGTATCAGACAGCCTTCCCTTATCCTGGGAATGGAGATTTTGCTCTCCACAAAAAACCTCCTCTGAGGAGGAAGAGAGGGCCAGGAGGCCAGGAGTCCATATTCAGCCTCCAGGGGAACCGCCTTTGGGAGGACAGGCACAGGCACAAGGGGTGCAGGGCCAACAGGAAGTGCAAGGCGGAAGGGGCCACACAAGACGTCACTATCCTGCTGCCAGGGTTTACAGGCGGGGATGCAGCTACCTCAATAAGTCTGAAGTGCTGTGCCAAAGGAGGCTTTGCCTCTCAAGGGAGACAGTGACCTCCATCTGTCAGACGATCGGCACTGAGATCAGCTCCAACTGTGTGGGTGGATACCCCATGCCAGTGACTCTGAAGGTCACAGTGGCCCTCACTATGCCTCTGGCTCCTTCCAGGGGTCAGTGGGTGATGATCTTTGTGGAGTCTCCCAATCAGCTGTCCACAGTTGTGTCAAGCTGGTGACAGACACTCTGTTCAGGTGTGCATTGACTTTCATTCACTACTGCTCAGACGAAGCCAGCCAGGCAGAGCATGCCAGAGGCTTCCCCCGCGTCCAGGGTACAATAGACTGTACACATGTGGCCACCAAGGCGCCAGCAGGTGAGCCCGGTGCCTTCGTCAACAGGAAGGGCTTCCACTCCATGAACGTGCAGATAGTGTGTGATCACAGGATGCAGATTCTACAAGTCTGTCCAAGGTACCCAGGCAGCTCCCATAACACTTACATCCTCAGACACTCCCAGGTGCCGGGGCTCTTCAGTGCTCCAGCCCGGCTGGCTGGATGGCTGCTGGGTGACAAGGGCTATCCACTCAAAAGGTGGCTCATGATGCCTCTCCGCCATTCAAGAACAGAGGCCAAGTAACGGTACAATAGTAGCCACGCCTCCACAAGGGCCGTGGTGGAGGGTACCATCGGTCTTCTCAAGATGCACTTCCGATGCCTGGACTGTTCAGATTGCATTGCATTACCCCCCAGATCGTGTATCACTGACAGTGATTGCATGCTGCGCTCTCCACAATCTGGTGCTGGAAAGGGGGGGACACAGTGGAGGAAGAAGATATGGACGCAGGTGCTCTGGCTGCAGACAATAAGTCCAGTAGTGAGTCCGAGGGCGAGCTCAGGAGAACGCTGAGGGGATAGATGCTGACCTGGGCAACCTTCAGGGAGGCAGGGACACCCAGGAGGCTTTGATCCAATGCTCCTCCAGCTAGCCCACCACAGATGAACCTCCAACACATGCCAGGGCTGCAGGCTCCATACTCGATACCTGGGAGCAACATTTGCCTGGTTAGGAACATTAACTATGCACCTTGTCAATAAAGCTCAATGACAAACAAGTCACTCATAACATCATAACATCATGGGTTCCTGTCCACCTGCAGAACTAATGAAGCACCCAGAGGCTTGTTGCGAACCAACATATTTAATAATTGCATACTTGCATCCAGAAATCAAAGTCCATTAAAAGGTGTTGAACAGCACAACTATTTAAAAACAACTGAAAGGGGGGTCAAAAGAAAACCACCAGTGATAAGCCCGTGGGGTGCCTAAGGTTTTACATTTACGTTTGAGGGTGCTACACCTAGGTGCTTCCCCTCTCACTGGCACCGGCATCTGGGACAGCCTGCTCACTCTGTTGTCCTGTTGGCCTTAATGACCTTGGTGGGCATCCTTTGGCCATGGAGCCTATGCTGGCCCTGACTGGGAGGGAGCAGCCAGTGGCACGGCTGGCATCTCCCCAGTCACTGCAGCCTCATCAGATGCCATGGTCTGGGGCAGAGGGGCGGAGGAGCTGCTGCCCTCATCTGGAGCACCCTGAGAGGAGCCTGCAGAGATGACAGGCAGCTCTTGCGCCAACGTGAGGTCGCTTTGGACCTCCCTGCTCACCATTGATGGATGGGCACTGAGCTGGGATACTGGGTACCCAATCCATCTCCCACACTGACACTGATCACCTGAGGTCATTGCTGCTGTGAGGGTTTACAGGTCCAAGCACATCCCCAGGAAGCCCTGATTGGTCTCCTGGAGGAGCCTCTCCATGAGAGTCGCCACTCTCTCCATGGAGAAAGCGTGGCGCTTGGCCATGAGTCTTATTGCATTGCTCATGCTCCGCATGGACTCCTCCATCATGGACTCCATGGCATGCATTGCCTCATGTATCCCCGCCACATCCTCCCGGAGACCCTGCTGGACCTCCAGCGTCTGCTGCCTCAGGGACGACGCTAGAGGCACATCATCAGCCATCGACTGAGCATGTTCCTGGTCCCGAGCAGTCCTCCGACTGCCGGCACCCTGGGCACTCTGTCTCTGTCTGCACCTCAAGTGAGTGTGAAGTGCCCTCACCGCTCTGTGCCGACATACTAACCGATGATCTTATCCCCACCGAGGTGCTGGTATCTGCGCTGGTGCCTGCCTGGCTGAGATGGGGTGACGTTGGTGCGTTTATATCTTCAGGGCCCTCAGGGGTCAGTGGTGGTCACTCTGCCTCCTGAGTCTGGGCGTGCTCCGGTGAGGCTGAAAGGAAGAACAAGGACATCAGATTAGTTGAAGTGGTTACACTGTTAATGTGCATGCCTGGCCCCCCGGATCAGGATGCGCTCGGAAACCCATGTTTGATGCTGAAATCAATATACAGTCAACAGTGGAATGTTTGCAATGACAGACATTGTGACCTCAGTGCACGGCACTCTTACCTCCCACTGGCACCCCAACCTCACCGCTGCCGGTAGACCTGGGCGCATGGTGCCTCTCCAGCTCGAGAGCCTCCTACTCCTATCTGGTGATGATGAGAAGGTGGGGCTGCCCTCCGCCAGTCCGCAGCCACTTGGCATTATTGTGTGCTGTCTTCTCCTGAAAGGAGAGAGGAACATGGATTAGTCCACCCTGTACCTGCATTGCCATTGCAGCCTTGCCACCCCAACCTGAGTGAAACATTGCAGGGCTCATCGGATTTGTGACCCTGGAGCCGCCATATACTCACTCCAAGCAGACAGGGCTGACCCCCTTGCCCAGATGCTGCCTCCATTACATTCGCCACTCACACTCTAAGACTTTCCAAACCCACAAGCACTACGACCTAGAAGGACAAGGGCAGCAGATAGATGGGAACATCACCACCTGGAAAGTCCCGTCCAACTCACTTAGCATCCTGACTTTGAAACATTTTGGATCTCCACCACTGTGGCTAGGTCAAAATCCTGGAGCTCGCCCCCAAACACTACTGTTGGTGTTCCTGCACCACATACAGCGGATACAGAAGGCAGCTCAGCACCACCTTCTCAGGGGCAACTCGGGATGGGCAATAAATACTGGCCCACCCAGTGAAGACCACATCCCGTGAATGAATGAATGCAAAAACAAAATTTTGAACTGGGGGGGGAGCCAGGAGGGGCTTACCTTACCGCTGTGATGAGTGACCCATGCCAACACGGTACTCACCCTTCCCGATTGCAAGAGGTCATTAAACCGCTTGTGGCACTGCACCCACGTGGGTCTCACCACGTTGTGGGAGCTGACCTTTTCTGCCACCTCCTCCCAGGCACGTTTCATCATGTTGGGGGGGCCCCCTCTTCCTGTCCCTTGGCACAAGGATGTCGCAGTGTGCTGCCACCTCCTCGAGGAGGGCAGCGAGGCACATATCCAAAATTCTTTGGACAGACTGCGCCGCCGATCTGCCATTCTGCCTGGCCTGCTCTCCAACAGCGCTGTCTGATGTCCTCCTGTGCGACATCGGTGGCAGCCTTTGGAAGGCTGCCTGCGCTGTTTTTGAATAGGCTGCTGGGTCGCCATTGGACCCGGCAGTCTTTGGCCTCCCACCGCCACGCGGACTCTTCCTGCTGTTCTTGGGAACCGCAATTCATGCTGGGCGAGCCTTAATTGGCCCACCTGCCTAAAATAGCGGTGCAGAGCCAACCGCAGGCGGCGATTGGCTCTGTGCCCACCTGTGCCTGCTCCCGCCCAGCCCGCCTGCCGTAAGTAAAACCCCGGCCTTAGTGATGGACATTGAAGTCCCCTACCCAGAGTGCGTTCTGTGCCCTTGCCACCCTCAGTGCCACTTCCAATTGGTGTTCAAAATGATTCGTCAGCTGAGGAGGGAGATCAGGGTGTTGGTAATCAGCAGGATGTTTCCTTGCCTATGTTTGGGTTGATGCTATGAGACTTCATGGGGTTCGGAGTCAATGTGGAGTAGACTCCCTTTCCCGACTTTTTACCACTGTGCTGTCACCTCTGGTGGGCTATCCTGCTGGTGGGACAGGACATGCAGGGATGGTGCCTGGGACATTGTCTGTAAGATATGATTCAGCGAGTGTGACTATGTCAGGCTGTTGTTTGACTAGTCTGTGGGATAACTCTCCCAATTTTGGCACAAACCCCAAGATGTTCATAAGGAAGACTTGGCAGGGTTGACAGGGCTGGGTTTGCCATTTTCATTTCCAGTGCCTAGGCCGATGCCAGTGGTCCGTCCATTTTATTTCCTTTTTGTAGGCTTCGTAGCAGTTTTATATTGCTGAAAGGCTTGCTAGGCCATTTCAAGGGGCAGTTGCTGTGGTTCTGGAGTCACATGTAGGCCATGTAAAGACAGCAAATTTCCTTCCTTAAAAGGCATGAGTGAACAACAATTGATTCAGATTTATTAATTTAATCTAAATTCCACCATTGGCCATGGTGGGATTTGAACCATACCTCCAGAGCATTAACCTGGGCCTCTGGATTACTAGCCCAGTGACAGAACCACAACTTCAACACCTACCTGGCAAATTTCACCCCTGCACTTCCTATACTCTCTCAGCTTTCTGCATTATTGAGCTCTTTTTTTCTATGTTTTCCTTTTTTGCCTAATCCCATCCTGTATGCTCCTTTACACCTGGAGGGAGGGTTGAGGTGGCTTAGATTTGAGAGTTCCACACTTTTCCTTTATGTTCTGAACCTTGAATCCCTCCCACTGCTCTGACACTGATTTACCTTCAAGGAGCTGTTTTCTGGTTCACTTTTGCCAAATGAAATCGCAACTGAGTGAAAATTGGCCTTTCCCTAATTTAAAACTCTACTCTTGGCCCTTCTTTGTCCTTTTCCATAATTATGCTAAATCTAACTGAATTATGATCATTACCATCAAAATACTCTTCCACTGACATGCCTACCACCCACCTGGCTTCATTCCCTAAAATTAAGACCAGAGTTACTTCTTTCTCTTGTTGGGCTTGTTATGTACTGCCTAAAAGTTGTCCTGAATATATTTTAAGAATTCTTAACCCTCTATACCTAAATATTAGCATACGTGAAATCCCATACAATTACTGCCAATGGTTTCTGCACTTTTCAGCAATTTGCCTACATATTTATTCTTCTATCTTCTTCTGTCTGCTTAGGAGTCTATAGTATACTCCAACAAGCAGCATGACGGCACAGTGGTTAGTGTTGCTGCCTCACAGCTCCAGGGACCTGGGTTTGATGCTGCCTTCAGGCGTCTGTCTGTGTGGAGTTTGTATGTTTGCGTGGGTTTCCGCTGGGTGCTCCAGTTTCCCCCCACTGTCCAAAGACGTGCTGGTTAGGTGGATGGCTACGGTAAATTGTCCCCTTGTGTGTGTGTGTGTGTGTGTGAGTTTGTGCCCTGTGATGGACTGGGGCCCGGCCCTGGGTGTACCTCACCTAGCGTCCATTGACTGTCGGGATAGGATCTGGCTTCCCGTGACCCTGGATTGGATGAAGTGATTCTGGAAGAGTGAATGAGTATACTCCAAGCAGTATTATTAGCCATGTTTATTCTTCAGTTCAACCCATATGGCTTCATTTAATGAAACATAGATCCCTCTTCACAGCTGCAATTTTTTTAACCAATATTACGACACTCCATCCATTTTATCTCCCTTTCTATCGTATTTGAAACCTTGTAACCGGACATTTTGAGCTGCCATTCTTGTCCTCCTTTAAACCATGTTGCTGTAACAGTCATTATATCATACTTACAATATCCATGTGTGCCCTCAGCTAATCTGCGGTTTTCACTGGACTCCTCGTATTGAAGTATATGCCACTAAGCACTGTCAAACTCCTTTGTTGTCTATTTTCTAGCCTTTGTTTCCTTCGCCTTCCGTTCTTGCTTCCTAATTTTCGGCCTTTCATTTCCAGCTTTGCTTCTCTCCCTCCTAAATCTACACTCAAGTTCACATCCCCCTGCCAAACCTATTTAAACCCTCCCCAAGAGCAATGGAAAACCTCCCTGCCATGGTGTTGGTCCAGGCCCAGTTGAGGTGCAACCTGCCTAGTTTGTGTAGGTTCCAGTTCCTCTAGAACTGGTCTTAAGACTCTAAAGCCCCAGGAATCTAAAGCCCTCTCTTCTGTACCATCCCTCCGGCTGCGCATTTAGCTGCACTATCCTTCTATTTCTGTATTTATTAGCATGTGGCACCAGGAGTAATCCAGCAATTACTATCTTTGAGGTCCTGCTTTTTAATTTCTTTTCCAGTTCCCCAAAAACTGGCCTGCTGGACCTCATCTGTCTTTCCACCCATGTCATTGATACTGATATGGACCATGACCTCCGGCTATTCACCCTCCCTTGCACGGAATATTCTTCAGCTGCTCAGTGATATCCTTGACCTTGGCACCAGGGAGGCAACATACCATGCTGGAGTCATGTTTGCTGCTACAGAAATGCCTGTCTGTTCCCTTAATTATAGAATCTCCTAACATCTGATCTTCCTCCTCCCACTTCTTACAGCTGAGCCACTCTTGGTGCCATGCCCTTGGCTCTGGCTTCCCCAAAGGATCCATCGCCTTCACCAGTATTCAGAACTGAATACCGGTTAAAGAGCAAGATGCACGCAAGGGACTTCTGAACTATCTGCCTGCTCCTCCTTGTGTGTCTGGCGGTCATCCATTCTCTCCACATATCTCTCAGCCTCACAGATACATCACAGTTGAGCCAACTGCCGTTCAAGCTCCTCCAGCTGATGATAATTCCAGTTCCACCTGTGGTTGCCCAGGACATGAAAAACACCCTGGAGTTCCTACATGGCAAACGATGTACATTCCATGGGATTGAGGTGCCTTGCCATGTCCTCTTTTTATTAGACTACCAAATACATTTCTTAATTTGATCTACCGCCCTCATTTAGAGAGAGAAAAAAATGATGACAATACACACCAAGCAATATTTGCCTTATGTCAATCTACATTCATATTCCTCAGCAGCAAATAAAACATATTACATTTGTAAAACAAATTGCAGATAATGCATTGTTGCAATACAGAAGTTTTCTTTCCCCATTTAATAAGTATCTGTTTGTTTAGTGTGCAATTTAGATAACTGGTGCTTTCCTATCTTTATATCGCCAAATTCAAAACTCTGAAGGGTTGGAAGTACTGTCTGTGCTTGTTTCCTGTCTGGGTTTAGCTGCTGGATATTCTGCTTGCTAATCACTGCAACCTCCATTGATGCTTCCCACCACCCCAACCTCCTCTCAATTTGAAAGAAGCAAGCATTTAGAAAACAAAACAAAAATGCAAACATGTAAAAAGATTCAGCACACAAGTCAGCCAGGAACAAATGAACCTGAGCTAGGAATTTCTTTACACCTGTTAATGCAGAAAGGACGTTGCAAAGCTCTTTCAAATGCCTTTGTTAAGAACCATGGAGACTGACTGAGACAAATATATTTAAGCTAGAGGTGCCCTAGGATTTGAAACTCACAACCTCCTTATTGTTAGTCAAAGCCTAAACTCCATAAGCTAACAGTCCCAAGCTCTCAAACAAAACTAACCATTTGAAATACATACACAACAGCATTGCTGCATGGCAATAAGAAAAGTGAGCAAGGTTCAAATACTCCAGTTTATCCAAGAAAATTTCCTTTGCTGTCACAATATTGTATTAATTAGACTTCATAATACATCAGGCATAACAGTTGTATAGAATATCCTGTCTCATTAGTAAAAAAAATCCTGCAGTTTGCAAGTTCAAAAAGTTATTTCAGACCTCAAAAGCTTAACAATTACGCAACACTACACAGATTGACCCTTTGTGGAAAGTAGCACACTCCTCTGCCAAATCTAAAACATAAGGGTCATTATTATGTGTTTCAGAATGCAAAGTTATGAAATACTTCATAGCTGTACATTTCTCAAGATTGACCGAGCTATGTGAGTTTAGTGGTTTTAAATGAAATCATTATGGGGTATGAACAAAAGAAAATGGCTTAGAAATTCCTTTTGGTCATGGACTAATGGGCGAAAAGAATGAGCCCTGCACCTGCAAATGGCGGCCTAAAGATCACAAGTATTTGGTCCTTGGACCTCATTGAAATAGGCAGGGCGAGTTGCCAGCGTCTGCTGCACCTCGAGGTAGCTCGCTTGGTGGAAGCATGGATTTTCAGGTCAGCTCCCTCACTGGAAGTAGCTTGAGGTAAGTCCTGGGAGTTGAGCCGCTCATGGCCAGCAGCAACTATTGTAAGCACAATGAAGCTGGAAGGAACTTTTCTGTTCTTCAGAAAAAAACCCTCAAATTTATTTACCTTTTTGGAGGTAGCCATTGTCTAGGTTGAATGCATGTGTCAAGGCTGCAGTATGTGGGAGCTCCTGGATAACATTGGAATCCAGGCCAAACACGTCTGCAGTAAGCGTTTTTGGCTTGAGGAACTTCAGCTCAGAGTCATTGAGCTGGAGGCTGAACTGCAGACTCTGCGACACATCAGAGAGGGGGAAAGTTACCTGGATGCTTTGTCCTAGGAGGCAGACACACCACTTAGGATAGGGTCTTCTGATTTTGTCAATTGCCAGGGACAGGAAGGTGTGACTGCAAGAGGGGCAGGTAAGGAGACCCAGAGGGCAGGAGTTCAGCAGTGTGAGCCTCTGCAATTGTCCAACAGGTTTGAGGTTATCTCAGCTTGTTTGGATGAGAGCAGGGGCTGCAGTGTGGATGAGTAAATTGACCATGGTACTCTGGTCCAAGTGGGGGGAGCAAAAAGGAATATAGTGGTAGTAGGGAACAGTATAGTGAGCGGGATTGACACTGTTCTCTGCAACAAAGAACGAGAGTCCAGGTGGCTTTTTTGCCTGCCTGGTGCCAGGGTTCGGGACATCTGCTCATGGCTGGAGAGGAACTTACAGTGGGAGGGGGAGGATCCAGTTGTCGTGGTCCATGTAGGTACCAACAACATAGGCAGGATGAGGAAGGAGGCTCTGCATAGTCAGTATGAAGAGCTAGGCACCAAATTAAGAAACCGAACCGCAAAGGTAATAATTTCTGGATTATTACCTGAGCCAAGTGCAAATTGGCATAGGGCAAATAAGATTACTGAATTACTGAAGGCTCAAAGACTGGTGTGGGAAAAGTGGGTTCCGGTTTGTGGGGCACTGGCACCAGTACTGGGGAAAGTGGGGTCTGTACCATTGGGACGGTCTACACCTGAACCGTGCTAGGGCTGGTATCCTCGCAAGCCACCTGACTAGGGAAGTAGAGAGAGTTTTAAACTGAACAGTGGGGGCTAAGGGATCGATTTGGGAAGATGTGGTAAACCAAAGAGTAGAGACAAAGTAAGAGAGACAGGTATTAATATTGGAAATGATGACCAGACTATGACAGGAAAGGACAGAGAGTACAATTCTAAGAGTAAATCAGCAGATAAGGCTAGACACTACAAAAATAATAAAAGGACAAAACTAAGGGCTCTGTATCTAAATGCACGTAGCATTCAAAATAAAACAGATGAACTGATAGTGCAAATAGAAATAAATAAGTATGACTTGATAGCCATTTCAGAGACATGGCTACAGGGTGACATAGATTGGGGCCTGAATATTGAAGGGTACGTAATTTTTAGGAAGGACAAGAAGTTAGGAAAAGGCGGAGGGGTGGCTCTGTTAATTAATGATGGTATTAGCACATTAAAGAGGGATGACTTAAGTTCAGGAAACCAGGATGTTCAACCCAAAGGTTGAGATGAGGAATGATAAAGACAAGAAGTCACTTGAGGGAGTAGTGTACAGGCCTCCTAATTGTAACTACACAGTAGGACAGAGTATAAAAGAAAAGATAGTGGGAGCTTGCCAGAAAGGTACAGCAATAATCATGGGAGATTTTAATCTACATGGAGATTGGAAAAACCAGATGGGCAGAGGTAGAATGATTTTGGGATAGTTTCTTAGAGCAACATGTTCTGGAGCCAACCAAAGAGCAGGCTATACTAGACCTGGTATTGAGCAATGAGATAGGATTAATTGATAACCTTCTAGTGAAGGCATCCCTAGTTAGCAGCGATCATAACATGATTGAATTTTACATTCATTTTGAGGGAGAAATGAGTGCGTCCAAGGTTAGTATTTTAAACTTAATCAAGAGCAATTATGAGGGCATGAAAGCAGAGACAGCTAAAGTAAACTGGCAAATGAGATTAAGGGATATGTCAATGGAAGTTCAGTGGCAGACATTTAAAGGGATATTTCAGAATATACATTCCAATGAGAAAGAAAAATTCCAAGGTGAGAGCCCACCATAGGTTAACTAAAAAAGTTAAAGATAGTATCAAACTTAAAGAAAAAGCATATAATTATGCAAAGATGGGTGGCAGGTCAGAAGATTGGAAAGAACATAAAGAACAGCAAAGAATGACAAAAAGATAAATAAGGAGGGAAAAATTAGAGTATGAGAGAAAGCTAGCTAGTAATATAAAGATGGATAGTAAGAGTTTCTATAGATATTTAAATAAGAAAAGAGTTAACAAAGTGAGTGTTGGTCCTATACAGAGTGTGACTGGAGAATTGACAATGGAAAGTAGGGAGATGATAGATGAATTAAACAGGTATTTTGCTTCGGTCTTCCCTATAGAGGACACAAGTAACATCCTGGAAATAGCTATAAATCAGGAAATCGAAGGGAGGGAGGAACTCGGGAAAATTACAATCACCAGGGAAGTGGTATTGAGCAAATTGTTGGGGCTGTGGGCTGACAAATCCCCAGGTCCAGATGGACTTCACCCTAAGGTCTTGAAAGAAGTAGCTAGTGAGATAATTGGTGCACTGGTTTTAATTTTCCAAAATACCCTAGATTCAGAGAAGGCTCCATTAGATTGTAACATAGCAAATATAACTCCTTTATTCAAAAAGGGCGGGAGATAGAAAGCAGGAAACTATATGCCAGTTAGCCTAACATCTGTCAAAGGGAAGCAGTTAGAAACTATTATTAGAGATGTAATGGCAGGGCACTTAGAAAAATTCAAAGCAACCAGGCACAGTCAACATGGTTTTGTGAAAGAGAAATCATGTTTAACCAATTTATTGGAGTTCTTTGAATGAATCACATGTGCTGTGGATAAACGGGATATACTATACTTAGATTTACAGAAGGCATTTGATAAAGTGCCATATCAAAGGTTATTGCAGAAAATAAATGTTCATGGTGTAGGGGTAACACTCACCATCCTGACTTGGAAATATATCATGGACTGCAGCAGTTCAAGAAGGCAGCTCACTACCACCTTCTCAAGGGCAACTAGGGATGGGCAATAAATGCTGGCCCAGCCAGCAAAGCCCACATCCCATGAATGAATAATAAAAATAATATTGGCATTGTTAGAGAGCAGAGAGGTGGCATAAATGGTCTTTTTCTGGTTGGCAGGATGTGACAAATGGTGTGCCACAGGGATCAATGCTGGGGCCTCAACTTTTTACAATTTATACCAATGGCTCGGATGAAGAGACCAAAGGAATGGTTGCTAAATTTGCTGACGACACAAAGATAGGTAGGAAAGTAAATTATGAAGCGGGTGTAAGGAGGCTACAAAGTGACAGATATAGATTAAGTGAGTGGACAAAGATCTGGCAAGTGGAGTATAATGTGAGCAAATGTGAAATTGTTCATTTTGGCCAGAAAAATAAAAAGGAAGCTTATTATCTAAATGATGAGAGATTGTAGAGCTCTGAGATTCAGAGGGATCTAGGTGTCCTAGAGCATGAATCACAGAAGGTTAGTAAGCAGGTACAGTAGGTAATTAGGAAAGCTAACAGAATGTTATCGTTTATTGTGAAGGGAATTGATTACAAAAGTAGGGCGGTTATGCTTCAGTTATACAGGGCACTGGTGAGACCACATCTGGAGTACAGTGTACAGTACTGGTCTCCTTATTTAAAGAAAGATATAAATGCGTTAGAAGCAGTTCAGAGGAGATTTACAAGAACAATACCAGGAATGGGCTGGTTGTCTTATCAGGAAAGGCTGGACAGGTTAGGCTTGTATGTACTGGAATTTAGAAGAGTAAGAGGTGACTTAATTGAAACCTTTAAGATCCTGAGGGGTCTTAACAAGGTGGATGTGGAGAGGATGTTTCTTCTTGTGGGAGAAACTAGAACTAGGGTTCACTGTTTAAAAATAAGGGATTGCTCATTTAAGACAGAAATGAGGGGAAATTTTTTCTCTCAGAGAGTGGTGAGTCTTTGGAACTCTCTTCAGAGACAGAGTTTTTGAATATTTTTAAGGAAGAGCTAGATAGATTCTTGATTAACAAAGGGGTGAAAGGTTATCGGGGGTGAATGTGGGGTTGAGGTTACGTTCAGATCAGCCATGATCTTATTGAATGGCGGAGCAGGCTTGAGGGAGAGAGTGGCCCACTTCTGCTCCTAATTTGTATGTTCCTATGTATGTCCTGGAACAGATCAATTTTTGGTAAGGGTATTAAACAGATGTTAATCCCCTCATTAACATATGCTAGGGCTCAATGCTTTTTAGGTGGCTGCTGTAAACGTCTAAACAATGGCCTGGTCCAATTTTGGCTCCAACACTTACAGGCTCCTTAAGGTGTAGGATGCTGTGCCATGAAACTGATTATTTTTATGGCCATTTTATGCCCGTAAAACAGGTGCAACAAAGACCATTTTCTGCCCCATCGGACTCAAATTGTTCATCTTATACTTAACAGAGCATATCTGGACATTTTGACTTATGCTATATGTATAAAAAAGGGGTGTAGATAGAGGAGAGAGTTCATGGTCTGAAGTTGTTGAACTCAAAGCTAAGTCCGGAAGGCTGTAAAGTGCCTAATCAGAAGATGAGGTGCTGTTCCTTCAGTTTGCGTTGGGCTTCACTGGAACATTGCAGCAGACCAAGGACGGAATGTGGGCTTAAGAACAGGATGGTGTGTTGAAATGGCAAGCAACAGAAAGGTCTGGGTCATGCTTGCGGATAGATCGAAGGTGTTCCGCAAACTGGTCACCCAGTCTGCGTTTGGTCTCTCCAATGTAGACCCCTTTTTTAGCCCTTTTTTTAATATTCATTTTTATTTTTTATCCACTTATTTTTATTCATTTTTATTTTCATTCATTTACTTATTGTTTTATCCCTCCTCTTTTTATCCCCTCTTTTTATCCCATTTTCGATCCCTTTCTTCCCCTCACCACCATCGCCTCCCCCTACCCCACCCCAACAAGGGCCATTGTTACTTGTACATGTTGTTCTTTTCAGAGTGCTTACCCTTGTGCCATTATCACATTCTGCTTTCTTACATTAATGCCACCATCGGCACCTTTTTTAGCCCTTACCACTACCATTATCACTCCCTTTGTCTTTTTGTTCATGACACCTTTGTCAATCTCTCCTTTGCAATCACCTATCGCTGGCCTTCTATCCAGCTTCACCTGCTCCACCCCCCTTAAACAGTATAAATTTCATCACATTTCTACTTCCCTGTAGCTCTGAAGAAGAATCATACGGACTCAAACTATCAACTCTGTTTCTCTCTCCACAGATGCTGTCAGGCCTGTTGAGCTTTTCCAGCATTTTCTGTTTTTGTTTCAGATTTCCAGCATCCGCAGTATTTTGCTTTTATCATTCATCCTCTTTCTGCACTGGATGGCCAACCTCTTCTGTGCAGCGTTGGCACTGCCACCACCTCCCAAGCTGAATCAGTGAGATTGCTGGGCCTCCTGTGGCCAGAGTTGGGGTGGAGGACATCGTGGTGAGCCTCTGAAAGGCATTCCAATGACGGGTCACTGAACTTTTCTTGGCTTTCAGGGCCATGTCTTCACTGGAGCAGCAAGCATTGAGAACTGTGTGCAGGGCTGCTGTTTAGATATGGCATCCAGAGTGAGGAAACAGTGTGGTAATGGCATGGCGGTCGATACAGAGGCCGCCCGCCAGTGAAACGGTGTGTTTCATGGGTCTGCATAATTAATGATATGACGTGAAAAACCACCATCTTGGCCGGCAGGTAAAATGTCCTTTTTCCCACCCGCTACCCCATTTGGTGCAAATATGGGATGATTCTGCCCAAAGGCTAAAAATGAGGACAAAATCCTTGAATTAATAGATTGCGAAGTGCAGAAGTCAGCATTTGCAATGAGGAGAGGAATTTGGAACAGGATCCAAGAACCACTGGGTCTCCACTTTAAAAGTGCCACATTATAAACTACAGCAGATTGCAGGGCAGCAATATATGCATCATGAAGTTCAACTGGACTGATACCAATGAGGAGGTGATAGTGGGTCTTCTATTGGAATTACTGCAGTCCTTGTGCTGATGGTATTTGGTAGGGATTTCCTGGATTTTGACCCAGTGATGATAAAGGAACTTATGATTTATGTCTAATTCAATGGTGTGACTTAAAGAGGAACTTGAGGTACTTCTGTCCTTCTTAGGAGTTGTCACAGGGGAGGGAAATGTTGTCCACATAACCTTGCGTTGCTGCAGTTCATACATATTGCAGCCACAGTGTGTTGGGAATAGAGTGGGTGGATAGTAACAGGTGACAGGAACTCTAATCTGCTACATCCTGGATAATATCAAACTTCATGAGATGTCGTTATGGCTACATCCATCCAGGTGTGGATACCCCCCTCCCCAGTACAGCCCTCACCCTGCAGCCTCTTTTTTTGCCTGAGGCCACCTCTCCCCCTTCCCCACTCAAGCCCTAGCCCTGCAGCCATTGAAAAGCCATCCCTGTCTTACGGCTGGTCTGGTAGGTAGAGACCTGTCCATGAACCCCTCTGAAAGTGATGTGGTGCTGCCTGTGAAGCCTGGCACTGATTACTGCGAGTGCTGCCTGAAACAAGGTAGGCAAACAAGCCTCAAAGTCCCAAGTGAAGTGCAGCTTGCCAGGTGCACATTGCTTTTGTACAGTAAGTGGGGGGGATGATTCTGGCCATCTGGGCTTATAATAATATGCCGATGTATTAAAATGACTTTCACAACATCATGAAACTGATTTTTGGCCATCCCACCCTATTGTCCGCTCACACCCACCTGACTTGACCCTTGTAGATGGCAAAAAGGCTTTATCAGTAGGTGAACCATTTGTCACAAGTATCCAATCTTTGCCATGCTCTTAATGTTGGAGGAAGAGGAGCAACAGGAAGCTGTACAGAAAGCAAAATTAATCAGATAGCATGAGAGGATAAGCAGATCTTTCCAACAGTACCCACCTAGCAGGGTGCACCAACCCTGGTACATTCCCAATATCATGAGCTTTAAGTCAGGAGGCTGTACTTCAGTCATGAAGCCGCAAATGAGTTTTGTCATTGCTGCAACCGGTTCTGCAAAAACCGCCCAAAGCATAGGCTGATCTGACTGCTGCAGTCAGAACAACCACAGCTTAAATCTTTTATACTAAAGGTTTATTCTGGAGAGCCATAGGGAACTTCTTTCATATCAAACATTTTGTTGTACACGCTTCTGTAAGGCAAATCACTAATTCTTTTTTTACAGATGTATTATAGTTTTGATAAACGTAGGACTGTGGCTTTCAGAATAATCCTGCATTGTAAGATCACATGACCTGTGTAAACCAATGAGTTAGTAGTGCAGGGAAACCCTCGGGGAAAGTTGTTCTTTAGTTATAGAGTTTGATGCACATGTGTAGTTGCTGCTGCTGCTGTCTTGTAAGTAAAGTTCAATGTGTCCACCAAGAAAACCTGCCTGGAAAATCAACTCTATAACAAAAACACAGTTAAGATTTTGTTCTTCAGCAGTAGTCCTGGACAGATGACTAAGAAAGCTATAATTCTATTTCAGAATCACTGAATTCCCCAAAATATTGGGGTTACTGATTACACCCAAGTGGAGTGGCATTGCAAGTCCCAAATTTAAACCCCCATACTTACATCAATTGCAAAGGCTGTCATTTCCTAAACATGCAAATCATAGGCAAAGCTTCCTTTCCATGAATTCACAGTACGCTGGGAGCTTCATGCTGCTTTTACACTTGGTCACTCCAATGTCCCAGTTCTATTTTGATGATGGGGCAAGGTGCAGGCTAGCTGCTGAGTGATAAGGAATACTCTCTACTCCCATGGCTCATGACCACTTTTTGTAGGACTGGCAGTCCTGCAAAGGAGAAATAAAATGAAGCACAAGTAAGACAAGACTTAGAATTGAACAAGCCATTAGGAAGCTCAACAAAAGGTTTTGGTACCTGGATAAATCTGATGATGTCCTGTTCTATGTGCAAGGATAGCACTGATTTGCAATTCTGGTACCATGTTATATGCTTCATAACTTTGGAATCTTGGAGGAAAGAATCTTGATCATGGATGTCCTGCAGGAGGCTGGAGAGACTGATCATAAGATCATAAGAAATAGGAGCAAGAGTAGGCCACTTGACCCCACAAGCCTGCTCTGCCATTCAATAAGATCATGGCTGATCTGATAGTGGTTGTAAGTCCACTTTCCTGCCAGCTCCATAGCCCTTGACTTACTTGAAGATCAAAAATCTAACTTGGCCTTAAATATATTCAATGACCCAGCCTCTACTGCTCTCTCGGGTAAAGAATTCCAAAGATCAACAACCCTCTGAAAGAAGAAATTCCTCCTCATCTCCATCTTAAATGGGAGCCTCCTTATTTTTAAACTGTGCCCCCCAAGTTCTAGATCACCCCCCTATGAGGGAAATCATCCTCTCAGCATCTATCCTGTCAAGCCTCCTCAGATGCTCAATGTGCTTAGTTGGTTAAGCTTGGGTGTGGACTCAGAGAAAAATAAACAAGGCTGTAGAAAGAACTGGAATCTAGAGCTAAAGCATGGTGTAGACATTTTAAAACATTGTGTAAATAAAGTTCATGCACAGTTACAAACTAGTGCCATCTCTGCATTGCTTTGAGGCTAAGCAAATATATCAAATATACAAGGGTAGGCCCAAACTGCTCAACCTTTCCTCATAAGGCAACCACTTTATCCCAGGAATCAGCCTAGTGAACCTTCTCTGAACTGATTCAAATACAAGTATATCCTTCTGCAAGTAAGGAGACCAAAACTGTAAACAGTATTCTTGGTGCAGTCTCACCCCTGCCTGTACAGTTATAGCAAGGCTTCTCTGCTTTTATACTCTATGCTTCCAATTTCCACCCCTCCATCATTTTCACTTGGTCCATCACTGATACTTCCCTTCCCTTCCTTGACCTCTCTGTCTCAATTTCTGGTGATAGACTGTCCACCAATATTCGTCACAAGCCTACCGACTCCCACAACTACCTCGACTACAGCTCCTCACACCCCGCTTCCTGTAAGGACTCCACCCCATTCTCTCAGTTCCTTCGCCTCTGTCGCATCTGTTCTGATGATGCCACTTTCCAAAACAGTTCCTCTGACATGTCTTCCTTCTTCCTTAACCGATGTTTTCCACCCACAGTGGTTGACAGGGCCCTCAACCATGTGCAGCCCATCTCCCGCACATCCACCCTCACACCTTCCTCTCCCTCCAAGAATCATGATAGGGTCCCCCTTGTCCTCACTTATCACCCCACCAGTCTCCACATTCAAAGGATCATCCTTTGGCACCAAACACATCTTCCCTTCACCCCTCCCCGGCGGCATTCCGTAGGGACTGTTCCCTCTGGGACACCCTGGTCCACTCCTCCATCACTCCCTACACCTCAACCCCCTCCCACGGCATCTTCCCATGCAACCGCAGAAGGTGCAACACCTGCCCCTTTACTTCCCCCCTCCTCACCGTCCAAGGGCCCAAACATTCCTTTCAAGTGAAGCAGCACTTCACTTGCACTTCCCTCAATTTAGTCTACTGCATTCGCTGCTCCCAATGCGGTTTCCTCTACATTGGAGAGACCAAACGCAGACTGGATGACCGCTTTGCGGAACACCTTCGGTCTGTCTGCAAGCATGACCCAGACCTTCCTGTTGCTTGCCATTTCAACACACCACCTTGCTCTCATTCCCACATGTCCGTCCTTGGCCTGCTGCAATGTTCCAGTGAAGCTCAACGCAAACTGGAGGAACAGCACCTCATCTTCCGGTTAGGTACTTTACAGCCTTCCGGACTCAACATTGAGTTCAACAACTTCAGATCATGAACTCTCTCCTCCATCCCCACCCCCTTTCCGATCCCCCTTTTTCCAATAATTTATCATTTTAAAAAATATATATATATTTTTTGTTTTTATTTATTTTTCTTTTCCCACCTATTTCCATTATTTTAAAATTTATTTCCATCCATTGTTTTATCTCCACCTTTTAACCTATTTCGATCCCTTCCCCCCACCCCACCCCCACTAGGGCTATCTGTCACTTGCTCGTCCTGCTTTCTACCCTTAATGTCACCATTAGCACATTCCTTAGCTAATATCACCATCGTCAACACCCCTTTGTCCTGTTGTCTAGACATCTTTGGCGATCTCTTCTTTGCCTCCACCTATCACTGCCCCTCTTTCTAGCTTTACCTGTCCCACCCTCCTCAAACAGCTTATATTTCACCTCATTTCTATTTTTCTTTAGTTCTGATGAAGAGTCATACGGACTCGAAACGTTAACCGTGTTCCTCTCCGCAGATGCTGTCAGACCTGCTGAGTTTTTTCAGCTATTATTGTTTTTGTTTCAGATTTCCAGCATCCGCAGTATTTTGCTTTTATATTATCGTGATGCTGATCTATATATGTTGCAATCCAATTGACACGGGCCTTTCCAAATGATCCCAAAGACTTTTCACCCTTCATTAAATGCCTCCATGTTAAATTGACTGACTTTTCTGGATCGCTCATGAAGCAGAAAAAGATTTGCAGATGTTTCTGCAGCTGCTCAGCTACATCAGAATCCACTTGTGCAACTCCATCCTCTGGTTTTCTTGTGTTCTGTGTCTCACTAAGTGCCATTTCCTCATCTTCGCATCTGTACTCCCATGAGTGGATGCCACTGGCCATAGCCTTGTCCTTCCCAAACTTCTGATAGGATCAGCAACCTTGGGCATCAGCATCAGAATTCCTACCTCACTTACTCAGGGCCTAAGTAACTTAACAAAGTACTGGCCACCCTAAGAAGTAACAATTTGAATGTTCATTATTGCAGCTGTCTTTGCAAGTTTTAAGCATTCATTAAACATTAAAGGTGTTATTCAGTTCCTCACAGTGTAAATCAGCTTCTTTAGTTGGATTTTTTTTTCTAATGACATGTGACACAACTTTTCAGAATGGCAATTCTCATTAAGCAGTTATGAGGTGATAGAAATACTGCAACGTTTCAGCACTGATATTTTCCTACAGCAACATAAACTTACACGTTTCATTATAGACGAAACAGAAAAATTGACACTGCGGGTACAAATTTCCATTAGCATTCTCACTTTGCATAAGTCAGTGTTAATCAATTAAAATGGAAATGGTATCCTTTTTCAACACTAACAACCGTAATGAGCACTATATTTATGGAACTCCCATTCACAACAGCATAAATGATCGGTAATGCAATGAACCGGACGAGGATTTTCAGTTAACTTTATTGGGTTAAAAATATCTAGCATTTTGGTTTCACATGACACCACATGATGTAATCACAGATGAATAGCAGAGTGATCAGCTTCTATTACTGCCTGTTGACAATTATCCAATCATATGTGTGAAGTGTGTCAAATTACCACATGATAACATCAAAGAAAATAATGATACAATATAAAAAGTTCCTAAAAAAGATTGTAAATCTTTGATGACAAGACCAAATAAAACAAGATTTCAAGTGAAAAATGAACTGAACTACTGCCAGTCCAGGCAATCTATTTCTGTGAGTCCTATTTCAGTTCTTACTCCCATTTTTTCTCTGTAACACTATATCACTGCATCTCCATCTTTCAAATGTGACTTCAATAGCATCCTGATGCTTGCCAAAAATAATCTGTCTCACATACAGTCAAGTCACCAATTCAGATGCACACACATTAACTCAATAACTGCCACATCAGCTATCACACCTGCTTATAACTCCAGCATATTGTGCAAAGGTATTAATTTTTGCTTTTACATAAATCCAAGAGCCAGGAAAATATTATTTTCTACCTACAGTTTTCATAGTAATGATGTCAGAGTAGCTGTTCGTGAGGAACTGTCAGCCTGGAAAAAACTGTACCGAAATTTCTTTACTCTTTTGACCATTATGGCAAATTTGCATCACAGTCAATGCTGGACTATTATACAGGCACCGATTCTGATACAGACACCACAGCACAGGCACTGTGATATAGACACTGTGATACAGGCATTGTATCTGATGTAGGCACCATGGTGCAGACATAGAACTGGATTTTCAATCGTTCGGGGGGGTGGGGGGTTGGCGGTGAGGTTGGGCGCGGGCACGCATTGAATATTGTGTTCTCAGTTGGTGTGTCAGTCTTGCCATGCGTTAGAATTTCTTAATCGAGGACTGTTGGGTAGCTGGCAGCCTACACATGCCACCAATTGTAAGTTACTGTTAAGTTAATTGAAGAGCTTGTTAACGGGCCGGACAGGGACAGGATCAAACTTTCACTGTTCATAACAGGAATAGCGAATGGTCTGGGGAAGTTTGTGCACAGCTGATGGGAACACAGAGAGGAGTTGTTATTCATTGTGGCTGCTATTGCAAAATCATGTATGAAGAAGAGTAATCAGACTAAGGTTCTCATGCAGTGGCACAATGTTGCCATTGTTTGAGCACACTGGCTTGAGTATCTTGTGATTGAATGTTTTGGATCTTGAGTGGACCATAAGGCTGCTGGCTCTCTGCTCTTCTGCCAGCTCCATTCTGCAAGGCAACAGTAAGCTAAGTCATGGCTGGCTTTTGCTTTCTAGAATTCCTTCCATCACGAGTTCCCACCTCCATCCTGCACCCGGCACCACTAACTGGGTGACGAATTCACCTTCAGGCCAGTTAGGGCCTTTCCCTTTAAAAATCACATCACATCACTGACACGGTGCAGAGTCAGCATCCAGAAATGATCCAGCCATCAGGTTTCCATGGTATAGGCATTGTATCTGATACAGGTCAGGCATATAGCACAGGCACTGTTTTACAGGCACTACACTATCATCAAAGTATCTGATACAGGTAACATGGCACAGGCACGGTATCTGATACAGACATCACAACACCGGTGTTGTATCTGATAGAGGCATGACAAAAGAGGCACCGTTAATACCTGTAGGAAATGCCATATCTGCTCATGAGAAGCCTGTGTGTAGGGGGTGGAGGGGATTAAAATTTCCCTGTGATCTCATGCCAGAATGGTTGTCTAAAAATGTAGGTAAAATGCAATAAAACACTCCAAAAGTGATTTAATTAGCTGCAGAAAGCATTAATTGAACTCTTCACACACTTCAGCTTAAAACTTTGCCCTTCTTGGCTTATCCTGGGAAGAGCTGCACCTTAGTTTTCTCATTGTAACACACCCTGAGTGCATTGTGAGTGTGAAACAAGGAAACAGGGGGCTGCAGTGCCCCTCATTTAAAACAGCTGGAGATTCGATAAGAGTGGATAGCACCAAAGGCCAAAAATTAACTGAAAACTGAACAAAACAATATTGGGGGAAGAAAACCAGTGGAAATGATTTCCAGCCCAGTTTTGCTGCCCAGTTGAAAAAGAAGAAATGTTAAACAAAGTGTGACATTGTGGAGCAACTAACTCAGAAGTTCTTTTGAGTTTCTTCTGAATGGCCACCATGACTTTGATAGAAACACTGGATAAATGTTATAAATGGGATATTTGATCTTCCTCTGCAGATACCCCAGCCTATCAGGAAAACGCCCCCTGGCCAGACAATGGAATCCCAGCATATATTATGTCTGACACAAACTAAAATTTTCACCCAGTGAGACCATTCCTGCCACATTTTAGAATGTTGGTGATAGGATATGCCAACAAATTGAGCTCACATTACAAGATGCTAACAGTGTGTTGTGATGTGTAAGCGTGGGAATGAGCCAAGAGCTGGTTAAACTGACTGACCTCTGGTGATACACATGATGCACCATGTGTTTATATCATGTTGGAATTATTTAGTGTGTAAAACCCTTCCAATATTTCAGTGTAGCAAAGCCTTCAATTCCAAGTTGGAGCTTGAATGTGCATTGTGCTGTAAGATAGAGAAAAACATGATTAACTTTGAGAGAATACGTGTAAAGTCGTCTAAGGGTTTAGCATGGGACAGGAGTATATGTGGGATAGGCTGACAGGCAAAGTTTTGTAACATACACATTTGAGTAAATGGTACTATTTGCTTCCATTACAATGACAGCTTCCTTAAGGTTTGGCACCTTCTCCTGCATTTGTTTTCAGATCATGCAGACATCTGTTTTTAGGCATGCTGCACTGCTGCCCTCCAGGGAAGATGCCCTGAGTGTCTCATTAAAGCAGCCCGCTTTGCTGGTTTTCCTGGGTTTCAATAGCTTTTCAACCAAAGGCACGGTGAATGTGCGTAGAATACCTGCAGAAATTTACCCTCATATCCTAGATCTTTAGAATGACTCTGAAACTAATCAGCATCCTGACACAGCAAAGCAAAGAGCAGAAAAGTAGTTCAAAGGGTGATGAGTGCATTGGGCGTCTCAGAAATCCTGTTTCAAATACAGTAGATGTTTGTTTTCCACCTCCATTGGCAATTAGTTGCTATTCTAGCCATATATTTGAAATATAATCCAGTTCCTTGACTGGTGACTTAATGCAAAAGACAGATACATCACAAGCCTTATTTTTAATGTCCTGCAGTTAGAAATAACAGACAATGAAAAGTTGGAAATGTAGAATCTTGGAAGGGAGGTAGGAGAACAATGAACATTCAGAAGTTTGTGGTAAATTTTATTTTTGTGCATTCAATCGAATTCTTTTACCTTTTTGTCTTCTGGGCCTGTCAATAAGATGAGGAAGTAACTTCCTCCTCAGCATCTGTATCTGGTTGCTGCAAAACATGGTGAAAATGGCTTGATGTGACTGGCCCCTAAAAATGTGACTCTCCCTCACTCCTATTGGCTATTAGCTAAATGCTAACTCCCAGACACCAAAGATCAGAACTCATCGCATAAAAAATGCAGACACAGGCTCACACTAAATTGCATTAAAAATTTGTTAGGTGAAACCATTTGATTGTATGCTAGATTTATGGACGAGGGAGATGATTGTCCGGAAATATTTATATCCTGCAGTATCACAATTTAACACATAAACACCTCCTTTCATCAACTGGCTCGTTAATCTAAAGCACAAGTATAGAGTTTTGACTTTGTGCATTTGGCAAGGTCAGGCAAAAAGAACCCATCTGGAAATTAAGTGGATCATATTTTATTGATCTATTTATTTTAAAGTCTTATATCCAATGAGTATTCATAGCCTTAGACGTGTTGCATTTTAAAGTGACGCATCTCAAAGTGACATATTTCAGAAATATTTCTTGCTGAACACAAAAGAAACGTTACCTAATTTTGCTCTGGAAAATGAAGTAGGACAAAGCACTGCTGAGAGAGTAGATGAATAGTCAGAAATAATGAACGCATAATAGATGCAACCTGAAAATAGGAAATGACAATTGACAACAATGACAAATTCCATTTATATAGCCCTCTAATATGGTAAAATTTCTCCAGGTGCTTCACAGGAGCATAATCAAGCAAAATTTGACACTGAGCCACACAGAGGTGTTGGGACAAGTGACCGAAAGCTTAGTCAAAGAAGGAGTGTCTTCTGGGGAAAGAGGGTTAGACCAGTGGAGAGGCTTAGGGGGCAATTTCCAGAGCTTAGGCTTGGCCACCAGTGATGGAATGATTAAAATTGAGGGAGATTAAGAGGAAGAGTGCAGATAATTTACAGAGTTTCAGTGCTGGATAAGATTACTGAGGTAAGGGCAGGTGAGAATTTTAAAATAAAGATGTTACTTCACTGGGTACCAACTTAGGTCAGCGAGCACAGGAATGAAAGGTGAACAGGATATGGAGTTAGGACACTCATGTCAGAGTTTTGGATGACCTCGTTTACAAAGGGAGAAAATGAGAGGCCGGTCAGGTTTTAATAGTCGGTTTATTGGTTAG
This sequence comes from Cetorhinus maximus, assembly GCF_964194155.1. NCBI lineage: Eukaryota > Metazoa > Chordata > Chondrichthyes > Lamniformes > Cetorhinidae > Cetorhinus > Cetorhinus maximus. The sequence goes on along the minus strand of NC_135895.1, from coordinate 65,307,079 downwards.
GTTTTAATAGTCAAGTCTTGACAGAGGCATGGATAATGGATTCAGCAGCAGATGAGCTGAGACCGGGCAAAGTTGGCCGGTGTTAAAAGGGAGAAACAGGTGGCCTTAGAGATGCTGTGGATATGTGGTCAGGAGCTCATCTCAGGGTCACCATTTTTAAAATTCTCTCATGGGATGTGGACATCGCTGGCAAGGCCAGAACTCACTACACATCCCTAAGTGGCCCTGAACTGAATGGCTTGCTAGGCCATTTTCAGAGGGCAGTTAAGTATCAACAACATTACTGCAGGTCTGGAATCACATATAGGCCAGACAGATAAGGACAGCAGATACCAGGTGGGTTTTTACAACAATCAACGATAGTTTAATGGTCCCCATTATTTAGACCAGCTTTCAATTCCAGAGTTTTTTAAATTGAATTAAAATTGCACCAGCTGCCACTGTGGGATTGTGAACCCATATCCCCAGACCATTAGCCTGGGCCTCGGGATTACTAACCCAGTGATATTACCACTTTGCCACCATCTTCCTAAATGTCATTAAGGTTGTGAACAGTCTGATTCAGCATCAGACAGCTGCAAGGGTAAAAGGTGGAGCTGATGGTCAAGAGAACAGAGTTTGTGGTGGGGACTAAAGACAATGGATTCGGTCTTACCAATGTTTAACTGGAGGAAATTTCTACTGATCCAGTACTGGATTTTGGACAACAGTCAGACAATTTAGGAACATTAGAGGGGTCAAAAGAGATGTGGTGAGGTAGGTCCAGGTGTGGAGGCTGGCGTTGTATTTTCAGATGATGATGCTAAGCAGCAGCATGCAGATGAGAATTAGAAGGAGGCCAAGGATCGATCTTTGGGAGACATCAGATGTGACGGTGCAGTAGCAGGGAGAGAAGCCATTGCAGATGATTGCATTGCAGAAGTCATAGGAGCCAGGAATAGAAGTTGGATGGTTAGCTCTTTAATGGGAATAGAGCCAAAGGAGTAGGAGGTGGATCTCGTGTGAACATAGGAATGGCAATTGGCTATTTTGTGTCTTGAGCCTGTTCCACCATTCAATGAGATCATGCCTGATCTGCGACCTAACTCCAGGGCCATGATAAGCTCAGAGAGGGCATTTGGAGAAATTGGAGAGAAACTAGGAAAAAATGCAAATTTAGGGCTTCGTCAGGAGGGAGCCTTAGAGGAAGCTTGGCCCAGTCATCAAGGGGACGGGAGGGAGTTCATCAGATATTAGTGATACTTATTGTTGGAGGTGAGGATGGAGGGACACGCAGAGAGGTGGTAAGAAGCTGGCTTTCAGGTAATTAAAGAAGCTAGGGGTTATTTTTGCATTTCAGCACAATCACAGAATAGCAAGCAGTTTTGGTAGGTGAGAGAAGGACACAAAAGTGCTTTTTGTGGTCCAGTCAAATTTGGTGGTGAATGGCTAAAGCAGTGTCTGCCACATCCATTCAAGACTGTATCCCTCAATGAACTTGAGGGAGCAGAGATGAGGCTCATACTGGGAAAGAAGGTGAGAGAAATTAAAATTTTTAATTGGGTCGAGGACATCAAAGGTGGAGCTGAGGGTGTAATTGGCCAGATCAATAGCTACAGAAATGTTGTGGTGAATGAAAGGCCAATGGCTGGACAGTGGAGATTTTGAAAGTATTGCTGTAAGTGAATTAGGAGAGAGCTTTTCCAAGGGCAGCCAGACATAGAAATGGATTTGGGAGGCAGAAGGTCAATGTGGGTGGAGAGCAATTCAAGGAAGTTATCAGAGATGGCTTTATGTTTAATTCTCATGCTGGGAGTAATGAGGCTACATGAGATGACAAGGTCAAAGGAGCGACTGATTCTGGGTTAGGGATTTTATATGAAGAGAAGTTGAAGGGAGTATAGCAGGCCAGTGAACTCAGAGTGAGGGAGAATGACGGATCAAGATGGATGTTGAAATCATCGAGGATAAGAAGTTGTTTGGCATTGGGACTGAGGGAGGAAAGCAGTGAAGATAAAAGCAAAATACTGCGGATGCTGGAAATCTAGAACAAAAACAAAAATACCAAGAAAAACTCAGCAGGTCTGACAGCGCCTGTGGAGAGGAACACAGTTAACGTTTCGAGTCCGAATGACTCTTCATCAGAACTAAGGAAAAATAGAAAAGAGGTGAAATATACGCTGGTTTAAGGAGGGGTGGGACAGGTAGAGCTGGATAGAGGGCCAGTGATAGGTGGAGATTGCCAAAAGATGTCATAGACAAAAGAACAAAGAGGTGTTGATGGTGGTGATATTAGCTAAGAAATGTGCTAATGGTGACATTAAGGGTAGAAAGCAGGACGAGCAAGGTACAGATAGCCCTAGTGGGGGTGGGGCGGGGGGAAGAGATCGAAATAGGTTAAAAGGTAGAGATAAAACAATGGATGGAAATACATTTAAAAATAATGGAAATAGGTGGGAAAAGAAAAATATATATAAATTATTGGAAAAAGGGGGATCGGAAAGGAGGTGGGGATGGAGGAGAGAGTTCATGATCTAAAATTGTTGAACTCAATATTTAGTCCGAAAGGCTGTAAAGTGCCTAATCGGAAGATGGTGTGCTGTTCCTCCAGTTTGCGTTGAGCTTCATTGGAACTTTGCAGCAGGCCAAGGACGGACATGTGGGCATGAGAGCAGGTGGGTGTGTTGAAATGGCAAGCGACAGGGAGGTCTGGGTCATGCTTGTGGACAGACCGAAGGTGTTCCGCAAAGCAATCATTCAGTCTGCGTTTGGTCTCTCCAATGTAGAGGAAACCGCATTGGGAGCAGCGAATGCAGTAGTCTAAATTGAGGGAAGTGCATGTGAAGTGCTGCTTCACTTGAAAGGAGTGATTGGGCCCTTGGACGGTGAGGAGAGGGGAAGTAAAGGGGCAGGTGTTGCATCTTCTGCGGTTGCATGGGAAGGTGCCATGGGAGGAGGTTGAGGTGTAGGGGGTGATGGAGGAGTGGACAAGGGTGTCCCGGAGGGAAGGATCCCTGCAAAATGCCATCGGGGGGGTGAAGGGAAGGTGTGTTTGGTGGTGGCATCATGCTGGAGTTGGCGGAAATGGCGGAGGATGATCCTTTGAATGCGGAGGCTGGTGAGGTGATACATGAGGACAAGGGGGACAACAGTGAAGATAGCTTAGTGAAAAAAAAATTTATGGGTCTAAATTTTCAGCTCAGCAGGTAGGTGTGATCAGCAAGCCTGGGATTGGCCAGGAAACGGACCGCTGACCAAGATTGGCCCCCGACCGCGATTTCATGCTGGCTGGCCAATTAACGGCCAGCCAGCATGAAGTGCACACTGAAAAGCTCAGCGCTGCCAGGGTGCGGGTGGGAAGAGGGCGAGCAATGACATCAAAGCAGGCACGGGTGGGTGCTGCGAGAATGCTCTCTGAAGGCAGAGAGCTGTCACAGGGAGTTGCAGACCCGAAAATCATGAAATAAAATTTTGAAAATCAGGAAAAAAGTGTCCAAGCATCACACTCAGGCACATGAACATATAGATGATAAAATGTTGATCCCAGATTTTTATTTTTATTTTATTTAATAAATGAAACCTCAACCCACCTTTGGGTGAGGTTTGATGAAAAATGCAAAGTCCGCCTGGCCGATTTGCCCATCCGCCAACCGTAAGACCACGAAAAATCGGAGACAATTGTGTCGTTAATGTGCTTAATTGCCCTCTTAATTGTCGGTGGGCATGCATCCGACTTTTTTGTGCACCCACCAAGCGAAATATCACGCGAGCATGGGATGACATTGGGACGCTCGCCCAACGTCTTCTCGTGTTATTTTATGGCCGATTGGGTCATGCGCGTGCTCACCTGTGAGGTGTAAAATTCTGTCTGTGGTATTTGGATGGGTGGTAGAGAGCAAGGATTTTAAATGAGAGATGAATGGGTAAAACAAGGTGATATGCTCAAAGGAAGAGAAAGTGCCAGAGGGAAAGGGGGCAGGCCAAGGTGTGACATGGAGATAAAAGTCACAACACCATGATGATGGTTTGGCCAGGCAAGTGGTTAATGGGGTAACCAGGCAGGAAGGCTTCATTTAGGGAGAAGGTAACATCACACTTCAGCCAGATTCCTCACATCAAGGCCATGATGTCAATACAATCCTCCACAATAAACTCATAGATGACAAGAGCCTTGTTCACAAGAGAACAGGCATTTTGGAGGGAAATGTAGAGAAGAGCAGTGAGAGCTGATCTCGTGGCAGAGTCCACGGGGTTTGCAATGGGAGTGGTGATTTGATCAGGAAGGAGATTAGCAAAATTAGGCCCCAGCATATGGGCTGGGCGAGAATGTCAGTGAGAGAGTAGGATGGGGCAGTTAGACTAGATGTTTGTAAGAAGGCAGAAAGCATGCCTCAGTGGGCACTCCAGAAGATGCCAAGAGTGGCACAGGGGAAATCTGTGGGGTAGAGACTTAGGAGGGCAGAGTACCAAAGGGGATAAATGAAAGAAGACATGGTAACAGGAGACAGGAGTCTGGAGGGTGAAAAGAAGGAGTAAAAAGGAGAGAGACAAAGTGGAACTAGAAATCATGATGGGTGCGAAGCAGCAGCCCAAACATTCATGGAATCAGGAAAAAGGCAAGTTATGTAGGCCTAGTTATGTAGCAAGATTCAGATACATATATCCTGGTAGAAAACCAGCAATAGAAAGGAGACAATAGGGTTAGGGCAAGGGAATAAAGATCCAGAAGGTGTGCAGAATCAGTTGTGGGGCAGGAAAAAAATAAGAATCAAAGTTGCTGTACAGGAAGAAGGCAAAGTTCAAAAAATAAGATGGGATGAGCCCAATTTAACAGGATGTATTTATTTTGAAGCTGCTGATTCCATGAGTGTTCCACACACCTGGTAATGCAAAACACAGGCAGTGGGTGCATTATGGTAATGTACTGATGAATAAAGTATTGTAGTTTGTGAGTGATCTTCTATTCCTCTGGGGGGAGCAGTGATTCATTCTCAGCATCTTTCAAGCATTTCACATCCTTTCAACTTCTCCTCGCTTGCAGACTTCAGTTATACATTTTTACTAATGCCTAACCTGAATATCGTACATTCACCTGTCAACTGCTTTTGTGTTTTGCATTATCAAAGACATAGAGTACAAATCAAAAGGTCATGCAATGGATAGGTCAAACTCCATATGGGTGTAGTTCTGTAACCTAATCATAGAAAGGACATTTTTAGCTATTACAAGATATAGAGGGGAGAAACAAAAAAAAATCCTTGTATCGGGGATATGAAAATGGAATGTTTAAGGAAGTTGGATGCATTTTCTTTGAAAAAAGAGGAGATCCTAGGTGACTAATAATAGTTTACAGTTATAGAGTGAATTGACAAAGTTGATCCAGAAATATTGGTTACTTCAGCAAAAGATTCAAATAGTTGGGCATAATTTTAAAAATTAGGAAGTTAGAAGGATGACAAGAGATTAAATGAAACGTATTTAGATTTGTGGAATAAGTTTCCTGGGAAGATTATTGAAGTGGACTGGGTACTTGCTAAATAAGAGATAGAACCATAAAATATACAGCATTGATGGAGGCCATTCAGTCTTTTGTGCCTATGCTAGTCCATTGAAAAAGCAATCTAATTAGTACCGCTTCCCTGCTCTTTATCCATAGCTCAGTAATGTTTTTTTCCCTTTCAATATTTATCCGATTCCTTTCTGAAAGTTATGTGGGATTTTACAGGGTGGGAGAAGGAATACTGCTTGTCCCTCAGAAAGAAAGTCAGTTTCAAACTGACCGACTTTAAACAAGGCTGCCCTGCTCTGGATGGCCTAAACAAGCTGAGGGTCAGATTTCCACCCCTCAATGGGAGGAAGTCCCGCCCTTGAGAGGTGCCAGCCAGTCTGATTGACCAGCAGCTCTAGCAGTCCTAGTAGCGCCATGACTCAGTAGTGGGTGCTGCTGCAATTGCAAGGGGGCCCATGAAGATCGAAGATGGACTCCAAACCCGGGTAAATCGCAGTTCTTTAGAGCAGGGAGGGGCTGGGCACTCTTGGGCGGGGTGCAAGGGAGTGGAGGGTGGGTTTTGGAGTCCAGGCGGGGATACATAGTGGGGGGTAACATCTTGTGGAGGGTGCCCCTGATGCACACAGAGCATTTCTGAATTATTTTTCCTCCTTTCCCACCTTTTCACCAAAGTTATTAAAAAAACGGCATTCCCACTCTTGCCTGCTTGCCACTGCCCAGCATATTATGGCAGTGGAGAGAGATTGAGGGCCTTAAATGGGCAATAATTCACTACTTCAGGCCCTTAATAGACCTAAGGGCGGGCCAGTTCATGGCTGCCTTACCCAATCACACCCCACTTCCCTCCCACCCTGTATTAAGGGGACCAGGTTGGGGTTGGGTGGGCTAGCCACCCGACATAATTTACATGTTCCCACCCCGATGAAAACATGTCTGGTGGGGGACCATAACATCCAGCCCAGTATTGAATCTACCATCCGCCATCTTTTCAGGCAGCACATTCCAGGTCACAACAAATTAAATCAATTCTTCCTCCTACACGTTTAGTCTAACTAGTCAATATTAATTACTCAACTTTCATCTCTTTCATGTTATAAATAAAACAATAATGTTCAGTAGTATTATCTTTACTTAAGTTTGTAATTATCTATTCTGTAATTAAAATTTCTGTACTAGGTAGGATTGTTGAGAGCTTTTATATTTTGTTTGATGTGTTGTCCAGTAGTGATTTCCACATCCACTGCAGCCATATTGGACTCCCTGCTGCCTTACTCACCATCAAAATTGTGTTTTGGCAGAAGCAGTCATGTAACAAGTTTAAGGGTGGTGTCACTTTAAGGGTACCAAGCAACATCTGAGAAATGGCTGAGACATACTTCTACAGTTTGCATTTGTGAAAATATTTCTTTCATGGATAGTCCACAGGGACTAAAAAGCTTCAGGCATTTCCTGTAGGTTAGAGCCAAGTCCATTAATATGGTGCTTGCCAGAGTCAAAGCGTTGCTATCAGTGTGATTTTTACTTTGCTTCCATGAAAATCATAACGATAGATTGTAAAGCTGCTGAAATGGACCAGGGTGTGCACATTTGCCTCTGTGAGGGGGAAGAGCCTTCCTTCCCCCTTTCCTTCCCACACTGCCACTACTCCTTTTATAATCACCATCTCACAGCAAATAAATGGGTCTGGGCAGGTCTGGTGAATGTGGGTACTTCTTCCTCTTGATTGAGAGATTTGATGAGATTACTAGAAAATTCAAGCTGACTTTAGTGTCACCAGTATTTAAGTAATCTATATTTGAAAAATTGTGATCCTCATTTCCTTCCCTGCTACCCTGTAATTATTGCTTTAATTCCCCCATAACAATTCTGATTTTAACTGCTGGATGTTAAAATGAGATGGAATAAGCAAATCCACACCATTCACTGTTTTATGTTATCATTAAATCTTCCCAAATGCTAACAGAAATATTGAGACCATTTTGAGAGAGGCTGATGGCTTGGTGCTTAAGGTTCTGGTTTCATGTATCATTCATTAGCCCCCAAAAAATAGGCACCACTTGAAACAAAAAGACCCTGCTGAAGTATTTTAAAACTTACAATTTTATTCCTGTTTCTCCAGGCGCAATCTAAAATACAAACACATTTACATTTACATAAGAGCATTGACAGGAAGAGCGAAGGTGATATGACACATGGAGCCTGTGCTTTTATAGCATGTGTAAAATTTGTGAACCTATAAACTCCACCTGATTTATGGGTTGAAGTCACACAGTGGGATATTAGCAACATTAATATTGATATATATCAATATCTCTTGCCAGCTATTTTAACAAAGGGGTTAATGGAGGTAATTTTGACTTTGTGCAATAGTGTAAAATGGGTGATTATGAATCCACAACCTACCACTACCTCCCCCTCAACCTCACCAGTGCAACACATGTAACGGTTCAGTAACAAAGCAATAGTAGTGTCGGTCGAAGCAGCTTCTCTTCACATTAACGCTACAACTATAGTGCAAATGCAGCCTAAGGCCAGAGATGGGACTTGACTGAATCCCAGGTTGAAGATGAATATTATTCCGTGGAAGAGGTGGTCTCACTCTGTTTCACTGTAGAGTAAGTTTGGGCCCTGGAATTTAATTAACATTTCATGGAGTAGTATTTCCACAGGGGTTGTCATGATCTTGTGCCATAACCTCAGTGAAGGATCAGTAGAAACCTTGGAGAAATTTGGTACATTTTCTGGGGTTACCAATGAATGTCTGCTAAAGTTACAGCAAAGGGTTGGGAGAAATCCTGAAAAATTTCCATGTGCAAAATGTTAGTGAAGATGCAAAACCACAATCACTTTGCCCTGACAGAAAACTTGTAATGAGTTTTAGATTACATCTATCAAAGGTGTTACTGTTTTGCACCCCAGTTTGTGTACATTGGTGCTGAATGCATCGCAACCCATTCAGATTGATGGCCATAAAGTTCTCCCCAAGGTGATGTTTTAATATCTAATTTTAATTTAAGGTTGAATATCCTCTCTGTCCATATGGAAAACTGTTTAGAAGTTTGAAATTCTTCACTTGCATCCCTGAAGTCCTTAATGATACTGGGATCTGATTAACGATTTATTGTGACACAGGAATGAGGGTGAGGAACTTTGAATGCAAATTATCACAGGTATATCATCAAATCAATATTTCAGCAATGCCAGGTTTACCTCTGCATTCTGTACGCACTAAACATTCCTCATCAGATCCTACTTCTAGCAACTTAGCATTAATTGAGACAATTTCAATTTTTCTTATTCGTTTTTGTGATGTGGGCATCATTAGCAAGGGCAGTATTTATTTTCCACCCTAATTGCCCTAGAGAAGGTGGTGGCGTTCTGCCTTCTTGAACCACTCCAGCCCATGTGATGTAGGTATACCTACAGTGTTGTTAAGGAGGGAGTTCCAGGATTTAAATTTAATGACAGTGAAGGAATGACGATATGGTTCAAAGTCAGGACAGTGAGTGACCTGGGGGAGGCAACTTGCAGGCAGTGGTGTTACCATGCACCCGAAGCCCTTTTCCTTTGACATGGTAGAGGTAGTGGATTTGGAAGGTGCCATCGAAGGAAGCTTGGCGAGTTGCTGCAGTTGCTGTAGATTAGGCTTATCCAACCTTTATGCATGGGGGCCACATATCCATTTTTTTTCACTAAAGGGGCTGATGAGCAAATTTCGGAAAGATACATGAATTTCAAAAAAAAATTGAATATAAAGGAAAGAAGCAACTTGCTGAGCAAAAATAAAGCAATGTCAAAGCAGTAAATTGACCATTTTAAAAAAGAGTCATTAAAACAGATGAACATTAGAGTGTGAGAGGGTCAGAGTGTGTGTGTCTGGCTCACTCCCAGTCTCAGGGTACTTACTCACTCACCCTCACCCTCAATGTGATTGGATATGAATATCTGTTGGTGTGTGGGATGAGAATGAGTGAGAAATCTGAGACTGGAAGTGAGCTAGATACACTCTCACCAATGCAGTATCTCTCCCTCACACTCTCTCTCTTAGACACACACACACACTCTCTCTTTTTCTCTCTCTCTCACACACACACTCTCTCTCTCTCTTTCACACACAAGCACACACACACACTCTCTCTCTGACATACACACTCTCTCTTTCTCTCTCTCTCACACACACAACACACTCTCACACACACATACACTCTCTTACTCGCACACACTCTCTCTCTTTCTCTTTCTCACAAACACACTCTCTCTCACACACACCATACACACAACACACATAACTCACGCACTATCTCTTACACACACATACACTCTCTTTCTCACACACGCTCTCTCTTTCTCTCTCTCACACACACATACACACACTCTTTCTCTCGCACACAGATACACTCTCTCTCTCGCACACTCTCTCTCTCTCTGTCTTTCTCTCTCTCTCTGTCCTTCTCTCTCTCTGTCACACACACACACACACACACACACACTCTCTCTCTCTCTCACACATGCACACTGTTCACACACACTCTGGCTGGAAGTTTATGGCCCCATTGGTGTTAGATGTCATGGCAGGTGAGGGGGAGGGCAATATGGCAAGAATGCCCAAAATTGGTTTTATGCTGTCGTGAAACCAGTTTGCGATCATCCGCTCCACCCGTCAATGGTGGGCCGCGTTCCCCGCCACTGGACATTGGGAATGTCATTTTAATACATTTGCATACATGTTTTAATACAGCTGCCCTGCTTGGCAGAATCATCCTCTACGTCAAATTTACCGCCCACATTGGCGTGACTTCAGAGCGGCTTGCTTCATGACTGCCTTTAGGAGGTGTGCACCTAGCAACCTGAACTTCGAGAGGAACTCAGAGGTGAATGCACACAATTTTGTGCAACACTCGCAAGCATTGCCCGTAGGATATCAAGGAAGAGGCACTGTGCATTCCCGAGAGGCACAGGTAAGTTGCTTTTTCCTAGCTGGCTTTCAGTGGGGTGCCAGGGCAAGGGCTCCAGTGCGGGTCAGACTGGGGTGGTGGGGTGGGGTGGGGTGGGTGGTTGACAAGGCAGCACAGACTGAAGGAAACACTCAGGCACATGCCAGGGACATGGGGGTAGGGGAAGCGAGGGAAACAGCCACACACTTGGAAAAGCTTGTCAAAAGTGAGCACTATTCAGCAGCTGCAGCTCAATTGACATGCTTGGAGTCAGGTCTCTGAAGCTTTCCTGTCCACCCAAGCAATGCAACAGCATGAAATTGCCACCAAATGCTCCAGAACTTTTCACCCCTCAGGTGCAGACTGCAAATTAATGTGCATTTTAGGGGGCAGCAGAGTAATTGCCCAACTGGGCAAGTTGTACAATCCCCTTGTGAAAGGTGGCTATGGCGCAGTCACTGGTGGAAGCACTCACAACCCCTTGCAATGCCTTTATTAAGGTTTGGACCAGTATCCATCATAGTTCAAGCTAACAGTGCAGCCTTGCATTGCAGGTTAGGAGAATGCCTGTGCCTGAGCTGAGAGCATAGCATGCAGTCCAGTGGCCGAAGCTGCCACTAATCGGTCAAGTGGAGTGGGGCGGAGGTGGCTGGGGTTTTGGACAGCCAATGAGCGTGCTACACACTGGCCATTTAAGTGGTGGCCAGCACTCTCCTGCATGCGTGAAGGGGCCGTCAGTCTTAACCAAGAGAGGTTCTTAAGACACATAAGCTAACCCATGCAGCTCTCTCTTTGATCCTGCAGGAGAAGAACATCAGGATCATGGAGCCTGGTGATTTAGTGGTATGCCTCATGGCTTACAGAGACCCGAGAAGAAGACAGCATGGAGGTGGAGGTGCTTGGCTTGGCAAAGGGAGAATCACCTCCCTCAAGATGAAAGGGTGGCAGGGCCTGCTGCGCACGCAGCTGAAGATCTATAATGAGCTATCGCTCGTAGGCCCCTCGCTAGACCCAGGGTCTACAGATGGCGCTTGTCATTCCTGCAGATGACTGAGAACTAGTGTCGCCAAAGACAGTGCATGTCCAGGGAACTGGCCGGTCACATATGCCACCCGCTGCAGGATTTGGTGCCATGGGGACATGGAGGGCATCCACTGCCAGTGGCCATGAAAGCGACCGCGGCCATCAGTTTTTATGCCGGTTGCTCCTTTCAGGGCTACACAGGTGACCTTTGCGGGTCTCGCAAGTCTCCATGCACAAGTCCATCCAGAGGTCACGGATGGCATCTTCGTGAAAGCACAGAACTCTGTGCATTTCGCCTGGGATCAGGAAAGCCAAGAAGCAAGAGCACTGGGATTTGCACAGATCTCTGGTTTTCCACAGGTGCAGGGTGTCATCCACTGCACTCACGTGGCGCTTAGATCTCCGTGGCAACAAGCAGTCAACTATGTCAATCGCAAGAGCTTCCACTCGCAGAATGTTCAGCTGATGTGCGACCACCACAAGCACATCCTACAGGTCTGCGCCCGATTCCCAGGGAGCATCTACGACTCCTACATCCTTAGCAGGTCTCACCTTCCAGGGTCCAGAGAGGCTGCAGGGTTGGCTCCTCGGGGACAAGTGCTACCCACAGAGGACGTGGCTGATGATACCCGTGCGGCGGCCTCAGACGGCAGCAGAGCGACGGTACAACAAGCCTAATTCCGTGACCCGTATTTTGGTGGAGCAAACTATAGGCATTTGAAAATGAGGTTCCGGTGCCTCAACAGGTCCGGTGGAGCACTGCAATGCTGTCCACTGAGGGTGTCACACATCATCACTCGCTGCGTGCTACACAACCTAGCATTGGAACGGGGCGGGGAGGTCCTGGCTGAGGAGGAGATGGAGGAGCTGCACGTATCCTCTGATGAGGAAGATGTCGAAGGGATTGATGATGATGAGGTCCTCAAAAGGTGAGGGTGCCGCGATGAGGCCATCGCACTGGTCAGATGAGGCAGGCGTGCTCTGGGGGGGCCCTCAAAGCCACAAGATTCATGGAGGATGATGACGAGATGCAGTGAGGACAGTCCTAACATTTGACTCCTGTGTGGCTGATGGCAGCGCACATAACCTCAGTGCTCAGGCTCATGTCATGAAGACACAGTGGAGGCCCTAATGGTCACTACATTGCAGGAGGATGATGACAACACGCAGTGAGGTCACTCCATAGATCTTCACATGGCCTCTGAGAATATCTGACTCCTGTCTGGCTGAGGGCAGCTGGCTTGCGTTCTGTCCTGAGTGTCATATCATGGAGACGCAGCCGTGAAACTTTAAATGCACCTGATCCTTTGTCAGCCTTCAGCACCTGACCCCTTCAGGAGCGCAGTGTCACCGGTCACAGATGCTGCAGAGATGGGGGGCAGCCCTACCTCAAAAGTGCTGAGAGCACACAGAGAGAATGACAGAACTCAGTGATGCCTGCCTACTACATTCTGACAGCAATGACAAGCACCATCAAGGTTCAGGCATCACTAATGTATCCAGTAGGTGTGAAGCTGGACCATGGCTTTGGTCTGAAGGCTACACACTGCACAGGGAAGAGGCCCTGGACTGAGACACCTGCCTTTATCTTGCGCAGGAACAAGGTTTCACATCTGAGTGACATGAACACTGCCCATCATAGGCAAGGAGATATTGTTGGAAGTTTATTTACAATCGTGAACATTATATACAAGTGATTAACACCCATGCCCAGGCTGTACGCTGCCTTTTAATTTGTCCCTTGATTTGTTAATTTAGTTTATTTGTTTTGACTCAAAAGGGTTACATCTTCTTGACCTTCCTAACCCTGCCGCTACGTCTTGGTGCTCCCCTCAACAACCACAGCAGGGGTAGAGGCAGCCTGCTGACTGCTATGCCCCATCTGTGAAGACCTTGATGGGCGTCCTCTGGAGGGCCGAGAGCTGAAGGGCCCAGGCCTGCTTTCAGGGTCCTGCTGTGTGGTAATGGCACCCTCCTCAGTCTGTGGAGCTGGAGCTGCTGATGTCACAAGAAGAGAGGATCCCAGAGTCACCTGGGTGGATGGCCCCGGGGTGTGCATCTGCTGATCCTCCTCCCTATAGGTGCCTTAGGGCGCCTGGCTGTCTCCTTGAGGAGAAGGGGAAGCTGGAGTGAGATTGAGCTGCCAGACAACTCTTTCGCGTTGACACTGTTGGAGGCCAACTATGGTGTCACCGATAGAGTTGAGCCCACGTAGCAGTACAGGACCGATGTCCTGGACCAAGGCCTCCATGGTGGCTGCCATCCTACCAGTGTTGATCTCAGCGTATTGGCATGTCGACACTATCACCTCAAACTGAAGGTGGACAGACTCCTCCATCACGCCTTGCAATTTGAGGAGTGCAGCGGACATCCTTCCCTGATATTCCCGAGCTTGCCTTTGCAGCTCCAGCGATCCGGTGTGTTTCCCAGGAATGCATCGTTAATGAGGCGGGATGCGCCGGGGAGGGAATGATACAGTGCGAAAACCCGCCATTGCGGCTGACAGGTAAAACATCTTTTGAGTGAATCTAAGACGACCCCACCCTCCCTTTCTTTCTCTCTCTCTGACACACATTCTCCCTCACACACACACACAGACACACACTCTCTCATATACACACACATTATCTCTCTCACGCTCTCTCTCACACACTCTCTTTCTAACACTATCTCACACTCTCACTCTCCCACACATGCACACACACACAATCTCTTACACACACACACACACACATAGTGGAATCGTCCCAGATTTGCACTAAGTGTGGTGGCGGGTGGTTAAAACGATATTTTACCCATTGGCCGCAATGACTGCTTCTCACGCAGTATCGTCCCAAACCCGCCGCATTAGTTATGCATTCCTGGGAAACACGGAGTTTCCATGGCGAGAGGACTCACATTCACCAGCCACGTCATCACCTCACCGCTTCATCACGCTGGGCGCTATATTTAAAGTCCAGCCATGTGCATACCTCTCAGTGCTTCCAGCCCACGACTGCTGCACGAAAGGCAAAAAGTCTGCAGTCGCCAGGTTAAATAACGCGTCACTGGAATGCCGTTTGGATGCCGTGATGTCTTCTAACACCATTCTGGCTGCAGGACGGGCAGTGACATCACCAATTCAGCATGGCAGGCACTGGCAGTGGTGGTCAGCACCAATGCCCTGCAAAAGAGGACAGCCACCCAGTGTCACTACATGATAAATGGTCTCATCCGTTCCGCCAGGGTAAGTCACTCTTAACTCACACACTCACAAACCCTTTTACACATCAACAGGGATCTCACACCTCAAGGGACAACAGCACTAACTCTCACACACACCCTCACATCTCCATCAGACTCATACTCTCTCGGGCTCGAGTCCTCATCCCATCCATGGCTCTGCGCACCACACAAACATTCCAGGCAGTGCCATGCCTCTGGCTCACACTCTCTCCATCTGTTTTCATGCCGGAGAAGCTGGCTCACATCAGCAAGGCGAGGTTCCAGACCAGGTGTGGAGTGGCCCACATTAGGCCCCTCACTCACTTTGAGGAATGTACCATTGCGCTGACTGGTGAGGATGTGGACCCTGCCTGCGGCGACAGTGAGGTCGGCGGTGAACACCCACCTGAGGACCCTGCACCACATCATCCCTCCCTCAACACAACGATGAGTGCTCCCTCTCCTGCTTTTGACTCTGCTGTCATGCACTATTATCTCTACTTTGGTTCACAGGGAGCTCTCCCATAGGACTGACACCCTCAGCCAGCCAGTCCCTCAGCTCCATCCACATCCTCATCTGCAGCCAGGAGGACACATCCTCCATTGAAGAGCTGGAAATAAGTAGCCTGAGAGACCCATCACAGCACTTACCCACACCCTCCACCAGCGCAGAGACACACACCTCGGTGGGACCTAGATCTAGAGCAGGCTCAGGTTCACAATCTGGTGGTCACCGCATGGACACGCATCCGCAGCAGGAGGAGGCAGGTTCAGCCAAGCTCCCCAGCACTCGGAGGACTGCTGGGGTAGAGGCATCTGTGGGGTCTGAGTCAGATATTGAACCTCTGGATTTGACCTTCCAACTCATTGTGGAGAGTTATCAGAAGGCAGGGGAACATCACGCAGAGCTATTGGAAGCCCTCAGCAGAGTGGCACCCAAGTTGGAGGAGTGCGTCCACTTGCTCTCTGATGCAGTGGCGCCCACAAATGCATGTATGGAGGTCTCCATGGGGAGTATGGCAGATGCCATGGAGATGCTGGTCCAGCAGAACGCAGAGATATGTACAGATCTGCACTCCGTCGTGGAAGCCATGGGTGAGTTCCTTCAGTGGCAACGCGGGAGGGCAACGGGGAACCTTGATGTCCCTCCAGGTGCTCCTTCCCCTCAAAGATTCAGTCCAGGGCCCTCGTGCACCTGAAGGGAGGAGGAGCAGCAGCTGGACATCCCTGGGTCATCCACTGAAGAATCTCAGAGCCCCTCAACCTCGTCCTCTGTCACTGCAGAGGGAGCAGCTGGCTCATGAGTGATTCTGGAGGGAGAAGTGTGAGCCTCATACAAGCACTCTCCCACGCACGCGGATCCTTCACGTATCACACTCACCTCAATGTCCCGAGCATTTTCAATGCTGCCTGCGGGGGGTTGGCTTTCAGTTGTCCATCTGAGCTGACCTGTATCTCACCCACCCACTGATCACACTCCCATGCAGCACCTGATCTCGCCCACCATGACCGTTGTTTCACTTTCATTTTGGACAGCACCTCCCCACCGTGACCTACCAGCCGCAACCCTTTTCCTTCAGGGATCTCCAGTTGAAAGTACATGTTCCCTTCCTTTCCTAAAATCCCACCCCCATCCACATTCACCTCCCCGACCTCCTCTTTCGCACCCCCAGGGTCCGTGTCTGCCTCCGAGTCCCCACCAACCACCTTCACCGTCCCTTCTACCGATACCGTCGAACCCTCGCCCTACCGTCTCATTCTGTCCCTGGTCATTCTCATCATTCCTTCATACACGCCCATCCTCAGTTCGCTCCCAGGAGGCAGACATGGGCCTATCAAACCCCTCCCTTGCACATTCACCTGCACATCCCCCCATCTGGACTCCTTCCTCCCTCCGGACACCTTCCCCCCTTAGGGCTCCTTTCCCCTTCCGGACTCCTTCCCCTCTCTGGACTCCTTCCCCCCTTCGCACCCCTTCCCCCATGGAACCCTTTCCCCCACTTAGTCCTCCCAATCCCCCCCGACCCCCGTACTCCCCCCCACTTAGTCCATCTCCCTACCTGACTCCTTCCTCCACCCTTACTTCT
Source organism: Cetorhinus maximus (assembly GCF_964194155.1). Classification (NCBI taxonomy): domain Eukaryota; kingdom Metazoa; phylum Chordata; class Chondrichthyes; order Lamniformes; family Cetorhinidae; genus Cetorhinus; species Cetorhinus maximus. Next base: position 65,290,343 of record NC_135895.1, on the reverse strand, counting down.
CCCGCCACCCTTAGTCCTTCCCCCTTCCCGACTCCTTCCTCCAGCCTTACCTCTTCCTCCAGCCTCACTTCTTCCTCCAGCCTAACTCCTTCTTCCTCCCTGACTCTCACAGGCATCCTTACTTCTTCTTCCAACTTTACTCCATCCCTTTCCCAACTCCTTCCTCCACTCTTACTTCTTCCTCATCCTTATTCCCTCCCCTCTCCGCACTCCTTCCATCTTCCATCCTCCTTACACCTACCTCCCCAGTTGCTGTTCTTGTCCCCCGTTACCCCCTCCTCCCCCGTACTCCCTTCCCCCTATCCCAACCTTACCCCACCGACACCTTCGTTCTCCCCCTCCCAACCTTACCCACCGACGCCTTCGTTCCCTCCTCCCTACCTCACCCACACGGACACCTCTTCCTCTCCGAGCCAATCCTAGACCTTTCTCTCCCACCCCCTCGACCATCATCCATTGTGAGCATCAACGGTGACTTTCTAACTTCCGTGAGCTGCTTCACAGCAGAGCCATGTCCATGAGAATCCACCCAGCGTGCCATGGACGTTCCTCCAGGGTCCTGTGGCTGTCGAGCTCCAGCACTTTCTGCTCCTTGATGTTCGCAATGTGAGCAAGGCCCTGGCAGGTAAGTCCCAACTTCTGCACATCACGGTTGGCAAGACGTGTTTTACAGTCTCTCTCTCTCTCTCTCTCTCCTATCACCATGGTCCCAACAGCCTCTCCTTCCCCTGTGGCACCCCCCCAGTCTCTCTCTCTCTCTCTCTCTCTCCTTCCCCGAGGCCCCTTCAGTCTCTCTCTTTAACTCTCTCCTTCCCCTGTGGCCCCCCCCCCAGTCTCTCTCTCCTTCCCCCATGGTCCCAGCAGCCTCTCCTTCCCCCGTGTCCCTGGCAGCCCTTCATTCCCCACCCATCCAAAAACCTCTTTTGTCCCCAGCATACTCATCGGTGCTGGTGTTTTCTGCTCCTCCAATCACAGCCTGTTCCTCTCCCACAGACGCGAGAGAGAAACAGCCTGTGATTGGAGGAGCAACCTCTTTCAGAATCTTCAGCTTCACTTACCTGTCTGACCGGCATCTCGAACAGTGGCTCCGATGGCCAAATGTGGAATGCTTTCAGGGGCCACAATCTGACCCACAGGCCACATGTTGGACAAGCCTGCTGTCACCATGCATCAATGGTGATATGTTTATTTATTAATGTCATCCATTATATGAATACATCCTGATGCATGTGTCCATTTTGTGTTAACAATGGTCAGTTAATGATAATGTTTTTCCTCCCTATTGTTGTGTAAGACAATTAAGAGTTTAAGCTAAATACTTTATTTAAGTTTCTTTCTTTTAAGAGCAACACTGAATCACATGAATAATGTGAGATTAGTGGTTGTGGCAACAACAATAAGGGTGTAACATGAAGAAAGAATCACAGTAACATCATACATCAAAAATGCATTCACTGGAGTTTCTTTTTTAACTGATCTTTAGTGGGCTGTTTGGGATGAAATAAAAAAAATTACAGTGGGAACCTTTTCCTCTCTTTTGGCTTTCATAACCCTTCAAGATGGTAAAATAATGAGCCACGATGTCTCACTCACATAGCCTGAATTCTGATTCATTACCCACAAAAACAACATTTTACTCTGTTATTAGCAGTTTTCCAGATGAGTCATGGACCTTTGGCAACATTGGTTACAGTTATAAAATGGTAGTTTCCAGTATTTGTGGGTGTGAAGTGAATGTACTTGGAAGATTAATTCAGGGAACAACTGAACCAAAAGAGAAGTTCAATGGCAGGTATTTCCTGCCATTTGATCTTTGCATTTAAAAATCCATTTTCTCTGCAGGAAAGAATATATAGCAAGGCTTTGGAGAAAATGCCAATTGTTTGTTTTCCTATTTTTATGCCAACTTTACTGGAGGGAAAAAACGTTTCATTTCCACAATTTGTAGCAAAATGAAATTCTAAGGTTTAAATAATCGCTGCACCTTCCAAAAGTTGACTAACTTCTGCCTTCACCTGTTATTGTCTAGCTGAAGGTATGTCTTCTTCGCCGCAAAACACATTGAAATACTTGCACTGTCCTGTGGCTTTAGTTAACTAAATTAAAGCATGTAGACATTGAATTATTTAATCAAGGCCAAGATTTTCCATGCCTGCCAGCGTCGGGCATTTTCGGTGGCAGGAAGGGACAATATGCCGAGATGGCCAAAATTCGGTTTCACGATGTTGTGAAACAAGTTTGCGACCGTCCACTCCAACTGCCAATGGCCGTCCACGTTTTCCACCATTGGACGTCGGGAATCTCATTGTAATACATCAGCATATCATTATAAGGCCAGCCCACCAGACTCATTCCCCCTGCGCTAGATCGTCCACCCATGTTGGCAGGAAAACACGCCGATGTGTTTCACAACAGCACACAATCGGCATGTGCCTGGAGGGCTGCACTTTGTTCTGGACTTCAAGGTTTGTTTGGCTACCTTGCTTCGGGCAGCACTCACAGTCATCAGTGCCAGGTTCACACACAGCACCACATCACCTTTAGAGGGGCTCACGGGTATGTCTCTACCTACCAGACCAGCCATATGTGTGTGGCTTTTCAATGGCTGCAGGGCGAGGGCTTGTTTGGGGAAGGGGAAGAAGTGGCCTCAGTTAAGGGAAGGGGCTGCAGGACGAGGGCTGTGCTGGAGAAGGAAGGTAACTAAGGGTGTGTGTGGGGCACATGTTCATCTGTGCAAGTGGTCTCAAGGTGGTGAGGGCTGTGGAGGCAGCCCCCAGTGGTGATGAGGCCAGATGGACATGTGCAAGTATGTGTGTGAGAATGGGTGGTGATGTCCCTTGAGCTGGCACTGAGTGTGATGCCAGTGAATGTGTGATGGGCTTGAGTGTGAGAGTTTAGAGCGATGAGATGGTTGGACATACCCTGGCTACATGGATGAGATCATTCATCCTCTACCTGCATTGGATGGCCAACCTCTTCTGTGCAGCATTGACACTGACCACCTCTGACACCACCTGCCATGCTGGATTGGTGGTGCTGCTGCCCGTCCTGCGACCAGAGGATATGCACGACATCCAAATGGCGTTCCAGTGATGCATCATTAAACCTGGGGGCTGCAGTCTTTTTGCCTTTCGTGGACATCTTCCCTGCAGTAGTCATGGGCTGAAAGCACTGAAATGTATGCGCGCGGCTTGACTTTAAATATGTAGCCCGGCGTGCTGAAGCAGCAAGGTGATGGTGTAGCGGGCAAATGAGAGCCTGTGTGCCATGGAAATGGCGTATTTCCCCGGAACGCATAAGTAGTGCAATGGGTATGAGACGATACGGCGTGAAAACCCACCATCACGGCCGGCGGGTAAAATGTCGTTTTACCCACCCACTACCGCACTTAGTGCGAATCTGGGACGATTCTGCCCCAACCTACTGAATATCTAGGAGACTCTGGAATACCCTTCGCCTTAATACAAAAATTGAAAAAAATTCAGAAACTGATATAATTCAGTTTGTTAACTAACTTTAAGTTTATTTTTCCTCTTTGCTTGCTTCTGGGCTATTCCGCACAGAAGAAAGAAGTTAAGATTTTTGCATCCAGAGTTTTTGCCAAAAGCCAACTGAAACTTTTCTTGGCTTTAGAGCCACTTAGAAAATTGCCGCCAAATCAGTTGAACATGGCCCCTGCAATCAAACTCCATTCTGCAGTCTTATATTTATCTCCCTGAATCTTGGTCCTTACGTTTAAAGAAAAGCTTGCGATTAACTGGTGGCCACCCTAGGATTACTATATTTACTTAATTTCTGGCATTGCACCTGATGAAAAACCAATGTGAAGTGCAGATTATGGGTGCCATGGGCAGAGATCAACCTGAACTGCTCTCTTTTCACATTTCCATTCCATTGTGGGGCAGAGCAGAAAATTTATCCTATGTACCTTGGAAGAATTGAAAGAAACAAGGTGTTCGGTGGGGCTGGAGTGAATGGAATTTAACCTGAAGGAGCTTGCGAGTTTAGGCATGGGGGAGTTTAAAACCGGCAAAAAACGCAGTAACAGCAGCACGCTGGATCCAACCCGCTCCCTACCACACTTCACTCAACTGCAACAAGCTGCTCGCACACAATCTGCCCAGGAGAGGCATGTTGCCTATTTACTGATGGCAGTTGAGTAACAGAGTAATATTTAAACACAACTTTAAATTTAATATCACATCCACAGGTTTCTAGATTTCTAGAAACTCATCATTGAAAGCAAGGCGAGAAAACAAGTTCAACTGAGGAGGCTGATTAAAACCCATGGAAATACTGCAACAAACACTCAATATTACAAGGTATTTGCAGCATAAAAACAGACCATTCAGCCCAACAGATTCATGTCAGTATTTATGGTCGAAATGAGTCTCCACCCATTCTTGTTCATTCAGCCTGGACAACATATTTTTCTTTTCCTTTCTCCTTCATGTGCTTATTTAGCTTCCCCTTAAATGCATCTATGCTATTTCCCTCAACCCTGTGATACTGAGTTCCACATTGAAACCACTCTCTGGGTAAAGACGTTTTCTTCAAATTCTTACTGGATTTACTACTGATTGTCTTACATTTATGAACCCTGCTCTGGCCTCACCAGCATGAGGAAGCATCCAGCAAAATTTTCCCAAAAAAGTTCCGAGTCCTGACAGCGGCTGGAAATGTGCGTCAGCAACACGCACGGTCAGCCGGCAGGACTTGCCCCTTGATTTTACATGTGGCAGCTCATGAATAAGTTACAGTTGGTGTTGCCCTAAGAGCTGCCAGAGCAGCTTCAGAAGCAGCGCCTCCAGGAAGGGTGGCCACTCCTGAGGAAGGCAGGGGCCCTGCAGCCGATACCAGATAGGCCAAAGGGCCGCGCTGATGTAATTGCTGGGGATGCAGTGGCTTCATTCCCTGCCTGCTGCCCCCTCTTTGAATAAAGAAGTGCTCTCCCCTCCCCTCCCCCAAACCTCAGCTTCCTGTATTCAGCTGGCAGCCTCGCCACCCCTCAAGGGGTTGATCTGCAAAATGCCAAGTGTCTGGTAAAATGATCCTTAATATGGCATTTTGATAGTTAAATTTGCTTCCCGTCACTTTGTGGCCGGAGGCCTGTCTGAAGCTGGTCCCACCATCAGTAAAATTCCCCGACAGTGGGACATGATCGTGGAGCTGATCTGTCATGGGCTCCCTCTGATTTTACCACTAAACCCCCCACCTCCACCCCGCCCGCTATCATCCTGCCTCATCTCTTCAAACTTCTCATCTTTTCTATGTCTACCCTATCAAACCCTTCCACAATCTTGAAGGCACCTATCAGGTTGCCGCTCTCCCCCCACCCCCAAAACCCCCACCCCTCCCATCCCATCTTCTCTGGAATTAAAGAGCCCTGACTATTCAAGTTTTCCTGATAGGTATAACCTCTCCGCTTTGGTATCATTCTTACAAATCTCTACTTGCACCCTCTCCAGTGCTTTGATGTTTTTTTTAATATGGAGACCAGAACTGTTCACAGATGCTTTCACTTGATGGTGAGACCAAATGTGGCCTAATCAAGGTTCAGTATAAGTTTAACATAACAACTCTGCTTTTCAATTCAATACCTCCAGATATGAATCCCAGTGCTTTGTTTGCTTTTCTTACGACTTTGTAACCTGTATTGCTACTTTTAGTGATTTATATGTTGTCCTAATTCTCTCTTTTTCTTGACCCCGTTTAGACACTTTATTTCCCAAGGAGTAAGTGGCTTCCTTATCCTTCCTACCAAAATGTACCATCTCACACACAGCTATATTGAAGTCTATCTGCAAATTATTTGCCCATTCTGCAAGTTTATTAACAGCTTCAACTATTTTATTGCAGACCTCCTCTCTATTAACTACTCCTCCCATTTTGGTGCCATACACAAACTTTGAAATTGTACTTCCAATTCCAGAGCTCAAATCATTTGTGTAAATGGTGAACAATCGTGGTCCCAGCACCGCGGATTGTTATCTTTTTTTATTCGTTCTTGGGATATGAGCATCACTGGCTAGGCCAAAATTTATTGCCGATCCCTAGTTGCCCATGAGAAGGTGCTGGTGAGCTACTTTCTTGAACCGCTGCGGTCCATGTGGTGTAGGTACACCCATAGTGCTGTTAGGGAGGGAGTTCCAGGATTTTGACCCAGCAACAGTGAAGAAACGGTGATATATTTCCATGTCAGAATGGTGTGTGGCTTGGACAGGAACTTCCAGGTGGTGGTGTCCCCATCTGTCTGCTGCCCCTGTCCTTCTAGATGGTAGTGGTCATGGATTTGGAAGGTGCTGTCTAAGAAGGCTTGGTGAGTTCCTTCAGTGCACTTTGTAGGTGGTATACACTGCTGCTACTATGCACTGGTTGTGGAAGGAGTGAATGTTTGTGGATGGGGTGCCAATCAAATGGGCTGCTTTATCCTGGATGGTGTCAAGCTTCTTGAGTGTTGGAGCTGCACTCATCCAGGCAAGTCGAGAATATTCCATCACACTTCTGACTTGTGCCTTGTAGATGGTGGACAGGCTTTGGGGAATCAGGAGTTGAGTTACTCGCCGCAGGATTCCTAGCCTCTGACCTTCTCTTGTAGCCACGGTATTTATATGAATAGTCCAGTTCAGTTTCTGGTCAATGGTAACCCCCAGGATGTTGATAGTGGGGGATTCAGTGATGGTAATACCATTGAATGTCCAGGGGAGATGGTTAGATTCTTTCTTGCTGGAGATGGTCTTTGCTTGGCACTTGTGTGGTGTGAATGTTACTGCCATTTGTCAGCCCAAGCTTGGATATTGTGCAGGTCTTGCTCCAATTGGACATGGACTGCTTCAATATCTGAGGAGTTGCAAATGGTGCTGAACATTGTGCAATCATCAGCGAACATCCCCACTTCTGACTTTATGATGGAAGGAAGATCATTGATGAAGCAGCTGAAGATGGTTGGGCCTAGGACACTACCCTGAGGAACTCCTGCGGTGATGTCCTGAAGCTGAGATGACTGACCTCCAACAGCCACAACATATCTTCCTTTGTGCCAGGTATGACTCCAACTAGTGGAGAGTTTTTCCCCTGATTCCCACTGACTTCAGTTTTGCTAGGGCACCTTGTTGCCACACTCAGTCAAATGCTGCCTTGATGTCAAGGCCAGTTACTCTCACCTCTCCTCTGGAGTTTAGCTCTTTTGCCCATGTTTGAACCAAGGTTATAATGAGATCAGCAGCTGAGTGGCCCTGGCAGAACCCAAACTGAGCATCAGTGAGCAGGTTATTGTTAAGCAAGTGCCACTTGATAGGACTGCTGACGACCCCTTCCATCAGTGTTGTAGCTGTACTGGGACAGCTTGGCCAGGGGTGCAGGAAATTCAGGAGCACAAGTCTTCAGTACTATTGCCAGAATATTGTCAGGGCCATAGCCTTTGCAGTATCTGATGGTACATCACTTTCCACTTTTTGCCAATCTGAGTAACTAACTTTGAATTCCTGTGGCAGGATTGTTTGGATGGCGTATTTTCCCACCCCAGCACTCAAAGAGTCGGCGGGGGGTATATCCCCACCGATCATAGCAGCTCCAAAGCCATTTCACATTCCATGGAGTATTAATTGTCTGGAGTTGGGTCTTCTACCTGAGGGAGGGACAGAAGTTCCACCTCATAGAGCTGCTGGCCAATCTGATCGGCTGCCAGCTCTGTACTTCCATCAGCGCAGTGACAGCAGTGACCAGGATTGGGACTACAAGCAGTCCCCAGATGTTAGTCCCGGAGTTCAGGACCAGGTGTGTTCAGTGGTAGGGGGGTCTCACAGCAGGGAGGAAGGTGAGGCCGGGGGGTGGAAGGGGTGAAGGAGGGATGCGGTTCTTGATGGAGGTCGAGGTGTGGGGGGAGGACCCATGGGAGGTGTGGGGGCAGAGGGCAGACCTTGGGGGGGTGCCCAATGTGGAAAGGAAGCCGTTGAGGGTGGTAGTTCCCCTTTCCTGACTGAGCCAGAGCTAGGTGATCTGCCGGGCATCTCCCTGCCCCTGAACTCCTCCTGCCGACTTCAACATTGAGGCTGGGCGGTAAGCAGCTGACCAATATTTTGAGGGTAGGTCAGGCGGGCTCCCCCCACACATGCAAACCCACCAGCGGGGGACCAAAAAACTCTGCCTCTACTCTCTATTTTTTCTTTTGTGCCCAGTTTGCTATTCATTCAGGTGTTTGTCCCCTGGCTCATTAGTTAGGCCACAACTTGAGTACTGTGTGCAGTTCTGGTCACCTCATTACAGAAAAGATGTAATTGCCTGGAGAGGGTACAGAGGAGATTTATGAGAATGTTGCCAGGACTGGAAAGGTGCAGCTATGAGGAAAGATTGCATAGGCTGGTGTTGTTCTCCTTGGAACAGGGAGGCTGAGGGGAGATTTGATTGAGATGTACAAAGCTGTGAGGGGCCTGGATAGAGTGGATGGGAAGGGCCTATTTATCTTAGCAGAGAGCTCATTGACTAGGGGGTATAGATTTAAAGTCATTGGTAGAAAGATTAGAGGGGAGGTGAAGAAAGATTTTTTCATCCAGAAGGTAATAGAACTAACTGCCTAAAAGGATAGTAGAGTGAGAAACCCTCAACTCATTTAAAAGGTGTCTGGTTATGCACCTCAGGTGCTGTAACCTGCAGGGCTACAGACCAAATGCTTGAAAATAGGATTAAGCTGGTTGACTCGTTTTTTAGCTGGCATAGACATGATAGGCCAAGTGGCCTCTTTCTGTGCCACAAACTTTCTATGCTTCTATGACTCCATATATTCTAACCTTACTCATGAATCTACTATGTGATACCTGAGCAAAGGCCTTTAGAAAATCAAATCCATTACATCTACTGCATGAACCTTGTCTACTCTTTATGTTATCTCCTCAAAAATTAAGCAGTAATCACAGCTGCTTTCTTACATACAATGGGAGAGGGTTTTGTTCATAGTACTTTTGATGAAAGTTTATCATCTGCACTTTGGAGGTTTTCTGAGTTACATCAGGATGGGTGGAACTTGGCTACCTTCGATTGGACCTTGGACTACATGAGCAATATGACCAGCACAAACAGCGGAGCAGCAGCAGGAAGAGCAACCTGCTGTTCAATGGCTTGCAGCTGGACAGCAGGGAAGGGAGAAGCAGAAGGGTGTAGTTGATAGGAAGCACAGGCTGTGCAAGCAGTGGTTGAGTTTCTTTGACATGCTGGAACAGTAGTGTTTCAGGAGGCTCAGGTTGTTGTGCCAGGTGGTGGCAGGTGTGTGTAGCCTTCTGGAAGAATGACTTCCTCAGGTGGACCTGGTGGCCACACATTACCAGTGACTAAGTGACCACTGCCCTCAACTGTTTTCCTCCAGGGCTTTCCAAGGCTCTGCTGTAGGCTTTTCCAGGATCCCAGCCAGATGTGCAAGACTGGTGACTGATGGATTGTCAACTTCAACTGCAATAATATCAGCCAGAAAAAGTGGCACTTAAGTGGCCAATAATTTGGGAGGAGGTCAGGTGGGCTGCCCTGGGCCTCGCCCTGTGTGAAATTGCAGACAGATCTGGGGCAGGAGGGCCACCCAGGAAATCTGCATTTCTGGCTGGTGTCCCACAGTTGCAGGATATCCTTGATTTTAGGCACATGCAGTAATCCACCCACCGCCACCCCCCCACCCCACCCCACCCCACCACCACCCCCCCAATCAACCAGGAGTATTCATCAATCACAAGAGTTTCCACACCATCAATGTTCAGCTGGTGTTCAACCACAATAAAATATTTCAGCAGGTGTGCAAAAGCTTCCTGGGGAGCTGCTGTGTGATGCTTTTGCCATGCAGTTGTGCCAATCTCCCTGACATCTCTGGGCCTGCAAACACACTTAAGGGGTGACTGCTAGGAGACAAGGGATTCAAATAAAAACAGAAAATGCTGGAAAAGCTCAGGAGGTCTGGTAGCACCTGTGGAAAGAGAAAGAAGAGTCATATGGACTTGAAATGTTAATTCTGTTTCTCTCTCCACAGATGCTGCCAGACTTGCTCAGTTTTTCCACCATTTTCTGTTTTTATTTCAGACTTCCAGCATCAACAGTATTTTGCTTTTATATTATATCTACTTCAAATTTGGTTGTGTATACTTGTAAGAAACCCAGGCATTGAAGCCCATATGACCACCAGATGTGTGATCAAACAAACTATCAGCAAGCTGAAGATGCACTTCAGGTGCCTGGACAGATCTGGAGGCAGCCTTCAATACGTACCAGCAAGGGAATCCAGAATGGCTGAGGTCTGCTTTGCGCTGCACAACATTGCGCAATAGTGAGGTTTGGACTGGAAGGAGGAACAGGGTGCAGAGCACACATCCAAGAAAGAGAAGGAAGACGAGGATGAAGAAGATCAGGAGAACAATGCAGCAGCAGCTCCTCACACTGCTGCCTGAGTTAACCATGGTTGCCCTCATTAATGCAATTCAGTTGCACAGGGCACCCTTGTCAGAAGCGCATACAATGGTCACTCTTCCCACACCCCTACCTCCAGTAAAGGCATTGACAGACCAAATCAGTCCTGCAAATCACCATCACTCCTTGCACACCTCCCCATTCATCTCCATGAACTCATGCCTTATCATTCATCATTAAGCAAGTTACTAGGCAATTTGTCACCCAGCAACCAAGCAATCGCTGAAGGTGGCAGGGCAGGTTGAGAAGGTGGTTAAAAAGGCACATGTGGCCTTGGGCTTTATAAATAAAGTACAAAAGCAAGGAAGTTAAGACAAACCTGTGTATATAAAACATCTATTGACCTCAACTGGAGTATTTTGTCCACATTTTTGGGCACCACATATTTTAGGAAGGACGTAAAGACACTAGAAAGGGTGCAGAAAAGATTTAAGGAAATGATTCAAGGGATGAGGGACTTCAGTTACATGGATAGATTGGAGAAACTGGGGTTGTTCTCCTTAGAGAAGAGAAGGTTGAGAGGAGGTTTGATGGAGGTATTCAAAATCATGAGCTGGCTAGACAGTAGATAGAGAGAAACTGTTCCCATTGGCAGAAAGGATGAGAAACAGAGGACACTGATATAGGATGAATGGCAAAAGGACCAACAGCGACATGAGGAAAAACGTTTTTACACGGTGAATGGTTAGGTTCTGGAATGCACGGTCTGAGACCATGATGGAGGCAGATTCATGTAATGGCTTTTAAAAGTGAATTGGATATGCACCCAAAAAAGAATAAAAGTTACAAGGTTACTGGGAAAGGGCTGGGGAATGAATCTAGCTGATATACTCTTCCAGAGAGCTGGCAGGCATAGTATGTAACCATTCTATGATTCAATGAATGAGCAAGACAAAAGTGATGCAAAAATAATAAAATGTATGTGATTTGAATAAAGAACAGAAACTTCACAACATAATATTTTCTCATGTAGGCATGCATACTCTTGTGCAACTACAAAGCTTTCCTCTTTCTTTTCCAATCTCTTCTACATGGTGCAATCTCTGTGGCTTCAGCAGAAATGGAGGCAGGATGCTCAGATTCCTACTCTGACAGAGATGCTCTTGGCCAATGTCCTCTGAGTTTTGGAGCCCGTGAGGGTCCTCGCAAAGTCTGCCCCACCTGCACCCGTGCAGGGGCAGACTTAGTCATTGGGACATGAGGCAGCCTACTGGGTACTGACTGTGAGGAGGAGGCAATGGGTAAGAAGTGGAAGCGTTTGAGTGGAGTTCCCATTTCCATGTCTCCTTTAACCATCATCCCTCAACTGTACTTTGCTGCTACCATTTCACTGGAAAGCACTTTGGTGCAGATCAGTGGAATGTTGTAAAGCCAAGGTTAAGGCACTTATCATCCTATTTAAGGTGGCAGACATGTTGGCATCCAAAATGCAAGGTGTCTATGGAGCCATTTGGTTATTGCAATTGATGTTCCACAGAGTTTTCCACTTTACCCATGCAAGAAGAAATTATCACAATGCCCTGCAACATCCACTCATCTCATGCTTGAGGTGGACTCATCCATTTCCTCTGTAATGGTGGTTTGTGGCATGTCTGCTTTGTGGCAGAAACAGTTTTCTTCCTTCCATTGCTGGGGAATAATATCTTTCTGTCTCCACACAGACCCCACCAGTACATCAAGGGAGATGTCATTGAAATGGGATGCACCTACGAGTGTCCTGAATCTATTGTCACACTTGCTAGAAACTCCAACTCCTCCAAATTCTATCTTTAGATCAGCCCTTTAAATACTGGAGGTGAGATTGCTTCATGCAGGTCTTCATCAGGCCTGCTGCCATGCAATCAATGCCAAACTCAGAAGTAAAATGACAATGAGATGGCTGAGTTAAAATGCCATTTACAGATTCACTGGACTTACCTCTGGGTTTCCCATGTGATATCAACTCCTCTCAAGTTAGTATTGGGGTTGTGATTTCCATTGTTCCATCTAACTGATTTGGATTGAGCTGAAAATAAACATCTACTGCCTGGTATTTGATCAGTGATTTCTGCCCACATAATATGAGGTCTGATAAGGAATAATGTCACCACGGCCCACCTGCCACAATGTTACTCACATGACCAGTTTCTTCATGCATTCTAATCAATCCATTCCATAACTTTCATACAAATGGTTGTGATTTCCTAGTTTCCAGCGCTTTACCAGGTGCCCCTTTAAAAACACTACTTTAGTTGGCATTTAGCTCCATTGGAGCAGTAGTTTAAAAGCATTGAGCATAACCTAGCTTGCTCCCAACTCATAAAGAGCAAGTCTGCCTCACCTTAATGCCTATCTAAAAGAAAAATCCCACTCTCTTAAATCCTGGTTCACAGAGACTGTGACAAACAAAACTGCTGCCAGGTTATTGTGGGACTTTTTTTGTGGAACAATTCATTTGTTGAACTCAAGTAATGTTTACTCCTACACTGTGATGGGCAATCTGACTTCTAACTGTAGCCAAACAGGTACCATCTTTTGCTCCAAAATCAATTATGTGGATTATTTAAGGCAACTGCATTTACTGTTTGGTTTGAAAGTATTTTCACATGGGTGGCCCATCGATTCAATGCACTGATTAAAGCTAAGAATGTGATTGATGTGTTGCCACTACCAGCAACCCCAAAGTCATTTTCTTCATTTATAAACAATAAGATACTTTGTTTTACTTATACTCCTTGTATCTACAACTATTTAAACACTTCTTGAGTCATTCAGTCTTTGTGAAGTTACAGTTACACAAATTTTAAATTTTTTGACAATTTCTGGGGGAAACAGTGCAACTTCAATTGAAAAACCTAATTTGATTGGAGATTATGTTCAAACCGCTATGGGCTACCACATTATTATTAAGCATCAGCTTCTGGCATGTATGATTTTCAAACCGGGAGCTCACTACTTTGTGGGTGGTAGAAAACCCTGCAGATGGATCTTTAAGGGTTTGTAGAGGCTCAACATACATTGTAATACTTCAGAAGATGTAATAGGTTGAAAGAACAGCACAAAGAGCTGTAAAATTCGCAAATATCAACATTGAGGTGCTGTTGGAGTAGGCATGTCTCAGAAGGGCAATTGTTGTCACACAAGCCCAGTAGATCCATTGAAGAGTGATTCAAAATGAATGGTAGGGAGTGGCCACTCATGTCATTGTGCCCTATAGCTGCCAAAGCATATGGGTTCAAGTGCGAAAGACATTTAGGGACTTTAGTAAATCTGCTAAGGATGGTCAGAGCAATACCACATTCTCTAAAGCATGTGTCATGCTATCTTTCATTCATTCTAATGCTGGCCATTCATGACTTTTGACATCCCAAACAGTTACCTATAATGAGGCTTTTGCTAAACTCAAACTATTTCATCTTTTTTTATTCATTTATGGGATGTGCGCTTCGCTGGCTGGACCATCATTTATTGCCCATCCCTAGCTGCCCTTGAGAAGGTGGTGGTGAGCTGCCTTCTTGAATCACTGCAGTCCATGTGGTGTAGGTACACCCACAGTACCGTTAGGGAGTGAGTTCCAGGATTTTGACACAGCAACAGTGAAGGAACGGCGATATATTTCCAAGTAAGGATGGTGAGTGACTTGGAGGGGAACTTCCAGGTGGTGATGTTCCCATGCATCTGTTGCCCTTGCCCTTCTAGATGGTAGTGGTCGTGGGTTTGGAAGGTGCTGTCTAAGGAGCTTTGGTGAATTCCTGCAGTGCATCTTGTAGATGGTACACACTGCTGCTACTGTGTGTCGGTGGTGGAGGGAGTGAATGTTTGTGGATGTGGTGCCAATCAAGCGGGCTGCTTTGCCTTGTATGGTGTCAAGCTTCTTGAGCTGCACTCATCCAGGCAAGTGGGGAGCATTCCATCACACTCCTGACTTGTGCCTATAGATGGTGGACAGGCTTTGGGGAGTCAGGAGGTGAGTTACTCATCACATGATTCCTGGCCTCTGACCTGCTCTTGTAGCCACAGTATTTATATGGCTAGTCCAGTTCAGTTTCTGGTCAATGGTAACTCCCAGGATGTTCATAGTGGGGGATTCAGCAATGGTAATGCCATTGAACATCAAGGGGCGATGGTTAAATTCTCTCTTGTTGGAGATGGTAATTTCCTGGCACTTGTGTGGCGCAAATGTTACTGGCCACTTGTAAGGCCAAGCCTGGATATTGTCCAGGTCTTGCTACATTTGGACCTGGAGCGCTTCAGTATCTGTGGAGTCGTCAATGCTGCTGAACATTGTGCAATCATCAACAAACATCCCCACTTCTGACCTTATGATGGAAGGGAGGTCATTGATGAAGCAGCTGAAGATGGTTGGGCCGAGGACACCACCCTGAGGAACTCCTGGAACTGAGATGATTGACCTCCAACAACCACAACATATCTTTCTTTGTGCTAGGTATGGCTCCAACCAGTGGAGAGTTTTTCCCCTGACTCCCATTGATTTCAGTTTTCCTAGGGCTCCTTAATGCCACACTGAGCCAAATGTGGCCTTGATATCAAGGGCAGTCACTCTCACCTCACCTTTGGAGTTCAGCTCTTTTGTCCATGTTTGAACCAAGGCTATAATGAGGTTAGGCACTGAGTGGCCCTGGCGGAACCTAAACTGAGCATCAGTGAGCAGGTTATTGCTAAGCAAGTGCTGCTTGATAGCACCATTGATGACCCCTTCCATTACTTTACTGATGATCGAGAGTAAACTGACAGGGCCGTAATTGGCTGGGTTGGATAAGTCCCCTGGCTTGATGGTACTGTTAGAGTGGGGAATATACTGGGCCATGAGGTTACAGATTGTGTTGAGTACAATTCTGCTGCTGCGGATGACCCACAGAGCCTCATGGATGTCCAATCTTGAGTTGTTAGATCTGTTTGAAATCTGTCCCACTTAGCATGGTGGTAGTGCCACACAACACAATGGAGAATGTCCTTAAGGTGAAGATGGAACTTCATCTCCACAACGGCTGTGTGGTGGTCACACCTACCGATACTGTCATGGACAGATGCATCTGCAGCTGGTAGGTTGGTGAGGATGAGGTCAAGTATGTTTTTCCCTCTTGTTGGTTCCCTCACCACCTGCCTCAGACCCAGTCTAGCAGCTATGTCCTTTAGGATTCGGCCAGCTCCATCAGTAGTGGTCACTCTTGGTGTTGGAAATTGAAATCCCCCACCCGGAGTGCATTCTGTGCCTAGTGCTTCTTCCAAGTGGTGTTCAACATGGAGGAGCACTGATTCATCAGCTGAGGGAGGGAAGTACATGGTAATCAGCAGGAAGTTTCCTTGACCATGTTTGACCTGATGCCATGAGACTTTATGGGGTCCAGAGTCGATGTTGAGGGCTCCCAGAGAAACTCCCTCCCGATTGTATACCACTCTGTTGCCACCTCTGCTGGGTCTGTCCTGCCGGTGGGACAGGACATACCCAGGGATAGTGATGGTGGAGTTTGGGACATTATCTGTAAGGTATGATACCGTGAGGAGGACTATGTCAGGCAGTTGCTTGACTAGTCTGTGAGGCAGCTCTCCCAATTTTGGCACTAGCCCCTAGATATTAATAAGGAGGACTTTGCAGGGTCGACAGGGCTGAGTTTGCCGTTGTTGTTTCCAGTGCCTAGGTCGATGCCTGGTGGTCCGTCCGGTTTCATTCCTTTATTGAGGCTTTGTAGCGGTTTGATACAACTGAGTGGCTTGCTAGGCCATTTCAGAGGGCAGTTAAGAGTCAACCACATCGCTTTCGAGCTGGAGTCACATGTAGGCCAGACCAGGTAAGAACGAAGGGTTTCCTTCCCTAAAGGGCATTAGTGAACCAGATGGGTTTTTACAACAATCAACAATGGCTTCATGGTCATCATTAGACTTTTAATTCCAGATTTTTATTGAATTCAATTTCCACCATCTGCCATGGCAGGATTCAAACCTGGGTCCCCAGAGCATTACCCTGGGTCTCTGGATTACTAGTCCAGAGACAATACCATGACGCCATTGTCTCACCATCCTTATCAGGCATGAAACATGTCTTTGTAGACACATCTACAATAGTTCCTCATTCTCAGGATGTGGCTGCTGCTGATGAGGCCCATCCCTTGTTAACTTGAGAAGTTGGCAGTGGACTTAGTGGCTTGCTAGGTCTCTTTGGAGGGCAGTTGAGAGAAACCACACTGGTGGAGGACTGGAGTCACATAGATGCCTGGCTAATTATGCAGAGTTCCTTCCCTAAAGGGCATGAGTGAACCAATTGAGTTTTTAACAACAATCCGGCAGATTTACGCTCACTTTTACCAATACCAGATGTATTTTTTCCATTTTTTAAGACATAATTTAAATTCTCAAATTGGAAGTGGAATTTGAACTCACCTTTTCTGGATTGGCAGTCTACAATCTTCTAGGATTGGTAGGCTTTCGAGATTATTAGACCAGTAACATAATCAATACACTATCGAACACTAAATTACCTCTAATAATATGAACTTCTTATTTTTGCTTCTCTCCTTCTAGAGAAGGCGGCACATAACTAGAATGAACAGGCCCATGTAATAGGAGGATCATGTGATTACTCACCTTTCAGTTATTTTGAAGAGGCAGCAATCTTGTCACAGGCGTTGAGAAGACTTTGGGGAGATTGGAGGCTTGTAACAATCCTTTTTATTCTGACCGTCTCTACTCACTGCACTTATCCAGTGAAATGTGTGGCAAATTCTCTTGGAAATCATTTTGCATGCAACAAACCATTGTAGAAAATCTCCTTTCCTTTCCCTAGATGTACAACAGAAACAATTTGATCAAACCATTGCCTTTTGACCTCCCAAATGCTTCACAATAGTATCACTCACCCTACCCATTCAAACTATACCTCTGATCAACACAGCCTGGGATATTTCTCCAGTGACAAGAGTATACTAGGTCACTCACAAGGCATAATTGAGCAGGAGGATCTGTTGATTGAGGCAGAAGAGAGGCTGGAGTTTGTAATCTGAAGGGCCTGTCCTCATCTGAACAATCAATTGATGCAGCTGCAACAAAAATATGCTTTCTCAGCACACAGCAGGGTACTATCAGGTATACTGTGCCCATCTGTCTGGAAAAGCTGAAAGTTGCTATGTATGGGTACAGCTATACAGGGCTGACGGATGCAGTCAGTGAATGGTGGAGTGGTCCCAAAGCACTCTTACTCTGCTATACTGAGATCTGATTACCTCAGTTAAAGTTGCAGTTTGCAGAGCAGTTGATTGTCTAGTAAATGTATTAGAGGTGCAACTTGACCTGTCAGGCAGCTCTTCTTCACTTTTTCTCTTTTTCTTTGAGGAAGAATAATTGCAAAATGATTACTAAAATGAACCTCATGTTTGCAATTTCAAAGTATGGGCAAAGATATAGAGTGGAATTTTCCATGCCATTGGCGTCGGGTGTCATGGCAGGTGCGAGCAGACAATATGGAGGGAAGGCCAAACATCAGTTTCACACCATCATGAAACCAATTTGTGATCACCCACTCCATCTGTCAATGGCAGGCCGCCTTTCCCACCACTGCACATTGGGAATGTCATTTTAATATATCTATACATTATTATAAGTCCTGCTCACTGGAATCATCCCCCTACATCAAACTTACCTCCTATGTCGGTAGCAAAACATGTTGGTGCAGAACACATCTTGACAAGTGTGAAGTGCAGAAGTCATTGCTGTCACAGAGACATGGTTAAGAGAGGGGCAGGATTAGCAGCTTAATATTCCAGGAAATACGGTCTTCAGGCGAGACAGGAAAGGAGGTAAAAGAGGGGGTATCGCAATATTGATCAAAGAATCAATTACAGCAGTAAGGAGGGATGACATCTTAGAAGGCTCCTTAAATGAAGCCAAATGGGGGCAGAACTTAAAAACAAAAAAGGAGCAATTACATTGCTGGGAGTGTACTATAGGCTCCCAAACAGTCAGAGAAGAATAGAAGAGCATATATGTAGGCAAATTTCAGAGAAGTGTAAAAATAATATGGTAGTAATAGTGGGGGAATTCAACTTCCCCAACATTAACTGGGTTAGTCATGTTGTGATAGGTTTAGGGGGAGCAGAATTATTAAAATGCATACAGGAGAGCTTTTTAAGCCAGTACGTAGAAGGTCCTATAAGAGAGGTCCTGGACTTAATTTTAGGGAATGAAGCCGGGCAAGTGGTAGAGGTATCAGTGGGGGTGCATTTTGCAGATAGTGATCATAACTCCGTTAGATTCAAGGTAGTTATGGAAAAGGACAAGGATGGGCCAGAAATCAGAGTTCTAAATTGATGGAAGGCCAATTTTAATAAGATCAGATATGATTTGGCCAGAATTGTCTGGGAGCAGCTACTTTTAGGTAAATCTGCGTCAGAGCAGTGGAACTCATTCAAGAAGAAAATAGGGAGAGTACAGGCCAACATATTCCAGTTAAGATAAAGGGTGAGACCAACAAATCCAGGGAACCCTGGATGTCGAGGAATGTACAGGATTAGATAAAGAGAAAAAGGGAGGCTTATGGCAGATACCGAGGGCTCAAAACATTGGAAACCCTGGAGGAGCATAGAATGTGTAGGAAGGAACTTAAAAAGGAAATTAGGAGAGCAAAAAGGGGGCATGAAAAAGCATTGGCAGGTAAAATAAAGGAAAATCCAAAGTTATTTTACAAGTACATTAAGAGTAAGAGGATAACGAGAGAAAGAGTAGGGCCCACTAAGGACCGTAGTGGTAATTTGTGTGTGGAGCCGGAAGACGTAGGTGGGGTTCTAAATGAATACTTTGTGTTGGTGTTCACAAGTGAGAGGGATGACGGGTATGGAAATTAGGCAGAAGGACTGTGATATAATTAAAGAAATTAGCATAGAAAGGGAGGAGAGTCTAAGTGGTCTGGCAGGCTTAAAAGTAGACAAATCTGCAGGCCCAGATGAAATGTATCCCAGGCTGTTGAGTAAGGCAAGGGAGGAGATAGCAGGGGTGCTGGCAATAATTTTCAATACCTCTCTGGCCACAGGAGAGGTGCCAGAGGGCTGGGGGACAGCCAATGTGGTACCGTTATTCAAGAAGGGAGGAAGGGGTAAACCAGGGAATTACAGGCCAGTCAGTCTAACCTCAGTGGTGGGCAAACTATTGGAAGCAATTTTGAGGGACAGAATTAATCTACACTTGGAGAGGCAGGGATTAATCACGGACAGTTAGCATGGTTTTGTTAAGGGGAGGTCATGTCTGACCAATTTGATTGAATTTTTCAAAGAGGTGACCAGGTGTGTAGATGAGGGCAATGCATTTGATGTAGTCTACTTGGACTTCAGCAAGACCTTTGATAAGGTCCTGCATGGCAGACTGATAATGAAGGTAAGAGCCCATGGGATTCAATGCAATTTGGCAAATTGGATCCAGAATTGACTGAGTGGCAGGAAGCAGAGGGTGATGGTCGAGGGGTGTTTTTGTGACTGGATGCCTTTATTAGCCAAGGCATAGAATATAAGAGCAGGGAGGTTATGCTGGAACTGTATAAAACGCTGGTAAAGCCACAGTTAGTGTATTGCGTGCAGTTCTGGAATCCGCTTTATAGGAAGGATGTGATTGCACTAGAGAGAGTGCAGAGGAGATTTACCAGGATTTTGCCTGGGCTGGAGAATTTTAGTTATGAGGAGAGGTTGGATAGACTGGGGTTATTTTCCCTGGAGCAGAGGAGATTGAGGGGGGACATGATTGAGGTGTATAAAATTATGAGGGGCATAGATAGGGTAAACAGAAAGGAACTTTTCCCCTTGGTGGAGGGATCAATAACCAGGGGGCATAGATTTAAGCTAAGGGGCAGGAGGTTTAGAGGGGATATGAGGAAGAATGTTTTCACCAGAGGGTGGTGGGAATCTGGAACTCACTGCCTGAAAGGGTGGTAGAGACAGAAACCCTCATAACATTTAAGAAGTATTTGGATGTGCACTTGCGATGCCATGACATACAAGGCTATGGGCCTAGTGCTGGAAAATGGGATTAGAATAGTTAGGTGCTTACATACTCGACGAGCCGAAGGGGCTTTTTCTGTGCTGTAGACCTCTATGATTATGACTATATGACAAGCAACCAGACAAAATCAGGATCACTGAGACATGGCTACAGGAAAATCAGTACTGGGAATTAAATGTTGTCGTGTATAATGTATTTAGAAAAGAAAGAGAGGGGAAATGGAGAGGTGAAGCAGCTGCACTTATTTGGGATAACATCATGGCAGTAGAAAAAGGAAGGCATCAGCAAGACCAAAATAGAATTTTTGTGAATAGAAATAAAAGATAAAAGATCAATCAATCTATCGATCACCTAATAGTGGGAGAGAGGTGGAAGAAGAAATATGCAGGCACCAGCGCAGAGACTAGCACATCGGTGGGAATTGCAACATCAGCTAGAGACCCGGGGCACAGTGGAGAGGGCACTTCACAATCGCTGCAGGAGATGGCATAGACAGAGAGTGCCGATGGTGCCAGCAGCCGGAGGACTGCAGGTGGCCAGGCACATGCTGAGTCGGGGCATGATGATGTGCCTCTGGAGTCGTCCACCACACAGCAGCTGCAGGAAAAGTGGCCGGGTGTGCGGGAGCATCTGGGAGTGTTGCATGAGGGTGTGCTTCACTTGGTCTCTGTGGTGGAGGAATCCAGGCGGAGCGTCAGTGATGCCATGAACCTCATGTCACAGCATCAGGCTTCCTCCATGGAGAGATTGGCGACTCTCATGGAGAGGGGCTTCCAGCAGAATAACCAGCTTCTACTGGGGATATGTTCGGACCTGCAAGCCCTGACGGCGCTAGCAGCAACAGGTGGTCATTGGCAATGTGGGAGATGGTCTGGGCACCAAGTGTCCCAGCTCGGTGCCCATCCATCTGCAGTGAGCAGGGAGGTCCGAAGCGACCTCACGGCGGCGCAGCAGCTGCCTGTCGTCTATGCGGGCTACTCTTAGGGCGCTGCGGATGAGGGCAGCAGCTCCTCCGCCCCTCGGCCAGCACAGGCTCCACAGACCAGAGGACATCTGCCAACGTCATCGAGGCCAACAGGACAGCAGAGTCAGCAGGCTGTCTCACAAGCCACTCCGAGCGATGGGGCAACACCAAGACATAGCACCCGCAAATGTAAGCATAAGGCACCTTAGGCACACCGTGGGTTTCTCACTGGTGCTTTTGCATTGGCCTTAGATTAGGGAATTTATATTTTTCAACGTTGTAACAACTTTATGAATTCATTTTGTTGCACAACATGATGGGTGAAATTAAATCCAGATGTGTTACCATGGCTGAGGGGGCTCCTTTGTGCAGCATTTGTATGTTTCACAGACATATCATGAGTGTTTGAGTGGACATTGAGGTTTATGTCCAAAGCCCTTTCTTGCAGCTGATGAAGTGGAAGATGTAGCACTTAAGTGCCGTATATGGGTGCGCCAGGCAATGCTGGTCCTGCAGATCCATTTGTGTGGAGCTAACTGAATGTTCGTTGGATTAAAGTCTCCCAGATGTCCCGGTCTCCTTGGTATAGTTGTGGGTCGGCGTGCAGCCCCTGATCATTACCCTGTGCTCCCTCATCCTCCGAACCACTGCTGGAGTCATCGTGTGCAGCTGCTTCCACTGCGTCAAGGTCTTCATCACCCACTGCATCTCTCCTTTCCAGCGCAAGATTGTGTAGAGCACAGGATATAACCAATATCATTAAGACATGATCTGGGGGGTACTGATGTGCACCCCTGAGCGGTCCAGGCATCGGAACTGCATCTTGAGAAGACCGATGGCTCTCTTCACTACAGCCCTTGTGCAGCCATGGCTCCTATTGTAACACTGCTCAGCTTCTGTTCTTGGATGGCAGAGAGGTGTCATGAGCCACCTTCTGAGGGGATAGCCCTTATCACCCAGCAGCCATACATCCAGCCGGGCTGGAGCACTGAGGAGCCTCAGCACCTGGGAGTGTTTGAGGATGTAGGCGTCGTGGGAGCTGCTTGGGTTCCTTGCACGGACTTGTAGAATCAGCATCCTGTGATCACACACTATGCACGTTCATGGAGTGGAAGCCCTTCCTGTTGACGAAGGCACCGGGCTCACCTGCTGGCACCTTGATGGCTCCATGTGGGCAGTCTATTGCACCCTGGACAAGGGGGAAGCCAGCAATGGCCACGAAGCCTCTGGCTCACTGTGCCTGACTTGCCTGGTCGTAGCAGAAGTGGATGAAGGTCAATGCATGCCTGAACAGAGCGTTTGTGACCTGCTTGACACAAGTGTGGACAGCTGATTGGGGGACACCGCAAAGATCACCCACCGAGCCCTAGGCATAGAAGTTGAGGGCAACTGTGACCTTCAGAACCGCTGGTATGGGGTTTATGCCCATACAACTAGGAGAGATCTCAGAGCAAATCATCTGACAGGTGTAGTGTATTGTCTCCCTTGACAGTCGGAGCCTCCTTCGGCACTGCACCTCAGTCATATTGAGGTAGCTGCTTCTCCACCTGTACACCCTGGCAGCAGGATAGTGGAGTCTTTTGCAGCCCCTTCCACCTTGGACGACCTCTTGGCCCTGCGCCCCTTCTGCCTGCGCCTGGCCTCCCAAAGGTGGCTCCCCTGGAGGTTGATTGTCCACTCCTGGCCTCCTCTTTATTCTATCCCTCCCTTCCTCCTCAGATGAGCTGCCTCCAGTGGAGATGTCAGAACCCATACTCGGGCTAAACGGAGGTCTCCGGAAAGCTGCAGGCCCGATAAAGATTACTGTCTGCAGACTGCTGAGCTGAAGCTTCAAAGTACAGAGAAAGCTGCTGGAATTTGTTCTGAACTGATACAGGTCACACAGGCAAGTTTAAAACACTTTCTGCAATAAATACTTCACATAAAACATTGACAACCCCACTGAGCCCTCTTATCCCTCCCATGGATGAGTTTTGTTAAAAAGTCGCTTACCGCCTGCCCGTTGCACCCATGCGCCAAGCTGGAGATCACACGGGCGCCTGAAAATCAGCGTCGATTGCCCCGAGTTAATGGCCTTAACTAGCCCTTTGGCTAGTGTGGACAGCCGATTGGGAGACACCACAAAGATCACCCACCGAGCCCAAGGCATAGAAGTCCTTTGGCGGGCACGCGTTGCACTTCATCACGTGCCAGCCCAATTAAATATCGCGATAGCGCGCGGTGACGTTGGGATGCTCGCCTAACGTCATCGTGCGCCATTTTACGCGCCGACATGCGGGGCCTGCCCCCCGCACGTCACCCTGAAAATTCTGCTCTATGACTCTATAAGTCAGGGTTTAGGGCCTTGATCACATCGTGAACATCCAGGAGCAGAAGATGCTGGAGCCCTACAGCAACCAGACCCTGGCGGAACATGCTGGGTGGATTCTGATGAACGTGGCTCCGCCACAAAGCAACTCACAGAAAGTGGAAGGTCACCATTGAGGATCTGCTTCAGGATATCAGTGTCTTGGCCATGGCCTTCTGTGGATGATCATCAAGGGGGTGGGGAGGAATGTCCAGCTGTGAGTGGGAGAGGAAAGTGTACTGGGCGGGGTGGGGGGGAGGTGGTTTAGGTGGGAAAAGAAGGTTTAGGTTTGAATGGGAGAGGGAGGTGTACCGGGAGCAGTGAGGTTGGGACGGGGGAACGACAGTGTCAGGGGGTAGGTGGTGAGGTTGGGAGGGGGGGGGCGAGTACGGGAGGAAGAGGGCGTAAGGGGGGAGAATGTGGCAACTGGGAGGGTAGGTGAAAGGGGTGAAGAAGGTGTAAGGGAAGGAGTTAGGAGGGGGAAGGAGTTCAGAGGGAGGGAAGAGTCCGTAGGGGAAAGGAGTTTGCAGTGGAGTAGGAGTCCAGGGGAAGGAAAGAGTTCGCAGTGGGGAAGAAGTCGTGGGGGGAGGAAGGAGTCCGGGTTGGGGGAGGAAGGAGTTTGCAGCTGGGAAGGAGTCCAAGGGGAGGAAGGAGTTGTGGGGGGAGGAAGGAATAAGGGTAGAGGAAGGCGTAAGGGGGAAGGAAGGAGTAGGTGTAGAGGAGGGAGTAAGAATGGAGGAAGGAATAAGGGGGAGGATGTCCAGGTAAATGTGCAAGGTGAACGTGAAGGGAGGGGTCTGTGGAGTCGATGACTGACTCCTGGTGAGCAAAATGAGGGTGGGTCTGGTAGGGGGGAATTGTGAGAATGAGCGAGGGCAGAGTGCGCCAGGAGGGCAGGAGGGTAAAGGTGTGACAATCGCAGTAGAAGGGATGGCGAAGGTGGTTGGTTGGGACTTGAAGGCAGTCATGGACTCTGAGGTGGGAAGGAGGAGGTCAGGGAGGTCAATGTGGATGGGGTGGGATTCTCAGGAAGGTAGGGAACTTGCAACCTGGACATCCTGAAAAGAAAAGGGTTCTGGTTGTTAGATGATGGTGGGGAGGTGGAAAGTGATATCAGGGAGCTCAGCAGTGATGGGGGAAGGGACATAGGTGACTGGGGAGGGGAAAGGACGTGGGAGCTGAAGAAATACTTCACTACTACCACCTTGCAAAATCGAAAGTAAGTGGAGCCTCGTGTTGGGCAGGCACTGGTGCTGCATGGGAGTGTGATCAGTGGGTGGGTGGAGATGCAGGTCAGCTCAGATGGACAACTGAAAGAGAACCCCAGCAGGCAGCATTGAAAATGCTCGGGACATTGAGATGGGTGTGATGGAGGAAAGATCTGTGTGTGTGGGAGAATGCTTGCATGAGGCTTCCAAAGGCTCACACGCACTTCTCCCTCCAGAATCACTCATGGGCCAGCTGCGTGCAGCTGAACTGCTAGAGTGGGGGGATGCAGGGGGAGGACTCACAAAGCCCGTAAATGAAGCTGATTGACACCATGACACATTATTCAGTAAAAATCAATATATTTTCAGATTATAAAGTGATAAAATATGTTCACCCATGCAACCACTTGTGATCAGGAATCCTTAATTTTTCTAAGCCTACCGCTTCTTCTAGGTGCTGCCCTGACATCCGCAGCAAGGGTGGAGACAGCCAGTGCAATGGTTGGCTCTGTTGCCTCTGATGACTTCCACGTGGGTCCTCTGTACAGCCAAGGCCTTGGGGGCCCGGATTTGGTTTGGCTGTCCTCCTGTGAGCCAGCTACTCCTTCTGCAGTGACAGAGGATGAGGTTGAAGGGGCCACAGGCAAAGGGGACTCAGAGAGAGAGGACAGCCTCTGAGATTCCTGAGTGCATGACCCAGGGGTGTCCAGCTGCCGCTCCTCCTCCCTTTGAGTGCCCGAGGGCGCCGGCCTAACTCCTTGAGGGGAAGGAGCACCTGGAGGGATGTCAAGGTGCCCCATTTTCCTCTTGTGTTGCCACTGCAGGAACTCACCCATGGCTCCCGCGATAGAGTACAGGTCTGCGCTCATCTCTGCATTGTGCCATCCTTCCCGTGGAGACCTCAATATGCGCACATGTGGGCACTATTTCATCAGAAAGCAGATGGACACACTCCTCCGACTTACATGCCACTCTGTTGAGGGCTTCCAATAACCTCTGTGTGATGTTCCCCTGCCTTCTACTGACTCTCCAGGATAAGTTGGAAGGCCACAACCAGACGCTCATCATTTGACTCAGACCTGGTAAGGACTCACAGTTGCTCTGAGAGAGGGATGATGTGGTGCAGGATCCTCACGTGGGTGTTCACTACTGACCTTATTGTCATGGCAGGCACAGACCACCAGTCCTCACCAGTCAGTGCAATGGCACACTCCTCAAAATGACTGAGGGGCCTAATGTGGGTCATTCCACTCCCAGTCTGGGATCTCTCCCTGCTGTTGTGAGCCAGCTTCTCCTGCATGAAAATAGGTGGAGAGAGTGTGAGCTGGACGCTTGCCACTGCGTGGAATGTTTGTGTGGTGAGCAGAGCCATGGACAGGTTGAGGGGGTGAGTTCCAGAGGATATGAATCTGATGGAGATGTGAGGGTGTGTGTGAGATTTAGTGGTGTTGTCTCTTGAGGTGTGAGATCCCTGTGGATGTGTGATGCATTTGTGAGTGTGTGAGTTGACAGTGATGCGAAGAATGACTTACCCTCACGGAACAGATGAGAACATTCATCCTCTTCCTGTACTGGACGGCTGTCCTCTTTTGCAAGGCATTGCCGTTGACCACCACTGCCACCGCCTCCCATGTACATTGGTGATCTTGCTTGCTGGTCTTTGCCCACAGCTGGGGTAGAAGACATCACGGTGGGCCTTCACTGCATCCGGTAGGTGCTTAAGGCATCGCTAAATCTGGCTGCAGCCTGTTTCTTCCCTTTGGTGGCCATCAGTTCGCAGCATATTCTTATCCCTTGAAGCAGGGGTGGCTTTTAAATATGGCACCCAGTTTAATGAAGGACTGAGTTGATGATGGGGCAGGCATATCATAGCGTGTTTCCTGGGAATGCATGATTAATGAGGTGATTTTGGGATGATATGGTGCGAAAAGTCACCATTGCGGTTGGTGGGTAAAGCATCCTCTTTCCTGCCCCCTACTGCACTTAATGCAAATCTGGGATGATTCCATCCATAGAAACTGCACCCTGGCTCCTAACAAAGTTTCTGAAGTGTAAACAAATGAAAAAACAACTTGTAACAAACTCACTTTCAAAATTAATTTTTTTGACACAGCGGAGTGCATCTTTAAAAATTGTTAGAAGCCCATTTTCAACAGGTGTCACTTGCAATGGGTGTATTTATAGCACAAAACTTGTACATTCTAGCAGAAATACATGTGCTTTCCATTATGCTGCTTATTTTAATGGGTGGTGCTGGAGGACAGAATGATTGCAAATCCCTGTTCAAAAACAGCAAGAGGGATAAACCTGGCAACTATAGGCTAGTCAGCCTAATGTCAGTAGTAGGAAACGTTTAGAGATATTAATCATGCACAAAATTAATTGGCACTAGGCAAAAAACACAGCACTGATTTATTGAAGGCAAATCGTATTTGACTAACTTGATTGAGTTCTTTGATAAAGTAACGCAGAGGATTGACAGTTAGACAGTTGATGTTCTGCAAATGGACTTTCAAAAGGTATTTGTTATGTACCACATAATGAACATTTTGGCAAAATTAAAGCCCATTGAATTAAAGGGACAATGGCTGCATCAATATGAAATTGGCTCAGTGACATAAATCAGAGAGTAGTGGGGAGCGGTTGTTTTCAAGACTGGAATGAAATGTGCAGCAGTGTTATCCAGGGGTAGGTGTAGAGACCACTGCTCTTTTTGATATGTAGAAATGACCTAGACTTGGGTATACAGGGCATAATTTCAAAGTTCTCAGCAGATGACATGAAACTAAAAAAGTGTAAAACAGTGGTGAGTACAGTAATATACTTCAGGGGGACATAAAAAAAGACTAGTAAAATGGACAGGCAAATGGCAGGTGAAATTTAATGCAGAGAAATGTACATACATGAACATATGAATTAGGAGCAGGAGTAAGCCATTTGGCCTTTAGAGCCTGCTCCACCATTCAATAAGATCATTACTGATCTGATTGTTGTCTCAACTCCATGTTCCGCCAATCCCCAATACCCTTTGACTCCCTTGTCAGTCAAGAATTGACCTACCTCTGCCTTAAAAATATTCATTGATCCTGCCTCCACCGCCCTCTGGGAAAGAGAGTTCCAAAGATTCATAATCCTCTGAGAGAAAACAATTCTCCTCATCTCTGTCTTAAACGGGAGAGCCCTTATTTTTTAAACTGTGTCACCGAGTACTAGTCTCTCCCAAAGGGAAAATATCCTTTCAGCATCCACCCTGTCAAGTCCCATCAGGATCTTATATGTTTTAATAAGATCACCTTTCAATCTTCTAAACTCCAATGGATACAGGTCCAGCCTGTCCAACCTTTCCTTGTTACCCCTCCATCCCAGGTGTCAGTGAAGAGATTCATTTTAGTAGGAGTGGCAGTATGAACTAAGTGGTATAATTTTAAAGGAGCTGCATGCACGTAAGTTTTTGAAGATGGCAGGACATGTTGAGAAGGTTGTTAAAAAGGCATTTGGGATATTTGGCTATATATAGCAGAGGCATAAGCCTGGATTTTCACTCCCAGTTTGGGAGCGCAAAGTCAGGACATTTCCTGGCTCCGCAAACCCAACCCAGGACAAAGCACCCTGGAAATTGTTGTTTTTGTTCTGGGGTGGCGTGGCTCTTTGGGAGTTGTGCCCACCACTCCGGAACGAGTGTGGAGGCTGCCGGGTGGGAAGGCGGGCTGGGCAGTAGATCTGCCTCTGTGCTATGGCACTGTGTCCAAGATATTAAGAAAAGCAATAACACAAAAGACAGCTCTCCAGCCCTAACCCTTCACACCCCCTCACCCCGCATGTACTCCCAGTTCCCCAACCACGCCAACTCATGCCAACCATGCCCCCACCCTTTATGCTTAAACCTACCTTGCCATCTCCCCTAGTATCCACCATGGGTAGAACCCAGGGCCCATGCTGAGATTAAAGAAAATAAAGTTCTAAATGTGTGTTGCAGACTTTATTATTTTTTTAAAAACACTCCCATTCATAAAACCCATTCACTACATTTACATTTCTTCAACTACATCCTTATCAAAACAAACATTTCATTCAAGTGCTCAATCCCTTATAAAAACAAACATTTATTTGAAGTGCTTAATCCCTTATAAAAACAAACATTGGAATTCATAGTCAATTCAAAGGGTCTATAAGCACTTGGAGCTGTCAATCAAACTGTGGATGAAAGGCACTCTTCTGTGACAATGGAAGGTTGCGAAATCAGTCACGCAGCACAAATATTACAGAATTATAGGTAAAGCGGAGGGGAGTAGGACTAATTGGATGGCTCTTTCAAAGACCGGCAAAGGCACGATGGGCCAAATGGCCTACTTCTGTACTAAATCATTCTGTAATTCCATGATTCCATGAATACTACTTTTAGCTTCTTGCTAATTCTTACTTGCAAGCTGACATCACACTTGATTTTTGGTGGCAGCAGGAAATGGGTGGGAAATCAACGTCACTAATCTCTGACCAAACAGCTGAAGTCTCCAATTCTGACTTTTTACTGTCACGCTAGCATAAAAGCTGAAGATTTTTATTACACTTCCCCATGCTACCATCGTTCTTTTATTCACCTCTCTTTCTATTGTTGCCAAAGGCCAAAGTCTCCAATCTAAATTGACACAATTCTGGTGCCACTCCCTTCTTCCTAAGTTCTTTGTATTTTACCAAATTTTAAAGTTTCAGCATGATGAAAGCTGCATTGAGATAATGCAGGTTTTTGCTTCACATGACCAGTGAGGTTATAGCCCCACTATGGCCAGTAATGCCAACTACCACACAATGTTGTCAGGTCTGTGGACATGATGGTATTCATTTGACTTCCCATATTTAACTTTACAGATAGATTAAGGGAAGATTGAAGCCATGGAAAGATTTTAAGTATATTTTTTCCCTAAAATTGAGGCATTGTTTGTGTAGTTCACTGCCATTCTGAACCATAAAACGCTCAAACTCTACCAGTAAAGAAATATCACATGGATGCAGAGTAAACAAAGAAATGACTAACTTCTAGGCAGATTCTAAGCTTGTTTTCTTCTATGGTAAAGCTTTATGCTTGAAAATGGATAAGCAGCATAGTTTTAATCACCTAACATCATTTTAGAAGCCCAGAAAATGTCACATATACCACAAGCAAACTTTCCTGATTTACAGTGGGATTATTTCCATGAATTCAATCTATTCAAAATCTACACAAAAGTATATCTTTTGGAAGGCAAGAAAGTAACTTTGGCCCCTTTTGATCAAGCCTTTATAAAGGATCAGCTCAGAGGCCCCTCTTGTGGCTCAAAATGAAGGCAATAGTGTGTATTTCTGCAAACCATACATAGGAAGAATTTTCTCCCCGTTGTAGGGGGGGGTTGAGCGGGAGCGGGCACCGGCAGGCGTGCAGCAGATTTCTGCCCGTGATCGGCTGCCTGCCGCCATTTTACGTGGGTGGGCCAATTAAGGCCCACCCAGTGTGACGTGCACCCGGAAGCGCATTGCGCTGCCCGTGCAGGTGGGGAGAGCAGGCTGAGTTGGGGCCTGCGCTCTTTCGCGCATATGCACAAAAGAGCGCAGAAATCTCCCTGAGGCACAGGGCTGCCTCAGGGAGATTAATGTGATTTTTTAAAATTTTAATAAAGAAAAAAACATTTTTAAGACATGTCCCCTCATGTGACAGTGTCACGTGAGCTGGGACATGTCAATGAATTTTATTAAAAATTTTCATTAAACTTTAAAAACCTTCATGAAACATCATTCCGCCCGTGGATGAGGTTTCATGATAAATGCAAAGACCGCCAACCTTCAAGTTGGATGGGCAGCTCAGTTTGTCATTTTAATTGGATTTAAATGGCCTTAACAGGCCTCTGACAGTTACGTGGACGCGCAGCCGACTCCTGTGTGTGCCCGCCGAACTGAGGATCTGAATGACGCAGGATGCATGCCCGATGTCATCGCGCGTCATTTTGCGCGTCGGCGAGCAGGGCCCGAAGATTCTGGCCATACATCTGAACCAGTGGCAGTGCACATTCAATTCTCTGGTTGGACTTAGTTGGAAGTGCAGGCAGTACTATACAATTTAAAACAAAATGGGCAGGGAACCCTATTATTGAACACTTCCAGTGGTCCAGTTTGTCAGTGCAATTTCACAGAGGAAGGGTCAATTGAAACACAGCAGCAAAAGGTCAACCCTCCATCTGAATTACCTTTCCATTCAGGCCATCAAAATGAAAATTGAGCAGGTGGTCAACCCACTGCTTCCCACTTCACACATGGTTGGAATAGTTAAAATCCACCCTAACCCTGGGGTCAAGTCTGGCTAAATGGTTTCCACCTTCCATAGCTGTAAAGCCTGCCGCATTTTATTGTAGAGCCTTACAAATAAAAGAGCCTCAGAGAGGTACATAAGAGTTGTGAAAACCAAATGGAGGAATAAGCTACTTAATCACACTGCAAAAATAGTCAAAATTATCAATCATATTTATCGTTGAAATATTTTGCTTACTGATGCAATTATTTTTTTCCAAAAACCAATTGCCAAACCAGGTGAGTCTTTCTTTCAATAAAGTGCAAAAAGATAAATATTGGCATGAGATTAACGTCACAGCAAGCACCAACATCTGCAGATTACTTCACAAATGAAGGAAGAACATTGGCATTTCCGTGTTACTTGATCTTCTTCACTGGTGAAATTACACATGCAGATTTCCCTGTGTTTTGTGATATTCTATACTTTTGTGTCTGGGCATTGAGCCTATAGAAAAACCATCATGTCCTGTTATTGAATGATTGTAAAATGAAACAAAGAGTACTCTAGGCTAAATTCTAAATGATGTATTTTTGCCATGTGGACCATGATTAATTTCCTGCTCCTTTTGCAGCATTACTTGAGCTGCGGTATGTTGTGCAATGCTTCAGTGAAAGAGCCATGTATGCGAGTAACTAGACCGCAATTGTCATTTTATGAGAAAATTGAGGCAATCATCAATGGTATCCTGTATAAAAAGCAATCCAAGCAGCAGGAAGGCTTTAGGAATGGAAATGTTTGCTTGTGCCAGTGTTATGGCTGCACTTTGAAAATTCAAACAGCCTTCAGCAACAATGGGCAGTGTGTAGGTTTTTATCTCTGCCAATTTTCTCAATTTCTTGTTGGCGATGCTAACTGTTCCTCAAATATTGTTCCACATATGCCAATAGTTCTGCTGCAACTCAGCTGAGTGGTCATTCTTCATGCATACAAAATTATTTTTAAAGGTTAATGGGTAGTTGCTTAAGATGGTCACCATCTTAAGGGGGATGGAATACAAAGGGGTGGAAGTTTTGTTGTAGTTTTGTAAAGCTCAGGTTAGACCCCATCTGGAGCACTAGGTTCAGCTTTGGGCACCACGCCTTGTTTCGTTGTATGGTTGGGGTCTAGATGGAGGCTTTGGGGATTGCCTATTCTCCCAAAGTATGCTGCTCAAGTCTGTAGTTTCCCAAAACCATTACTCTTTATTTACAGCAAGCATTTACACATTTGGACCTCTACATGAAGTTGGAGCTTCTCCTCCTTCCAGATCTCTCATACTTCTCAGTCATGTGATCTGACATCATTAATACATCAGCATCATGTATGCTTCTGATGTTAACACTTTACTCTACATCTCCCCCAAGTCTTTATCCCAACCATATTTACATTCTCCTACATCTCCCCCAAAGTTTCAGACTTCATAAGCTTAGTCTATGAGGTGCCTTGACCAATCTCACTGATCTCATTCTGATCTCAAGGTCTAGGATATTCTATACTTTTCCTTCTGCCTTGACCAATCCCCTTGATTTTGTTCTGATCTCCTTTGAGGTTGAGAACATTCTGTACTCTCCCTTCTGTCGGTGTGAATGTTCTACTCCTGGGTGGCTGTAGAGATTATAGTAAGCTTTTCTTCTTCTTCATCAGGATGTGGGAAGTAAGCACAAGGTTCTACTGGCTTTCTTTCCAAGGATATTAAGGCACTGCAGTTTCTCCCTATGATATCCTGGACTGTCTCAATCCTGTACAATCTTGGTTTTGGAGTTTTTTCAATGATTGTGCCTTCCCTCTCTTGGTTGCAGACCCACACTTTCTCTCTGGGCTTCAGCATTGGTAACTCACTCACAGGGTCTATGCCTGTGATCAAAGTTCCGAGCCTGGTTGCTTCTCTGTTTCTCCTCACGCTATTTTACACTCTTGTGGTCGTTCATGATGATTGGGTTTGAGATTTTGTTCTAGAGATGGAAACTGTATTCTTAATGTCCTACCCATTACTAACTCTGATAATGAGAAACCATTTTGTACTGGTGAAGTTCGATAACTCAAAAGAGCCAGATTAAGGTCTTCGTTTTCCTTCAATAAATCTTTGACAGTTCGTACCCTTATCTCAGCTTCTCCATTCACTTGAGGATAGCAAGGTGAACTGGTTACATGAATGAAGCCATATCCATTTACAAAATTGTGGAATAGCTCATTTGGAAATTGTGGCCCTTTGTCAGACACAGCCTTGTCTGTGATGCCATGTGTTGCATAAATTCTCTTGAGGGGTTGGATGACTGCTTCCACTGTGATAATATGCAATCTGTTTACTTCAATCCACTCTGAGCAAAAATCATTGACAATAAGGGAGGATTTCCTTCTAAATTGAAATAAGTCCATTCCCAGACATTCACACGGCCTTGATGGAAAAGTAGGAGGTAATAGTGATTCCTTTTGTTCTTGGCTGTTTATGGCACAAGTAAGACAGTTAGAAATACTTTCTTCTATAGAGCATGAAATGCCTGGGAAGTAGACTGATTGCTTTGCTCTCACATGATATTTTGCTATTCCTAGATCACTTAAGTGAAGTCTTTGAAGAAATATCAAGCCGAAGTGTTCTCAATATTCTCTCATTGAAGATTAGTAAGTCATCAGTGTCAGTGAGGTGCTTGCACTGTTCAAGTGCTGCCATAGTATCGGATTAGTGGGGATGCAGTCTGGCCATCCTTCCAGGCAATATTCTTGGACTTGGAGATAATCTCCATCTCATTGCTGGGCTTGTTCTATTTCCTGTAACTTTTTTGCAAAAGCTGGTAAGTACTGAATGATTAGGAAGTAAATGCTTCAACTTCCTCGAAGTGTAAATCCTCTTATAAGATTCCTTCTAGTGATATTTGTGACAGTGTGTCTGCCATTGTTTAATATTTCCCTTGCACATATTCTGCGATGGAGTCATGTCTCAACAATCTTAATCAGAACTGTTGGATTCTGGGTGGCATCTCCGCAATTTCTCTTATGTTCACAGTGGCTTATGCTCTGTTTCAATTTTGAAACGCGATCCTGTAACATAGTCTGAAAATTTTTCACATGTCCATGTTGCTGCCAATGCTTCTTTTTCTATTGTGGCATATCTTGTTCTGTTTCTGTTAGTAACCTGGAGGCACACTTGTGGGCTACACTTGCCATCTCTTTGCACTTGAAATAAAACTGTCCCCAGGCCTGTAGATGATGAATCTGCTGCTACTGTGGTCAGTAATTCTGGGCTGTAATGTGCCTAGGTTTCATAAGAGATAAAAGGTTGTTTAATCCTTTTGAAAGTATTTTGCTGGTCCATATTCCAGAACCACTGTTGACCCTGTCTCAATAGCTGTCTCAAGGGCTCATTGATCTCTGCTAGATTTGGTAGGAACTTGCCTACTTAGTTGACCATCCCAAGGAATCTTGGAAGCGCAGTGATGTTCCTGTGTTGTGGAAATTCTCTGATTACTTTTGCTTTTTGTGGATCAACTGTGATTCCAGTGGCTTGTACTATGTATAGAAACTTGATCATAGGTTTGGCAAACTCACATTTTTCATTAAATATTAGGCCTGCATCCTGTAAGAGTCTCAGGACTTGCTCTGACTCTGTGGTCATGCTCTTCTCTTGTAGAGCCATGTATAAGTGTGTCGTCCATATGGTATATTACTCCTTCCATGCCTCCAGAGTGTGAGGCATTGTTCTCTGGGGGATTTCTTGAACGGACGCTATTCCAAAGAACACTCTTTGAAACAATAATGACTGAATGGCATTATAAGTGCGATCAGCAATCTGGATTCTTTGTCCAGAGGCAACTGCCAAAATCCATTGTTTGTATCCAGTGCTCTTGGTTAGTTTGGCAAGGCTCTCATCCACTGAGGCCATCGGATGGCTTTCACATTCCACTGACTTGTTTAGCTGAGTTAAATCCAAGCAAATTCTTATAGAGCCATTTGGCTTTGAGACCGTAACCATTCCTGAACACCATTTTGTTGGCATAGTGACCAGTGAGATAACCCTTTGCTGCTTTTCAATTTAATTCTTAGCTTTGTCCAAGAGTGGGTGAGGAACTTTCCTCGGTGTAAAGAGGCAAATTGTTTTAGTATCCGCTCGAAGGGTGATATAATACTCGGTCTTTGATTTGCCTAGCTCTGTAAAGTTTTGGAAATTGATTTCAAAATATACTGCTTTAGTTCTCATCAGCAATTTCATCCACTTTATAGATTAATTTCAGTTTTAGGCATGCCTTTCTGCTTAGTAGAGAGCGCTCTTGATTTTGAATGACATAAAGAGGTTTGAAGATTTCTAGGTCTTTATATTTCAGCTTTGCTATGAGTTGACCTTTGACTTTTAAAGTTGTCCCACCAGGACCAGGTAATTTGATAGATGAGGGTTGTAATGCAATCTGGTTGTGCCATTTGACTTCATCTGATAAAGCAGAAACCCTTGCTCCTATGTCTAGTTTAAACTCTTTGGAGTGTCTATCCACTTCGAGTTTAATGCTCCAGTACGTGTCTTCAGTATCATTTACCTCTCCCAGGAAGGTTAATTCCTTTGCTTGTGGTTCTTCCACTTATTGTATATGGTTTTGTTTTTTAATTTTCTCCCTCTTTTTACAGGTTGTCAGGATGTGCAAGTGGCAATTTTTAAATGGCCTACTGCTCCACAGTTGTGACACTATCCCCTCCTGGCCATTCTTTTCGCTTATGTGGTTTGTTCCTACCACATCAAAGACATTTCAAAATGGTGCTTGACACGCTTTTCCCCATTTGGCAGACTTAGGCTTTGGCGCGCTTTCTTTTATGGCCTACAAACTGAATGATCTCACTCAATCTTCTTCATGGAACCTCTATTTCCCCATGAACAAATGCCCAATACTGTTTCCTAAGTTTTCTTTGCCTCACAATGTGTGCTGTTTCTCCTGGTGTTAAATTCTCTTTTGTCTGTAAGAGATCTGATACTACTTTGTCTAGGACCCCCATTACAATTCTGTTGCGAATCAGCTCATCCTTTAATATTCTGTAATCGCAGTTCCCTGCCAGCCTATAGAGATTGTTGATGAATGAATCCATGCTTTTGCCTGGTCTTTTTCCTTTTATTAAATTTAGCCTTCTCTATTATTAAATTCCGATAGATTCCAACAGAAATAAGAGTCGAAAGCTTGCAGGATTCCTTTATAAAAAGGTGAAGTCTCATCAACCCCTTGCCTTGCTATCTCGTTGTCAGCGATATATCCTACTGCATAAAGTAGTGTACTGACCTGGTCTTTTTGATCTTTTTGTGTAATCCTGAAGTATTTCTGTACCTTGTGAACCCTTTTCTCCGGTTATCCCAGTTCTGGGCATGTTGCAAGATTTCTGCACTTTGAAATGGTTCTGGGAGTGGTAGTGTGGATTCCATGCTTTTGCTGAGCCCTAGAATTGTTCCTGTTTCTGTGCTGCTGTTTTCTGCTTCAGGTCTGTGCTCACTGCTGTCCAGTCTCCAGGTCCATGTCTCCGTTTGAAATTTGATGCTTTATGGTGTTCCAACATCTTGCTGAGTCTTAAATATTTTTCTTTTGTTCTTCCTTCGAGGATCTCTTTTCTTGCCAGCCCTGTATCTTATTTTTTAAGGTCTGCTGGGTCTTTTACTCACTATTACTATGTTTCATTATGTGGTCAGGGTCTAGACAGGGATTTGGGGGATTGTCCATTCTCCCAAAGTATGCTGCTCAAGTCTGTAGTTTCTCAAAACCATTACTCTTTATTTACAGCAAGTATTTACATATTTGGACCTCTACACAAGATTGAAACCTAGCGTCCTTCCAGATGTCTCTTATTTCTCAGTCATATGATCTGACGCCACTATTATATCGGCATCATGCAGCCTTTTAATGTTAACTCTTTACTCTGCATCTTTCCCAACGTTTTCATCCCTATCATATTTACATCCTCCTACATACCTCAGAGAGGATATATTAGTCTTTGAAGGTGTACAGCAAAGATTCACCATAAAGCTACTGAGGCTAAAAGGGTTAAAATATGAAGACAGGTTACGTAGGCTAGGCATGTATTCCCTTGAGTATAAAAGATTAGGGGGTGATCTAATTGAGGCGTTTAAGATGATTAAAGCGTTTATAGGCAAAAACGAGTTGGTAGGCGAGTCACAAACAGGGTAGCATAATTTCAAATCAGGACTGTGTAGTTCAAGGGTGATGTCAAGAAACATTTCTTCACACAAAGGGTAACGGAAATCCAGAGCTCTCTTCCCAGAACTTCTGTTGAGGTTAGATTAATTGAAAAATTCAAAACTGTGATTAATTGATTTTTGTTGGGTAAGGGTATTAGGGTTACAGAGCCTAGGCTAAGAATGGTTAAGATACATATCAGTCATGATCTAACTGAATGACAGAATAGACCTGAGGAACCAAATGACCTACTCCACATCCTATTGATTACTCAATATAAAAATATTGTACCCCTCTCTTGGAGTCACTAGTGCTATGTTCAAAAAGGTCTCTCTCAACACCCCATCCAGTGTCAGCTTCCCAAAATTTCCACAGCAGAAACTGAAAGTCAAATAAGCACCTGTGAAGTTGCTCACTTCCCCAGTACCTTGAATATTATTAAATGTAATACATATTCCTCTTGGAATCTACACGCCATGCACATCTCACACACATTTACATCAGGCCTCAAATTCTCGGAACTGGAAAATAGTAAGCTTTGCTTTTCTATAACTGAGGGGGTGATCTCACATATTCGAGTTTCACTTTTCATATTCCCTGCAAAACCTGCAGGATCAAACAACAGCAATTGTTAAGACTGGATGATGATTGGATGAATCAATGTTCTACTATGAATATACATTTTTCTTCTCTCAACTATTTCAATTCTCCCACATTCATTCATTCATTCTTTGATGGTGTTTTTCATGCGCCCCAGCTTCAATGAACCCGTTTTATTGTATTCTTTTATAGATCAAGGTATTCCCACTCAGCAGCAATGACATGGCAATGCTGTGCACAGGATCTACCTTCCTTTACAAATGAGGATTCAGCATGATGCTAAACAATTACATATCCTTGTATCTTGCTTAATCTGTAGATAGCCATTTAGCCATTTTCTTCTGCTCCACCCTCCTATTTCCTCAGGGTGATGATGATGATGATCCTGGCTGTGTGCAAGACCCAAATGATGTTGAAGTATGGCTTCACTTGCTGGACCTGGGAATAGGGGTGGTGTTTTTTAATTTATCCTTTCACAGATTGTGGATGTCGCTGGCTGGACCAGCATTTATTGACCATCACTAATTGTCCTTAAGAAGGTAGTGATGAGCCACCTTCATGAACTGCTGCAGTCTATGTGGTGTAGGTACATCCACAGTGCTGTTAGGAAGGGAGTTCCAGGATCTTGACCCAGTGATAGTGAAGAAATAGTGATTTAGTCCCAAGGCGGGATGGTGTTTGGCTTGGAAGGGAACTTCCAAGTGGTGGCATTCCCATGCATATCCTACATAATTACAATTAAAATTTACAGTGTTGGCAGTGTGCATGGAAGACATGTGCAATTCTGCAGTGGGGAAAGCTTTTCAAGTGGTGAAATCTGCCATCAGCTGACAATGTTGCATCTAGCTCCAGCCTGTAAAACAGCCTTCTGGTCAAACAAGGAAGCTCTGCATCACAGTCAAAAATTTCCTGCCCAAATCCATTTCCATTAGTGTAAGACTATTGAGACCACAAAGGTGGCACAGATGTTTTTCCGAATATAAATTTCACCTGTAAATATTTCACATTATATTCATTTCACTTTATTCATGTGCGCATCATCATTATTTGTTGAGTATAGTTTAGTCAGAGATCTAAATGTACTGGCACACCTCATAGTTGGCATACATTGATATTATAGGGGAGTTAGGGACATTTCCTTTATTTTTGAAGAAACAATGTTGTGTTTTTCGTTCACTCTTTAATTCATGTTAGTGTCCAGTGTTGCACTCGCCACTCTGGGGAACGTGGCTGAACTTACAGTCTCAGCTGGCTCTCCCTTCTATGCATTGCAAAGGACATTGTCCACGATCGCCCTCAGCAGGAATAATTGAAATGTTGTAGGTGAACTCAAAGCCCTGTAAGGAATCCTCCAACCAACTCCCTGCCACGGGCCCATATTTGGACAGTATGATCTTGCCCTTCAGGCCCCTCATTTTCTTACCTTGACTGACTGTTCCCACCGCCCAAGACCCAGAGCCTTCCCACTTCACTCTTCCATGCCTCCGACCTTATCTTCCCTTGGATTGCTCTTCCACTCATCCGTGCACCCGAACCCCAAACTTTCAACACCCACCCCCAACCTCCTCACCCCTGACTCGCCCTTTCTGGTTCCAAGTGTCCATGCAAGCTGCCATTCTTCTGCTTCCTACCCCTTATGCCACAGAATTCAACAAAAAAAAACCACTGACCTCAGATACAACTACACGAAACCAATTGCCATCTTTTATACAAACGTGAACCAGGTGCCACTAGATTCTCATGCGCTGATGACTTTATCTTGAAGGTAGGACGTAATTTTTAAAAGTTTTACGCTAATGGGTATTCATGCAAATGTATACAAGCATGAACCCACCACAGGATGGCATGAAGCCTGACATGCCGCAAATGTGCCTCTAACTTAATCTTTGCATCTCAACCCATCTTTGGGAAATCACAATTTCACATCCCATCTAATTCAGTCACTCCACATGCACATTTCTCACTCTTGTGGGCTCCATAAAATCCACCCCCTCCAGTGTAGGCAGATATAGTCAAAAGGAAAAGATTAAGGCAAAAATTCTGTCAAGAAAGATTGACCATGATATGTTGACTGATTTCTACTATATAAGGATACCTGATTCTCTACTGCACAAACTCTCATCTTCCTGTGGCGTAATTACATCTAAATGAAGCTGGAACAAACAAAGCTGGTGAATCCTCCCAGCTTTAACTTTATTTGTCACTATTGACAAAATAAATGTTTTAAGAAACTTATAGCCGCCAACTCTGTTTTGGCTCTGATTGGGATATTGCTGAGATAATCCTTCTATTGCTCTTGAGGTCAAAGCAGTTCATGGCCCAGCAAGCCATGGACTTACAGTGATCTTTAGGCAGTCCCTTAACATTAGCCCCATTCCTCCCTGTGCTAAATATCAGCAATGCACCATCAGTTTAACAACTGTCTTAGATAAGACATTAAGGATAGAAAATTCATCTCATGAAATTTCCAATAAAGCTTATTCAATGCACGCTTTTACGATTTCTGCACAGACCGCTAACTTCTAAAAAGAAAAATGAAATTCTCAGTGACCTATGCAAAGAATTGCATAATAAGATTTCACGTTTTAATACTTTTACTGTAAAAACGCAACTAAAATCAACATTACTTAGGCACTGCTGGCTAAAATTGAGCTGGAGGGATGTGGAAATTGATCTCCAGAATTCAAACCATGAAGCATCACATCATCCCTGGCCCTACCCTCTGTCTGGTTTTGGAAAAAGTGACAGCTTTCACTACAGTTGTTCCTCATTTCTGTGTATACAGTCCAAAAAACCCAGGCAGAATACCAGTGGTGAAATTTCTATATTGTGGAATCTTTCATGACAGTGTCATAAGTTGGAATCCTTTCTCTTGCTTCATCATTTCCTGTATGATGGTTATTGGACTGTACATTGGGATTGAATGTCTACTGCAATACTAGTGCAATTTCTCCCATTAACCATTCAAATTTGCAAGCCAATGTTCAAGTTGGGAGAACTGTCCCACAGGCCAGTTAATCAACAGCCTGGCATCACGGTAATTTAAAAAAAAATTATTTGTTCATGGCTAGGCCAGCATTTATTGCCCACCCCTAATTGCCCTTAATCAAAGGGCATTTTAAGATTGAACCATATGTTTGTGGGTCTGGAGTCATATGTAGGCCCTGGTAAGGATGGCAGATTTTCTTCCCCTAAAGGGCTTTACTGAACCAGATATAATTTTTACAACAATCATAAATTTATGGTCATCATCAGACTTTTAATTCCAGATTGCTTATTGAATTCAAATTTCACCATCTGCCATGGTGGGATTTGAACCCAATTCCCCAGAGCATTACCCTGGATCACCAGTCTAGTGACAATACTACTATGCCACCACCTCCATGTAAATTAAAGAATCATATCTGTCAATCAACATCTCAGATTCTTCCATCACCATCTTTCAGAATGCCCTGTTTCACTGGCTAGATGAACCTACAGCAGGTGAGAATACAGTGCTGTACACAGCCCTGGGAGTTCTTCATATTAACTCCTGCTATCAAATCAAGCAGCAAGGGAATATTCTGCCAATCACTACCAACTGTACCGATTGGACTGGCAATTCAACATTCCTCCAGTGAAAACTTTCCATTCCATAGTGTAGCAGTACCACCATGCCAAGTGGGACAGATCTAGCAGCCCAAAGTAGGGAATCCAGGAGGTGTGTGGGCCATCTGCAGCACAATGTAGACATACCACCACAATCTGTAACCTAATAGCCTGGCATATTCCTTACTCCACAATCACAATCAAGCCAGGAGATCAACCCTGAGTCAAGAGTGCAAGAGTGTGCCGGGAACAGTACCAGGCATACCTTAA
Organism: Cetorhinus maximus; assembly: GCF_964194155.1. Taxonomy (NCBI): domain Eukaryota; kingdom Metazoa; phylum Chordata; class Chondrichthyes; order Lamniformes; family Cetorhinidae; genus Cetorhinus; species Cetorhinus maximus. The sequence continues at coordinate 65,248,492 of NC_135895.1, read as the reverse complement.
AATGAGGCAACCACCTAGGAGAGCTTTTACATGGGGCTACTTGCAAGCCAAAAATCAAAAGCACCACAAACTCCAGTGGGATTTCCCTACATCACAATCTTTCTATTTCCTCTTAATTTCGTCAGTATTATAATGGCTATTCCCAATTTGAATAGTCTAATCGTGTTTATTCTAATCTATATATATGCCTTCCTGCACTCTTACCTCCCTCTTTGCTTCCTCACTGTACTATACCATCTCCCAATCACAAATAATTTTACTCCAAACTACAAAAATGTAGAATGCTTTATGTCCAGTCACCCCTTTTCCTTGCAATGTACTGGATATTGAAAGCTGGCTTCAGATCACTTGACCATCGCTTCTTAATCTAAAACAAAACAAAAATAGAATTACCTGGAAAAACTCAGCAAGTCTGGCAGCATCGGCGGAGAAGAAATCAGTCAACGTTTCGAGCCTCCATGGCCCTTCGGCAGAACTGCAGCATAGTTTCAACAAGGGAGAAATATAAATTGGTTTAAGGTGGGGGTGGGGGGGGAAGAGACACATTGAGGGTGTGGTGTGAGCAGATAATAATCAAAAGATGTCACAGACAAAAGGGTCAAAGAGGTGTTGAAGGTGGTGGTCTTTGTCTGAGAAAAGTGCTAATTAAGAATGGAAAACAGGATATTCAAAGTACAGCTCTAGTGGGGGTGGGGTGGAAAGACTAAAGGTTTTAGTTTTAGATTTAAAAATAATGGAAATAGGTGGGGAAAGAAGAATCTATATAAATTATTGAAAAAAAAAAGCGGGTGGGGGGGGAAAAGAAACGGGGCGGGGATGGGGGGAGGGGGAGTTTAAGATCTAAAGTTGTTGAATTCAATATTCAGCCCAGAGGGCTGTAAAGTGCCTAGTCGGAAGATGAGGTGCTGTTCCTCCAGTTTGCATTGGGCTTCACTGGAACAATGCAGCAAGCCAAGGACAGACATGTTGGCAAGAGAACAGGGTGGAGTGTTAAAATGGCAAGCGACATGGAGGTTTGGGTCTTTCTTGCGGACAGACCGCAAGTGTTCCGCAAAACGGTTGCCCAGTTTGCGTTTGGTCTCTCCAATGTAGAGGAGACCGCATTGGGAGCAACGAATGCAGTAGACTAAGTTAGGGGAAATGCAAGTGAAATGCTGCTTCACTTGAAAGGAGTGTTTGGGCCCTTGGACGGTGAGGTGAGAGGAAGTGAAGGGGCAGGTGTTGCATCTTCTGCGTGGGCATGGGGAGGTGCCATAAGTGGGGGTTGAGGAGTAGGGGGTGATGGAGGAGTGGACCAGGGTGTCCCGGAGGGAACGATCCCTACGGAATGCTGTCAAGGGGGGTGAAGGGAAGATGTGTTTGGTGGTGGCATCATGCTGGAGTTGGCGGAAATGGCGGAGGATGATCCTTTGAATGCGGAGGCTGGTGGGGTGATAAGTGAGGACAAGGGGGACCCTATCATGTTTCTGGGAAGGAGGAGAAGGCATGAGGGAGGATGCGCGGGATATGGGCCGGACACGGTTGAGGGCCCTGTCAACGACAGTGGATGGAAAACCTCGGTTAAGGAAGAAGGAGGACATGTCAGAGGAGCTGTTTTTGAAGGTAGCGTCATCAGAACAGATGCGACGGAGGCGAAGGAACTGAGAGAATGGGATGGAGTCTTTACAGGAAACGGGGTGTGAGGAGCTGTAGTCGAGGTAGCTGTGGGAGTCGGTAGGCTTGTAATGGATATTGGTGGACAGTCTATCATCAGAAATTGAGACAGAGAGGTCAAGGAAGGTAAGAGAAGTGTCAGAGATGGACCATGTGAAGATGATGGAGGGGTGGAGATTGGAAGCAAAATTAATAAATTTTTACAGGTCCCGACGAGAGCATGAAGCAGCACCGAAGTAATCATCGATGTACCAGAGAAAGAGTTGTGGGAGGGGGCCGGAGTACCACCAGAGCTGTTGGCCTTCGACAACTGTGTATTTATGTCCTTGTTGATAGTGGCATCATTTAAGATAATGCTACTTTGATAGATAAACTGTTCTACTGCATTAAGGTTGTTACTGTCAATGCTGACCTGCATTTGATTGTAATTTCCTGGAGGCCATGGTTGGTTCAACAGTTCTCTTTTCTTTAGGCTAATAGTAAGACTAAAGGCACTTGCTTCCTCAGAGAAACAGTTTACAATCAGCTGCATTGCCACCACTGTGTGTGCCAGAAGGGTGCAGTTGTCAGCAAACCAAAGCTCCAGGATAAGCTCTTCTGTGGTTTTGATATGCATCAGTAGTCATTGCAAGTTGAAATGACTGCCATCTGCTTAGAAACGGATGTATGTGCTCTCTGTCAAGCCTGCCTTTGTCTTTTGAAGCATCATACTGAAGAAAATAGAGAAAAGAGTTGGTACCAGAACACACCCTTGCTTAACACCATTGGAGATAGGGAATCAGTCTGAGAGGGCTATATTCTGAATGACCTGACCTTTCTGGTCTTTATGCAGTTGACGGAGAATGATGAGCACACCATTGGTGCACACCCAAATTGGACAGAATCTTTCAAAGTTCATCCCAGCTGACTGTATCAAATGCCTTGGTGAGGTTTATAAAAGTAACATACAGGCCCATGTTTTGTTCTATACACTTCTCCTGGATCTGCCTCAGCACAAAAATCTTGTCTGTAGTTTCCTTATTGGTTCTGAATCCACACTGACCTTCAGGGAGGCTTATGTCAGTCATTGTCAAATCAAGTCTAATTAGAAGCACTCTGGCCAAGATTTCACCTGCATTGGAGTGTAAGGTGATGCTTCTGTAGTTTGAACAATAAGACCTCTCTCCCTTGTTTTTGTGGAGGGCATCAATCTCTATATCTCCAAGGCCCTGAGACACTGTCTTTCTCTCTCAGCATGCTCTGTAAGTCTATCATGGATCAAATCTCCTCCCTGCTCTGCTGGATTATTATCAATGCCCCGGAGACCAGGGGCTTTGTGTGGTTTTAATTGTGCTGCAGTGGTCATGATCTCTTCATGGGTTGGTGGTTCATCCAGCTCAAACTTCAGTTCCCTCTGGGAGATCTTTGTGATAAATATCTCCCGCACCATCCTCTGGTCACCAGGTTCTCAACGTGTTCTATCGGTGCAAGGTGGACTCTTTATCTGTGAGCAGCGTTATGCCACCTGAAGAATTTACTGGTACCTGCACCTAGTAGGAAGGCCCATCTACAGATCTGAAGGCTTCATAGAAGGATCTCACATCTCCTATATCTACATACATGCTTGCTGTGAGCACCATCCACCAGTCCTTTTGGATCACTTGGAGATTGGCTTGTAGAGTGCTGCAGGCTTCCCCATATAGAGCTTCTGTAACCTGGTCATCAGGTCATGTAAATAATCTATTGTGACAGGAATACTTCTTTTGAAGAAGATTTTGGATTTCTATTGCATTTTCATCAAACCAATCTTGGTTTCTTCTAGTTGAGAAGTCAACCACTTAAACAGTTGTTTCTTATTGGATGGATTTTAACTGCTCCTATTTCTCTGCTGGATTATTATCAATGCCCCGGAGTCAGGTCACTGTGGAGTCTATCTTTAAATTTTGTCTGTAAAATCTGTAAAATTGCTTGTGGTAGATAGTCTATGGACTTGTAGTTTCCTTGTTTGTGGGCCTTTCTTTTCGGGTGATGGTTTAATTCTGAAGGCAACATTAGCTCAAAGCAGACTGTGGTTGATGTAACAGTCAGCACTGGGCATAACTCTGATGTGTAGTCCATCACATTGGCGCACCAGAATATAATCCAAAAGGTGTCAATGCTTTGAGCAAGGGTGCCTCCCAGTGGTCTTAAAAAGACCTTTCTGCTGGAATAGAGAATTAGTGAAGTTGGGTTCATGCTCTGTGCAGAATTCCAGCTGAAGTTGACTATTATCATTACAGCTGCCAATGCCATGTCTGTCCAAGACACCTTGCCAGTGCTCTTGGTCAAGCCCAACTTTTGCGTTGAAATCAATGCTCCATTATTTCAGACTTCTTCCTGGTTATTATTTTTCTTGAAGGTTGATATTTGTTGGAGAGTATTTGCAACCACAATTCTAGATTCTTATCAGATGCATTTGTGTTCAAACAGCTCATCTCAGGATGAACTTTTATACATTTCCCATTTTCCATGTATACTTGCATTCTTGTGGTTCAATGAGAATTGTTTTGTCTATGAACTAGTAGACATGATGTTGATGCAGTTCTTCATTTTGGGATATGTGACTGGTTATGAACTTGTCAAAAAGCCCATTTCCTTTGGCTTTTTTTGTACTGATTGTACTGTTTCTAACCCTACATTTACCTTCAATAAACTAAATTCAAAGGTCATTATTTATTATACAAATGCACTGTCCAATTGGATTCTGCAGAATGGAATAGCAAGGCAGGGATTTGTTTACACCCGTCCATTCTGGAAGGTTTGGATTGCAACGACATGATGAAGGGGCAGGGCAAGTTAAGAAATGATAGTGAGGGGCTACCTTGCTGGGAGTGGAGGAAATAGGAGCATGAAACAAACTTGGTGCCCTATAATATTCTCCTGGAATATGGAACTGATTTTAACTTAAATTTACGCTGTGGAAACTGGTTTGGTGGACAGTTAAAATAGTCCAAGTTGCTTTCACATCGTGAAGCTACCAAGAACTGACTGGTCCCAATTTTAACCTGTTCAACCGAGTAGGCAGTAGGACACCCACCGAAAATGAGCAAGGTCTTTTTCTGCACGCATATTTTAACACATCTAGATGGAGTGCTAAAATCAGTTTCTGCGGATGTGTTTTCTTATATATAGTGAACTCTATAATAGATACATACAGCTCTATTTTATTTCATCTCATCATGGCTCCTGAGGTCTGCTTATGGTGGGTACTGGGTGAGATCCCTAGTTTAAAGCCGGCCAGTCTACATCAGGGATGATTTTATTTGTTGCCGACAATAATGACAAATTCTTGGATTCTGTATTAGAAATCCTCTCTCCCCATAAGAAGTGGCCAGGCACGAGTCGGTGCCTACTCTTCTAAGGAAATACAAACTGCTGTCTTAGTGATCGTTAGAGACAGGATAAACAGTACTGTGGAGCAGCTTCCAGATGGTAGCAGCTAGGATGTAGGCTGTCAGCTTTCTGGTTTTCATAATCTGACATCTACCATTAGATCAACCAGTCAGCTGATCAGTGGGGCCACAGATCTAGGGTCTAATGCAATTTCAACTACTGGAATTAACTAATCTGAGTTTCAGGACAGCAGCAACATTTAGCATGCCTCTGGCCTCTCCTCACTCACTGCATGACACTACCACTACCCCCCCCCACCCCGCCACCCCCCCCACCCTCCCCCCCCGCCACCACCACCCTCTTTAAAAGAAACCAGGCAAAACTAAGGGCTGTATTTCTGGGGACCTTTAGAAATTGTAAAAAAGCTGCCTGCCTGTGTCTGTGAAAGTAAAATAACAATTCTATCAGTTTCAATGGCTGTTTGTTGGCATAACCGTAGGTTCTATCACTGTAGCATTATTATTGCTTGGCTGCTTCCAAAGCCTGTCATTGTCACATTGAGGGGGGGGGGGGGGGGGGGGGGGGGGTTGTATGTTCAGTTTGATTGACAGCTTAAAGAGGTTATTAAAGGGTTAGCTGCCTTTGAAATGGGGCTATGAGTACAAATGGTTGTTTTCATAAGGGATTCAGTACTTGATGGGATTTAATTGTTTGGGGTTTCATGAATGAGAGTGTTTTTTTATTTATAGTGAACTCTATAATAGATACATAGAGCTCTATTTTATTTCATCTCAGCATGGCTCCTGAGGTCTGCTCATGGTGGATACTGCATGAGTTGGCACAGAGAGTGTAAGGGCAAAGGATGGTAGGTAGATGGCATGGATTGGCATAAGCTGGCACTAAGTTGGAATAGGGGTTATAATGGGCCATGGGGATGAGTGGAGGCATGGGTTGGCATGGAAGGTATGAGGGGCCATTGGAGGTGGGTGGAGAGACATGGTTTGGTATGCAAGGTACAAGAGGACATTAGGGGTGGGTTGTGGGCATTAGTTGGCATGAATAGGGCATGGGGAGTGGGTGGGAGGTGAGGGGGTATGAGGGGTAAGGGCTAGAGGGCTTAATATTTAACAAAACAACTGGGACATAGTCCCAGAGAACCGAGATGGGCCTTTTAATCTTGCCCTTTAAGCAACAGTCTCACTATAAATTGTTCTTGTAAGTGAGCAGTTCTTCCATCAGAATGTATGGGGAAAAATTCTTTGCCTGTGGAAATATTCCACTGAAGCAAACTTTTCCATTCACAGGATGGCCATTAATTCATATGCACTACACTTCTGTTTAAAAAGGAAAGGATGGATCAAAAAAGCAACATTAAAAGAGTTGCCCCTTTATGTGGGGAGCTTGGCCCTACCAGAAATGTTGACTTAAAAAATTAATATTTATCCCTCAATCAATACCACAAAATTGATTATCTGGTCATAATCATGCAGGGGATGGTGATGATTGAAGTTATCTGCAGTCTAATCATACTGTGCCTTCTGAGTTCCATGACTCCTCCAATAGATATGCAAATGAACTGGCACAAGAAACTCTGGACCCATATGTGTAAAGAAAAATAAACTTAACATCACACTGAAAATGTTTTCCTTTTTTTGCTGTCCAGGTATGTGAGACCTAAGGCACTGCATTTACTTGTTTGGGACGTAACCCTCAAAGCTGTTTTGATCTCCACATTCACAGCAGGGTGGCCTTCTGCTCCAATAAGAGGTCATAAGCAAGCCTTTAGGAATTGCTGGCTGGCCAGATTTTGTGATTGGCAGCCAGCCAACTTTCATCTCTCACACCCCACATATGTTTTCAAGGCTTGGAAAGCCTCTTCAGTTGCAGAATTTGACCCAGCCAGTTATTCCCACTCTCACCACTGCTGTGCATGTGCTATAGGCAAGCAAAATCCAAATTCAGAAGTCTGCAAAATTAGAGCCTACATACTTCTCTTGAGTTTGTTTGATTTGTTTTGGTTACCACCATATTTTTTGAACTTCCATTGCTATAGATCCCATTAGTATTATGGGATGGTTTCGACAGCAACTGGTTTTCCTTTGGAACAACAACTTATAGAATCATTGAAATGTAGAATAGAACAGCAAAGAAGGAGGCTATTCAGCCCATTGAGTCTGTCCTGACCTCTTTCAAAGGGCAATCCAGTTAGTCCAACTCTCCACTATTTTCCCAGATTCCAACAATTTTTTTTAATCCAATTTGCTTTGAAAGCGACTGTTAAATCTGTTTCTACCACTCTATCAGGCAATGCACTCCAAATTCTAACCACAGGTTGCATGAAAAAAATTTTCTAAGGTCACCTTTTTTTTTTGCCAATCATCTTAAATCTATGCACGCTGGTTCCCTACAGCCATTGAAAACAGTTTCTCTTTATTTATGCTAGCCAAACCCTTCTTGATTTTAAACCCCTCTAACAAATCTTCTGTTAGCCTTCTCTGGTCTCAGGAAAATTAACTCCAGCTTCTCTATGTAACTGTAAAGCCCCATCCCTGGAACCATTCTGGTAAATCTCTTCTGTGTCCTCTGCAAAACCTTCACATCCTTCCTAAAGTGTGCACCTACAATTCAGCACTATATTCCAGCTGGTGGGGAACTGGTGTTTGAACTAGTTTATGCGCCACACAAGCCTCCTCCCACCCCTTTTTCATTTCACCCTATCGACATTTTCTTCTATTCTTTTCTCCTTCATCATAGCCAGAATTTTTACCTCGTTGGCCGGGTGCGTGCCTGACCAGAACGAGCGTAAAATGACGCCCAATGACATTGGGTGAGCGTCCCGACGTCATCACGCACTCACGCAATATTTTGGTCGGCGGGTACATGCGGGAGTCAGCAGTAGCCTGCCGACCATTAACATATTAAGGCTATTAAAGCCCAATTAAATGTAATTTTTTGCTGCCCATCCAACCTTAGGGTTGGCAGGCAGGGGGAAAGGCCAAGCGGCCTTTGCATGTTTTAGGAAAGTGAATGAGGTTTCCAACAGCAATTAAAAATAAATTTAAACTTTAACTTTTCATTAATAACATGTGCCTGCTCATGTGACAGAGTCACAGGAAGGGACATGTTTTGTAACATTTTTGAAATCTTTATTTTTATTTCTTAAAATCTCCATCTCCCTGAGGCAAAGTTTCCTGTGCGCACCCGCATGCATGCACTAAGTTCTCCGCTTGCCCTCCTCCCCACACCACACAGGCAATGCTGACTGCTGCAGCATGTGTTTCACGCTGGGCGGGCCTTAATTGGCCCGCCAGTATGAAATCGCGGTCCAGCTCCGATCGGGGCAGCAGTTGGCTTCCTGGCCGCTCCCACCCACCCCCACCGAGCCTGCCCGACAAGGGCAAAATCCTGGCTCATGTGTTTACCAGATTCCTCTTAAATGCATGCCACCTTGGCCAAGGCTGTACAACTTATCATGCTTTGCAACTTTCCCCTTCCATAACATATGGCCAACTTTAGAGTCCTTAATTGCATATTTGACTGGGATCAGCCAAATCAACACAAACCAGGAATTGTCACAAATTTTGGACAATTGGTACTCATTGTGGGCAGAATGCAAGTGGCAGAGGTTTAAGTGTTGGAGTTTATGAAGGGAGGGTGATGGAAGGTCAGCAAGGAGAGCTTTAGGGTGGTGACGTCATGTTAAGAGTTTCATCAGCTGAAAGTCTGAGATGGGGGCGGAGGTGGCCAATGTTGAAGATGCAAAAATAAACAGTCTTGGTGATGGATAGGATGTGGCATTTAGAGTTCATCTCAGGTTAAATAGTACACCAAGATGGTGAACAGTCAGATTCAGTCCAACACAGAGACTAGGAAGAGGAATGCAATCTGTAATAAGGAAGAATGGGTCATGCCCAGGGCAAAGATGGTGGCTTCAGTCCCAATGATGAGACAGAAGGAAGTTGTTACTCACAGGGTTTGATCATTCAAATGAATGAAAAATGATGAACAGGAAAAAAACTACTGTCTATCCAGTCTGTCCCATAATACGTGTCAGAAAAAACGCACTCCCCATCCCAGCTGAAAGCCATGGGAGGATGAAAAACTAGAAAAATCTATTGGTAGTTGTGGAATCTGGAAGTTCCTCTCCTACTGCAAATGTGATGTCAGACAAGCATTCTGATAGCATATAGGCAGTCAAGCATCAAGAGAAGTGGTAGAGAGGCAGAGTTAGGTATCATCGGCATCCAGGCGGAATTTAGCCATAAATTGAACCTGGGGCCTTTACAGCACTGAACAGCACACCATGCCTATTGAGTTAAATGTGAAGCTAAAGCTAAAGCCAGCACTTTTACCCAAAGTAGCACAGCAACTGTTTACATGAGAGCACAATCAATAATGGCTTTGTACTGGAAGTCAGATTCGTAGTTATACTTACAGCTCCAACTCAGTGCTAACTCAGGCCGCTAAACACATGTGAGAAAGTTAAGTAAGGACTAATTCTGCACTTATATACTCCCAGTATGGAATGCCATTCACAGGGGAAACAAGTCAGATGTTGTAGCCCCACCTCTTATCAGCATGGTTTTCTGCTGCTAGGTTGATAATTGTTCAGTACAAGTGCTTACACAAAAAGCTTCACAAACTTCCATGTAACAATGCAAGACTTTCACATATAATGCTGCATTATTATTCGATATGTTACGGGCACTGCTCAAAAGTGCACAGCTTGCTGTTATACTACAGCTGGATCCATTTTGCATAGGAGTCAAACTTGCACACAGCAAAGGTTTTGTTTGTTCTGATGCCACTTCGTTAGATTTTTAATATTGGATTTGGCTGAATGCAGAGTCATTCCAGTATCAAAAGTATAAAATGCACAAGGGAAAATGAACCTCTCAGTGGATCTGTCTTCTGGAGAAGTAGTAACATGGAACTGAGCCATATAGACTGGAAGGTCATAGTCTGATCCCTGGATTCTGCTGGAGACAGCCGACCTCAGTCAAGGCAATGAAAGAACATTGCAGTTGGCATCAGTACCCCTGGTGGGGTGTGGGGGGGGTGGGGGAGGGTGGTGGGGGGGCGGTGCATAGAATAGGAAAGCCAAGGTTCCCCGTCTAGTTTGCTATTCAGCAATGCCTGTCCGAAAGTGCAATGAGTACACAATGTGATGTTAGGCTTAGGCTGACCTGTGTCACGACACCACTTGGTAAAATAGCCCGTCAATATTCACTGCTGAGTGCACACGTGAAGAATGGGTATTTAGTGAGCAACTGAATGGGATACTTGATGGTAACCAGCACCTATAGCATACCATAATAGCATACCATAACAGAAGTGAAAATCCAGGGGAAGAATGGAAAACCAGATCAGAAAAAAGCAAGTGAATTGAAAAAGATGAAAATAAATAAATTGATCTTGATTCTTGTACATTATTAAATGCAAAAAAATGTATTAAATCGGTCAGATATTAAACTTGACAGATACATAGTGTTTTGCTGCCTGCTGTGACAGACTGCCAGTAATCAGGGGTTAAAAGTGTTTTTCAAAGTCACATGGTGTCAGAGTGCTGGCTCATGGTACAAACACGAGCCCCCCAACAGCCAAGGAAGAACATCTTGCTTACAGATGTGTCGGGACCGCAAATACTTCAAAGTGCTTCGATCAAACCAGGAGAGACTTCTGGTGCCAACAGTAAATGCCCTGAACATGCAGAGTGGAAAATGTTAAGCATTCAAAGATGGGTGTCGACACACACACACACAAACACACAGAAGACATTTTATAGAAATATATTTTAAGAAAAAAATGATATTTTGCAGTTGAGCAGGATAAATGTCTTATTTTATTGTCGGTCAGGAATATATTATCCTGACATTGCATTTTTTACTGTATCCATGGGGAACAGCATCCTTCAAATGCAGTGTGATGCATACAGGTTTATCTCCTGTGTGGGTCAAAGGTCACATAATGGAAATAAGTGAGATTGCACTGATCACTGTCTGCATATTGCCAATTTTCAATGATTTTGTTTATACAGTCAAAATAACATGGTTCATTCATTACCAGTAGTAATGGCGTGTGTGTTAGTTAATCAACAGCATTCAATCTCACTGTTATACGATCTCTGATGGATAATAACTTATTAACTTCGGGGTGTGTGATTTGGGAAAGCACAGCCACGCTTCATCAAGCAAATATGGGAATCAAAGAAAGCTGGGCTACATTAAATGTGTAAGAATAAAGAACCCAATCCACTGAGGCACCACAATTTAAAACTCATCAACTCTCTTTGTGTTTGTACCAGACATGATCATTTTATATTATCAAGTTCATTTAACAGTGATTTTTTAACATTCTAAAACCAGTATGTTGCTACGTCCTGGACCTTGGTTACTGGTCAGAGTTCTTTTTACAGAACAGAGAGTATCTTTGCAACTAGATCCTGCTGTGCCAGAGAATGATAGAATGTCAATTCACTCCTGCAATTTTCTGTACTCACTTTGCTCAAGTCTAAGAATGAACTATGGCTCAAGCTGTTAATTGGGTCAGCCATGCATTCTAAACACAATCCAGAAGTTTCTTCTGGAGGAAATCCAGTATATTCCTCCATCCCTTACCCTCCAGGCACTCTTATGCTGGGCTTTCTGTAATGTCCAATAGGTGAATTAGGGAATCTCTCCCCAACCTCGGGTTACCAGGGCATGTAATTCACCATAAGGGTTGGGATTATTAGCTTCCATATCTTCTATTAAACTCCATTCTCAATGTGAGTCCCTCAGTTATATACTGGTGTTGATTTTGCCCCCATCTATCTGGCAGAAACGAGGCAAAGGGAAAGGCAAAGCTCGAGCCACTTTAAAGGGGAAATCAAGTGGGCTTTTATCACCTTCAGCAATGCTTTACATCTCATTTATAATGCTTCCCATCTCCAGCTTTCCCCCCTAACCACCTGCTTCACGGCAAAAAAAAATGCAAAAAGCCCATTTCAAGTATTTGTGACTGTGGAATGTAAAATGTTTTGTAGTGAGCAGTCAGATTTCACAGTTGATAATATTGAGAACTGTCTAGCAAACATGGTTGAAGCTTGTTTGGTTGGGAAGCATAGACGATTCACAACTGGCCTCACCCATAGCATCTAGAAACTATTGGTCTCTCAGGTCTGTCACAAATTGTGGTTCAATACTGCTGATGATAAGAACCACCCCTTCCAAATATTGCATTGTCCATAAAGTGTTAAGCATAGCTCCGATGGAGCATTAAAACAGCAAGTTAAGCCAATATTTGGGATGGATTTCATTTGAGCAAGAGTGGTATTGTTGCGTATTTTTCATTGTTAAAAATTCCCTGTCTCAATTGAATCTAAAACTTCCCACTGTCTTACTCTTAATACTTGCTTACAGATGTCTCATGACTTTTCCTGTGAATATAAATCTGATGTGAATCATTCAACAGTAGGAACTTATTAACGCACGTGGTGCAATCAGAGAATTTTGAAACAAAGTGTAATGTATTAAATATCATTATATTACAAAATACAATAGTAATGAAAATCATATTGCAGGGCTTCCTGCAAGCTCTGCAAGTTTATTCAATGAATTGTTCTGCTAGACCAAGGAGATTCCAAGTTCAATCCTTGATTAGTGTTAAATTAGCTGAATGGTGGTAAGAGTTTTACAGTTGCCCGAAGCATCTTGAATTAGGGAGGGTTAAATTAGCTAGGCTTGTTGTTCCTTAACACGTTCCGATGCACCCTGCTGGAAATGTATAAGCGGACATAAGGGAGATGAAATGCATCTCCACTAGAGAATTTTACCTTTTGTTGATGGGGGCTGCTTAGATTGTGGTTGAAGAATCCTGTTGGGGCAGCTTTGACACTTCCTCACCTATGCTAAATTTCTTTAAGAGGACTTAAAAACAAGCATCAGGTCCACTCATTTAAATATTTAAGAGATCGAAGAGCTGTCAGGCAGGCCAGAAAGATGATTTGACCCAATTTCGGTTTGGATGTTTTTCAGACACTGTTGAGGCACAGTGACAAAGTTCCCTAAACTGGCCTTTGTTGCTTTCCAAGTTACCCTGTAAAAAATATTTTACTTGTTATTTTATTTATGGTGGATTTAGCTTTTAATATTTTCCTGCAGTCAGTCTTAGCTGGAAATTCTTCAATATGTTTTACATCTACCCCACAGGCTACATAGTTAGCTCAATGTTAGCACACTCACCTCTAAGTCAGAAGGTAATAGGTTCAAGTCTCACTCCAGAGACCTGAACACATAGGGCAGAATTGTTTGCTCAGCATGCAGGTGTGCGCCTGACACGCTCGAGTGTAAAATAGTGCATGATGATGTCGGGTGAGCATCCCAATGTCATTGCGCGCTTGTGCAATATTTCAGTCAGTGGGTGTGCGCTAAACTCAGAAGTGCACCTGTTGACAATTAACAAGGCTATTAAGCCAATTAACTGTGATTTTTCGCTGCCCATCCAACATTACGGTTGGCGGGTCGGCGAATCGGCCAGGCGACCTTTGCATTTTTCAGGAAACCTCATCCAAGGGCAGGATGAGGTATTAATTTTAAAAGAAAATGTTTGCACAGAATTTTCATCATCCAAATGTTCCGGTGGCTGATTTTTCCCGGTTTATAAAATCTTTATATTTTGCATTTAAGTTCTTCAGCTTCCTGAGGCAGCTCTCTGCCTTCAGGGAGCCTTCATTCCGCACTCCCCCACGCCCATGCTGACTTCAGCGCTTGCCCTCTTCCCACCCCCAACCTGGGCAGCGCTGATCATATCAACTAACAGCCAGCCAGCATGAAATCACGGTTGGGGGCCGATCAGGGTCCATTTCCCGACTGCTCCCGGGCCCACTGATTGCGCCTGCCCGCTGAACTGAAAATTCAGGCCATAATCTAGGCTGATAGTTTAGTGCAGTACTGAGGGTGTGCTGAGCTTACAAAGGTGCTGGCTTTCAGGTGAGATGTTAAACTGAGGCCCTGTCTATTCTCTTGGTGGACATAAAAGATCCCGTGACATTATTTGAAGAACAACTGGGGAGTTTTCCTGTTTCCTGGCTGATATTTATCTCTTAATCAATACCTAAAAAGCAGGTTATCTGGTCATTATCTCGTTGCTATTTGTGGAACCTTCCTATGTGCAAATTGACTCTACATTCCAACATTAAAACCAATTAAATATTTTTGAAGTGTCGTTAAAATGCTTTGTAATATCCTGGTATCATAGAATGTACTATATGCTTTCCTTCTTTTCACATGAATGTCTGTGGGTTGGGTGTAGAGGGTGGTGGAGTTTCTGGACATTAACATATTAGGCTATGTGCAGTTGGTTCTCAATAAAACCCAGAGTGCTCCAGTTACTGTTGACGGCACAGTAACTCTGTGAGGGCTAATTTTGGAATTATTCCCCACTCTCTGTCAGTCATTAATTTTCTTAACTCACTTCATCCTCTAAGCTTTGTGTTTTTTCAGTACATTTTGGAGTTTTACTTGGAGCTGATGCTGTGTTCCTTCCAACGCATCATACTTGGCTAGCATTCCTGGGCAGAAGCAGACACACAAAGGTCTGGATCTCCTATGAGATGATGGTGTGATGCTTGTTGCAATGCTAGATGCTCATTCACAAAAGAGTTTGTGATGCTTACAGCCTTTCCGGAGATGTTGGGGTGAACCTGCTTCATCACTTGTAAACGGAGTAACTCTCCTTCCTCAACTTTCTCCATTTCTTGTTGCTTTTTGCTGGTCCTTTAGTCAAGGATTTTGGCACCCTTCTCTTCTCAGGAATCTTCAATCTCAATTTCAAAGATATTCCCTGGCGGTCTCCCATTAAAATACTAACCAAGCCTAACTTTGCTTGTACTATTATACTAAACTCTTGCACATCCTTCTTTTAAAGACTAGCTATGTTACATTTTGTATCAAGGTGACATGGTTTTGGCTTCACATCAACAAACTGTGTAGAATGACTCAGGTATGAAATCACTTGATGTAATTAGAATCATAGAATCTTATAGTACAGAAAGAGGCTATTCGGATCCATAGTATCCATGCCGGCCTTTTGTAAGAGGTATCCAAATCCCATTTCCCCTGCTCTTTCTGCATAAGCCCTTCAAAATTTCCCTTTTCAAGTATATGTCCAATTCCCTTTTGAAAATTAATATTAATTCTCCTCTTTCAGGTGTGCAAGCCAGATCATAGCAACCTGTGTAAAAACCTTTTTCCTTGTCTCTGCTTTATTATTTAATCAATTATCATAAATTCGCATCCTTTGGTTATCAGCTCATTCAGAAGTAGAAATAGTTTCTCCTTATTTAGCCCATCAAAACCCTACATATTTTTAAAGACCTCTATTCTCCCCTAAACCTCTCTGCTCCAAGGAGAACTATCTCAGCTTATCTAATCTCTGCACATAATTAAAGTTCCTCACCCTTGCTATTGTGCTTATAAATCTCCTCTGCAAGACCTAGGCATCCTTCCTAAAATGTGGTGCCCAGAATTGGATACAGTACTCCAGCAGAGGGCCAACTAGTGTTTTTTAAAGGCTTAACATAACTTTCTCACACTTTATAAAGTAAAACATGACAGATGGTTGAAATCAGAAGCAAAAACAGAAAATACCGGAAACACACCGGAGGCCAACCAACATCCATTGGGAGGACAGCAGCTGGTAGGAAACAATTTTCAATTGAACAACCTAAGGCCATTATCAGCAAAATTTTAAATCTTTTTTGAATTTGTAAGAGACAAAATTCATATGGCCCAAAAATGGAATTTAGCAGCTGCATACAAGTACGCTTGCAGAGTTCAATTATCTCTGGCACAGAACAGTTTGGAACCAAGACTCGACTCTGCCAGCTGGCATCATTCTGACAAATAGCCATCCCGAAGAGCCACAATAACAATGCCTTCTTTCTCAAATTCCATTGTTGGCACTCGCATGTATTGGGCTCTGTTTTGCCTCAATTTTACTGACCTTGCCGGTTCATTACTGGTGATCATTCCTTTCCACCTTTACCTTCTTTCCTTTCGACACTTACATGCACTGATCCTTCTCTTTAAAAGAAGGGGTAAATTTCTGTGATGTTCTCCCACTTGCCCACAGCAACTTTGGAGGAAGGGCCACGGAAATTCCTGAAAAAATGTCCAACAGTTGAAGATTTTTCTTTGGAATAATGGTGTAAACCTTCCTGATTATAATTTTATAAATGCAGCAGTTAAATTTGAATTTGAGCAAAAGTTAACAATAATTAAGATGCCTAGCAATGAGTGAGCCACCAATTTTCTGTCATCGATTACACTATCTGGTCTGTGAATTTCATTCCTCTTCTTCAACATTTCACTTAGCTTTCATTTGATTGAAGCTGCTGTGGTAACTACAGAAAGTTGAACACATGGCAAGAGCCAATCTTCAATGCAGATAAGAATTGAAGAGGAATAGAGACTGAAAGGAATTAAAACGAAAAAGGAGCAGTGTTGGGAAGGAATAAATCATAAATAATACATTGACAAGACACAAAGACTGAGGTGAGATAGGAATACAGAAACAGAAAGTTGTCAGTGCAATGTGACAGAGAGCACAATGTTATTTTCTCTTTTGCTTGACATGTCACTTGGGGTTCAGTGTCAATAGACCTCATGTTTCCTACCAGAATGTGTGTTCATCGTCCCAAGACTCAGTAAACGTGGCAAGACCCAGGGATCAAAAAGAGATTCCTCACAGCTATATTCCAGTTCACTTGCCCCATGTGATCTGTTTTTGTTTTATTGAATTATTGTTTCCCATTCTTTCTCCTCTTCCCACTTCCTATTTCCCATTCTCCCCTCCCCTTTCCCTCCTTCTCCCTGTTCCATGCTTTGCTTTTATTACCCCACTCACCCCCCCCCACCCCCCCCCACCACTCCCCCCAACCCTCCCAACCCCCCCACTCTACTCCCAGAGCCAAGAGGCTTAGTTGACAATGCTCCTGCCCCTGAGCTTGAAGACCAAGGATTCAAGTCCTACTTCAGATTTGTTAACAACGGAAGGAACTTTCACATGGCTCAAAGCAGGTTGTTAATCAGTCTACAAAATCCTTCCAACATTCCTCACTATTCTCCAGGTGAGGATATGCAAAACAAACAATTGCCTGCTACATTGTACCTTGTTTGGCATAAATACTGCCCGTGGTCTTGACTCCCCAAATGCAAAACCATGGACAATTAACCAATATCTAATTATTATTAAGGTCCATAATAATATTGTGTATCACAGAATATCTGGAACTGGGTGCATGCTGTAGAACTCGTTGAAAGTTATTGCCAGACATGAACTTCTGCAGGTGACATGACCCACAATTTACTGACTGAATTTGGCAATTTGTTAAATGCACTATTGGCTACAAAGGTAGGATGATCTGTGAATTTCATCCCCATACATCAAGCTCCATTTAGATTTTATTTGTACAAAGGCTCTCTGGTACCAGTAGAAAGTTGAAGCAAGTCCCTGGTGGCTTTCAGGGGTAAATTCCATGGAGTTTCTCCATGGTGTTTAGATCATTCTTTCAGGAATTTTTACAGCCCTTCCTCCAAAGTTACTGTGGACAAGCGGTAGAACACCACAGAAATTTACCCATTCTTTTAAATGTAATATTCGACAATGCAATTCCACCCAAGAGTTTTGGTAGGCTGTTTAACCACTGGAGCCAATTGGCATATTCCTACAGCCTAAGTTTAGGGAGCATATTAGTACAGCAATGTAATGTGCATTATGGGATGGCTGAACATCGGTTAGTTCCAACAGTTCCATTTGATGGACCTGACTATCTCTGTTGCTGCAACACAAAAAGTAAAGATAAATAAAAGCTTTGGAACATTTTACTCTAAAGGATTTTGTTTGCAAGTAAAACAATTGAAATTTTAAATTAAAGGGCCTGAGTACAATTTTACTAATTCCAATTATTTCATCATGTGTTTCAATAAATCTATCTAAAGTGACAGGGCTAGAAATTACTGCTGGTGATATTATTACACAAATGCTTAACACGCTGGTATCAAATTTCTCTCGACTAATTTAATGGAAGCGTTAATCCATTTATTGTAACGTTGTTAATGGCTTCATTAAAGTAGTGGAGAGGGGAATTTAAGATTAATGGGTTTAATGTCCATCACTGACAGGAGTTTCTACTCTTTAATCCTGACCCTAATTGGATTTGAATACTGGATATTTCTTCTCAAAGATGTTTACATGCCTTAAATATTAAATTTGTAGATTTCATTGTGGTACATTTAATGTAAATTCATAGCAGCCTGTACTTAATTCTTCCTTCATTCATTGTCCAAAAATATCTCCTAGTGCTGTAGGTCCTCTGAGACACAAACTTAACATGTGTGAGTAATCACATTAATTGTAGCAACAATACTACCCTGAAGCTAAGTGGCAAAATTCAAACTGTGCCCACACTACATGAAAAATTAATGTCCATTATGCAAATTGGGTGGTGTGGCACTTTCAAACTCTATTATTTAGGATCAAGTTTTGAATCCTGCCCAGACTGTTGGATATCTAGGTGCATTTCTTCCATGTGGGAAGGATCTTCTCTGTGGTCTACCCAATTTAGATTTGTTGTTAGGTTCCAGTCTCTGTGGGCCAGCTGGGTTCTGCTCTGTAAGCTATGAACCAAGTTGCAGAGATGTTCAGATGGTGAGACTGTGACAGGTGGTGCTCTATTTGACAGCAGATTTGTAGATTAACATGTTTATGGGCCTAGAACGCAGTCAATTTTCTCTCTCAGAGTTCAGCCAAGGGAGGGAGACCTATGGAACTGCCATCAATTGAAATGTTTCATTCACCTCAATCTGTTGGCTTTTCAATGCATTGGCCTCTACCAATCAGTGTTCATTTGCCAACCAATCAGCACTCTCTTCTCATAGAGTATAAAGTTGTTGCTTCCCCTGACATTGGTATTCTTGCCATTGTCCTGATGAGTGCAAAATGAAAAGCTTTGACAAAATGCCTTTTTTCAGCAATATTCAAGTTCTGTATTACCAAATGACTATTAATATACCTGAATGATGAGTGCTGAATGCTATTATGTGGTGTCAAAAGTGAAAGGGTTTTCCATTGTCCAAAGCTAATATTCACATCTTGATGAGTAAAAGTAAAGCACCAAATATAAATTACAGAACAAAGACAATAAACAGGCATTTGGAACCAATGAAACTTTGTGTTGTCACTTACGTGAATCTACAATATTATTGAATTAAAGCTTATATATATGTCTGTATATCTTGTGTCTGATATCCATCTGTTAGAATACAAGTATCACAATTTAAAGTGTCAAAAGTGTTTTTTTTAAGAGAAAGAGATGATGTTTTAAGGTAATATCTTCTGATGTCAAACTTCCCTCAACAACAGTAAATAACCATATATTGACCTTAGAATTGACAACAATTGGATTTCGTAAACAAGCCAAATTAAACACAGTTCAACATTAGCAGCAGTGTAACATTGTGCATTATTTGTACAACACTTCAGTCACTATAAAACATTGTATAATATGATTCACCATGAGCACCGGAAATTTGCTGCTACTTATAATTTTTTGTTTACTCTCACGCCTATATTTGCTAAAATTAGCAAGTGGTGGAACATATCGCCCCAAGCCCTTTGTTGAGGAAAACTTTTGGTGGTTTGTCTGTTTCTAATTGGATGCTTGGGTAAAGAGGCCAATTTTGAGGTTTGGCTGTTTTTGACAAGACGGTTAGAGAGGATTCTTTGTTGGTGCATCTATTTTTAAGTAGCTGTTTGGTTAAGAAGGACAATTTATTTTTAATATTAAGTGGCAAAACAACATGGCAGAGCCAGAGGCAACTGTACTCAGGACAAATTTCTCACAACTTTGACTCCAGGATTGTCAGGAATACAGAAAATCTTACCAACACTATAGCAAGCTACCAAAAGGCAATTCATAGATTTTTTCAACAGGATGTTTCAACAACCAAAGTTTAACAAGTATAGGCCAACTCCATCTTTCAATTTCCAGGCACCATGGTGTTTGGAAGATGATTCCACACTGAGGTATAATAATGAAGTATTGCTGCTGGAACAAAGCAGAAGAGATCGTATCTTCCTGGTAGAAACTAACAGCTTTCCTTTAAGCAGCACCATATCTGACGGTATTCTTTTGGCCAAATTTTTATGGAATGATGGCAATCCAGCAAATCTCATCAAAGCTGTAGTGGGCGGACTCTGGCATGGAGCAGACCAACTTCAACAAGCCCATTAGTCTGTACGGCGATAAATCCAAACGCAAGAGAAGGATTTTCTCTGGTGTCTGTCCAAAAAGGATAACTAAATTCTATTACTGGACAGAAGTGAGAGAAAATTGAAGTCACTGAGGGTGACCAGCAAGAGTGAACTTGTTTGAGCTCTTCCAGTCTGGTAGCACTTTTGTCACATATTTATCCCTGAGTAAGCAGAGAGTAATTAAAATGGCAAGGGAAAATAGTACTGTTGTAACTTTGCAATTCTATTAGAATAGTGGCGGGTGGGTTAAGTTAACATTTCACAAAAGAGGTATCAACTTCATAATATTGAAAGTAGGACAGCATAGGGGTCATTCTTTGATATTTGGTGGTGGTAAAAAAAGTTCCTCACCACCAGCTGGTACTTGGCATTGAGCCTTCATATACCTGTGAACATGCAAAACATGGTTCAAATGACAACTATAAAGAGAAAATTATTGCAAAGAGAACCATATTAGTTTTAATGGAACCCACCAGATCATTCATTAAATATTAAAAGACCATGAGCTTTGTAAATTGAGTGCTGTCCTTTCATTCCTGCATTGCTGTGTTGTTAGATGGAATGACAGGGCCAATGAAAATTCAGACTATCAGACAGCCAAACCTTGCATTTAACATTCTCATTATAACAAGTTGCATTTTAATAGCATCTTTCCAAAAGACTTCACAGGAGTTTAATCAAACAAACTTCGACACCGAGCCACATATAGAGATTTTAGAGCAGGTGGCCAATAGCTTTGTCAAAAAAGGTAGGTTTGAAGGAGCACCTTAGAGAGTTTGACGGGTTTAGGGAAGGAATTCGAAAGCTTAGGACCGAGACAGCTGAAGGCAAGACTGCCAATGGTGAGCAATGAAAATTAACAATGAGCAAGAGACCAGAATTGAAGAAGCACAGAGATCTTGCAAACCTATAAGACTGGAGGAAGTTACAGATTTAGGGAGAGGTGAGGTCATGGAAGCATTTGAAGACACTATTTAAAATTGAGGCATTGCCAGCCCAATAGGCAGTATAGTTCGGCGTGAATGGAGGTAATATGTCAAAAGGATTTGGTGCAAGTTAGGACACAGGCAGTGAAGTTTTGGTTGACCTCAAGTTTATGGAGGATGCAATGTGGGAGGCCTGCCTTGAGAACATTGGAATAACCCCAACAAATCAAGTAGCAGTCGGCTACAGCAACTTTGGTACTTTTGGTGGTTTGTTTGTTTCTTACTGGTTTTGGTTTCTCGGCTAAGCAGGTTGCTTTGGTGCTTCCAACCAGCTGTTTAATTAAAAATAATCTATTTCTGATTTCTCAATTTTAGCCAAGAACCAGGTCAAGAAGGAACCTCTTTTGTGTAATTAGTAACCCCCAACTTTACAGTTTTATTGCTTAATCCCAACTACTCACTAACACATAGCGCATGAATAAAGTGAAAGGAAATCAACATTACTAATTGTTGTTAGTTCCAATGGGGCAGAATTTTGACGTGGCGTGCGGGGGCGTGGCGTGCGAGGGTAAAATGATGTGCAATGATGTCGACCTCACTGCACGCCATCGCGGTATTTCAGTGGGCAGGCGCGCTATGAGTTCTGAGGCACGCCCACCATTAATTACCGTGCCACTTAAGGCCCTTGAGGCAGTAATATACAGCGATTTTTCTTGGTCTGTGCAATTTTCAGAGCATCGTACAGGCGCAACGGGCAGGCAGGTAGGCCACATTTTTAAAAACCTCATCCACGGGCGGGATAAGAGGGATGAGTGGGCTCACGAATGTGAGTTGTTAGTCATTTACTTTAGGAACTTACCGCTACTTGCTTGTGTGAACAGGAGGACATCAAATCTCTTCAGAGCTGCTTTTACAGGAATAACAGGCTTCAGGTCAGGATTCTGAAGGAAAATTAATTCTTGGGGCCTTGCAGATTTCAGACAGCCTCCCCTCACCCTGGGAATGAGTATTGTGCTCTCCACTGGAGGCACCACCTCTGAGAGGGAAGAGAGGGCCAGAAGGGGGAGGAGACCAGGAGTCCATATTCAGCCTCCAGGGAAGCCATCTTTGGGAGGACAGGCGCAGGCACATGGGATGCAGGGTTAACAGGAAGAGCAAGGCAGAAGGGGCTGCAGAAAATGCCACTATCCTGCTGCCAGGGTTTACAGATGGCGATGCAGCTACCTCAATATGTCTGAAGTGCAGAGCTGAAGGAGGCTTTGTCTCTCAAGGGAGACAGTGACCTCCATCTGTCAGATGATAGGACCTGAGATCAGCTCCAACTGTGTGGGTGGACGCCCCATGCCAGTGGCATTGCAGGTCATGGCTGCCCTCAACTTCTATGCCTCTGGCTCTTTCCATGGATCGGTTGGTGATCTTTGTGGAGTCTCCCAATCAGCTGTCCCCAGTTGTGTCAAGCTGGTGACAGGCGCTCTGTTCAGGCTTGCATTGACTTTCATTCACTACTGCATGGACGAGGCCAGCCAGGCAGAGCGAGCCAGAGGCTTCCCCCGTGTCTAGGGTGCAATAGGCTGCACACATGTGGCCATCAAGGCGCCAGCAGGTGAGCCCGGTGCCTTCGTCAACAGGAAGGGCTTCCACTCCATGAACGTGCAGATAGTGTGTGATCACAGGATGCTGATTCTACAAGTCTGTGCAAGATACCCTGGCAGCTCCCATGACACCCACATCCTCAGACACTCCCAGGTGCCGGGGCTCTTCAGTGCTCCAGCCCGACTGGATAGATGGCTGCTGGGTGACAAGGGCTATCCCCTCAGAAGGTGCTGTCATGCCCCTCTGCCATCCAAGAACAGAGGCCGAGCTGCGGTACAATAGGAACCACGCCTCCACAAGGGCCATGGTAGAGAGAGCCATCGGTCTTCTCAAGATGTGCTTCAGATGCCTGGACAGTTCAGGGGGTGCACTGCAATACCCCCCAGATCGTGAGTCACTGACAGGGGTTGTATGCTGCGCTCTCCACAATCTGGCGCTGGAAAAGGCGGGGCGGGGGGGGTCGCTGTGGAGGAAGAAGATGTAGACGCAGTTGCTCTGGCTGCAGACGATGAGTCCAGTAGTGAGTCCGAGGGCGAGCCCACTCAGGAGAACGCTGAGGGAATAGACGCTGACCCAGGCAACCTTCAGGGAGGCAGGGACAGCTGGGAGGCTTTGATCCAATGCTCCTCCAGCTAGCCCACCACAGATGAACCTCCAACATATGCCAGAGCTGCAGGCTCCATACTCGATACCTGGGAGCAACATTTGCCTGGTTAGGAACATTAACTATGCGCCTTGTCAATAAAGCTCAATGACAAACAAGTCACTCATAACATCATGGGTTCCCGTCCACCTGCAGAAGTAAAGAAGCACCCAGAGGCTTGTTGAGAGCCAAAACATTTAATGATTGCATGCTACAAAACAGAAATGAAATGCATTAAAAGGTGTTGAGCTGCACACTTAATGAGAAGCAGCTAAAATGGGGACAAAAGAAAACCACCAGTGATATGCCAGTGTTGTGCCTAAGGTGATTTACGCTTACATTTGCGGGTGCTACGTCTAGGTCCTCCCCCTTTGCTGGCACTGGCATTGGAGACAGCCTGCTCACTCTGCTGTCCTGTTGGCCTTGATGACCTTGACGGGCATTCTCTGACCCGTGGAGCCTTTGCTGGCCCAGCCTGGGAGGGAGCAGCTAGTGGCCGCAGCCTCATCAAATACCATGGTCACTGGCAGAGAGGCAGAGGAACTGCTGCTCTCATCCGAAGTGTCCTGAGAGGAGCCCGCAGAGACAACAGGCAGCTTGTGCGCCAACGTGAGGTCGCTTCAGACCTCCCTGCTCGCCATTGATGGATGGGCACCGCGCTGGGATACTGGGTGCCCAATCCATCCCCCACACTGACACTGACCAGCTGAGGTCAATGCCGCTGTGAGGGCTTGCAGGTCTGAGCACATCCCCAGGAAGCCCTGATTGTTCTCCTGGAGGAGCCTCTCCATGAGAGTTACCACTCTCTCCAAGGAGGACACATTGAGCTCGGCCATGAGGCTTATTGCATTGCTCATGCTCCGCATGGACTCCTCCATCACGGAGACAATGGCACGCATTGCCTCATGTATCTCCGCCAGATCCTCCCGGAGACCCTGCTGGACCTCCAGCATCTGCTGCCTCAGGGGCGACTCCAGAGGCACATCATCAGCCACCGGCTGAGCATGTTCCTGGTCCCATGCAGTCCTCCGACTGTCGGCGCCCTGGGCAATCTCTGTCTCCGCCTCATGTGACTGTGAAGTGCCCTCACCACTGGGCCCTGGGACACTAGCTGACGATCTTATCCCCACCAAGCTGCTGGTATCTGCGCTAGTGCCTGCCTGGCTGAGAGGGTGTGATGCTGGTGCGTTTATATCTTCAGGGCCCTCAGGGGTCAGCGGAGGTCCCTCTGCCTCCTGAGTCTGGGCGTGCTCCAGTGAGGCTGAAAAGAAGGACACGGACATTTGATTAGCTGAAGTGGCTACACAGTTAATGTGCATGCCTGGCACCCAGATCAGGATGCGCTCCTCCTTCCATTATCAATGGGAAACCCATGTTGGATGCTGAAATCAATATACAATCAACAGTGGAATGGTTGCACTGGCAGATATTGTGACCTCAGTCCCCGGCACTCTTACCTCCCCCTGGCACCCCAACCTCACCGCTGCCGGTAGACCTGGGCACATGGCGCCTCTCCAGCTCGAGAGCCTCCTGCTCGTATCCGGTCAGTATGAATAGGTGGGCTTGCTCTCCGCTAGTCCGCATCCGTTCAGCATTATTGTGCGCAGTCTTCTCCTGAAAGGAGGGAGGAGCATTGATTAGTCCACCCTGTACCTGCATTGCCATTGCAGCCTTGCTACCCCCACCTGAGTGAAACATTGCAGGGCCCATCTGATTCGTGACCCTGGAGCTGCCATACACTCACTCCAAGCAGACAGGGCTGACCCTCTTGCCCAGATGCTGCCTCCATCACATTTGCCACTCACACTAACACCTTCTAAACCAAGGAGTACTATCACCTAGAAGGACAAGGGCAGCAGATGGAAGGCTACTCCGCACCCGGAAGTTCCCCTCCAAGTCAGTCAGCATCCTGACTTTGAAATGTTTCGGCGCCTAGGAACAGGTCCTGGAGCTCGCCCCCAAAACAGTACTGTGGGTGTATGTGCACCGCATGCAGCGGTTACAGAAGGCAGCTCAGCACCACCCTCTCAGGGGCAACTAGGCATGGGCAATAAATGCTGGCCCACCCAGCGAAGGCCACATGCCGTGAATGAATGAATGAACGCAATAACAAAATTCCGAGTTGGGGGAGCAGCCGGGGGGGATCAACCTAATTGCTGTGCTAAGTGACCCAGGCCAACATGGTACTCACCCTTCCCGATCGCAAGAGGTTATTGAACCGCTTGCGGCACTGCACCCAGGTGCATTGTACCACATTGTGGGAGCTGACCTCTTCTGCCACCTCCTCCCAGGCACGTTTGGGGGCCTCCTCCTTCCATCCCTTGGCACAAGGATGTCACGGCATGCTGCCACCTCCTTGAGGAGGGCAGCGAGGCACTCATCTAAAAACCTCAGGTCACACTATCCCACCCTCCTGCCTGGCCTGCTCTCCGAGAACGCTCTCGGGCAACCTTCTGTGCGCCATCACTGGCAGCCTTTGGAAAGCTGCCTGTGTCATTTTTTAACAGGCCGCCGGGTCGCCATTGGACCTGGCGGTCATTGCACTCCCGCTGCCGCCCACTCCTTCCCGCTGTTCTCGGGAGCCGCGATTCACGCTGCTCGGGCTTTAATTGGCCCGCCCGCATAAAATGGCAGTGCAGAACTGATCGCAAGTGGCGATCAGCTCTGTGCCCTCTCGCTCCCGCTCTGCCCGCCCGACATAGGTAAGATTCAGCCCATGAGCCACAGCAGCCAACCATGTTGAAGACTCAAGTAGAAATGCTATTCATGGCATTTTTGTTTTGTATTGGATCTTACATTAAAGAGTTGTTGGTGCCACTAATTTTATTCTGATTATTTCTATTTTATTCTTCTACGGGGTCTTGCTTTTGATGCTCACACTGTATTAATTAATTGTAAATGCCTCCAAAGAACGAACACACATAGGCTTGGATTTTCCACTCCCACCCATGGTGGGCATCATGGTGGGTGGGAGCATAAAATATCGTGAGAGTGAAAAAAAAACATTTTACATCAGTGGGAAAACAGGTTGCGATCGTCCGCTCCTGACTTCAGTGGTGGTGTGTGTTTCCCACCACGCTATGTCAGGAATGTCATTTCAATACATCTGAATATGATGAATACTCCCTATAATGGCTGCTCACCAGAATCAGCCCCCTCCCTATTGGATCAATAGGGCAGGTCGGAATCTAATTAGACCGACGCATTTTACAACCGGATATAAGTGCACCTGGAGACCAGCACTTCACTCGTGACTTCAAGGTTTGTTTGCATACCTTGCAACACCCAATGCTTGGAGCACCTCAGAATCCATGCCACACTTCACAGGCAGCACCACATCACTCTCAGGGGGACTTCAAAGGCAAGTCCCTACCTATCAGGTCAGCGGTAAGGTAGGAGTGGCATGTAAGGGGCCACAGGGTAAGGCCTTCACTGGGGGAGGGGTGAAAGTGGCAAAGGATGCGCTCTGACCCATGACTAGGGGCTGTGGGTTGGAAGCGTTCTCTGGCCCAGAATGGGGAAGAATGTCTTGGAGAGGGAGGTAAGAGAGTTGGGGCCAGAATGGGAAGATGGCAGAGTGAAGAGGCATTTCAGTTTACATTGCTGACTTTGCAAGGACTGTCCTTGTCCTAGACCAGGGAGGCAGAGGGCATGTCAGTCAAGTGTCATTCTTGCTCAGCATGTTGTGTGTAGGGCATGGTCGTTACAACAGGCACCTCGGTCCAGGGGGTTTTTGCCTCAATAATGGGCTGCGGATGGCACAGTCAGTCAAGTAAGCTGTAGATGGTTAAAAGGTAGTGTAGGGCCATTCGAGGGTTTCATGGGGGCGGTGGTGGGTTCAATAGTTCACTGTGCAATAGGCCTCAAGAAGGGGAAGGCTATTCTGCAAATGGGGCATAGGCACATCTACCTTAATGCATTCAGGAGGTTACACAGGAATATCCACAATCAAAATGACATAAAGCTTTGGATGGGAAGGTTTGAGAATCATTGGAGGAAGGGAAACCTGACATTATGCTCCTCCAGGACAGTGGCAGGGATTACCACAGTAAAACAAGGAAGGGTCTAAGCTGGTCTGGTAGTGAGGCCTTTGCACCACCATCTTGCAACCTGAAGTGATGGCACAGCACAAAATTAATCTGAGGAATAGTTCATTTGGTGAGGGCTCAGGGGGCCATTTGGAGGACTGGTGCACTTCACTGGGGGGCTGATTAAAGGGGCACCCAACTGAATTGTGTATTGCCAAATGAGGAGAGATGCACACTTGAGGCATGTTAGGAGCCTTTCAATGATAACACAGGGTGTCAGGAGAGTGAAGTAATGAAGCTCATTCATGTGAGATTAATGACGAGTCATGGCAGTAATAGAAGTCCTGGCTTTAGCCCCTTGTTCCAAGCCTGCCAATTGCCCACAGTGAAAACGAGGTCTGGAACATTTTGGCGACTGAGAAAGCAGCAGATGCGTCTTTAAAACAGGAGCTCACGGTCTTGGCGCTGGCAGGCTCACAGATGAGAAGCCTCAGAGCCCCCCCAAATAACCACAATACCTCAATGAACATTAAACCTCATGAGTATCACATATGAATATACAAAATAGGAGCAGAACTAGGCTATTCGGCCCCTCAAGCCTGCTCCACCATTCAAGAAGACCATGGCTGATCTGTTTGTGTTTCGAGTTCCACATTCCCATCTACCCCCGATAATCTTTGATTCCCTTGCCTAACAAGAATCTATCTACCTCTGCCTTAAAATATTCAGTGGCCCCACCTCCACCGCCTTCTGAGGCAGAGAGTTCCAAAGTTGCACAACCCTCTGACAGAAAAAAATTCTCCTCATCTCTCTCCTATAAGGGTGACCCCTAATTTTAAAACAGTGCCCTTTAGTTCTGGACTCACTCACAAGTGGAAACATCCTTTCCACGCCCACCTTGTCAGGACCATTCAGGATCTTATATACTTCATCAAGTCACTCCTAACTCTTCTAAACTCCAATGGAAACAAGCCCAGCCTGTTCAACCTATTCTCATAAGACAACCTACTCATTCCAGCTATCAATCTAGTAAACCTCCTCTGAACCAACCTCCAATGCATTTATATCCTTCCTTAAATAAGGAGACCAAAACTGTACACAGTATTCGAGATGTGGTCTCACCAATGCCCTGTATAACTGAAGCATATAACTGAAGTATAACATCCTTACTTTGATGTTCAATTCCTCTCGTAATAAAGGATAGCATTCCATTAGCCTTATTGATACATGCTGTATCTGCATACTAACTTTTGTGATTCATGCACGAGTACACCTAGTTCCCTCTGCACCTCGAAATTCTGCAGTCATTCTCTGTTTAAGTAATACTCTGCTTCTTAATTCTTCCTGCCAAAGTGAAAAACATCACATTTTCCCACATTATACTCCATCTGACAGATTTTTTCCCACTCACTCAACTTGTCTATATCCATCTGCAAACTCCTTATGTCTTCTTCACAATACACTTTCCTACCTATCTTTGTGTCATCTGCAAATTTATCTACCATGCCTTCGCTCCCATCATCTAAGACATTGATATAAATAGTAAAAAGTTGAGGCCCCTTCACAAACTCGAGCAGGACTCCACAGGTCACATCCTGCCAATCAAACTAAGCCCCATTTATGCATACTCTGTTTTCTGCCAGCCAGCCAATCAATCTTCTATCCAGGTTAATATATTACCCCCTACACAATGAGCTTTTATTTTCTGCAATAACCTTTGATGTGGCACCTTACCGTATGCTTTCTGGAAATCCAAGTACAGTATGTCTACAGGCTCCCCTTTATCCACCACACATGGTACTCCTTCAAAGAACTTCAATAAATTGGTTAAACATGATTTCCCTTTCATAAAACCATGCTGATTTTTTCCGATTACCTTGAGATTTTCTAAGTGCTCAGCTATAACCTCTTTAATGATTGACTCTAACATCTTCCCCATGACAGACATCAAGCTAACTGGTCTATAGTTTCCTGTTTTCTCTTTCCCTCTTAAATAAAGGGGTTATATTTGCTACTTTCGAGTCTGATGGAACCTTTCCAGAGTCTAGGGAATTTTGGAAAATCAACACGAACGTATCTACTAACTCGTTAGCCATCTCTTTTAAGGCCCGAGGATGAAGTCCATCTGGACCCAGAGACTTGTTAGCCCACAGCTCCATCAATTTGCTCAGTGCTTCTTCCCTAGTGATTGTAATTTCACCAAGTTCCTCTGTCCCCCTCCACGTCCCAGTTTACAGCTATTATTGGAATTCTTTTTGGATCCTCTACAGTGAAGATAGAAGCAAAATATTTGTTCATTTCATCTACCATTTCCTTACTATCTACTATTAACTCCCTCATTCTCACTCTCTAGAGGACCAAAACTCACTTTATTTGCTCTTTTCCCCTACTATTCATCCTCTCCACCCAAGCCGATTCTACATCCTGATCTCCTGAACCAAGGTCCTTTCTCGCTATTGCACAAATGCTATCTTTGATTAATAGTGCTACCTCTCCACCTTTACCTAGCTTCCTATTCTTCTTGAAGATCATGTACCTCTCAATATTCAGGACCCAATTCTTCTCATCTTGCAGCCAGGTCTCCATAATGGCTATCAGATCATAATTATTTACTTCAATACGCGCGATCAATTCATTTACTTTGAGCGCATTCAGATTCAGAACATTTAGTTCAGTCTTCTTGTTATCTTTGTGACATCTAACCTTAATTCTTTGTTTATTCTTAGGTTTTTTCTCTGTCCTTTCCTGCCATTCTCCGATCCTCAATTCCCATATTACTATTTTCCTCTCTTACCTTGTCTCTATTCTTTGATATACCACATCTTTCCACATTTGATCCCTTGTCCCCATTATTTAGTTTAAAACCCTCTCTACTTCCCTAGTTATGTGATTCACAAGAACAGATATCCCAGCACGGTTCAGGTATAGAGCGTCCCAATGGTACAGCCCCCACTTTCACCAGTGCTGGTGCCAGTGCCCAACAAACCGGAACCCATTTCTCCCACACTAGTCTTTGAGTCAAGTATTCATTTCTCTAATCTTATGTACCCTATGCCAATTTTCACACACTCAGGTAATAATCCAGAGATTATAACCTTTGAGGTTCTGCTTTTCAATTTAGTGCCTAGCTACTCAGACTCTCTAAGCAAAACCTCTTTCCTAGTTCTATCTATGTTATTGGTACCTACATGGACCACAACAACTGGATCCTCCCCCTCCCACTTGCAAGTTCCTCTCCAGCCCTGAGTAGATGTCTCGAGCCCTGGCACCTGGCAGGCAACAAAGCTGCCTGGACTCTTGCTCTTTGCTGCAGAGAACTGTGTCAATCCCCCTCACAAGACTGTCCCCTACTATCACTACATTCCTTTTTGCTCCTCCCACTTGAATGGCTTCCTGTACCATGGTGCCATGGTCAGTATGCTCATCCATTCTGCAGCCCCTGCTCTCATCCAAACAAGTTGAGAGAACCTCAAACCTATTGGAAAATTGCAGAGGCTCACACTTCTGCACTCCTGCCCTGTGGGTCCCCTTATCTGGCTTACTCATAGTCACACCCTCCTATCCCTGACCACTGACAAAATCAGAAGACCCTATCCTAAGTGGTGTGACTGCCTCCTAGTACAAAGCATCCAGGTAACTTTCCCCCTCCCTGATGTGTTGCAGAGTCTGCAGTTCAACCTCCAGCACAATGACTCTGAGCTGCAGTTCCTTGAGCAGCAAATACCTACTGCAGACATGTTTCCTCCTGGATCACAATGTTATCCAGGAGCTCTCACAAGCTGCAGCCTTGACACACCAGCTGTCCTGCCATCTTTGATGTGTTTTAAATAATTAATTAATTATATTAAACACTCATTTATGTTGCTTTTTAATATATTTTATTAACTTTACCACCAATTTGTGTACTATTTTAAACCTTAACGATAGAATAGAACTTACTCACTTACCAGATACTCAGCAAACAGCTAGCTCCTTTCCCTGTAGTAGAGCATGAACCAATTCCTACAGGTGAGAAAGATAGAAAAAGGAAAGGAACACCTCCTTTCCCCAACTCCCCCTCTCACCAAACTCCAAGTCTGCACTCATTTACCTCAACTGCACTTGGTTTGCCAAGGCTACACTAATGAGCCCTGAATGTATAGTAAACTGAACTGGGACTACAGGAACCAGATTCAAACAGTTAGCTAATTGACTACTCAGTCCCTACAGCTAAGGGTGAGTTTACCCTTTCTAAACTGCAAGAAAGAAAGAACTTAGCCTGCTTACACAGTACTTTCCAGTTACTGCTAATTACAGACTAGATTAGATTTTAAGAGCAAAATTTGAGAACAAAATTAACACTTAAAATTCCCCCTGTCACCAAACTCCAAGTCTTCACTCAGTAAACTCATCTATAGTATGACAGTGCAGTAATTAAGGATCCCAGCACCTGGCCAAACCAATTGCATAGCAGTCGGTCATGTCAAGGGGCGTCGGGGGAAGGTGTGCCACCAAACTTTCCTTAAGCTGGCCAAGATTTCAGTGTCGAATAAGTGCAGTCACTGGATCCAAGCCCTAGAACACACAGTCACACATGAGTAATCTACAGAAATTGAAGCTTTGGTCATGCTGACTCTTTATTTTCTCTTTGATGCCGCAGAGAGGAGAACTTTAGGAAGATGGAGGCTGGATTTGTTGCTGCCTTGCTGCCTGCATTCTCGCATACAGGCAGGAGAGAAGGCGGATACAATCGTAATGGCAGTGCCAGGCTCTTCAAAGGAAAGAGCTAAGCCCTCAAGAGCAAGGGGCAGCAGGGTACCCTGCAGGCGAAGAGGGTGAGGCTAACAGAAACGTTGTGCATAGGCAGCTCTCAAGGACAAATGCGTACAGGACATACATGTCTTATCTGTAGATAAGCAAGCGACAGTGTCACCGACGCCTCCACATGTCCAGGGATCTGGTGACTCACATTTACCATATTCTACAGGAATTGGTGCCACGGGGATGGGAGGCCATCCATTGCCAGTGGCTCTGAAAGTAACAGCTACTCTCAACTTCCATGCCAGTGGCACCTTCCAGAGCTCCAATATGGACATGTGTTGGATTGCTCAAGCTTCCACGCACAAATGCATACAAGAGGTGCAGAGGCCATTTTGCCAAGGCCCACAATTCCGTGCATTTTGCCAAAGATCAAGAGGACAGCGGGCCAGAGCACTGGGTTTTGCTGAGATTTCTGGATTCCCACAGGTGCAGGATGCTATTGACTGCACTTATGTGGCTATCAAAGCTCCCTGGTAACAGGCACTCCAATTCATAAACAGGAAAGGATTCCACTCACTCAATGTGCAGCTCGTCTTCGACCACAAGAAACAAGTCATACAGGTGTATGTGCAATATCCAGAAAGCTGCCACGACTCATACATCTTGAGTAGATCACAGATCCCCGACATCTTCGAGGGACCACACAGAATCCAGGATTGGATTCACTACTCAGTGACAAAGGGTGCTCACAAAGGACCTGGCTGATGATGCCCATGCGATGACCACAAAACCCTGTAGAAAGAAGGTACAATGATGCTCATATCGCTATCCCAACACTGGTAGAGCAGAGTTTTGGCATCTTGAAGGTGCAGTTTCAATGCCTCGACAGATCTGATGGAGCACTCCAGTACACATCCCAGAGGGTCTCCTGGATCATTGCGGTCTGCTGCGCATTACGCAACCTAGCACTGCAAAGGGGGAGGGACTTGCCAGATGCAGACATGGAGGAGCTGCACATCTCCTCTAATGAGGAGGACATTGAAAGGGATGAGGGTGATGAGGTCGAGGAAGCTGAGGCTGCAGGCGAAGATGCCGTAGCACAGGCCAGACGAGTCAGACGTGCATGTGAGGCCCTCCCAGCCACCAGATTCCACTAGGAGGATGATGAGTGGTAGTCTGCATCCTCTTGGACAAGTGCCTCTCTCATGGGCCCACATGAACACCAGCGTTGCTAACTCTTTCCTTGCAACCATGCACTTCAATCTGAGAATGTGGTGCACTCACCCATTTCGCGAACCATTCTCCTGTTCCTTTGAAGGATGATGAAGCCTCGGGAACATGTGTCCTTGTTGAGGTAAGATGCAACTTGGAGGAGAGCATTCCGGCATGTTATGAACTTGGTTCATTATGTCTCTGTGTGCCATGTAAATTCACAGTCTATGGACATTGTAACTTTTAAGGGACAGGATGTTCCAAAGCTGTTACATTGGTTCCTGCCTATTTACAAGGGTGGGACTCTGTGAGAGTGTGTTGAAACACCACCCAGATCAGTTCAAGGGTCAGTCAATTTTAGTCAGTCAGTTAGTCAGCAGCAGGTGAAAAAGGTGGCTAGCTCCATACAGCTGAAGTGCTGTTAGCTCTGAGAAGCTGGGGGTTAAGTGAAGCCCCAGGAGCCATTTGGTAGCTCTGTGTTGTTGGGCTCAGAGAAGCCCACAAGCAGGATTTGCTCAGTGCAACTAGGTGGATTGGAGCTCAGAGAAACCCAGGAGCAGTGTTCTGTTCAGAGTAGCTAAAGGGCTGAAATTGTGCCAGTGATTAAATTCTGGAGTGAAGACTGGAAATCCCTAAAAAGCGAGACAGAGTTTTAAAGAGTGAACTCACAGTGAACAATTCTTCATCAGTTTGAGGTAGTGAAGAGAATTCCAAGGCAGGTTCTCCAGGCAGAATTGGAATCCCTTGTGAAAGAGACAGAGTTTTAAAGAGATTGTGTAACTCACAGTGAATACAAACATTTGGGTGGGTTCTTCAGAAATCCTTGGGATCTGTCTTGATCACATCTGCCATTTGATGTGCACTGTGGGCTGTTTGACTACAGTTTGTCTGTTAATTCATGTGTACCTCATGTTAATTCTGAATGTTAGAATATGAAGTATATATAATATCTATATATGTTATAAATTGTAGATTGTTTTATTTTTCTAACTTTGTAAAGTTTATTGTGTGAAATCTTGTGGCTTTATTCTGAAAGCAGGTGGCTTTAATTTAAACCTTGAACTATTTCAAACAAAACATTATTGGTCCCTAACTGGACCTCCCCACACGTCCCGGGGTCTGGCCAAGGATCGTAACAGGCATCACACGTCAGAAGGCACAGACTCTTCTAGTGACTCTGCAGCATCCCAGTCACCATGGCAGCCTAGTAGAGGCAGGAACTGCTCTACAATCCTTATTGCACTTATAGCTGTATGCTTTCAGTCTGACAAAGCTCCTCAAGGAGATACATCTGCCAAAACAGGACAATACATTCTGTGTCACCTCCATGGTGTAACTGAAATGTCACACTTGGGCCAAGGCAGCTGAGGAAATTATGCAGGTCTATCTCCATTTTGACATCACCCAGTCCTTTGTGCCTCCATCGCATTGACAACTGTCACTCTCAGTTAGGGATGTGGCCGTGCATTCATCCTGACCTTTCCATGGATTTGGACCACTTGAGGATCACGAGGTTCACACAGTCAGTCTGCCCTTATGGCCAGCCCTGGCCCTTGCCAGCTGCAAAATGCAAAGACAGCATGAACCACTCAAGGCAACACTTGGTTGATAATAAAGACCACTCAACAGGCTCATTACATTCTGGGTTGCATCCCACTGATACTCTCAGAAGTGTCAAAAGCTACCAAATGCTCTTCCAGAGCATGCTCCAAGGCTCCTTCGACTGCAACACATGACTATTTATATTTATCTTCAAATGAACTTGGCGAGGGTAGAGGTGAGGGGAGGCTACTCAAAACATGTGGCTCAGCTGTACATCCCTACATTGTGACAAGAGCCTTGTGGCCACAAAGCAGACAACTACAAGGTTAGAAAGGCAGAAGGTTGGAGGCTTGAGCACCAGTAAAATGAAGTGCCTATGGGGGTCAGAGCTCCAGCATTTAAAGGTGGAAAGGTGCTCACATTTATCGCTGATCTTAGCAAATGTGCACTCTGAGAATCGTTAACGCACAAGTCGGTCAGGATCGCACACAATCTCTGAGTAAGGGCTCATAGATTGGAAATCCTGCCAGATGACAGTGAGTATATGGAGTGTCAGGATCTATGACCCTTCTCCATGCGTTTACACAAGTCTCGATGGAAACAAGACCTTCACCTTACAATAATGCAGATGAAACAGGTGATCACCTCAGCCTCAATCTTAAACAGCCAAGAATGAAGACAACATGAACCAGCACATCATGTGAATGAGGTTCCTTACCCAAGCAGACTTGACATTAAGGACGCGGCATCATTGATGTTCGAAATGATATGAAAGCATGCACACACTATGGGGGATATGGAAGTTGACAGCACCTACCAGAGATACCTGGTTTCGACATCTGCAAAAAGTGGGGGTAAGGACCATGGTGTCACACCTGATAGACAACACAGCTGATCATAAACAGGAGGCATATACAAGAGATGTGTAACAAGTGGGATTCTATTTACATTGATGCAAAAGTGTATAACAGGTGGTTAATGTCCATGCCACCATTGTGCTCCTAGTATTTTTTAATTTTCCTAACCCTACTGCTACATCTTTTGCATCCCCGACATCCATAGCGGAGGTGGAGGCAGCCTGATGACTGCTACGCCCTAAAGTCTGTGATGAATTTGGCGGGCGTCCTCTGGAGGGCCGAGACTTGGAGGGCCCCAGCCTGCTTTAGGTCTCCTGCTGTGGGGCGGGTGCGCCCTCCTCGACCTGTGGAGCTAGGGTTGAGGGGGCTCAAAGGAAGAGGAGATTGGGATCGGCTGAATACTCCCGGAGTCACCTGGGTGGATGGCCCTGGGGTGTCAGATGCTGGTCTCCCTCCCTATGGGCACCTGAGGGCCCCTGGCTGACTCCTTGAGGAGACGAGCTGGAGTGAGATCAAGTTGCCCTACCCCCTCTCACTGATGAATGCCACCAGTGCCTACACCAATGAAGAGCAGCTCCTGGTGCATTGCAGGACTGATGTCCTGGACTAAGGTCTCCATAATGGCTGCCACCCAACCAGTGTTGACCTCAGTGTGTTAGCATGCCAGCGCTATAACCTCAGACTGAACTCAGTTGGACTCCTCCATCGTACGTGGCAATCTGAGGAAAGTAGCTGGCCTCCAGCAGTCCTCCAAGTGCCGGCCACCTCAGATGTCCTTGCCTCCGCCTGATGTGGACCAGATTGTGTGCTCTGCCCTAGAGGTTACTCTAGAACTAGGTCCTGCTGAAGTGTGTGTTTCTGCGCTGGTGGAACATGTGGGTGAGCGCTATGATGGGTCTTCAACAGTGCTTGCCTCTGTTTCGCCTTCTGAGGTGCCTTTAGGGCTGGAGATGAGGGCCTGACTAGATGATGCCCTTGGGCACTTTCCAGAGGTGCCTTTGAAAGAAAGTAGAGATTACTTAAGCATGGCAAGTGACTGGAAGATAGCACAATGGACTTGCAATATAGTTGTCTGAAGGATGAGCTGGTGCAGGGTCCTCACTTGGGTTGGTGCCGCCAATCTCATCATCACCACATGCACATTCTCTGTCCTCTCCAGCCAGTGCAATGGCACACTCCTCATAGGGAGTAAGGACCTTAAATCTGGCCAATCCATCCCGGTCTGGGACCTCCCCCTTCTATTGTGTGCGAGCTTCTCCTGCATAAAGACAAATGGAGAGAGTGTGAGCAGGATACATGCTAAGGCAGATGATAAGGATGCCTGCCTTATGCAGGCGGTGAGTGGAGCAGTGGATGGGATGAGGACGCAATCTACATGGAAAATAAGTCCAGATGGAGGTGTGAAGGTGTGTGTGAGACAGTGAGTGATGATGTGCCTTAAGCTGGCAATGTGTGAGATCTCTGTGGAGTGTCATCCTGCTAAGGCCTGATGGGCTTGTGAGTGTGTGAGTTGAGAGTGATGAGATGGTTGACTTATCCTGCCGGAATGGATGAGATCATTCATCCTCTTTCTGCACTGGATTGCAAACTTTTTCTGTGCTGCATTTACGCTGACCGCCGCTGACCGCTTCCCAAGCCGCAGTGGTGTCATTGGTTGATCTCCAGTCATTACTGGGGTACACGACATCCCGGTGGGCCTCAACAGCTACCAGCAGGTGGCCCGGCAAAGCATTATTAAATCTGGGAGCCGCACTCTTCTTGCCTTTTGGCGCCATGTCTGCCCTGGGGTTTTCCTGGCTTGAAGACTTTGAGAAGGCTGTGTGCGGGTGCAGTTTAAATATGGCGCCTGGAGGAAAGATCCACTGAGGTCACAGTGTGGTGGGCAAATCAAAGGCCGCCGGCCTGCGATCCGACTTGTCCTGTTGTTGCATAATTAATAAGGCGGAAAGTGGACAATGCAGCACGAAAACCCATACTCTACTTCTCCTGCCCGCCATCACACTTAAAGCCGATGGGAAAATCCTGCCCATAGTTTCTTAGTTTAGCACTGCAATCTTTTAGCAGCCTCTTGAAAGTTCATGGATTGGATAATATAATTACAAACAGCAGCCTGGAATTGTCCCCTTTCATAACAGCAGGTTCTCAAAACAATTTTATTTTGCCTTTTCCATCTAATTACAGCACTCCCTTCATCTATGAACCAATGTAATTATCAATTACGTTTTTGTAAAAATCCGTGATAGGTTTGCAAAATGTTCTTCCTGAAAATTAATTGTCAAAAATTGGTGCAAAAGAAAGCTGGCCGAGAATTATGATAAAACCCACTTCGTTGTATTCATTCTTGAAATATGTCTGAAATGTTAATAAACAAATAGTGCAAAATCAACAGACCCATAAAACGCAGTTGGCAAGCATTCAATGTTAACAATAAAAAAGCA
Source organism: Cetorhinus maximus (assembly GCF_964194155.1). Taxonomy (NCBI): domain Eukaryota; kingdom Metazoa; phylum Chordata; class Chondrichthyes; order Lamniformes; family Cetorhinidae; genus Cetorhinus; species Cetorhinus maximus. The sequence continues at coordinate 65,210,215 of NC_135895.1, read as the reverse complement.
ATTTAATAATACATTTAAGTATTGAATTCCCAGATAAAATCACTGGAGCAATTTAGAAAATTGCACACAGTGCCCAGCTTTGCCTGCCAGGAATGAATATCAGGAATTTTGGCGTGATGCTCTCCCATGTTATTCCATCCATTAGAATTATTGACAGAAAGTTATGGACAGTGGGCACTTGACTTCCTGATGTGCACCCCCATCAGGTGAGACTCCCTGTACAAGATGAGGGATTTCATAACACTATGCTTCATCCTTTTTTTAAAAATTCATTTTGTTAAGCTTCCCTATCGACTTAATTGCTGAATGTACCACCCATGGATGTACTGAGTCACATAACCCATTCCGTCTCAGATCCGCTCCTTGATCCATGTATTATACTAGAAACTGTATGGTCGGGATTTTCACAGGATGGGGATGACTCTGGAGCCATTTAAAGATGGCGATGGGATCTGATTCTGGGATTCTTGTCTCCATTTCTGTTCCAGCAATTTTCACCAGCGCAGGATAAGGCTGCAGCTAGTGAGCCCACACCCTGCACTCCCGAACTGGCTGGCTCCATTGTGGGGGTAGGCACCTCTTAGCCCCCTGCAATTTTCATCAAGTCGGGCCAGCTTCCTTATGACTCATGGTTCACAGCCCCTCAGAAGGGACTCATGAACCCAATTGTCTGCATTTGGGAAAATTTAAAATGTCTTCCCATGCCGCTCATGCCCTTCCATGTTCGCTCCATGCCAAGTCAATGCCGAGTCATGCCCCTTCCATGCACATTCACCCAGTATATACTATGTACTTACCGGTGAGCATACCTAAAAATGAGATGTCAACTGATGAAGCTATAACACAGGACTACTTGCATGCCAAACGGCATAACCAGCAAGTGATAGACAGAGCTAAGCGATCCCACAACCAACAGGTCAGATCTAAGCTCTGTAGTTCTGTCACATCCAGTTGTGGATGGTGGTGGACAATTAAACAACTCACTGGCGAAGGAGGCTCCACAAATATCCCCATCCTCAATGAGGGGGGAGCCCAGCACATCAGTGCAAAAGATAAGGTTGAAGCATTTGCTACAATCTTCAGCCAGAAGTGCCAAGTGGATGATCCATCTCAGCCTCCTCCAGAGACCCCAGCATCACAGATGCCAGTCATCAGCCAATTCGATTCACTCCATGTGACATCAAGAAAGGCTGAAGGTACTGGATACTGCAAAGGCTATGGGCCCTGATAATATTCCGGCAATAGTACTGAAGACTTGTGCTCCAGAACTTGCCGTACCCATAGCCAAGCGGTTCCAGTGTAGCTACAGCACTGGCATCTGCCCGGCTATGTGCAAAATTGCCCGGGTATGTCCTGTACACAAAAAGCAGGACAAATCCAAACTGGCCAATTACTGCCCCATCAGTCTACTCTTGATCATCAGAAAGTAATGGAAGGGGTCATCAACAGCGCTATCAAGCGGCACTTGCTTAGCAATAACCTGCTCACTGATGCCCAGTTTGGGTCCCGCCAGGGTCACTCAGCTCCTGACCTCATTACAGCGTTGGTTTAAACAAGGACAAAAGAGCTGAATTCCTGAGGCGAGGTGAGAGTGACTGACCTTGACATCAAGGCCACATTTGACTGAGTGTGGCATCAAGGAGTCCTAACAAAACTGGAGTCAATGGGAATCGGGGAAAACTCTCCACTGGCTGGAATCATACCTAGTACAAAGGAAGATGGTTGTGGTTGTTGGAGGTCAATCATCTCATTTCCAAGACATCACCGCAGGAGTTCCTCAGGGTAGTGTCCGAGGCCCAACCACCTTCAGCTGCTTCATCAATGACCTTCCTTCCATCATAAGGTCAGAAGTGGGGATATTTGCTGATGATTGCGCAATGTTCAGCACCATTCGCAACTCCTCAGATGTCCAAATGCAGCAAGACCTGGACAAAATCCAGGTTTGGGCTGACAAGTGGCAAGGAGCATTCGTGCCACACAAGTGCCAGGCAATGACCATCTCCAACAAGAGAGAATCTAACCATCGCCCCTTGCTGTTCAATGGCATTATATCACTGAATCCCCCACGATCAACATCTTGGGGGTTACCAATTACCAGAAACTGAACTGGGCTAGCCGTATAAATACTATGGCTATAAGAGCAGGTCAGAGGCTAGAAATCCTGTGACGAGTAGCTCACCTCCTGCCTCTCCAAAGCCTGTCCACCATCTACAAGGCACAAGACAGGAGTGTGATGGAATACCCCCAACTTGCCTGGATGAGTGCAGCTCCCACAACACTCAAGAAGCTCGATGCCGTCCAGGACAAAGCAGCCCGCTTGACTGGTGCCACATCCACAAACATTCACTCCATCCGCCACCGACGCACAGTAGCAGCAGTATGTACCGTCTACAAGATGCATTGCAGGAATTCACCAGGCTCCTTAGACAGCATCTTCCAAACCCATGACAACTACCAGCTAGAAGGACAAGGGCAGCAGATAGGTGGGAACTCCAGCATCTGTAAGTTCCCCTCCAAGTCACTCACCACGCTGACTTAGAAATATATCGCCGTTCCTTCACTGTCGCTGGGTCAAAATCCTGGAACTCCCTCCCTAACAGCACTCTGGATGTACCTACACCAATTGGACTGCAGCAGTTCAAGAAGGCAGCTCACCACCACCTTCTCAAAGACAACTAGGGATGGGGGGGAGGGTTCATATCCCCTCAAGTGACTCTGTCATTTGACTCTGTCAAATAAAAAATTAAAGTTTTTATTTGCTTTTGTAAACCTTATCCCGCCCCTGGATGAGGTTTCCAAAAAAACGCAAAGGAAAAGATGGCTTGGCCTTTTTACCTGCCTGCCAACCATCTTTTAATTGTTGGCGAGTGTGCTGCCAGCTCTGGTGCATGCCCGCAGACGGCACCATCACGCAACTGCACATTGACGTCGGCATGCTCAGCCAACGTCTACACGTGTCATTTCGTGCTCGAGCAGGTTAGGCACATGCTCACCTGCCAAGCGAAAATTTCTGCCCAATGCTTTTATTGATCTGGGCTCTCAGCCAAGCATGTATAATGAGGATAGGTGGAAACCCAGATGGTCATTGAGGGCTTAACATTCAACAGTTTGAAAACAAATAGAGGAAAGGTTGTTTTTCCTATCACTTACTAAGGCAAAATCAAAACTGCCAAAGTGTAGCATACCCAAGTATCTATGAGAAATGCAATTTCATTAATATCAGCAAGGAACTACTGGATTTTGCAATAGTTACCTTTTTTCATGCATCAAAAGCAGCTAACAAATCATTTGCCCCTGACAGATTTTGAAAAGTTTAAAAACCCACTCTGAAGAGTTTAATTCCTGGAAAAATATCTCAGTGAAGGCCATAACAAGGACAATTTAATGACAAGTGCTCAGAGTCATTGTTGACTGTCTCAGGGCAAACCAATTTTTCAGCGAGGAGCTGAAGCAGGCATTAGATCCATTATTTGTACATGCAAATGGATGACACCTGCTTCAGGCACAGGTAAAGGACTCCTCTTGTTTGTCTTTACCAATATGGCAGATGGTATACTTTAAGTTAGTGGTTTGAGCACACTTTCTGCCCACCATTTTGGGGACTTGGGAGGCCACTTAGTTTATGAAAAACTGACTCTGCACAGCCCAATTTCTCTGTCCATGTATTTCACACATGCCATTTTGTGCACTTCACCAATCTTTCAGTAGGGAGATTGAAAGTGTTTTAGGGAGACAAGACCTGATACAAATCCTTATGCTGCCTTATTTTGTAAGTGACAAGTGAACATAAAAAAAAATGAAAACTCACTTAGTTTACTCAACTTCAAAATGTCACCCTATGAATAAGGAAGAAAATAAAATCTTGCCAGAAAACCCCAAGTAAGTGGTCTAAATTACCTCTTTGTAGTCAGCTTTTTACAGGCCCAAAGTTAAAATGAGCAAGTTTACCCTTGCTGGACCTGGCACCCTTCTCAGACCTAACAGGATAACTGCCGATTTACATTTTGTTTCCTTTTTGGCTCTTCTGACACAGGAGGTGGATATGTTGAATTCTTGATTTCTTGATTCAGTGATTTTCCAATAAACCCAGCTATTTGATCTCTGCATTCACAAGAGCGGATTCTCAGGAAAAAAGCAATGCTGTCTTTAAATGGATTGTTATCCCAATGATAAAATGTGTGGATGCTCACTGTGATAACTAAAGCAACTTTCATTATCTAAAGCACTTCAGTTCAACCACTTTGTCTGCATCCTAACCTATATTTCCAAGTACGGTCATGTTGTGAATTTTTCTATTTAGAGCTATAGTCAAATTAATGGTAGTACTTTTAATATATTTTACACAAAGTACCTCAGAAATCCCCAAAAAAGTCACTGATTTGTGTGGTGTCAGAAGACTCAATGCTCAACATGTCCATTAATGCAAAGCAGCAATCAACAAAATCAGGAGAGTGAGATAGAATCATATAGCTAAAACAGTGGAACCGAACTTAGAGGAAGTCTTGACCAAATTGTACAGTACTCCAGTCTGACCACACCAACTGTGTCCAATTCGAATCCTGAGATGCAAGAGAAGATATTCCAGCATTGGAGGCACTGCAACCATGATGTATGTGGTTGATCTCTAATGCCAGGGCTCTGAGATATGAGGAACGATAGGTGAAATCTAAAATTTTTAACCTTGAAAGGAATCTCTAAAATGTGATCTTGTAGAATATTACATGGTTAACAGCAGGAAAGAAGTGAATCTGGAAAATTACTTTAAATTACATGAACAAGACAAAGAGACACAGGCTGGGATTTTACTAACAGGAGTTAAGTCCTGATATTGGGACCAAATGAAGGTCACAAGTCCACGCTGCTGAACAACAGGACCACGGTGGCAATCTTTCTAGCTGCAACCTCTTAATTGCCCACCAACAGGCCCACTGTCCAATTAAGGATGCTGGGCTGTTTCTCCATGCTGCTGGCCCAATCAGAGGGCCAGCAGCTCTGCAGCCCGTGGCAGTGACAACCATTCAGGCAGACCCTGCTGAGTTTGCAAAGAGAACAAACAGTGCCTCCATTTTGAGGCACCCTCACAGAGGAGGAAGACAAATCATTTTTCTACCGGGGCTTGCACAGCAGGCCCTGGCAATCGGGTGTGGGGCAGTGGGTGGGTAACCTCGCCAGCGGCAGCATTGGGACCATGGGGGCACCCATTGCTGCTGGGGTCTCCTCTTTGGGCCATGGAGCCTCTGGATGTGAGTCTGCCCACACCCTCACCCTCCCCGCCGGAAGCCACTGGGAAGCCGCCCCCATGCAGCTGATTGACTCCCAATGTGGTTGGGTGCCTCTCTGCTGCCAGCAAATTGCCAGTGGCCTGGGAAATGGCCTCAACTGGGCTTTTAATTATACAGATCGCTGGCCTGCTGCCATTCCCACTACTACTAAAATGGCTTGGTGGTGGTCTGCATTGAGGAGCCCTCTCATTGCGGTTCCCCAGGATTTTATTGGCCTCTCATCTCCTAGCCTTCCACCCAAGAGGCAGTAAAACCTTGCCCACAGGTTCAAATGAATAAAAGGCAAATTTAGGACTGAGATGGTAGTCTTGCTTCCCACAAACAAAAGTCAATACCTTAAATAAGTAATGAAGGCAAAAGATCTAGAATTATTTAACAACCAATTGGATGTCACTCTGGAGTGAAATTAGGATATTCTTGGATGGATGAATTAAGATTGGCTCAATGATTTGCCTCAGCTATAATGACAAGATCCTATTCTCTAAAGATTCTTCCCGCACTTTCGTTGTGTTCCTAGACAAGATGAAAAACAAGCTGATACCTGAAAGACAATTTTTCCCTCGACTCAAGCCTCTAACAATTCAATCTATTGCTAATTTTTGGATCAGATTTTGCCAGCAAAATAAGGGAGATTTATTGTCCTTGCCATTAATTCTGCATAAATGGTACAGCAACTTCTTGCAGTGGACAGATGCATGGTTAAATGTGAATAAAGAAAAGTTACTGTCCAAGTTGTACAACTCCAGCATTATCTTGCAAACACAGGATTTCATTCTTTGCCTCACTATTGACATACATTGAATAGTGTGAAGTTGCTGTCTTTGCATGGTGAATCCAAACTGAACTCACCACAGTAAAATTAGTGCTAGTCATTACCAGCGTAAATATGATTTTAATGATGAGGTAAGTGTTAATGACTGCCAATCAACCTTGACACCAATAATTAATTATTAGAGGTATGGAGTCTTATTCCTCAAGGTTGTGAATTGTTTTAGGAGAGTTTAAAAATATAAAATTTTACTTTTGATTTTTTTGTCTAGTCCTTTTTGTTCTGTTTCTCTTAATCCAAGTTTATTTTCCCTATTTTATTTCACTCTGTTTCTCTTTCTGAAACTGATTTGACATGGAGCTCAAACTCCTCAGTCGTTCCTCTGATCATTTCCCAATCCATAAAATATTGATTAAGGTCATACCCTGTTGATTGTCCTTATCACTCAGGTCCCAGTTGCCCTTTTCCCTCACTGTGCTATTATCAGCTCACACTTTCAGCAAATTATTGGGCAAAAATTTGAGCTGAATCTTGCAGTGGCAAATCTATCTAACAACAGATGACATTAGATGCCCTGCTGCAGCAAAATCTGGATGGAATTTAGTTCCGCCAGCCTGTGTACCAGATCACTGGCTCCATCCCACCCTTAGGCCATTTTCCCGGATGGAGAAGGAGTATCCACTTGCAAGTGATGCGTAGCCAATTGACCCAACTAAAGGCCTATTAAAGCCAGTTAACAGAGACTGACTGGACTTTCCAGTCAGCCTCCAGGTTCCCAGAGGTGCAGGGGACATCTGGAGGTGGCCACCTGGCGGCTGACCAGGGGGTTGGCACTCCAGGCAAGATTAGAAGCCCTTTCTGCCCGCGTAGGTGCAAAACCAACTGCAGGCTGACCTGTGAAGGGCCTCCCATCACCACCCCTCCCCCTACCTCCACTTTGTTGGCCCAGCAAAAAGGCCATTTTTATTGAAATTTTGAAAAGGTTGGAGAGAGGGCACCATTATTTTGGAATGCGCTCTCCCTCACCTACATATCTTAGCATCCTGCTGCTGGATTCAAGCTGGAAGACCTCTGATTGGGCGTCCAGCTTCGAGACCCCACCTGTCAACCTTAATTGGATGGCAAGTCCACTCTCTGACCATTAATGGGCCACTCTGGGAAAAATCACAATGACTGATTGTTTCCTACACAGTGCAGGATTTTAACCCCCATTTGAGCCTGACGGCAGGGTTCCGTAGCTCACAGGAGAAGCCTGCCCGTTGTCTCTCTCCATCTTACATATTGCTTAGGATATTGCTCGTCTGAATCATCATCTTTGTTTTTTCTCCCAAGCTCTAAATACACTATCCTGCATTCTCTTTCTCCTCCCTGCATTAATGTGAATATTTAAGACACTACCTTCTATACCTAATTTTTCAGGACCTGAAAACCAGTCCTCAGCACTTCCTTTCTTCTCACAACCCAAGCTTGGAATCATCTTGCCACTATTTTTGTATAATCTAATTTAAAGCTCTCCTAATCTGGTGAGGTCTAGCACAACGGGCCTTTGACCTTTCACCAAAGTATCTCAATAAGAAAATGGTGAATGAAGGTAAAACCATAATTTAAACCAACATGAGAATTTATCAGTTTTGTCCCTTGTTTTTGGGATAAATTGAACTTTTGAAATTTATCTCAAAAAGAGATATGTGATATAAAATCAGAAAATGCTGGAAAAACTCAGCAGGTCTGGTAGCATTTGTGGAAAGAGAAACCGAGTTAATGTTTCGAGGCTGTATGACTCTTCAGAGCTAAAGAGCAGAAATATGATGGAATTTATACTGTTTAAGAAGGGGCAGAGCAGATGGGGCAAGATAGAAGGTCATGGATAGGGGGGAGCTGAAGAGAGATTGACAAAGATGTCATGGACACAAGGCAAAGGGAGTGTTAATGGTAGTGTTAAAGACTAAAGAAGGTGCTGAAAGTGGCATAAAAGTGAGATAGCAGAATGTGTTAATGACAGGAAAAGAGATATGAAATGTTGGCTAAAGAGATTGAATCAACTGCTGAATAACTGCTCAGCAAAATAAAAACGAAAAAAACCTTTTGAGAAAATATGGGTTTGTCAAATTCAAGCTGAAAGAAGTCACTGTCTTTGGCTAAAATGAAAGAATAGATGTAAAATATTTAATTGAGGAAGTGTTATGCTTGGGTCAGGAATACATATCCAATCATTATATTTTTGAGTCAGAAGTTCCGCAATAAGAGAATGGATTAGCAATGCTTATACAAATAGTCCCCGCATATCAACTGCATAAACTAATCCTGGCAGATTAGAAGTATGTTCAAAAGAACAGTCGGAGTTCCCAGAACCTTACCAAGAAGGTCTCATGTCTCTCCTCTTATCTGTCCAAAGGACTTTCCTCTAATATTAATGATAACTGTGGCTTCCATCTTTTTGGTGCTTCAATGTATGTGGTCATTTTACTAGAGGGAACAGTGAAAGGGGGACACAATATATAATTTACATTTTACAATTGAAAAATTTCAAGTTATTAGTAAGATTGGGAACATGGAATTAATTGAGCTGGTTGGGTGGGGGGGGCACAGAGAATCTGAAATTAATGAAGTTAAGGTCCACTAATCAAGAGTCCAATCAGACAGCAAGGATGAAGCACAACAATGAGCCATTTAAAGACTTAACTCAGAGACTTTCAGACACAGCTATAAGTTAATTCAATAGATCCTCAATTTTGCATTGAAAGCAGATGGCCAACACAGCACTTAACTTAATAAGAGATGAAATGTAAGCTTCCATTAAATGTATCAAGCCTAAATAGGTCACAGGTGTCCTTGCAGGCGATAGCCAGCAGCTTTAAGCTAAATTACCTGTTAATGAAAGCTAGATACCATGTTAGTTCTGTAGAAGTAGTCTCTAGTAGTGACTGAATCTAACGTTAGGTTTGCATTATTATTTTATGAAATTGTGAAATTTGCCACTCACCCACATTTTAACCATCCGTCACATCTGAAGGATTCCAAATCTTATTACTGAGAAATCGATCCAGGTATACTGTTTGCCTGAAGTGAAGTGCACACTCTCTCTCGGTACAGAAGTAGCAACTAAATTTGCACAGCTTCCTGGAACAGAGTGAAAATAGAATGCTTTGGATTCTGTAAATCTGAAATAAAAACAGAGGGCAGAATTTTCCCCTGTTGGGGGGGAAGTTCAGGAGCGGACGTGTGGAGGCACACCTCTGATCAGCGCCCCCGGTTAGGGGTGCGCCGCCATTTTACGTGGGCAGGCCAATTAAGGCCCGCCTAGTGTGACATCTGCCAGGAAGCCCTATGCGCTCCCTGTGCGGGCGGGGGGGATTTTAAAAATACAAAATAAAATTCCCCGACATGTCCCCTCATGTGACACTGTCACATGAGTTGGGACATGTCCACCACTTTTAGTTACACTTTTATTCAATATTTTAAAACCTACCTGAAACCTCATCCCACCTGTGGATGAGGTTTCATGCTTTTTCCAATGCCCACCAGGGCTCCCGGCCTGCCCGCCAACCTTAAGGTTGGACGGGTAGGTCCACTAATTACGCTAATTACTTTGTCAATGGCCTCAATTGGCCATTGACAGGTCGGCGGGCGCACAGCTGATTTGGCTGAGCCTCCGCTGACCTGAAAATCTAAATGAGGTGGGGTGACATCGGGGGTTCCGTCTGATGTCACCTCACGTCATTTTACGCGTTGGCGAGTGGGCCCCGCCACCCCCCTCCGCTCACCGACCAGGAAATCCTAGCCAGAAAATGGAGAATGACAGCTCTATCCACTCAGATTCCATCAATGAGCCAGTATACAAGATCCTGAATCGCCTTGACAAGGTGGACATTGAGAGGATGTTTCCTTTTGTGGATGAGTGCAGAACTAGGGGGCACTGTTTTAAAATTAGGCGTCATCCTTTTAGGACAGAGGTGAGGAGAAATTTTTTCTCTCAAAGGGTTGTGCAACTTTGGGACTCTGCCTCAGAAGGCGGTGGAGGCGAGGTCATTGAACATTTTTAAGGCAGAGGCAGGTAGATAGATTCTTGTTAGGCAAGGGAATCAAAGGTGGTAGATGGGAATGTGGAAATCGAAACACAAGAAGATCAGCCATGATCTTATTGAATTGTGGATCAGGCTTGAGGGGCCAAATGGTCTGCTATGTTCTTAATATCATATTTCCAGGTGGGTCTCCTTGAAGGCAACACAAGCCCAAAGGAATAAGAGTTGAAACCTTCCCTGAAGAGAGCAGCAAATTGACAACAAGTGGATTAATCTCTATAAAAGTAAATTTCCAGCCCAATCCAGCTAAATACATTGGTTGTCAAACACCATTTTGTCTCCTTGAATGATGGCCATTGATAAAGGCTGTGTGCTTTTCATGACCAGTGCAGATTGCTTAGACTCCATGTAATTGGGAACGTACTCAAAATTGATCTTTTAAATAAAAATCCATGTAAAATTAGTAAAAACTTAATGGTACAATCACTGGCAATATGGCCAATTCAATTCCTGCCAATCATAATCAACTATTTTTGTTCCAAATTATCTAGGGAAAGTACTTGCACAAGGAGATTCAAGGTGAGGAAAAGGGAAGACATTTTTACAGGAACCAGCTTTCTGTTTTCATGAGTAAACATAGGAACAGGGATAGACCATTCAGCATCTCGAGCCACCCAATTAGATCATGGCTGATCGATACCTCCTCCCTTTACGCACCTTAGCACCAAATCCTTGAATGCCCTTATCTAACAAAAATTACCCTTAACAAATATTTCCATGCTTACTTAGGTGAAAGTTTCCATGCTTATTTAAAACAGCAAATCACTCAATCAGGTGACAAGAAAACACTTAAATGAACTCCTTAACTTTGCAATGAAATATCTCTATGTATGGATGCTTTTTCACAATTTTAAATACATGCATGACCCATGAGATTGTTCTCCTGACCATGCAAAGTCTGAGATCCAATTCAAAAAATGGGTAAAAAATGTACAAGACTAAGAATGCAACAGATAATCTTTATATATGTGAGGCTCAATTGCCTACTGCATGTAAATCATTCCATCCTATTATAAAACATTCAGTTTGTAAAGGAAAGGTATCATTAAATATGACAGCGTCCACAAAGGTAAATAATTTCAGTTTTGCCTCTCACTCTGATTGAACAACGGATTCTGATATTGCCCTATGTGCAGCTTTAGACAAAAAACACAATGCTCTGATAAACCAAGTCACAAATCTCTAATCAACATCTGGCCTGAAAACTGTGAGAATGAAAGAAGGATGTGAGAATACTGTATAGTATATCTGCAGTATTAATAATGGTGTGCAGATGAGTACGAGGGTGTTTCTATGTGGTCCTGTCAAGGAAAATCCTCTGCTGCATTTTCATAAAATCAGTTGCATGTTTTATTTTTTGCATCTGCTGCATGCTTTGATATTGTTGTAAATTAATACCAAAGTGTAGAAATACAGCTCCAATTTCTGAGTTTCCCGTTAATGTTGCATTGAAGTGCTTTAATAATAACACTGCTAAATAGTAATGTATTGAAAACAGGTGAGGAAATGGCAATCATCAGGAATTTTAATATAAATCAGAATGCACCAAGTCTCATTCAGAATTACAAGGTCATAGTTTAATATAATAAGTCTTCAGTAATCACTCCTTAAATCTAAAAGGCAAAAAGTTAAACCATATTGGAAGTTGGGCCTGCTTGCCTTTAAGAGAATTACCCCTCAAGCTATTACTAACTTATGTTGAGCAAAAGGAAAAAGAACATTACAGTGTATAATGTTAAATGGTTTGATTGTAAAACTTTTTACAGGTACACACATATAAAAGCATAGAGACAACTTTGAGCTGTTCATAATTTACATAATTTGGCCTTCCATTTTTAAATAGCTTTCTGTGGTACCGAGGTGGTTGATATGGATTATAAGAATCATTAGATACTGACAACTTGAAAAAATGATTTAAGTAAATGAACTACAAATAATTGTAAGTTTATACACGTGGGTTCAAGAGTTGCCTTTTTTTAAAAGGAAAAACTAAGATTTTTTTCATTTTGGTAAAAAGACATTATCACACAACTATTCTCTTTGAAGGTACTTTAGCCTCTGTTATTGACTGTTAAATGTTTTAACAGATTCAGACTTTTGTTTCTGCTTGATTCTTAAGTTCATGAACAACTCTGGAGATGGATGCTCAGAGGAACCATGGCCAGGATTTTAAGGATGGTGGGATTTCCTGTCCCGCCATCTGAAGAGTTGGCGGAGAACTGCCTGCACTGCAGCCATTTGGCTGCAGGCGAGACTTCTGCCCCTCACTCAGGAGGAAGTCCTGACTGAGAGAGCTGCTGGTCAATCTGATTGGCCATCAGCTCTCTAGTCTCTGCAGCATCAGGAGCTGCAGTGGACAGGATTGGGACTGCATGTAGTCCCCCTAGCCAAAGTCCCGGGATTCCGGGAAAAGGTACATTTTGGGTGTCTCAGTGTGGGGATGGTAGGGGAGATCTTTGGGGGTGGACAGCGGGGGATTGGGGTGTCAGGGGAGAGGCAGGGCAGAGGCTGGGTATTGGTGGGCGGGGGGGATGGAGGTCCAGCGGTTTGCGGACCTTAAGGAGGGGGGAGCATCCAAAGAGGAGTGGGGGGTCTCCAGAATTTAAAAGGGGGCTTCTGATGGAGGCACCCCCCACCACCTTCCACCCCGAGGCCTAATCCTGATTATTTTCAGGCTTCCCCAATCAACCGGGAAATCCTCTCGCCAGCCTAAAAATTGAAGCTGGGCAAGGAATGGCCCTTAAGTGGTCAATAATTTGCTACTTAAGGGCCTCAATTGGGGCAAGGTCTGAGGCCTTATCTGTCTGAGTGTAAAATTTCTGAGAGGTCGGGAACCCACCAGGAAGTCCATTCATGCTATTTCACGTTCATTCCACCTACAAACCCACAAGAGGTGAAATGTAAATTTCAGGCCCGTGTGTTTTGCAAAAAAAAAATCTGGATTAAATTGCAGTGATCAAGATTTTGGATGCATGCTGCTGGATCTGGATATCTAGAACATCAGGATGGCTGACATGTCACCAGCTGCCCTGTGTGGCCTCAATCCGAGTTTCTTCACAGAATCATGGAATTGTTACGGTGTAGAAGGAGGCCATTCAGCCCATCGTGTCTGCACCGGCTCTCTGAGCATTTTAACTTAGTGCCAATCCCCTGCCTTTACCCCGTAACCCTGCACATTGTTTCTATTTAAATAATCATCCAATACCCTCTTGAATACATCAGTTGAACCTGCCTCCACCACACTTCCAGGCAGTGCATTCCAAACCCTAACTACTCGCTGTGTGAAAAAGTTTTTTCTCACCTCGCATTTGCTTCTTTTGCAAAACACTTTAAAACTATGCCTCCTGGTTCTCAATCCATTTACAAGTGGCAACAGTTTCTCCCTATCTACTCCGTCCAGACGCCTCATGATTTTGAAAACTTCTATCAAGTCTCCTCTTAGCCTTCTCCTCTCCAAGGAAAACAATCCCAACTTCTCCAATCTTTCCTCAGTGTCTCATCCCTGGAACCATTCTCGTAAACCTCTTCTGCACTATCTCCAATGCTTTCACATTCTTCCTATAGTGTGGCGCTCAGGACTGTACACAATACTCCAGATGAGTTCTAACCAGTGCCTTATATAAGTTCATCAAAACCTTCCTGCTGTTATACTCTATGCCCCTATTAATGAAGCCTAGAGTACTGTATGCTTTAGAAACATCTCTCTCTACCTGTCCTGCCACCTTTAATGACAGGTCTCTCTGCTCCTGCACACCCTTTAGAATAGTATCCTTTATTTCATACTGTCTCTCCATGTTCTTTGTACCAAAGTGCATCACCTTACACTTCTCCACATTGAACTTTATCTGCCATCTATCTGCCCACTGCACCAATGTGTCAATGTACTTTTGAAGTGCTACATTGTCCTCACAGTTTACAATTCTCCCAAATTTTGTGTCATGCACAAACTTTGAAATTGTCCCCTGCACACCAAGTCCTAGATCATTTATATATATCAGGAAAAGCAAGGGTCCCAATATTGACCCCTGGGGAACTCCACTACAAACCTTCCGGCCCAAAAAATACCCATTAACCATTACTGTCTGTTTCCTATCCCTCAGCCAATATTGTATCCACGTTGCTACTGTCTCTGTTATTCCATGACCTGTAACTTTCCTCACAAGTCTGTTGTGTGGCACTGTATCAAACACCTTTTGGAAGTCCACATACACCACCTCATCGATCATCTCTGTTACCTCTTCAAAAAACTCCAGCAAGTTGGTTAGACACGATTTTCCTTTAACAAATCCATGCTGACTCTTCCAAATCAATCCAAATTTTTCCATGTGACTATTAATCCTATCCTGAATAATTGTTTTGAGAAGTTTCCCCACCACCAAAGTTAAACTGAATGATTTGTAAATCACAGGGCAGATCTTGACAATCTTTTTTGAACAAGGCCATAATGTTTGCAATTCCCCAGTCCTCCAGTGCCTCCCCCGAATCCAGCGAATATTGAAAGATTATTGCCAGTGCCTCTGCAATTTCTACTCTTACTTCCTTCAATATTCTTTGATGCATCTCATCTGGTCCCGGTGCCTTATCAACTTTAAGTACCAACAGCTTATCCAATACCTCCTCCTTAACAATTTTAAATCCTTCTAGTGACTGAGTTTCCTCCTCTGTCACCATGGCTTGGGCAGCATCTACCTCGTAGGTAAAGACAGATGCAAAGTATTCATTTAACACCTCAACCATGCCTCTTGAATCTATGTGTAAATCCCCTTTTTGGTCCCAAAGCGGCCCTACTCCTCCTTTTACCACCCTTTTACTATTGATGTGCTTATAGAATACTTTGGGATTTCCTTTTATGTTAGCTGCCAGTCTTTTTTCATAATCCTTCTTTGCTTCTTGTATTTGTTTTTTCACATCCCTTCTGAACCTTCTGTATTCAGCTTGGTTCTCAATTGTATTTGCTACTTGACACCTATTGTCAGCACACTTTTTCTTCTTTAACTTAATTTCTATCTCTTTTGTCATCCAAGAAGCTCTGGATTTGTTTGTCCTACCCTTCCCTTTTGAGGGAACATACCTTGACTGTGCCCAAACCACCTCCTCTTTGAAGGTAACCCATTGTTCAGCTATTGTTTGATTCCAGTCTATCTGGCCCAGCTCCGTCTTGCCCCATTGAAGTTCGCTCTCTGCCAGTTGATTATACTTAATCTGGATTGACCAATATCCTTTTCCACTGTCATCCTAAACCTTATGATAAAATTATAGTTGTCCCCTAAATGTTCCCCCACTGTCACTTGATCTGCTTGGCCCACTTCCTTCCCAAGAACCAGGTCTAGCAGTGCCTCCTTTCTTTTGGATTGGACACATACTGCTGTAGGAAATTCTCTTGAACACAATCTAGGAACGTTTGTCCCTCACCACCCCTTACACTACAACTATCCCAGTCTACATACGGGTAATTAAAGTCCCCCATTATGACTACTTTACGATGTTTACAACTCTCTGTAATTTCCTTTCAGATTTGTTCCCCTATATCCTTCCCACTAGCTGGTGGTCTATACGTCACACTGAGCAATGTAATTGTACCCTTCTTAGAGTCATAGAGTCATAGAAGTCTACAGCACAGAAAAAGGCCCTTCGGCCCATCGAGTCCGCGCCGTTCAAACAAGTACCTAACTATTCTAATCCCATTTTCCAGCACTAGGCCCATAGCCTTGAATGTCATGGCATCACAAGTGCATATCCAAATACTTCTTAAATGTTATGAGAGTTTCTGCCTCTACCACCCTTTCAGGCAGTGAGTTCCAGATTCCCACCACCCTCTGGGTGAAACAATTCTTCCTCACATCCACTCTAAACCTCCTGCTCCTTCCCTTAAATCTATGCCCCCTGGTTATTGATCCCTCCACCAAGGGGAAAAGTTCCTTCCTGTCTACCCTATCTATGACCCTCATAATTTTATGCACCTCAATCATATCCCCCCTCAATCTCCTCTGCTCCAGGGAAAATAACCCCAGTCTATCCAATCTCTCCTCATAACTAAAACTCTCCAGACCCGGCAGCATCCTGGTAAATTTCCTCTGCACTCTCTCGAGTGCAATCACGTCCTTATTCCTTAGCTCTAGCCAAATCGATCCTGTCCTTGAATCCTCTGACACATCCTCTTCTCTAGTACTGCAATACTTTACTTAACCAAAAAAAACCACCCCCCTACTTTTTTCCCTTTCCTATCTTTTCTGACCACTTTGTAACCAGAGGTAGAACTTTCCCCCCGTCAGGGGGGTTGTGCGGGGGCAGGCACAGACCCGATTGGCATCCCCGATTGGGTCCGTGCCACCATTTTATGCCTTAATTGGCTCGCCCAGCGTGACGCACACCTGGAAGCGCTTTGCACTCCCTGTGCAGGCAGAGGGGGTGTTCCCTGAGTCGGGAGTGCGCTCTTTCGCACATGCGTGCAAAAGAATGCAGAAATCTCCCAAAGGCACGGAGGTGCCTCAGGGAGATCAGTTTTAAGTTTTGACAGTTCAATAAAGTGTTGAAAATTTTTTTATAATATATCCCCTCATGTGAGGCTGTCACATGAGCTGGGACATGTGCATTAACTTCAATAAAAATTTTTGAGAAAATTTAAAATCATTTATGATTCAATCATACATTTTATTGAAAGTACATAAATAATTTAACTTTTTCTACTGTATTTAACTTAAAGTAAGGGTTTTTTTTCAACTAGAGGCATGGTAGGGCAGATCAGTCCCGTGATATGTACTGCCTGCAACATGTGGGAAGTCTTAGACGCTCCTTGCGCTCTGACCGACCACATGTGCAGCAAATGCCACCAGCTGCAGCTACTTGAGCTCCGAGTTTCGGAGCTTGGGTGGCAGCTGGAGGCATTGAGGTGCATGCAGAGTTTTGTGGAAAGCACATTTTTAGATGTGGTCACCCCACAGCTTACGGAAGTGCAGACAGAGAGGGAATGGGTGACCAGTCAGAAGAAAGGTGTCAGGCAGGTAGTCAGGAAATCCCCAGGGTGCGTCTCACTCAAGAACCATTTTTCTGTGCTGGAAAATGGTGAGAGTGACAGTTCCTCTGGGGAGTGCAGCCACGCTCATGGCACTGTGAGTGGCTCAGCTGCACAGTGAGGGAGGAAAAAGAAGGAAGAGTAATAGTGGTAGGAGACTCGATAGTAAGTGGAACAAACAGGCGTTTCTGCGGCCATAGGCGTGACTCCAGGATGGTATGTTGCCTTCCTGGTGACAGCGTCAAGGATGTCACTGAATGGCTGCAGGGCATTCTAAAGGGAGAGGGCAAACAGACAGAGATCATGGTACACATTGGTACCAACGACATAGGTAGAAAGAGGGATTAGGTCCTGCAAGCAGAATTTAGGGAGCTAGGAAACAAATTTAAAATAAAGGACTTCAAAGGCAATCTCTGGATTACTTCTGGTGCCATGCGCTAGTGAGGATAGAAATAGGAGGCTAGTCCAGATGAATGCATGGCTGGAGAGATGGTGTAGGAGGGAGGGCTTTAGATTTCTGGGACATTGGGACCGTTTCTGGGGGCGGTGGGACCTGTACAAGGTGGATGGGTTGCACCTGAACCAGAATGGGACCAACACCCTTGTGGGGAGGTTTGCTTGTACTGTTGGGGAGGGTTTAAACTAACCTGTCAGGGAGTTAGGATTCTGAGAGGATGTTCAGCAGGGGGAGATGCACAGCCAAAATTAGAAGAGAGAGCAAGTGAGTCTGGAAGGCATAGAACTTAAAGGCCAGTTAAGGCAAAAAGGAATTTGGCAAGGTTGGATGGTATTTATTTTAATGCAGTGAGTCTGACAAATAAGGCAGATGAGTTGAGGGCACAAATTAACACATGGAAGTATGATGTTATTGCTGTTACAGAGACATGGTTGATAGATGGGAAGGATTGGCAGCTCAATATTCCAGGATATAGGGTCTTCAGGTGAAACAGGGAAGGATGTAAAATAGGAGGGGGGTATCACAATATTGATCAAGAAATCAATCACAGCAGTAAGGAGGGATGACATCTTAGAAGGCTCCTCAAATGAAGCCATATGGGTAGAAGTGAAAAACAAAAATTGAGCAATCACATTGCTTGGAGTGTACTATAGGCCCCCAAACAGCCAGAGAGAAATAGAAGAGCAGATATGGAGGCAAATTTCAGAGAAGTGTAAAAATAATAGGGTAGTAAGAGTGGGGGATTTCAACTTCCCCAACATTAACTGGATTAGTCATAGTGTGATAGGTTTAGAGGGAGCGGAATTCTTGAAATGCATCCAGGAGAGGTTTTTAAGCTAGTACATAGTAGAGGTACCAGTGGGGGAGCATTTTGTAGATAGTGATCATAACTCTGTTAGAATCAAGGTTGATATGGAAAGGGACAAGGATGGGACAGAAATTAGAGTTCTAAATTGGAGGAAGGCCAAATTTAATAAGATCAGATATGATTTGGCCACAGTGGACTAGGAGCAGCTACTTATAGGTAAATCTGCATCAGGGCAGTAGGACTCATTCAAGAAGGAAATAGGGAGAGTACAGGGCCAACATATCCCAGTAAAGATAAAGGGTGGGAACAACAAATCCAGGTAACCCTGGATGTTGAGGGATATACAAGGTTGGCTAAAGAGAAAAAGGGAGGCTTATGGCAGATACCGAGGGCTCAAAACAACGGAAGCCCTGGAGGAGTATAGAATTTGTAAAGGGGAACTTAAAAAGGAAATTAGGAGAGCAAAAAGGGGGCATGAAAATACATTGGCAAGTATAATAAAGGAAAATTCAAAGTTATTTTATAAGTACATTATGAGGATAACTAGGAAAAGAGTAGGGCCCATTAAGGACCATAGTGGTAATTTGTGTGTGGAGCCAGAAGACGTAGGTAGGGTTCTAAATGAATACTTTGTGTCAGTGTTCACAAGTGAGAGGGACGATGTGTGTATGGAAGTCAGGCAGAAGGACTCTGATAGAATTAAAGAAATCAGCATAGAAAGGGAGGAGGTTCTAAGTGGTCTGGCAGCCTTAAAAGTAGATAAATCTCCAGGCCCCGATGAAATGTATCCCAAGCTGTTGAGTGAGGCAAGGGAGGAGATAGCAGGGGTGCTGGCAATAATTTTCAATACCTCTCTGGCCATAGGAGAGTTGCTAGAGGGCTGGAGGACAGCCAATGTGGTACCATTATTCAAGAAAGGAGGAGGGGGTAAACCAAGGAACTATAGGCCAGTCAGTCTAACCTCAGTGGTGGGGAAACTATTGGAAGCAATTCTGAGAGACAGAATGAATCCACACTCGGAGAGGCAGGGATTAATCAAGGACAGTCAGCATGGTTTTGTTAAGGGGAGGTCATGTCTGACCAATTTGATAGAATTTTTCAAAGAGGTGACCAGGTGCGTAGATGAGGGCAATGCATTTGACGTAATCTACCTGGACTTCAGCAAGGCTTTTGATAAGGTCCCGCATGGGAAACTGCTAATGTAAGAGCCCATGGGATCCAAGGCAATTTGGCAAATTGGATCCAGAATTGGCTGAGTGGCAGGAAGCAGAGGGTGAAGGTCGAGGGGTGTTTTTGTGACTGGATGCCTGTGTCCAGTGGGGTTCCACAGAGATCGGTGTTGGGTCCCTTGCTATTTGTGGTATATATAAACGATTTAAACTTGAATGTAGGGGGGTTGATCAGTAAGTTCGCAGATGACATGAAAATTGGTGGGGTGGTAAATAATGAGGAGGATCCCTTAGATTAAAGGAGGATAAAGATGGGCTGGTCAGATGGGCTGATCAGTGGCAAATGGAATTTAATCCGGATAAGTGTGAGGTGATGCACTTGGGTCGGACAAACAAGGCACAGGAATACACAATGAATGGTAGGACCCTGGGAAGTACCGAGGATCAGAGGAACTTGGTGTGCATGTCCACCGGTCCCTTAAGGTAGCGGGACAGGTAGATAGGGTGGTTAAGAAGGCATATGGGATACTTGCCTTTATTAGCCGAGGCATAGAATATAAGAGCAGGGAGGTTATGCTGGAATTGTATAAAACACTGGTTAGGCCACAGCTAGAGTATTGCGTGCAGTTCTGGAGTCCGCTTTATAGGAAGGATGTGATTGCACTAGAGAGAGTACAGAGGATAATTACCAGAATGCTGCCTGGGCTGGAGAGTTTTAGTTATGAGGAGAGATTGAATAGGCTGGGGTTATTTTCCCTGGAGCAGAGGAGATTGAGGGGGGACATGATTGAGGTGTATAAAATTATGAGGGGCATAGATAGGGTAGACAGGAAGGAACTTTTCCCCTGGGTGGAAGGATCAATAACCAGGGGGCATAGATTTAAGGTAAGGAGCAGGAAGTTTAGAGGGAATCTGAGGAAGAATTGTTTCACCCAGAGGGTGGTGGGAATCTGGAACTCACTGCCTGAAAGGGTGGTAGAGGCAGAAACCCTCATAACATTTAAGAAGTATTTGGATGTGCACTTGTGATGCCATGGCATACAAGGCCATGAGCCTAGTGCTGGAAAATGGGATTAGAATAGTTAGGTATTTGTTTGACCGGTGCAGACTCGATGGGCTGAAGGGCCTTTTTCTGTGCTGTGGACCTCTATGACTCTATGACTCTATGACTTCAAGAAACCTCATCCCATCCGGAGACAAGGTTCCATGAAAAATGC